>NW_015090800.1:3667929-3793858 GCF_001431845.1 Calidris pugnax | reverse complement strand
CCACGGCGCTCTGAGAGAGGTGGGGACGGAGGGGAGAAGGGGAACCGAGGGGGACGCAACAATAAAAGGACGCGGTTTGCATACACATAACCCCCACACAGCGCTTTCATGCTCAGGCTCCCCCCCTCTCCCCCCCCGCTCCCGGGCAATGGTACATTCCCACCGCTCGAATTGCACACGGCCGGCCGGGCGGGGATTGGCCGCATGGGCGGGGCGGGGGCGGGGCCGGGCTGCGCGATTGGCGGAGCGGCGATTAAAAAAAGGAGGGGCGGGGCGAAGCGGCAATTCTTTTAAGCGCCCCCTTTAAAAGGCGGGGCGGGTGGGCTCGCGTCGCGAGGCGGCGGCGGGAGCGCGCACGGAGGGCCGTTGGGGGGCGCGCGTGCATCAAGGGCCCCGCCCGCTGCGGTCAGGGTTCCCTGAGGCGGGCGCCTGAGGGCGGGAGCCGGCCCGGGCCTTACCCCTACACCGGTCCTTACACCTACACCGGTCCTGACCCACCTACACACACACACCCCAGCCGTTACCCGCCTCCTTGAGGGGGCAAAATGAGTGTTTCCCATTCGAAGCAATCCTGCTGCTGAGCAGGATCCTGTGAAGAACTATCCGCCCCCCTTCCCTCCTCCCCTCCATCCCGGGATAAGGCGACGGCAGCCCCCTCAGAGGAGGGGAGAACAAGGAGGGCCCTCTCTCACAGGCCGGGGCAGCCAAAGGATGGGTGCTGGCAGACAAAGGGCTGGCTGCTGGCACCAGCCGAGGTGTGCCCTTGGAAGATTTCCACACAGGCTTTGCGTGTAAACGTGAAACGCCGCCGAAGCCAAGCAGGGGAGAGAGAGCATGTAAGAAACCGGCAGGAGAAAGGTGGCAAATCAGATCTAAAAATGGCTGCAGAGGCGCTTATAAAATCATCATGCGAAAGAGCTAAATATATTTTTGGTTCGGGGTTGGCTGAGGAGAAGCTTGGAGCTGTGGTCATAGCAACTCCTCCTGTTTGGATCCTGCTGTGTTCGGGGGAAAATAGCTCATTGCCTGTGTGCTCTGCGCAGTGAACAAAAACACCCCAGATGAATGCCTGCTCCCATTAGCCTTGTCTCCTCCTAATTGAGTCAACCGGGAAGACCCAAATATTGACTAATCCATCAGCTTGCGCTGAGGTAATAGTATAGATACTAGATAGGGTAGATGACAGAGCCCTGTTCTTGAAGAAAGGACTGACAGGAACATAGAAATGTTTCACGGAATCATGGAATTGTCAGAGTTGGAAGGGACCTCTAGAGATCATCTAGTCCAACCCCCTGCCAAAGCAGGGTTGCCCAGAGCACATCACTCAGGACTGCATCCAGGCAGGGCTTGAAAATCTCCAAAGAAGGGGGCTCCACAACCCCCCTGGGCAGCCTGTTCCAGGGCTCTGGCACCCTCACCATAAAGAATTTTTTCCTCATATTTGAGTGGAACTTCCCATGTTCCAGTTTGTGCCCATTGCCCCTCGTCCTGTCACTGGGAACCACTGAAAAGAGTCTGGTTCCATCCTCCTTCAATCCACCCTTTAGATACTTATAAGCATAAGCATTATCTCATTTAGTGTGTGTGTAGGCTTATATATATACATATGCACATCTGTTTAATATTTTAATGCTCTCAGAAGCCACTGGTTGCTGGCTGAATGCTCTGCATCTGAAATAGCAGTCAAGAGGAGCACTGTCAGTTCAGCATGTATGTACACCCACACGTCTGTGTGTGTATATATATATATATATACATTTGTATACTGTTTATACATAAATGTTTCATTTCTATCTGCACACTTTAGTGTCTATAAACAGCGCACACGTACATGCTGTCTTTACCACACTCGGCTGAGTGCCCGTGAATTCTTCAGCCAAGGGAGCCAGTCGGGGTGCACCTGAGCAGAGCAGGAATGCAAACCAATACAGAAGCACCGCAAATGACCCAGGGATTAGGAATCAAGTACAAACCCAGGATAATGCTAATGGCAATACAAAAGTACACCTGTTTTCCTTTAAAAAAGGCCTCTCCAGCAGAGCTAATTCAAACACCTTTCACATCCAGATCCGTGCAGTCTCCGTGTCCTACCAAAGCCAGTCTTCCAACCCTACCTTAAGAGAAGTTTTGATCTCCATAGTCTATTAGGGATTTTGGCATGAAAAGCAGTCGGGTACTGCAATAAAATATGTGATAAAAAACCAAAACAGATACCATTCATAAGAGACGCATAAAACGAGCTCGTGACGCAGCTGAGGAAATTCTTACTACAGCGTAGTGTGACAAATATCAGCCAGAAGTACACAATTCCCGAATCACTATCTATATCCCTGCCTGAGAACAGATGGAGGAAAGCCTTGAGCTGATCTAAACTTGGCTCAGCCCACCCTGTTTACTGATGGCGTTTCCATGAGCATAGAAATTAGAGCTCCTGGTTGGAATCACGGGAGAGCGGCAGCCTGCTGGCTCAGCTTACGCGTGGGGAAGGCTGGCAAAGACACCTGCTCTTACCTGAGCAGATGCACAATGTCATGCACAAACAAGTGCCAAAGGGCAAGAACATCTCCAGTCAATGGATATTCCCACCTTTGAAGTCAGTGAAGGTCACCGACATCGTGGCTTTATACCAGGGAGGCAGCAGCCTGTATTACCTGTTGATACCCAAACAGAATCACATGGGGTTGGAAGGGACCCCTGGAGATCATCTAGTCCATCCCCCTGCCAAAGCAGGTCCAACCCACAGCAGGTTGCATGGGAATGTGTCCAGGTGGGTTTTGAATGTCTCCAGAGAAGGAGACTCCACCACCTCCCTGGGCAGCCTGTTCCAGGGCTCTGCCACCCTCAAAGCAAAGAAGTTCCTCCTCATGTTTAGGTGGAACTTCTTATATTCAAGTTTGTGCCCATTTCCTCTTGTCCTGTTACTGGGCACGGCTGAAAAAAGACCAGCCCCATCCTCTTGACACCCTCCCTTGAAGTATTTATAGGTGTTGATCAGATGCCCCCTCAGCCTTCTCTTCTCTAGCCTAAAGAGACCCAAGTCCCTCAGCCTTTCCTCGTAAGGGAGATGCTCCAGGCCCCTCATCATCTTTGTAGCCCTTTGCTGTACCCTCTCCAGCAGTTCCCTGTCCTTCATGAACTGGGGAGCCCAGAACTGGACACAGTCCTCCAGATGGGGCCTCACCAGGGCAGAGCAGAGGTGCCCTCCTCTACAAGGATGCAGGCTGAGGATGTTTTAGATTATTGGACAATGAGAGCAGGTGGAGGAGAGGGCTTGCATATGGTGATATGGGAGACATTTTTAAAATGTTCTCCAAGGGGCCAATGCGTGGGGTGGGTGTCCACTGACCACTGGCTGGGCACTCTGCCTCTGAACAGTCAGGAGGAGGGCTGTCAGTTTAACAGTAATCTTCGTAAAATGCTAATAAGGACCCGAACAATTCCCATTAGGGAATCAAAGAGCCATCTGCACTCTAGCACAAGGCTGCCTGTGGCATCCACAGCAAGACTTGTACCTCTTGGCTTGGTATTTTGGAATCCAGCACCAGAGAGGCTTAGTCATATGACAGGGTTATTTGCATCGTTACGCCGTCGCATTCCCGGAGCGGTTTTCACAATGCACCGTTAAGAGGAAGGGTTTACACAAGTGGGACTAAAGCAGAAACAAAGCACTGTACTTCCTTTGCATCTCTCTTTTCACTGCACGCACGTGGTGTCCGGAGTGGGAGGAGGGTGGAAGGCAGTACTGTACAGAACTTCGGGCTAATAAAGCACGCACACAAAAACAAGGGGCTGCAACAAAATGGGCTACTTTGTACGAGCAAGCTGAGACAGCTGAAACCCTGCATCACAGCCTGGTAGAAGGCTGACGTTCCAGCCCTCAGCAGAGGGCTACAGAGATGATGAGGGGACATCATCTCTCTTAGAGGAGAGGCTGAGGGACTTGGGTCTTTTTAGCTTGGAGAAGGCTGAGGGGGGAACTGATCAATGCTTAAAGGGAGGGTGTCAAGAGGATGGGGTCGGCATCTGGAGCCGATGGGGGCTCCATCTGGAGCACTGTGTCCAGTTCTGGGCTCCCCAGTTCAAGAAGGACAGGGAAGTGCTGGAGAGGGGACAGCAGAGGGCTACAAAGATGATGAGGGGCCTGGAGCATCTCTCTGATGAAGAAAGGCTGAGGGACTTGGGTCTCTTTAGGCTGGAGAAGAGAGGGCTGAGGGGGCATCTGATCAACACCTATAAATACTTCAAGGGAGGGTGTCAAGAGGATGGGGTTGGTCTTTTTTCAGCAGTGCCCAGTAACAGGACAAGAGGAAATGGGCACAAACTTGAGTATATGAAGTTCCACCTAAACATGAGGAGGAACTTCTTTCCTTTGAGGGTGGCAGAGCCCTGGCAGAGGCTGCACAGGGAGGTGGTGGAGTCTCCTTCTCTGGAGACATTCAAAACCCACCTGGACAAGTCCCTGTGCAACCTGCTCTGCGTTGGACCTGCTTTGGCAGGGGGATGGGCTCAACGATCTCCAGAGGTCCCTTCCAACCCCATATAATTCTGTGATTCTGGTGATGTGCAAGATAAGCCCATTGCCGTATCTTAGAATCATAGAATCATAGAATCATAGAATGGTCCAGGCCCGAAGGGACCTCCAAAGGTCATCTAGTCCAACCCCCCCGCAGTCAGCAGGGACACCCCCAACTAGACCAGGTTGCCCAGGGCCTCGTCAAGCCTCTCCTTGAATATCTCCAGGGATGGGGCCTCACCCACCTCCCTGGGCAACCTGTTCCAGTGCTCCACCACCCTCACAGTGAAGAACCCTCTCCTAATCTCCAGTCTAAATCTGTTCCCCTCCAGCTTGAAGCCATTGCCCCTTGTCCTGTCACTGCAGGCCTGTTTAGAAAAACAGGTTCTCCCCAGCCTTCCTGCAGGCTCCCTTCAGGTACTGGAAGGCTGCTATTAGGTCTCCCCGGAGCCTCCTCTTCTTCAGGCTGAACAACCCCAGCTCCCTCAGCCTGTCCTCGTAGCAGAGGTGCTCCATCCCCCTGATCATCCTTGTGGCCCTCCTCTGGACCCTCTCTATCAGGTCCATGTCCTTCTTATATTGAGGGCTCCAGACCTGCACACAATACTCCAGGTGAGGTCTCACCAGAGCAAAGTGGCAGAATCACCTCTCTGGACCTGCTAACAATGCATCTCTTGATGCAGCCCAGGATGCGATTGGCCTTCTGGGCTGCAAGTGCCCACTGCCTGCTCATGTCCAGCTTCTCATCCACCAGCACCCCCAAGTCCCTTTCCTCAGGGCTGCTTTCCAATACCTCACCCCCTAGTTTGTATTGGTGGCGAGGATTGTTCCGGCCCTGAGGACTTCTCTGAGGACTTTAGGGAACTGCTGGTTTGCACTGGGCCAGGTAACAGTCACCTCACCCCAGCCAAGCGGTGGTTCCCTGTGCATGAGTGAGTGCCCACAAGCACTCTGTGAAACTGGGTGCCCGGCACTCCAAAAGTGACCTCTAGCAAGCAGAGCAGCCATCGAGGCAGCAATCCCAAACCAACCCTAGAAAAAACACTGCAGTTCAGAATTCAACTTTTAAAAGGAGGTGAGCTGCTACTGCTCAAAAGAAGATCAGATCATGGTACCTTGTCCCATTCTGAAAAATCAATATACAAAAATGAGACCTGATTTTTTTATATATTCTGCTTCTATGAGATATCAGTGAAGGTCCATAAGGGCCAGGTGCTGCCCAGAGACAAGGAGTATAGCAAAGAAGGCAAGTTACAGAATAAAATCCAAGAAGGTTTTTGGTATCTTCATGTTATCAAAGCTATTTTCACAGTAAAAACGGCCAAGGAATCTTGAATTCTCTTCTGACGACCTTCCAAGGCTCAGAACTTGCCAGGTGCATGACTGCTCCTGTGGGAATTTGTAATCTCTTTAAAAACCAAGAACAGCAAATTCCACTGGAAGCACACTGTCCCGGAGCAGAGTCCCCACATCTGGAATTAACAACTAAAAACACAGCAAGTGGATTTGCAAACAAGGAGGTGATCACTGAATTACAGGGTTGGAAGGGATAACTGAGAGGTCATCTAACTCCATCCCTGCGAAAGCATCTCTGTTCCATCTGTTTTACCTCTTAAAGACCCCCCAGTGCTGCAGACACTATGGACTATCCAGGCAAGATGTTCTTTTCTCATGATTCACTCTTTTTGCTGTTAGAAAGTTTCCCCTAACAATTAACCTGGATCTCTTCTACCATAACTTACATTTACTTCTCATCCTACCCATCACAAACAAAAAACCACATTTGTTCCTCTCGCTCCTGCAACAGCCTTTTATCCATATCCTGGGAGGCCAGGTTTTCCTGTTTCCTTCTGGAGAGGGCCCACAACTTCCCTAGTCTTGCCTTTACCCCTGACATATCTATAGAAGTTTTTCTTATTGTCTTTGACGTCCCTGGCCAGATTTAGTTCTGTCTGGGCTTTCACTTGCCTGATCTGGTTCCTGGCCAGATCTCGGACAGTTTCTCTATATTCTGTCCAGCCTGCACGTCCTTGCTTCCACCCTCTATAGGCCTCCTTTTTGGTTTTGAGCTTGTCCAGCAGTTCCTTGTTCATCCAATCATTCATCCTTGTTCATCCATCATTCTTTTAGATGCATGAAGATTTATTGTGTCCCTTCTTATTACACTCCCCAGACCTAAAACTCCATTTCTTCTTGCCTGTCCTCCCAGGTTACGTTGTGAGACCTCCGGTGAGTCTCGGTGTTCACCTTTGGTGGTTCTCACTTCAGTCCATGTCTTTCCTGAATTTCGCTGTGCAGGAACAGCACACAGCCCAGTTGAGGCCTTTCCAGCGTGATGCAGAATGGAAAGAGCACTTGGTGTGTTCTGCAAACGTCCCTCCTGTTTACACGTCTTAGTATGATGTTTACAGTGCCACATGCGTGACAGCATTTGTAAAAGTCAAAGCCACACCATGAAACCAAAGTGCCACTGAAGCATCTGAGATGCATCAAGCTGCACCAGGGGAGGTTCAGGCTGGATATTAGGAAAAATTTTTACGCTGAAAGGGTTATGAAGAATTGGAATGGGCTGCCCAGGGAAGTGGTTGAGGCACCATCCCTGGAGGTGTTCAAAAGAGGGGTTGACATGGTGCTGAGGGACATGGTTTAGTGGTATCTTTTTGTCAGAGTTAGGTTGATGATTGGACTAGATGATCTTGAAGGTCCTTTCCAACCTAGATGATTCTGTGATTAATGAATTAAGATGCTCTCTGTTAGCCAGAACTCTTATCTCCTGTATACAACTGTTTCTGCTAAAAGTCACTGCATTTACATTGCTACCTGCTGGAAGCAATTTAATCGGGGATCTCATTGGTGAGTTATCTCATTTTCTGATACTTACATCTACTTGGACATCTAGAGCAATTATTTTTAATGTGAAACTAAACTGTATACAAATCAGCAGCTGAATGCTTCCAAAAGAAGAATTGTTTCCAGGAGAAACTGAAGGACGGCAGAGAAAGTTTAGTCTACAGAGATCTTCAAAGTCGCTGTCTTCTGCGTTAGCTGTAACTATTAGCAGGAAGAGTTGGCCAATTCTGGAGAAAACATAGAGCTGACTTCCTAAGCAATAACACAGGTGTTCAGCTTGTGTTTGAAGTACAAGGCAAAAGTCATCAGCCACCTGGCATTCTCCTGATGCAAACGTTACGCACTGCATAATCATTTGAATATCTGTAATATTTTTAAAATGATGCTATTTAAGCCCTTTCTGCTACCCTTGAACACACACACACACACACACACACACACACACACACACACTAATCCGGAGTGATGTATGTCAGGGGTGGGACCTGAGTTCCAAATAAATTGCTGGTGGTGTTTTATTACAAGAAAAAAAAACACAAGACCAATTCACTTGAAAAAAAAAATACCTATTGGCTCACTTAAAAAAAAAAAATAGAAAAAAATACAAAGTTCTCCAGGTAAAAACTTTTCCAGTTCAACAGGGAAATAAACAGCCAGCCCATCAGATCCAGTAAACTTTGATCATGTAGAAAAATGTTTCTAACCCTTCAGGGTAAGAAAATAAGCTTTCAGATAGGAACTAATACTGGAAGTTTCTCTGGGGCTACATGCAAATCTGCTGAGTGTTCAGTGTAGACTTAAGTATTTGGGAGCATTTCAGGGCCAAGAGAGGTTCTGGGTCTGTACGTGTGCACTGTAGGTAATTTTACCATTCACAGATTTTCCAAGCAGTAAAATAGAAAATTGTGGCTGGGTTTGCTGCTATGACTCAGGACTGTGGGCACACAAGAAGCTAATGAGAAACACACAACTTTCACTTCACTATGCTGTAAATTTTTAAGGAGAGGTAGCCCAAAACAAAGGCTACACAAGGGCAGAAAACTCCCTCCCCAGACTGCAGACTACGCTAAGGGCCAGGAAGAGTAGCCCAGACGGGTTTGACTTCACGTTTCATTTACAAACAAGAGCAGCTGGGGTGTATAAAGAGATATAAGAGCATCTAAAGCAGTAAGGCACGTGCTTTTCAATAAGCAAAATATAGACATGCAAGAAGAAGACCATACCCAGCTGAAGACCCAACTACTAGACTGTTGCCATGCTGTGCAATTAATGTATTAAACAAGAAACTAGAGGTACAGCATCTGCTTGTGCCCGAGAGCTAGTCCCCGAGAGCGACTAAAGGAATGGATCCACATGTACCTTGGTGAAATATAAAAGAGAAAAAGGCTTGTGAGGTCATCATTGAGACACTTCATTGGTTCTTCACCTGATTTGGGCTATACAAATTCTGCACAGGAGCTGCCTGTGGAGGGCTGCCCTCGGGACTGGTTTACTCCACGTAGTATGCATTAAGGTCTAAAAGGCACGTTTGCTATTTTGAGTCTGGATTAGGGGAGAGCCTGAGCTGTGTTTTGTATACATGTTTTTAAAGCAACAGCTTTTTACTCCTTTAACTAAGTGTATAGAGCAGCTCCCTTGTGGTGGTGTCTAGAAATAATGGACAGCCCTGAATCTCAAAGAATCATAGAATCACAGAATCTTCTAGGTTGGAAGGGACCTTAAAGATCATCTTGTCCAACCGTCAACCTAACTGACAAAAATAGTCACCCACACGACAAACAAGAAGCATCATCACTAAACCATACCTCCCAGCACTACATCAACCCGTCTTTTGAACACCTCCAGGGATGGTGCCTCAACCACCTCCCTGGGCAGCCCATTCCAATGGCTGAAAGAGGTCTGGAAGTTTTCTTCAAACTCTTAACTTACTCATGGTTAGGTTCACTTTAGTCAAAAGTGGCCCTGATTGATGAACCTTATTGTTTTCCTAGTACTATTAGATATATCCTTTTACAAGCTCTAAAAATGACACTACCTGTGTCCCATCCAAATTCATCCCTGTTTAGAGAAGCATTAATAAAAAGGGACAGGTAAATCAATGAAGTCACTTTATTGATCCTGAGAACGTGGAACTACTATTAATAAAACATGTTGATGTTGTTTTATGGACAGGCCAAAGTCCTGGTAAAGGGTGTGTTTGTCATTCTAATTTACGTGCAGTTTCATCAACAAAGTATTTGTTATTGCAGTATTGTATTTATTCATCTCCTGTTTTCCTCCTCCCCAGCCAGAACATCTGCTAAACGTTTCTGAAGCTAAGCTTGTTGGGATAGGGCCCATTCCTTTTACATATTTATGAACTGTGTGGTACACTGGCATTCATTCAGCAAAGGCTGCTGCTTCCCGAGGCTCACGCGCCAATGACATAAACCGGTGTGGGTTTATGTGCAAGAGGTCCACATGTGCAGGGGTCACCCAGGGGGCTGGAAATCCAGTTACAGCCAGGAGTACTTAAGCTCCACTGCTACAGAGGAAAAGAACTATCTGCTAATAGTTGAGTGATGCGGGAACACAAAAAAGGAAAAAAAAAAAAAAACCCACACCAAAACAGGTATTTATGGTGTCCTAAGGAATTGTAATGAAGAGTAATGGGATAAAATTGAATGAAAAGGATTTGTGTCTGACTCCAGAAACGTCCTCTATCATCCAAATATTTTCAAGTCTGGTCAAACAGTCCCAAAAAGCAAAAGCTACTCTGTGTGTGTGTGTGTGTTAGACTGGACAAAGCAGAACACAGGACTGGTTCTTGGGGTGGAAAAATGAATAAATAATTCATTTCTGATTTCTGTTTTTCTTCTGTTGCAGCCCAGCCTCTCAGGCCAACACTCACACAGGCTCAGCATTATGCTGTTTACACACTGGAGGGAGTGTATTCTGCCCTTATTGTGCGGAGAACTTACACATGTGACTCCCATTACCACGCACAGAAGCTATGTTCATAAATTGCCCTTGTATGCCCGGGCTGAGAGGACCTGTCCCTGTTTGCCTTTCCGGCTGGATTGTAACCAGTGCCTTTCCAAAGTCGAGGTTGTAAGATCTTCAAACCTCGTGAGAAAGAACGTAGCCCGTCTCCTCTCAACTGTGAGAGCCATCCATGCTTCAAGGATCATTCGTCTGCCGAAATCTGTGCCAGCAACAAGCGCAATCACAGTCTAATAGTCTTAATGAGATTACAGCTAGAGATGCCCCAGTGCTGCCGTCTGGCCAAGGCACACACAGAACAAGCACCAAATTCATCTGGAGACAAAAAAGCCTCCTTGGCTTTCATGTGAGCAGGCTGCAGGTTCATCGAGATTTCAGATTTATGGTGCCCAAGATCCCTTTGATTTCTTTTTCCTTGTAATATTTTGCAGTGCATTATTATTTTTTTACAAAGCAGCATATTCTTCTCACGGATCTCTAGATTTAATTCATATTTTTTGGGTGAGAATTTCGATCATACTGCTTTGTAGCACAATTACATTTACAGATGCCTATTGTTAGCCGTGCTAGATGGATCTCACCCATGGCTTTTGTATGTTTTGACTACTATCTGTCTGTATGATTGACTGTGACATCCATGTGCTACGGTGGAGCGTGGTGGATCTTTGCCAATACCTTAATTCCTTTTATCAGCAGTTTATCTGGCGCATCTGTTTGGCTCCCTGGAATGAAATCACTCGTAACTCTATCCTACAGAGGGCAAACAGTCTTTCTGCACCTGTTCCAAGCAGCATTTGGTTTGCTTACTGCTTCAATTCTTAATCTCGACAAACCCAAGTAAGTTAGCCTGTGGAACAAAGGCTGGAATAATGAATGAAGTGAGAAAAAGCTGATCTTTGGATAGTCCCGTATCAGCTGGCCGGGGTACAAACACTGGTATCAGTGCATGAAGGTGCAGGTTGTGCAGTGCTCACTGCAAACTGCAGGTCCTGCCCTGCAGATTTCATCCAGCCATCTGTGAGAAACCTGCTGCTAACGGGGGAGCCTGCAGCCCCGGCAGGACTTCATCCCTAAAAGAGAAAATCCCCGTAGCAGCGCACGGATTTTGCACGAAGCCTGCTTAGAAGAGCGAGCACAAAAGCAAATTCCCTCCCCTTAGAAACAAGAACCCCCAGAACGTTATATGGTCGCTAACAAACAATAAATTAACATTTTCAGCAGAAGGTAGGAGAGGCCGGGCCGGGTGGGTACTCACAGAGCAAGGCTGCATCGGCGACCTTCTTCTCACACAAGTCAACTCCTCCCCGACAGGTGCTGGTATTTCACCCCCCTCTGCCCGGGCAGGCGGCTAAACGAGAGCCCCCTCGCCCCCCTGCCAGCCCCCGCCTCCGCACGGCCTTCTCTCGGGGGGGCTCCTACAAACCATTTGCTCTTTCTCTAGGCCGGCGAGGTAAAGCCAAAATAAAAAAGGCAGTGGGATGTGGGATGCAAATCTGCTTCTGTACGTCTTCCCCAGCGCATCTCGCAGGGTCTCGGGGAGGCTGTGCGATGATGGGTCTGGCTGCCAATTTGTCATTGTTGCCGTGGTAACGGAGCAGTGGTCCCCTGTGGCTGGGTACAGCAGCGGCAGTGGGAGCACCGAATGTATGTATTGCCTCCTCCTTTGAGGATTCCTCTGACCTGGGTAATCCACCCATTTCTTAAAAAAAAAAAAAAAGGGCCATTTTTATACTTCCCTCCCCCCGGGTTTGGTGCACACACGCTTTGGTTACTCCACTCGTGGAGCTCTGCAGCATCTGTCAATCTGGTTTGTATGGTGTAGGGAAACGGGCATAACCCCAGGAGAGCCACTCGCTTCCTCTGGGAAATACCGTGTTGTATGAAAACAGGAAAAAAAAAACTTGTTGTGGTAGACATCTGAACATCAGCACACGCTCACCGGTGTCTGAAGAAGTGCTAGGACGCGGGGCGATACCATTTTGTCTCTCTGAGCAGGTGAATGAGCAGCAGAGACAGCAAAAGGGTATTTTTCTGCCAAGCGTTTCTCTGCCAACACGACCGAGCACGAGCGTGTCTGTGAGGCCCCGTTACAGCTCCGGGGAAGCTCCAGGCAGGCAGAGCTCCTTTGTTCCTGTCCCCTCAACTGCAAACTCTTGACGTTATTCTTTCTAAGCCTTTAATATTACTGTTTTCTACATCCTGTTGTTACATCAACATAAATATCATTAGGCAGGACAGTCCACAGCAGCGGAGACCCACAGACCCTGGGCTGCAGTCAGGGCTGCGTTTATTTTGCTGGACAATGAACAATTCGGGCTTGTTTTGGAAAGCAAATCCTTGGATAGTTAAAGAATACCACTTGTTTACGAGACAGACTCTTTATCTCATCTTCTTAATAAAATGTTGTTAATGCTTCTTTGTTACTTTCCTTATTATTCTCTCTTAAGGCCAAGTGCTTCTTCTAAGGTAGTGGATTTCCTCTCTCAGGATGCTGTAACAAACAGCTCTGTGTGCACACAGGTGGTACAGCCAAAAACAAACACACAGAAATAAACCCCCCACATTTGTTTTCTTGACTAACTTTCCTATCCTCACTTCTAACTCAAGTTGTTTCAGCTTTCTCTGACGATGGTTCATCACCATTTGCCGGGTAGAGACAGGCCTCCGGGTGCCAAAATCCAAATTTTAAAGATCCCACCACGGCAGGGGATTAAGTAGGTTTTTGCCCCGCTGTACTCTGAAGCAGCAGAGAAGGGACTCGCTCAGAACAGCAGTATCAGCCAGAAGAGTTAAAAAGACTTGAACCCGATTCAAAAAAATGTGAGTGGGCTAAAAAAAAATCTCAGACGTTAAAAACAGTAACAATTCAAGTCTTTTTACTTGTCTTTGCCTCTGCCTTCAGGCTCAGTTTTCCATCTTTTCTCTAACACGCTACACGGACTACAATTTTATTTGGTTTAGGAAAAACCTTCCATTTTCTCCTATGTTTATTTGGTTCTAAAACATGAGACTTGGAGAACACCACCGAATGCAGCGATGGCCGTGACAATGCCGCTAGATTTGGCAGCATCTCTGCAAAGCAGATGAGCCCATTTAAGGCTGGTCTCAGGAGCTCTGGAGCCTTCACATTAAAGATGCTGTACTTCAACACACCACCTCCTTCCGTGGTGGCTTAGTGGTTTGTGGAAAACTAGTTCTGAGCACCCCCAGAGTTATGAGCATCTGGTTCCACGCAGATACGAGGTTACTAAAAATATGAAGGTGTGTTATAAAAAGCCACGTTATCAGGGGCATTTTATGGCTGCTGCTTCAGTAATCTTAAATGCGAATGGAAAATGATTAGAAGCCGAACTGCACGCTTAATCTTACATGGGGAAAATGTAAAAATTATATGTAAAATTACATATAATTAAATATAACTGCTTTGCTGACACACACACCCCCCCATTCCCCCAGACATTTTTACGCTTGGCTTAGTGGAAAAGTGCCTCTGGGGGTGATTGGACTAAGCTATTGGAAATGAAGCTGTCCCCTGCAGAAGACAATCCTGAGAAGGACTAGCTGTGTGCTGGCAGGGGGTGCGTCAGGGAGAGGAGGTGGCTGGGCTTGGCCCGCAGCACCGCAGAGCCTTTTCCATTTGCAGCTCCATCCGCAGTCAGAGCGCTCGCCGGAGCTATTTAATGGGATCACGAGGGCTGCTGTACCATTACTTACAGGAGAGGGTATCAAAATGACAGCGGCTAACAAGCACCAGTTTCTCATCAGTCGCCTCATCAGGCTAATTTCACAAAGAGACAAATTTCGGAGGCTAAATGACATTCCAGCTGCTGCCTGCAGGCCAGTGCGGAGAGAGTACATCCCTGTGCCTGCACGCTTCCATCTCAACCAGAAACAAAAGAGAGCTACCCTAGAATCATAGAATCATAGAATCGTCTAGGTTGGAAGATCATCAAGTCCAACCATCTCCCCTACTCTACAAAGTCCTCCCCTACACCATGTCCCTTAGCACTGCATCTAAACGGCCCTTAAACACATCCAGGGACGGTGACTCCACCACCTCCCTGGGCAGCCTGTTCCAATGCCCTATCACTCTTTCGGTGAAAAATTCTTTTCTAATGTTCAATCTAAACCTACCCTGTTGGAGCTTGAATGTACCCTAAATGTACATCCACGGGAGGACACAGATTTCCTAAACTGAGCTGGAAGGCTAAAAGGCACAGCACATTCCTTCTTCCTAATGATTTAGGGGCAACGGGAGCAGGAACATGAATGTTCCTTTGTCCCTAAATGTCCAGACCACAGTCCTGGTTGTGAAGTACCCTCATGGAAATGAAAGCTTTGCCTGGAGCTCACCACTGAGGACAGCAAGGAAGCCCTAAAAAAAAAAAAAACCAACCCAAATTTGGTGGATCGGGGGGTAAACACACCTTAAATTGAGGAGTTAGTTCAGAGGAGGCGTTCATGCATCCAAGGGAGGAGGCTGGTTGATGCGAAGGGCAGAAAGTGGACAGAGATGCGTGTGTGGTCCCAGAGCAGGATAAAGGCAGGGAGTGTGTGTTTATGTGTGTAGGAAGGGAGTGGATTGTTTGTAGTGGGAGTGAAGTCCATGCATGTGAATTATAGATGTCAAAGCTGAAAAAGAGCCTGTTGGCCTTTTCACTTTTCCTTCTTGTAGCTACTGAAGATTTGAAAAGTTGAATCTTCTCCTTGTTGCACCAAAGGATCCAACACAGTGGATCTGCTCTAATATCATCAGTCACTAATTCTCACCCCAAAAAAAAGTGACAAGATTGGTTCTTTCAAACATCAAGGTTCATTTTTGCTCTTAGCATTGCCATCCAGGTTTTTTTTTTATTATTATATATATTTTTTTATTTAATTATTTTTTTTTCACTCAGATCTATAGTTAGCCTTGTTAGGAAGTGCCTATGCTGGTTTTCTATTTTTAAAAGATGGGCCTACATTTTTTCAGTTTTTGCTTGGAATTCTCTGGTGCAGTGCTGGTAAAATTAACTCAAAACCACTTTTCAAGGCTATTGGAAAGTTATCACCACACTAAAATACGTTCTGTGTGAAATGATTTGGATATGCTAGGCTTTTTTCACAGTATTTCCACACCTGATTTTCATGGAGATCCTTGCTCCTACTTGTCTATTCTCCCATTAACTGCTGCTATGGTCATGCCTGTTATTGATGGGTTTCTGGAAAGCTCAGCAACTCAGCAATTTTATAACTGCATTATAAATAATTCAATCAACTGTTCTTCCCCACGTCTACTTCTCATTTATTAATGGACTTTCTTTCTAGCAGTATTTTCTCATCTCTCATCACCATCCAATATATATATACTTGGGGGAGGAATGTAATTAGTTTTGCAGTCCTTCTGCCAAAACTTCCACTGACTTCAGTCTGAGATTTGCCTAAAGAATGCCTGATTATAGCCTGTAGGAGTTGGTCCTATTTCTGTACAGTGGGAACAGGCCAAAGTGAGCACACACAGGTGGGCAACAGAGTCCCACGGGCTTTTTAACCCACAGGCATTTTAAAAGAAGCATGAAAACGTGGGTTTACATGTACAAAAAGAGGAAGGTGAAGGACATGAGGGAAACCAGGCAAGGTGAAAGAGGATTGTGTTATACAAGAGCAGAGCGAACTGAAGAATTTATATGATTAATTCATATTAAACTCTGTTTGGTTGGGGGTTTTTATTTGTTTCGTTGGTTGGGTTTTTTTTAACGTTTCAAATAACACAAGAGTGGATTTTCTTTCTTCCCCCTTTTCTGTCATCAGGCAGCTGTGCAAATATTTTAGCATGTGATTGTGGAAGCACAACACTGAAAACTTCTGAATTGTGCCAAGAGAAAAGCATAGGAAAACAAAAGGCAAAAGCCTGGGGTAGATGTAGCTGCCAGGATCTCCTGTCCCTGGGGGAACTAAGCGGAGGAAAAGGGAGAGAGAAAAGGAGAAGTCTGATAGCTTTCAGTGCTTACAGTGACAGTGTCCCAGGTCAGAAGGCAACACAGGCTTTTGTAATCGTTTTGAAGGAGGGTAGCAAAGGTATCAGGGCAATTAGTAGTCTATTAAACCATGGCTTTCTTGAAGGTTGTTTGCTTTAGTCTGCAGCATCGACTGCTTGTATTGTACCTGCTTAAGATAACTGAGTTCTCAGGTTGCAGGTAAATCAGAAACTTGACTTACACAGTGCGGTAAGTCAGTCTTTGAATTTAGGAAATCAGAGCTACGTGCGTGGTCTGTGGTTGTACTGGCCTGGCATGAAACGGGTCTTCTCCCAGCAGCTTAAGGGGTTCATCAGCAAGGCAGTGCCTCGGGCCAGCTGACTAAGAGCGCGGCTCCGCACAGGTTCTCTCAGGAGTTTGTGCTGTGTAAAGTGTGGGCAGCAGGTGAGAACACAAATCTAAATATGCCACAGCCGGGAATCAAGGTGCACTGATTCTCTGCCAAAGAATCCTATCTTCTTACTGTAGGGAAAGACATTAATTCATTTAAAAAAAAAAAAAAAAGCTTTCACTTGGGGTATTCTCAGTGTCTTTTGCCCCACTCATTCAGGGATTCCTCTGCATGGAATGACAGAACAGCTTCATCTTTCCCTCCTAATTAATTCAAAATACTAAGTCTTGCCATAACCAACCACTATCTCCCAGCAATGGCAAATGCTAAGTTTTGCAAAGGAATGTGTGCCAATCCATCCTGCTGGTGAGGGGTCAAAGGAACAAGGTTTCTCCTTGAAGCTGGTCATCATTCTGTGCGCTGAAACACAGAGCTGGTGATAATGCTCATTGTCCTCAGGCCCATACGACCGCCAAAGTTATTTAAACAAACATGAAATCTTTGGCTGTGCTGCACGTAACCTCCCATCGCAGGGAATTAAGCAGGTGGTTATTAAAAGTGCAATAACACCCACACTGCGAGCACATTTAAACCCTAAAGGAAGAAATTCTTCCTTCCATCAAAGACAGCAAAACCATTTAATGGTTTCAGGAAGGCTTCATACTCCAAACTTCCTCTAACTTCATTCCACTTCCATTTAATTACCTGAATGATTAATTAAGGTTAATCAGCTAATGTTTTGCACAGTGCTTTGAATCCGGAAAGCACTGAATAAATCCTTGGCATGAATTGTTTATTAGGCTACTATTTATTTCATTGTTGTTGCTTTTGGGCTCTTCCTATTCCTTTTCATATTCCCTTTCAGAGGCAGCAGCCAGTGCTACCACAGCTGTTACTTCTAGCCCGAGTTTCACATTCAGCAACCCCATCCTCCTGTGGCTCTTTCAAGAACATATAGCTTTTCTGGCATCCTTACATGTACTTTTATGGAACTGGAGTTCACAGTGAAGACCTGGTGCTCCATTATCCTCTTAAAGAGCATTTTCACCTCGTCCCCAGGCTCAGACTCCAGCCTCGCTGCACCCATGACCTGCTCACATCTGCACAGCCCTGAGGACAGGGGGAGGCTCCCCTCGCTCAATAAAACAGCAGAAACCAAGGGGGGCTGCAGCTCCTCCAAAAAAGGGATCAGTTTCCCAGCCGAGGCCGGGAAATACCTGCAATTTTGTTCCTTCCTTTAGGAAGCCTAACCAGGGCTCTCTGGATGATGAGCACAGACGATGGTGGAGTCATGGCTGACGTGGCCTCCAAGCACAAAGAGGAGACTTGTCTGCCACAAAAATCTCACCCTCCTAAAAAAGGTTTGAGGCCACCTCCCAGCTTCTCCACGGTCTTGTACGACTCTAGATGTACAAGCACTGGGTTTGGCTGTCTCAACTTGCGGTTGTTTTGAGAAACCAGAGACATGACTTGAAAAACCGGGACGTATCCCTCCAGTTGAAATCAGTGGGCTCCATGGTTACTGTCTCTCCAGATCCTTTGAGGTAAACGTACAAAATACTGGGTTTGCTTTGTTTTGGTTTGGTTTTTTTTTAACTGTCAGCCATACAAATTCTGCTTTATAATTGAGCGTCAAGTCAAGTTCTTTCCTTCTTACTCATAAGTAATGTTCAACAGGCCAAAACAAGCCACAGGGATGCCAAAAATATAACTCTTTGGAACTCGGTAAACAGTTTTGTTGATACTGCTGAAAACAGAGCAGATTCATTTTCTCTCAGTGCGTTGGCTCTTCAGAGGTAATGACAGCTCATTTCTTTGAGTCCCTGAACTGGGCAGACCCAACTGTGAGCTGGTGAACCTCATGATCCTTTTCTCACATTCCAGTTTACTTTAACTCCTTCGAGGGTCACCGAAGCAAAAGACAGTCTCGCACTCAGAGACACCAGAGCAGCAAAGGACAAGTCCAGAAATAAAGTCCCTGTCATGTTTCTTTCTTCCCTGCCTAGGTCACTGCGAGACAAGCATAGGGCTGTTTCTAAGCAGAAACGTCGGTGCAGAGAAGGAAAAGAAGAAAGAAAAAAATCAATCTGCCTTCACGACACCCCTTCCTACTGTATCCTCACATTATAAGCAGTTATGGGCATGGTTTTGGGGGGACTGTGAAGCCCTACTTTCTTCTAATCCTTCTTGTCTTGGCCCTTACCAGCTCTGGAAGAAGACTGCTAAGAGCACCAGCACCTAGCCAGGGCGCTATGCAAAGCTTCTCTTGCAAGTTCTCCAGGTCAGTGAGTGCCACAATGATGTCCAGGGGTTTGCCCAGTACAAGTGCCGGTCGCAGTCCCCAGTGCTGAGAAATGATGGGATTTGCAGTCAGTCAGCAACTGAGGAGCAAGGAGCCCCGGAGCAAAACGTAGGAAAGAAAAAGAAAGGGAAACAAATGGACAGCACAGAAAAGAAACAAACAGAAAACAGAAGAGATATCAGAGTGGCTTAATATGGTTTAAGTCATTTGTGGGTGGCATCTCTAAAGACCAGGAGAGCTAGTTAAATTAAGCACCAGAAAGGTGGCACACTTGTCCTGGGACCTGTGTGCACACACAGATGTGGAGGCATTATACAGGCAGTACAGAGAATTCAAATACAGGGGTTTAAGTCGATGTAGCACCGTGTGTGTGCATGTTACATATATGCAGTACCGAGGGAGTAGAAAATCACGAGCCAGGCCTGGCATTATCATAGAATCATAGAATCATAGAATCGTCTAGGTTGGAAGAGACCCTTGGATCATCGAGTCCAACCATCTACCCTACTCTACAAAGTCCTCCCCTACACCATGTCCCTTAGCACTGCATCTAAACGGCCCTTAAACACAGCCAGGGAGGGTGACTCCACCACCTCCCTGGGCAGCCTGTTCCAATGCCCTATCACTCTTTCGGTGAAAAATTCTTTCCTAATGTTCAATCTAAACCTACCCTGTTGGAGCTTGAAGCCATTCCCTCTCGTTCTGTCACTAATTACCTGTGAGAAGAGACCAGCACCAACCTCTCTACAGTGTCCTTTCAAGTAGTTGTAGAGAGTGATAAGGTCTCCCCTCAGCCTCCTCTTCCTCATACTAAACAGTATAGCACGATTGGCTTAAAAACCGTAAGATTTTGAGCTTTAAAAAAAAAAAGCCAAAGAGGACTGTGAGCACTTTTTTTTTTGGCTAAAGTTGCAGAAGTGACGGAAAAAAAGTGAGGATGAACAGAAGTGGTTGCTGCAGTTTGTCTGGCACCCGTTAGTACCTGTGCTGGAGAAGGTACCTGCTCCTGCATCCTCTGTCACTGCGGAGGCTACTGCTGCCTCCAAAGAAAACTGCAAAAGTAGATTTGCCCTAACTGTCCTGTCTGATGGCTTCCTCTGAAATGATAAGTTTGGAACAAACTGCAGCAAATGGCTGACGAGATGCTGCCCCAGTGCTCAATGCAGAATGGGAGGAACAGCTTTGTGGAGAAGACCGGGCAGAAGGAAGAAACAATATGTAAGTGTTTTGACCTTTTCCACTGAATCCACAAGGAAATAATATATGGGTCTTCCTTCTCTTGGGCTACAGTCGCTGCGCAAGAGCAGGGGGATTGGTTTCTGTGGCTCATTAACCCAGGCTGCTGCTGTTTCATGGAGATCAATGTATCATTTAATAGGAAGAGGCTTTTCAGCTCTGTGAGATTTTATCTGCTGATGGCTACCATGATATTTATAGACATATCCATCAGCGTAATAGGAGGAAGCAAATCTCTATTGGTCGAATTGGGTGGATTCCCTCCATTTAAATTCCATTATGGATGCAGCTTTCTGTATAGGATTAACCACTTATCTCACTGAATCCTGAACATCATCAGCTATTGTTCACAAGAACTGATGATCTCCACAGCTTAGTTGTGGGATGGTTGACTTGTTTCAGCCTCAATTATCTTTTCAAAGAATAAGGTCCTTTGTTAACCTCTGACTTGCTGAGGAATGTGTAGGCAGCCTATTAAGCACTGCACAGTCCTCTTTTAACCCTAGGCAGCTCTAGAGATTTAGTCCCGTGATTGTCCTATTTCTGACCAGTCTGAATCTTCAACTGTCACATGAATAGCAAGACCAGAAAACCCGTTTTGATCACAGCAAGCTTCAGAAAATAAACAACAGTGGCTTGGAAGATCAAGGCAGAAACTATGTGCATATTATGCAAAGTGCTTTAATACTTTCCGCCTAACTTTTGGTAATGATTTACAGAGCGTGCCTTCCTGCTAAGACTACTTTGAGAGTCAGCTCCCTTGGGGATCTAACAAGCCCTGATTCTATCTCCTAAAATTATCCAAGTATCTTTTCTAGTATTGAATTTCTTATGGCGAGCACACCTTTTGGCATGAGACAGTCTTGCAAGGGGAGCTTAGAATAGACCTATTGTTCCGGCAGCTCGCAGCGCAGAGGGAATGTTAACTGCTGCTTAATTTGACACAGAGAGATGGATTCTGACTTCTGGCATGGACAAGTGTTCTTGAATACAAATAACAAATCTGAGCTATTTAAGGTTTTGTTTCCAATTGCCAGAGCTATCATCAGTCATGTCTGTCCATCCACTCTCCCTTTCAAACTTCCCATGACCTCCTCATCCCCATATTTCTATTAACCTTCTCTTGTGTTTATGGTGACCTCCACCCTCATGACTTGGTTGTATTCCTAGTGCCAGTCTGACACACCAGCACGCAGCTCTCATCTTCCTCTGTCTGCTACCTGGCTAGTGCTTCCTGGAAAATAAACTTAATGAGAAACACGAGGGCAGACGCTGTCTATCCCTGAGTGCAAAAATTAAGTTCCCAGTCTCTGGCAGAACTCACCCCATTTTCCATCCTCGAAGGTCTCATCAAGGTTTATACATGACTCTTTGCTCTTCAGTAATTTTATTTTGATAGTGTATACAGCCGCAGTGTACTATTGGTACTATTGCTCCTTTGCTTTACACTAGTCCATTTCTTTTCATCCAGATATCTTACAAGACTTCATAAATGCAACTTAAACAACAAAACTAATAAGCTTTCTGTCAGGTAGAAGAGACAATGACATTATAATCTCTGTTTTATGAAAAGAAAAGCTGATGTTCAGAGAGAGAAAAACTTTATAAGAAGAAAAGTCCAGTGAATAAACTCTACTTCCAAGATGACTTGGGATAATTTTAAAGCTTGAAATGCACCTATCCAAGAAACTTTTAATTTTTAGCTAAATCAGGATGCTTGTGCAAATCAATTGGTCTGATTGTTTAAAAAAATTACTACGTTATAGAGTTCTTTAATCATCTTTGCAACACCTGGAGCAGCTTAAGAAGTCATCATCAGGACCACCCCCAGTGGCATTAGTAGACCTTAAATGCCCTGCCCAGCCTCATGGGAGGCTCTCACCCTGCACCTCCTGCCCAGTGGTCCTGGGGAGGAGGGGGCTCCTTTTCAGCCCCCTGCTTGGCACCCAGGCCTGCCTTGAGCTACGCTGTGGCTGTGCAAGTCTGTGGCCTTTTCTCTGTCTCCTGGGTGGACATTGGACCTGTGGTGTTGTCCTGCTTCCTGCTGCTCCTGACTGGACTGCCAGGATGGACCCTGAACCTGATTACTCACCTCACCTTGTCTGGCATGGTCGGTGAAACCTGTTATCGGTGCCCAACGCTGCCCACCCTGCTCAGCTCCTCTGGGTGCGACTGCACCCCGGGCAGGGAGGATACCGCTGCTGCCTGCCCTGGGATCACCCTTGGCCCCACAACCTGCTCCTTCTGCTCCACAAACACCTTCAGCCCCACTGCCGGGTCATCGTCAGGAGATTCTGGAAAAGATCTCACAAGCACTGTAGTGCAAAGCCAGCAAGCCACCTTGCTCCAAGCCCTCCTCAGTGGTGGTTTAAAAGCAGCCGCTGACTTTGCAGCAACTAACCCAACTAACCAAGCCGTTGCGTTGCCGCTCTCCAGACAAGCCCGTGTTGATCTGGCATGACACTAAGGGACTTTGGGAATGCTGTGCTGAATTCCCCCAGCTACATCTGAAGGAGGAATGCCACGGGAGACAGGAGAGCTACCGCTTAAAGCCCACTTTGATAAACCAAAAAATATTTAAAACACAACTTGCCCAATATACAGTAGAGTTCCAAAAGACATTAATTACAGTTTATTAGCTTTTCTGTAATGTTTCAAGCAAGTTCTTTCAGGCTGTCTACACTGAGTCATTTTTTGGAAATAAACAGTTTGGATCTAACCCTAAATGAGAAATTATTTCAGATTTGGTCATAGAGACTGGGTTTTCAACTTCCTCCGTGAACAGGCATTTGGAAGGAAAATGTGTCTAGAAAATTTTGGCTTGCCTGTTCAGCCTGCCCGGGCTCAGGCTGCTCTCAAAGCTGAAAACCTCGTCGAGAGACAAGGGTTAGATTCTTCACGGGCTGCCCTTCCCCCAGTGCCAAGAAATAAACATGTATGTCTAAGGCTACGTAAACTAATTAGACACTTAATCCTACCCTTGTCTGCATCTGGTATTGCCGAGAAAGATGAGAAGGAGCAACAAGTAAGGGAGGAACAGAGGGAAAGAGAACATCGGCTCCTCGGAGAAACGGGCCAATACACTGCTGGAAATGTCAATTTTAGACAAGGTATAAGCACAGCTCTCAAACCAATAAGCCCCTGAGCACACAGGTCTTCAAAAGGAGGGGAGAAGTCCTCCCTGAAAGAGACATGCCGGACTTTCATTGACTACATAAATAAGATCAGAGGTAAATTATTATTATTATTAATAATAATGATAATAGCAATAGTTTCTTAATTACTGTATCAAGTCTGCAAGCAAAACGGCCACCACGCAACTCTGCGTCACTGCTGGCTCATCACAGCTTTTGTGAACATCACAACAAGAGCCAGGACCAGCAGCCCGAGACGCAAAAGAGTTCATTAACTTCATAACGTTTTCTGTGATTTCCAGTTCAAGATGCAGAACACGCACCGCCCGTTTGTGGCGATAATTAACAGAAGAAAGACTGCAGTAAATGTGCGTTCAAAATGAGGGATAGGTATGTGACAAACATTGAAATAAAGAAGTACCGAGAAGTTAGGAAGCTTAAAGGTTAAAAATGAGAAGAAAACATTTTTTCTCAAATCGCCTCATGTGCCTTTTGGTACAAACACTTTCAGGATTTGTGCTGCCGAGCGCTCCTCCCAACCATGAGAGCACGTTGGCTTTTGAAAAAGAGGAAAGGCAGAGACTAATGGATGACAACTCATTTTGGCAGGTGGGGCTCTGAGAAGAGGTATTAACTTTTAGAAGGGCTTGCAACCCTAAATCAGTGAGCAAAGAGGCGCGGTGCTAAGCAAACGGGATTTGATTGACCTACAGTGATGACAGGCCTCGGTATTTTCTCACAGATAATAACTGGTTGCAGAAAAGAAGACACCCGAGGCCTTTAACCAAATTGGTCACCTTAAAGCTATGAAATGCCCCACCCAGCACTAATTATTACTATTATAACAGTAACAATGAAATCCAAAGTAACAGCTGTTATTCTTTGTCTGCTCCCCTGCCAAGGCTGCTATTTCGTTTTATAGGGAGCAAAGAAAGAGGCTTAATGAATTTAAAATCACCCTTTGTTTTTTTGGAAGGCTTTTGCCATTATCTGAGCAAAAGTCAAGTTTCAACAAGTTGTGAAAACAGCTCCGTGTTTCCAGTTTCCCAATTTCCAGCGTTTACACCTTACACAGTGTTTGTGCATCTGTGATGAAGGCTAAAACAGGGATTTGGTCACACTTCTGTGATACCCCCAGTTGGGGGGGGGGGGGTGACTACCTCTGTGGTTGCCTTTTCTGCCTTCTACTGTCTTTGCCTGTTGTTTATGTGGGTTTTCATGCGGCCAAAATAAGAGGCAACTGCTTTTAAGTACAGTAACTAGGGACATCAGCAGGTGGTCTCAAAATCAGGCGCGTCGCCTCTTCTTAGTTCTATTTTTGAAACCACAAAATAGGTTTGATTCTGTGCCACCGTGCTGGGTGAGGTAAGAAAGTGGAGCATCGCCGTCGGCCATCTGTTCAACTCACAGCCAGAAAGCGTTCTCCTTCACCCAACCCAGGAGACAGGGGAGCCCTGGAGCTGGAGGAACCGAAGGGATCTGCGGCCGGCTGCCTTCCTGTTGGATAGGGATGTGCTGCTGGTGGAAATGACGAGCAAATCACAGATTGTGGCACGTCGTGGTCTAGGCAAACCCAAACAAAAGCCCTGCCCGTTGGGACCTGCGGTGTCCATGGACCTCATAGCTTCATTCAAGAGTCGCTGATAAGCTACGATGCGCTACAAAACTCCGCATCTTTCCTAGAAACCAGCCTTTCCTCAGTTGTGTTTGTAAGGCTATTTATAATTTGCAGCTCTTCTGTTTGTTTTTATAGGGGTGTAAGAGGGTTTCTTTCTCTTCAAATCAAATCGCAGGGCCTCACTGTTTCTAGCTCAAAGTCTCCCTAATGCTGCTAATCTCCTATTAACAGCCTACTGACACAGAAGAGACCACAGAAAAGACTGATTGCCAGCTCTCTGGCCCTGTGACCGTGTGCTAGTCAGATCTGGATTATTACTTGAGGCGATTTACCTCAGGAGGCCTTGTTACAGGTGCCTGTAACTCTAAACTCTCCTTGAACTGCCTGGCAGGAGAGGGAGGAGGGGAATCTGTGAATCCACAGCTGATGCAGGCGCAAAGAAGGCCCCTCTGAAACTCACTTTTCCTATACAAAAATCAGGATGAGAGCAGCAAAAAAATTTCCTTGATTTCAGATGAAAGGCGGGGAGCTCGGCATCAACATCCTACCCAGGACACAAAATCTGTTGTGGTGCTTCCTCTTACTACCTGTCACCAGCAGGAAGTTTGCTTGACTTCAGCTTTTCCAGTTACTAGAAATGGTTACCCAGGAGGCAAACACAGCATTTGTGTGGTGGTACAGCTCTGCGCCTTACGCTAATTCATGTACGAGAGTGATTCTTTCAGTTTTAAAAACAGCTTAAGCTGTTCGCATTTAAGGAGAGATGGAAAACCAGCGTCATTCTTATTTGGCCACGTGTGTGGCAAACTGTGACAGTTTGGTTCACCAGCCCAGACGGCCCCAGGCTCCTCTCCAGGGCTGGGCTGCACCTCCTACGTTCGCAGCCCTGTGCCGTGCTGTGCCGGCTGTGCTGCTCCATGACCCTACATAGTAGGAGGAGGGTGCTGGGCTGACGGATCAGGCTGACCAGCTGTGCTTGACGTCACCCAGCAGAAGAAGAGTCCAGGCGCTGCATCTGGGCTGCACAAGGAATATGCCCGACTGCTGGGGAGAGAAACAGAGGCAGGAGCCCATGTTGCCCGTGGCCAAGTCGGCCTCCGAGGCTTCACGCATGCCCGAGTCTGGAGAAAGAGCATCTCTCATCTCCACTAAGATGATTCCGTTTTGGAATGATTTCATTTTGCTTGTTAATAAATTGCCAATAAAATCCATAATTGCTCCTGGCCTGAAGTGAAACAATCCTATTACCCAGTTACTGTTATTTGCAGGTCAGAGAGTTGCAAGAGGTTTAGCCTTCAAGGCACCACACTGTCCCCTCTAGGAAGAGGGGTGAAGTACAAAAACATGATACCATACCATACAAGAGAAATTAATTTCATCTATAATTATTGTTACTACAAGGCGGCTTGTTCCACCTTGGCTTCTGAAACAACCACACTGCGACTCGTACACATCTCCTGCTCGGAGCAACTCCTCCCTCTCCCTGACCCTTCCCTGCCTCTGCCATCACCGCACCAGCGCTGCGCCTCGCAATGTCCTTCCATGGGCCTTTATTTAACAAGGAGCATCTGCAAGGAAACAGGATCTGACTCACTCGGCAGCAGCTGCTCCCGCTGCTCACTTCCCCACCTGAAACAACAGTCCCCTCTTGTTTTAAAAGTCGCCTCCGTTGCCGCAGCAGCCAAATCCAACATCCCCAGCGCAACGCTCCGCTCCCCTTCTACGGGACAGAATATCCTCGGCTGCTCCCCGTGAAATAAATTAATGAATTACACCTCTGCAAATCGCAAACTCACCTTGTTTTTGTGCTGTCTTCCTCCTTTTCTGCGTCTCAGTGGGCAGTATCCAGCCGGCGTGAGTCTTTTTCAAAATTGATTCCTTATCCATATTTGGGAATTTGTGCTGGGCACTAGCTGGTACGAGGCATGTTCTTCCCACAGTGCACTTTGGGACTTGTAGTTCCCAAAAAGGAATGTTGTTTTCCAAGTTGCAAGCACCGAGGAACAGAAACAGAAGTCCGAAACGCCTTTACCTCTGCCTCTGCTTAGCCACTGGGCCCTTTCTTTGTATCTTTGTACAAGGTTTCTGTGCTGTCTTTTGGCCTTAATCAGCCTGAATCCTCCAGGAACTTCTCCCCCAGTTGAGGGCACAGCCTGCCACCCCCTCAGATGTGCAGCTGCATGAAAGCTGCTGCTGCAGAGTGCTCCCCCAGCTACCCTGAGGGGCTGGTGTGTGGTCCTGCCTTCTGGAAACAGCCACCTGTAAAAAGAGTTATGACCAGGTTTTTAATCACAGAATCCTCATGGTTGGAAGGGACCTTTGAGATCATAGAGTCCAACCACAAGAAAAAAACAAACAAAACCAAGAAACCCACACAAACAAACCACAAACCAACAATCTCAGACACTAGAGCATGCCCTGAAGTGCCATGTCTACACTTTTCTTAAATACCTCCAGGGATGGTGACTCCACCACCCCCCTGCGCAGGCTGTTCCAGTGCCTGACCACTCTCTCAGGAACGTCATTCTTCCTAATATCTAATCTAACCATCCCCTGCCCCACCTTCAGACCATTTCCTCTGCTCCTGTCATTATTCCCTTGGGAGAAGAGTCCAACACCCACCTCTACACCCTCCTTTCAGGGAGTTAGAGAGGGCAATGAGGTCTCCCCCCCTCAGCCTCCTCTTCTCCAAACTAAACATGCCCAGTTCCCTCAGCCTCTCCTCGTGTGACTTGTTCTCCAGACCCCTCACCAGCTTGGTGGCTCTCCTCTGGACGTGCTCCAGCACCTCAATGTCCTTCCTGTAGTAAGGGGCCCAGAACTGAACACAGTAATCATAATCTCCACACTTTCTTCCCTGCTTTCAGCACTGAAATGGCATAGAAACTCCCCTTTAAAAGATGGGTTGCACTTTTTAACATGTTCTGCATCAGCACATTGTATTGGTTTTTTTAGTTAAATAATCGTAGTAAGGGTCAGCGTTACAAAAGAAATAAGTCCCGCCCCTCCTGTAGAGATTCATTTTTGAAGAGCATTTGCACTGACTGCCATAATTACCTTGTAACCAAGGCACCCTATTGTTTTTAAATAACAACTAAAGAAGAATGTGAATCATTGCCTGCAGGCTACTGATGGAGACGCTGTTATTACGTCCAAACTCTGATTCCTTTAACAGCATAACATGCTTAGATGTGCAGGGCCACGAAGATGATCAGAGGGATGGAGCACCCCTCTGATGAAGACAGGCTGAGAGAGTTGGGGTTGTTCAGTCTGGAGAAGGGAAAGCTCCATGGAGACCTTATAGCAGCCTTCCAGTATCTAAAGGGGCTACAGGAGAGATGGGGAGGGACTCCCCTGAAAATTGCAGGCATGCCCAAAAATGTGCCAGTTCTACAGAAGTGCCAATTCTTCGGGAGAAGATAAGGCTCTGGGGAGACCTTATAGCCCCTTCCAGTACCTAAAGGAGCTACAGGAGAGATGGGGAGGGACTCTTTATCAGGGAGTGGAGTGACAGGATGAGGGGTAATGGTTTTCAACTGAAAGAGGGTAGATTTAGATGAGGTATTAGGAAGAAATTCTTTCCTGTGAGGGTGGTGAGGCACTGGAACAGGTTGCCCAGAGAAGCTGTGGCTGCCCCATCCCTGGAGGGGTTCAAGGCCAGGCTGGATGGGGCTTGGAGCAACCTGGTCTGGTGGGAGGTGTCCCTGCCCAGGGCAGGGGGGTCGGGACAAGATGATCTTTAAGGTCCCTTCCAACCCAATACATCCTGTGATTCTATAAAAGCCCAGGCAGGGGGTGACTGAGGATGAGGCCGCGGAACCAGAGGAGGCCAGGAGAGGAAGGAACCCATGACCCGAGACCCGCCGCCCCAAGGAGCGCTGAGGGAAGCCGCGGCCGTGCTGCCCGCCTCGGGGGCGGCCTTCTCCGGGGCCGGTTGCTCGGGCAGGGACACGCTCGGGACTGGGCTGACGCCCGGCGGCCGCGGCGGGGAACGGCAGCGGCGGGGCTCTGGCCCTCCTGCTGACGGGGCCTGCGCGGCCGCACCAATGAGAAACCGAAGAGGCTTTTGGCAGCGACACCCCCCGGAACGGCGCCGTGATCCCCCCGCCCGGGCAAGGCAGCACACCGAGGAGTCTCCGCTCCAGCAGCCTCGATCCCTCGCTCCCTTACGCCACCACTAAACTACATGTCCCGCCGGCCCGCGGGGCGGGGAGAAGATGGCGGCTGGGGCGCCCCTTCCGCTGCCGGGAGGCGGTGGCGGCGGGCGGGGAGGGCTCCCTTAGCGCCTTCCGGGGCCGAGCTCCGTGACTGCCGCCGCCAGCCCGATCGGAGTGGAGCCGGTCCATCCCCGGGGTGGCGGCGCTGGAGCCGGAGCCGGGCGGTCGGCGGTCGGTGGTCGGTGGGGCGTGGGGAGGGAGGCAGCAGCCCTCCCGGTAGCCCTCCCGCCGCCGCCGCCGCCATGAGGAGCGAGCCGCTGGCTTGGCCTCCGGTGTCGGCCCAGGCGGCCTCGCTGCTGGAGGAGGCGGCGGACCTGCTGGTGCTGCACCGGGATTTCGCCGCCGCCGTGGAGAGGTGTGAGGCCGGCTGCGACAGCCTGGGCCCCGGCACCGGCTCCAGCTCCAGCCCCGAGAGGTGCGAGCGGGGACAGGGTGATGGAGGGAGGAAGCCTCAGGCTGGCTCCTGCCTCCAGGCCGTGTCTGCCCTCTCTGTGGCTTTTTGTGTTTAATAGAGGGATTTGGGGGTTTAATAAAGCGGGGCTTGTTTGTTTGTTTTCGGCGAGGGGCTGGAAACCTCTTCGATTCCAATATAAACGTTATCTGTAGGAATGGACAATGCCACAACCACGGTCCTTGCTGTCACAGCCATGGTCCTCGCTGTGGTTTTGTCTTTTTCTTAATTACTGAAGTTAATGGAGGGTGGCGCTTGCTGCTAAAAAGCTGAGTTGGTAACCATTTAAAACCTTGGCTTTGGCTGCTCTTTGGTAAAGGCCTGTCTGTATTTCCCTTTTTCCTATGAAGGGCTCTCTTGAGGGAAGCGAGGAGTGCCAAGGAGCCTCCCTGGCATCTTCCTCCTAGAGATACAGACTCGGGCCATCTTCTCGGGGGGTTGAATTTGCCCTTTTTTCGGGGGTGGGGAGAGGGGAAAGGAGGGGAAGCGGCTGTTGGAGAACTGCAGAGTACCTGGGCTTGGAAAAAGGTGGTTGTAAAAGTGGTTATTGAAGTGTCTCTTCCTTACCAGCACTGCAGAAGTGAAATGCTCCCTTTGTGTTGTGGGGATTCAGGCGCTGGCTGAGATGAACCGGTGGAGAGAAGTTCTGTCTTGGGTCCTACAGTATTACCACGTCCCTGAGCATCTGCCTCCAAAAGTTCTGGAGCTGTGGTGAGTTTCTGCCCGTGGATACCCAGGGCTTGCGTTATTTAGGTTTAATAGCAGGACAGACTTGAATATTGTGTGATATTTTCATCTTGTGCGATGTGAGGATGAAAGCAGAACCTGGGACAGGCCTGTACTTGACCTGTGTGTGCGGGAGTGTGCCCTGCAGGCCAGCGGGTTGCGTCACAGTGAGAAAGTACAAAAGGGGTGATGGTGAGAAGGTAACATCAGTATCACCTATTTTCCACCTTGGCAGTTTCTCTGTGTGGACCCTGATACGTGCCTTCATGATAGCTGCTTGTGGGTAGTAACCCACAAGTAATCATCAGTGATCTCAGCTTTTACAAAGAGTCAGTGTTCTCTAATATTTCTGTCTTGTATTTCAGTATCCTGTTATACAGCAAAGTGAGAGAGCCGCAGGTGATGCTGGAGGTCGGGAGCAGCTGGCTGAGAGACCAAAGCAATAAGAGCCTCCCCGAGTACGGTTCATTGCTGGAGCTCTATCTGTTGCATGTGTTGCTCCCTCTTGGCCGGTTTGAGAGGGCAGAAGAGCTTGTACGTGGCTGTGATGTTTTTGACAGCGAGCAGCAGTTAGCATTTTTGGGGACCATTGGTGAAAGCCGATGTCAGTGGACTCAACGGGAAGAGATGCACTCAGCTGCTGAAGAGCAGCCAGATGCAGCAGCAGAAACCGTTTTGGGTAGGCTTTCCCTCGTGTTTGTGGTCCTTGGTTATAATTCTATTTCAAGTTAGTCCCTTACTAAGGGTAGCAAGTATTAACTATGTATTAAGAATATTGTCATGACAAACCAGCCATGAGGAAGTCCTGTTGTGTGCCACAAAAGGAAATGTAAGACTTAGTCATCTGTTTCTTCACAATTACAAAGCACGTTTAGTCTCTGCTGATGTCAAGAGATGAGAATTTACAGGTTCAAAAGCACTTAAGAATAATTTTTTTTTAAAAAGGTACAAAAGGGAAACAAAAACTACCCAGCAATCCTTTGAGGGTGCATTTTGTTGGCTCTGTCTCTGCTCTCTTTGTTTCCATTTACACTTGAGCCTATATAGAATAATGCATGTCTGGCATTTTAAGTACTACTTCTCCTCCAGAACTGTAAATCACTTGATGTTATCTCCCAGGAGAGAAGCTGGCACTACTGTGGCATAAGATCATGTTAGACTAAAGTAGATGCCTAAAAAAAAAAAGGTATAATGAATTGTATTGCAAAATTGTACTGTGTCTCTGGTCCCTATTATAGAAAAAACAGCAATAACCCAACTCTTGTGCAGTCAAACTAAGAACAGTGTTACTTCAGTATCTTAGTTTCTTATTATCTGTACCTGTGTGATTACTTTTTTTTAACTTAACTTTGCCCTAGCAGTCTTTCTCTTCTTGTATTCTAGGTGCTCTGTCCCAAAAGCTCTTGACCTTGTTGAAATTGCTACGTAGAGCACTGAGGTCCATGTCAAGCCACTTCTACTTACTCCCTTACAAAAAGATGCTCTTGGCCACTTTTCTGCTGTACCTGGTGGTGGTGAGATTAGACCCAGGTACAGTATTAAGATTTCCAATTTTTTAAATTCCATTATGATTACAGAGATGAAAATAGTTGCTTTTATTAAAAGGTTTGGTCTGAGTTCTAGACTCAGCCTCTGCCTCAGTCAACTTGAGGTGCTGCAAGGTGAGTGTTTCCTGGAAGAGTGATTGCCTGGCAGGCTGTCCTGGCAGGAGAGCAGAGTTGCCCAGGGCAGCAACGTAGTCTTGCATGTGATCTGCTTATGGTGGAGTTCCATGAGTGATGGCTGCTGCTGTCGCTGAAGAATGAGCTGATCCCACGATGTAGAGGTAGCAGCTGGGGAGTGGAAGAGTTGGGTCTTTCTCCTCCTGCTGGGTGGCTGGTGCTCCAGAGCTATTCTGCAGGTAGTCCATTGGGAAATACTGGAGAAGGCTGGCTAGGGATGGGAGCAGTGCCCTGAGTGAAGGCTCAAGTACTGAACCGAACAGAAGGAAATAAGACAACTAGATTTTGGTTAACTCTAGTTGGGATTAGTGCTTTCTTAATTTGTTTAGTGTGTCTTAGTTTTACCTTTCATAATGAAAAGCTTTTTTGCTTTTTGTTTTGTCCTGCAGCTTCTCCCACATCACTGCCATTCATTTACAAACTGGTCCAGCTCTTCCGACAGGCTTGGGCAGCTGTATTTTCTCCAGTCCATAGGCCTCCAATTAAAGACTAAGGGTACTCTATCACAGAATGTGTATTTTTCTGCTGCTGTAAAAGTGTCAGCTTGTCTTGAGGATGTTATCAGCCTCTTCAAGGACTGTTGAAATCAGTGTCCTAATTGAGGTGACCACCCGTGAACTCCTGTGTGGCGATAACCTTCATTTTTTCAGATGAGGAATTGTGTTGTATGAATTTTGAAACCACACCAAGTAGTCCTGACATTTTACTTGGCTCTACAGCACCATTCTGTCCAACACCAGCGTAAAGCCACTCCTTCCATAATTTACGACTGAATAAGAATCCCCTTTTTCAAACACTTTGATTTGGATGTAGCTCTTGAGTGAAGGTTTTGTAGCCAGTTACGAACTACAGAAGAAGGTTTCATCCTTGCAACTGTTGGGCAGTTTTCTGAACAAGGGAAATAGCGTTCCTGGAGGCGTGACTGTAAAAGGCAACAGAGTACCAATAATTAGGGGAATATCTGCTTTGCCTGAAGACATCTGAAAAACCTGGTTCCTGCAGCATGGGATTTAGGGCAAGCATGTGGAAGTAAAACACTGGAGAAAGTGAAGCCTATGGCATTTTGAAGGCCATGGTTTCTTTTGTGACTGATGCCTCCTTACACAGGCGCTCTTGATTTTTTTGTCCTATTTAAGCCAGAAAGCCATGGTGGTGGTGGGCCACAAAGACTGTTGTGCTGCACCTTCTCATCTTGAATGCAGATTACAGCACTGTGTGCTTGCCTTATGCATAGTAATTTTTAAGAGCAAGTAGTGGTGGTAAGGAAATAGATTTATTTTTTTTAAACGATATTCTATATTATTGTGCAGTTGAACAACTGAAGTTGTTGCATTGTTTTACTCTTTCCCTACCTCTTGCTTTGTTTATGTAGGTGTCAAAAAGTCTCTGTATGTCTAGAATCTGCTCTCCTCCCGCCCCCCAATATCTAAAGTCTTGGTTTATGAGGCACCCATTTAACAATGCTTGTATCATTCAGAACAAAAATTCATTAATAGGTAGAAAGAGGTATTTCTCTGACATCCCAAAACCTTCCCCAGATCTATGGCAAGAAAACTATTGGCTTTGCAGAAGATCTGTCACCAGACTGACCCGATTTCTGACCACTTGGGGCAGAAATTGGAGGTTTGGGGTAAACGTTCATTTCTTCTCCATCCATCTACCTGTCATCAATTGACAAAGGGTAAATTCCAAAGGAGGGAGCACTGCCCTAACTTAAATATTGCTTCCACTGGAGCAAACTGTTGCGTACCGGAGAGCCAAGTTAAAAGTAAGGACCCTTTATGACAAACAAGTAGCCCACCATCCCAACATCTGTGCCAAAAGGATGCAAGCTGACTCATGTCAGCCCAAGCTACAAAATGTTGAACAAAGCAGCCTTTTTTGGTGGGTAAAATTCTATACAACACACCAAATGTGCGGAAAGTAGCCAGTAGAGATCCCAGGAGTCCCTTCAGGTTGTTCCTTTGTCTCTGCGAGGACTTCACACCAGGATAAGTAGCATGTAATGCTTCACCGTATTAAAAAGTTCTTGCATACTCTGCACACATAGGGAAGGGCTGCTTTTGGTATTGCTAGATGGTTCTTGTAAGCCAACTGCCAGTGTAGTTACAACTCTGGGAAACCAGGTGGAATCAAACTGGGAGGCTCTGTCTGGACTAGATTGTATCTACCTGCTCCCTACTTTGCAGGGCCTCACGTTAAGTTCTTTGTACGCCAGTTAATGACCTAGCACACCTGAAGTCAGGCCAATTTCTCACCAAATTAACCGTTTAGGTAACCATTTTTTTCTCTAGTTTTCTATTAACATTTTTAATTAGACGGCAGAGATGCAATTTTGGAGGTTGGGACCAGTGGTCAGAGCAGGCCATACTTTATGTTCAGAATGCTGTTAAATGTTGTAGCCACTCATTTACCAAGACTCTTAACATTCAACTTGATTTTAAGTGTAGGTTGGTAACCTTTCCTTTTTTTGAGTACTACAGATTTTGCGTTTGTATTGTATTTAATTCATTGTGAGAGAGCAAGAAGGCAGACATAAGCTGTTGGGGGTCTTTTTGCAACTGATACTAAACCTGCAATATTTAATTTCCACAATAAAGTGACTACTGACTTATCTCTTTGTAGAGTTCCTTATTTGCGCTGTGATTAAATATATGAAAGCTTTTATATTTAATGTATTGATACTCTGCAGTTCTTGAACAATTTCTGGAAATGCTTCACTACATGTCCTCATTGCACAGGCAGATTTGAATTAAGTAGAGGACTTCTTCAGTGTGAATCTGAGATTTAATCAACTGATGACATTAGTAGGCTATAATTCTGCATTTTTGTAGGAGTTCAGAGATGCTAATTACTTTCTGTGAAAGATCCAGCAGATATTTATTTTTAAAAATGTGTCTCTGTGTACATTGGGATGGCCAAGACTAGTGCTACCAAGAATAAAGTACCTGATATTTATCTCCAGCTGTGTTTTTTCTCTGCACTCTCATTATGTCATGGAGGGAAAAGACATAACCGGGGGGATCCTACTCTCTAAGCCTTGTGAGAGAGAGCGTGTATGTGCCACGTGTGTGTTAACTTTCTGTTAGTAACTCCAGATAGATACAGGAGGAAATTCTGCTTTTTTGTTTTGCCATCTTCTTGCTAGGTGCAAAAAAACTCGCATTGGCCTGTATTGTAGGCAGCTGAAAGGCTGAAGAACTGTAATTAGATGAACAGAGGTCTCAAAGATAAGGAATGGCTGGCAGTAAGATAAGGTTTGGGGCCTTAATGCCAGGAGAAGGTAATCCCATGTATGTATCCTATCCACAGATGGTCAAACAGGCAAGTGGAGTTCAGCCTGTTCCCCGACTCGTTCCAATCAGAGGAACTTAGGCATGTTAACTCCATGTCCACCATTCACCTACAGTCACCTTTGTCAGAAAGATGCCATTTAAAAACAACACCACCTTTTGAAAGTGTAAATGAAGAAATTCTGAAATGGTTCATAATAATTTTTTTTTTTGAGTTCCCAGAAGCATATTCACCAGTTATTAAGAGTTTGAAGGGAGGAAACCAGTTATTTGTGAAGACGCTCCATATGTGTTAAAATTCTGGTGGCTAATACCAGGTTTAGCTTGGAGAATTAAGTGGGAGGGTTGGTTAAGAATAGATTTTAGGGCTGGGCCCCGTAGGTAGGTGCTGGTGTGACGGGCCAGTGGGTGGAATGGGGAGGTTGCCAGGGAGAGATTGTGACCTCACCTGCCCACGCTGAGATGCTTTGGGTCCCCTGCCACCGAGGAGCAGATGCCCGGGCACCTTGCAGCAGGCAGCACACGCAACAGCAGAAACATCAGTAACCGAAGCTGCCGCTACCAATCAGGAAAGGAAGCACACAGGAGAAACCATGGTAAAAAGAAAAAGAGTCAGATTATTTTAGAATCACAGAATCGTAGCGTAGAGTCATTTGTAGAATGGTTAGATTTGGAGGGGACGTTAAAGATCACCTGCTTCCAACCCCTCTGCCATGGGCATGGATACCTTCCACTAGACCACATTGCTCAAAGCCCCATCTAACCTGGCCTTGAACACTCCAGGGATGGGGCATGGATTTTATGAGATAATGAGCAATGAGTTTGACCTTCTGTTTCCCCCTACTCTGGTTAAGATCTGAGTGAAGGTGGGAAGGCCGAAGTGAATTTTTTGCTTCATTTTGGGGGCAATAAATGTTACGGTGTACAAACAATGTACAAACAAACCATTGTTAGCTTCATGGTAAATAAATTCAGAGCCCAACATGTACAGCTACATTTCTGTTAATGAATTTACTATAAGAGAACTCACATGCAGAAAAAGAAGGATGGGGTTGGAACTTATTTTTCCTTTTTGGGTAGAAGCTATGCTGGATGTAATTTGCATAAAGTATGTTTAACCCTGTGTTAATCGCCTTTTCCTACTAGATCATAGAATCACAGAATGGTTAGAGTTGGAAGGACCTTAAAGATCATTTTGTTCCAACCCCCTGCCCTGGCAGGGACACCTCCCACTAGACCAGGTTGCTCAAAGCCCCATCCAGCCTGGCCTTGAACCCCTCCAGGGATGGGGCGTCCACAGCTTCTCTGGGCAACCTGTTCCAGTGTCTCACCACGCTCACCATAAAGAATTTCTTTCAAGTATCTCATCTAAATCTCCCCTCTTTGAATTTAAAACTGTTACCCCTTGTCCTATTGCTCCACTCCCTGATACAGAGTCCCTCCCCATCTCTCCTGTAGGCTCCCTTCAGGTACTGGAACGTGCTCCCTGGAGCCTTCTCCAGGCTGAACAACCCCAACTCTCTCAGCCTGTTTTCATAGGAGAGGTGCTCCAACCCTCTCATCATCTTCGTGGCCCTCCTCTGGACCACGAGATCATGAGTATTAAAATTAAGAGCAAAGAAATGTGGACATTTCCCTAGGTACTCTGGATGGGAATCATTTGCCAAAAGATTCATATTGAAATATACCGTGTCCATCAAGAGTGTTTTTGAGAGAACCCTTTAAATTCACAGTACTGGGGAGTCTGCATAGCAATCTACAGGAGAGACACGCCTTTTGTCTTTTAGAATCCATTACTATGTTTTGTTTTTCAGATTTCTGTTATTAAAGTACATGCATATCACAGTACTAAACACTTTAGAAACAGGTTATTGACTGAACCGCCATAATTACAGAAGTGTATGTATGAGAAGGATTTCTCAAGAAATTAATTTAGTCTGACATGTAAAGACTATTGAGTCCTCTTGAGGACTCTTCACAGGTTTAACTCTTCACATGTTAAATTGAATTAAAAGTACCCAGGGAATGGGTCGAGACAATCAGTGGTTGAAATCAATTAGGGTACTAAAGGCACTTTAGTTCCTTTAATTTCTACAAATTTGTCTTCCATGCCCTGGATAACTGCACTTGGCTCATATTCCTTAGCTGGAACCTACTGTTGTTTATTCTGAGCACCTATGCACAGTTTTTCTATCTGTATGTGCTCATGTGCACTTCAATGTAGATCCTGTCTACTGTACACCATGTGTAGGCATGACTGCAAATCTCTAGCTGCTCTTCCTACGCACAGCAAATTGTTTTTCTTCCTATTTGTAAATAAGTGTCAAAATATTTTCCATTAATTCCAGTCTTGTGGAAAATTTTGTAATTGCTGGTGAATTCGGGGGCTTCAGGAAAAATCAGCCTATGGACTCTTAGGATATTCACTGGTTCTTTTCACCATTTCCCCTGTCCTCTCCTTTCAGTATGAGTGCATCTCTCTTCACATTGGCCAAGCTGGAGTTCAAATCGGCAACGCGTGTTGGGAACTCTTCTGTCTGGAGCACGGCATTCAGCCAAACGGCACCTTCCTCGACCAGCCCAGCAGCGATGACTCTTTTGCCACATTCTTCAGAGAGACAAGCTCCAGAAAATTCGTGCCCCGGGCTGTTATGGTGGACTTGGAGCAAACTGTAATAGGTCAGTATAGGACTAATCTTGGAAAATAGAAATTAATTAACTCTTCTGGACGCCAAAGTTCAGATCACTGAATATCAGGACAATGCTCTTACCATTAGGGATGATCCCAGCATGCAGGCAAAACATACAGATTTTAAGTTTTTAATACCAGGTGTTAATTAAAGCCTTGTGATTCTCAATGAAAAGATGAAAAGTGGACTGTGCTCTGTCATGGGTACTCTACTAATAATTAATAACATCAAAAGTTTACTATTGTTTAAACCTCCACTGGTTATAAGCGCAATTTAGCTTTCTTGAAGAGATTCCTTTCTGCTCTTTTGGGTTTTTTTGTGGTGATATTTTTCTTTTCCTAACTGATGGAAAATGCCCTCCTCACATCCAGATGTCAGAGAGGAGCATGAAGAATCAGGCAACAGAAGTGTCCTGACAAATTTTCAGGGGAAACCACTGTTTTACTCTTGCAAATCTGCTCTTTTTCCAGTTGTTCCCCTGAAGGTTCTGATGGATCTTCATCTGATGGGTAGAAAGAGCTGAAATTTTACCACAGCGTGGCACAGCCCTCATTTGATAAATGAATTCATTTGCATAACACGGCAACTTACACTTGGAGCAGAGTCCACTTCTTTTTTTTTTCCAAAATGGAGAACATCTCAGAAGACACTCCTCACCTCTGTACTTTGTTTTCAACATACGGATTTCCATATCATTTCCTGCAAACATAAAATGCTTCATTTGTTTTGCAAACATTATCAAACTCGGTGAAGTATCTCTTTTTGAGCTTCTGCTTTTTCTTCTCTTGCTCAGATGAAGTGCGGACTGGCACCTATCGGCAGCTCTTCCATCCAGAACAGCTGATCACTGGGAAGGAAGACGCAGCAAATAACTACGCCCGTGGACACTACTCTGTTGGCAAAGACAAAATTGAGGCAGTTTTAAATTGTATCCGCAAGATGGTACGCACTATTACACTGGAAGCATGACCTTGGGAGGGTGGGAGGGGAAATAAACACCACATGCGGTTTTTGATAGCGGCTCTCCTTTTGCTTTAACGATCGTCACTGGTTCAGAAGAGAGATATGCAAGTCCTGGTTGTCCCATCTTGTTTCCATATGAATTCAAGACTTAAAGGGAAAACCTCAAATAGTGCTATAGCATTATTATTGTATGAAAAAAAAAAATCGATACAGCTCTATTGATACGCTAGCCCAAAGGGAAAATAGATTATGAGAATTTTCTGGGAAAACTGCTACCTTTTGTGTTGTGCACTGGGTGTGGTTATTGCTGGCCCTATTTGAGAGTGTAATTTAAAGATATCTTCACTTATTCTTTCACTTTCTCTTTGGTTTTCAGGCTGATGCCTGTTCTGGGCTGCAAGGATTCCTGATCTTCCACAGCTTTGGTGGAGGTACCGGCTCTGGCTTCACCTCCTTACTGATGGAACGCCTCTCTGTTGAGTATGGAAAGAAGTCAAGACTGGAGTTTGCCATCTACCCAGCCCCTCAGGTCTCCACCGCTGTGGTGGAGCCTTACAATTCCATCCTGACCACGCACACCACCCTGGAGCATTCGGACTGTGCCTTCATGGTGGATAATGAGGCCATCTATGACATCTGCCGCCGAAACCTGGACATCGAGCGCCCCACTTACACTAACCTCAACCGCCTCATCAGCCAGATTGTCTCCTCCATCACCGCCTCGCTGCGCTTCGACGGTGCCCTCAATGTGGATCTGACGGAGTTCCAGACAAACCTGGTGCCCTACCCACGCATCCACTTCCCCTTAGTGACCTACGCCCCCATCATCTCCTCTGACAAGGCCTATCACGAGCAGGTCACGGTGGCTGAAATCACCAACTCCTGCTTTGAGCCCAACAACCAGATGGTGAAGTGTGACCCAAGACATGGGAAATACATGGCCTGCTGCATGCTCTACCGAGGTGATGTAGTTCCCAAAGACGTCAACGTAGCAATTGCTGCCATCAAAGCCAACAAATCCCTCCAGTTTGTCGACTGGTGTCCAACAGGCTTTAAGGTGAGTAGGGCTGCCACGAGCTTCTCTTTCATGTTTAAATGGCAAGTTCAGTCCAGCAGAAAACTCAAATTTAAAGTATTAGATCCTGCATGTTTTCCATTTGTGAGAAGAATGAACATAAGGAAGATGTGTTTGTATGAAATGTGCCTTTTCTCCTTTGGACATCCCACTGACACAGACCCCTAAGTATTTAAAAAATGAAAGTATATATAGTGTTTCTATATTCAGTAAGAGGAGAACGTCAACTCTATAAGACTTTAAACTTAAATGGCTTTTTAGAAGAAAGATCAAGGTAAGGCTTATACTCTGAAGACACTGACATGCTTGAGAGTGTCCTTCATGAGATGTAAAAAACCAAACCAACCAAGCCAAATACCCTCAAAAGTTATCAATAATACATTGTTGGCAAAAGAAACATTTCTACAACATCTCTGCAAAGAGGTATTTTTTTTTCATTGTCTTGACATATTTCTGTAAGTTCTTCATTAACTTTCAGTTCTGGGTAGTTGCCCTTTTTTTGTCTTGAATGAGGTTAAGGAATTGACTTGTGCACAAAAATGTAGCTTGAATGACATCAGACTTAACACTGATGTGATCTGAGTTTTTCTCTACCTCTTTTCCTCCCCTCACCAATGGTTTTACATTTTTTTACCCTGCTTATTGTCTTGGACCCTTTTCTCATAACTCTTTTTATTCCTCCATCTTTTCTATTGTTATTTCCAGGTGGGGATCAACTATCAGCCTCCTATAGTTACACCAGGAGGAGACCTAGCCCAGGTTCAGCGAGCAGTCTGCATGCTGAGCAACACCACGGCCATTGCAGATGCCTGGGCAAGGCTCGACCACAAGTTTGATCTGATGTACGCCAAGAGAGCTTTCGTGCACTGGTATGTGGGTGAAGGCATGGAGGAAGGAGAATTTGCAGAGGCCCGAGAAGACCTGGCTGCCCTGGAGAAGGAATACGAGGAAGTGGGAACTGACTCCTTTGAAGATGAAAACGACGAAAAGGAATTTTAAAATACACTGTGCCCTTTCCTGTGCAAAGCATTGTCTCTTTCTTTCATGTGGCTATATTTCTGCTTGGCTCACACACACTATTCCATTGCCATCTTCACAGAATCACAGAATCTTCTAGGTTGGAAGGGACCCTAAAGATCATCTTGTCCAACCGTCAACCTAACTGACAAAAATAGACACCCACACAACAAACAAGGAGCATCATCACTAAACCATACCTCCCAGCACTACATCAACCCGTCTTTTGAACACCTCCAGGGATGGTGCCTCAACCACCTCCCTGGGCAGCCCATTCCAATGGCTGATAACCCTTTCAGTGAAAAAACTTTTCCTAATATCCAGCCTGAACCTCCCCTGGCATAACTTGAGGCCATTTCCTCTTGTTCTGTCGCCTGTGACTTGAGAAAAGAGACCGACCCCCACCTCTCTACACCCTCCTTTCAGGGAGTTGTAGAGAACAATAAGGTCTCCCCTCAGCCTCCTCTTCTCCAGGCTGAATAACCCCAGCTCCCTCAGCCTCTCCTCATAAGACTTGTGCTCCAGACCCCTCACCGTCTTTGTCGCCCTTCTCTGGACCTGCACCAGCACCTCAATGTCTTTTTTATGGTAGGGAGCCCAAAACTGGACACAGTACTCGAGGTGAGGCCTCACCAGTGCCGGTACAGGGGGACAATCACCTCTCGGGCCCTACTCGCCACGCTGTTCCTGATACAGGCCAGGATGCTGTTGGCTTTCTTGGCCACCTGGGCAGTCTTGGTAGTTTATAGTCTTGGTAGACTATAAACAGTTCTCCAATATACGATTACAAGACAGGAAATGCAGGATATATGACCATCTAATCATTAGACACTTTGCCTCAGAGGGTGACAGGCTTCCTATTTTTCTGCTAATTTATCCTGAAAGGACCTCTGTCACCTATACTGTCATTTATTCAATACAGAGATACAGTCATGTAGCTGTAATATTATTTGCAGAACTCTTGCTTCAAAATGTCCCAGATAATTGCTATGGACTCTATGTGAGGAGAAGTTACCTACAGGGCTCAGGCTTTATTTCAGACTAATTCGAAACGTAACATTTGTAAAGCTGTAAGATGCGCTGAGAACTCTATTGGTGCCAAGAACATACAGCTTGTGCTAGTGCCCTTCTGCAGAATCCACAGTGCGGGGTGGTTAGAAGGTGTGATTTTGCCAGCTGGCCTGAGCAGGGGCACAATTCAGGTACTCTTAGCTTCAGCAGGAATTCAGACAATCCTAACTGGACCAGTCTGGAGGTACAAGTAGGCTGACAGCTCTGTTGTGACTGATAAATGAACAACATCTATGACAGAGTCAAGGGCCTTAAAAGGACCAGCTTGTGGCATGCAGGACAGAAGCATCACCAGCTTCATTGGGCTTACTGGGATCACAATAAATCAGAACCATGACAAAAAAAATGTGGGTGATTGATAGGTATAGGTGGGATGTCTAAGATCACCAGCTACGACTTCACAGCATAAGTCTTAATAAGGTATGGTTTTCTATATTTCGATTGCTTGAGGATTTCAGAACAAGATATTGTTAAGGCAAGATATTAGGCAGGTGGCCAGACACGGCCTGAGGTTAAACTGATGGAATAACAAGAGGAACTGTTGGATGTTGCAGACAATGGGACCGGAAAATTGGCTAACCAACCCTAACCTTGGGTCTAAACTAATGAGGTAGTGGCAGGAGAAGCTACTGGGCATTACATACAGTGAAAGGAGCGTTTTGGGGACCCCACCTTGAGTGTGATATCAACAGAAAGTGAAGGGGGTGTTGGCTTAATTGGGGGTACTAGCTAAAGCTGAAATTACCAAATAAAGGTGCAAAATTAGCAGAACAGGGCCAGTGGTGAAAAAGTTGGGGTGGGATGTCTGTTTTGGAGTTGGGGGGAAAGCAAGGAAAGGTAGTAGAAGGTAAAGAAAGTGGTGTCTGTTTGGGGGTACCTGTCAAGCAGCCCTATGCTTGAACAACGCCGGGAGCAAGGCAATAAGCCTGTTTGTGCTGACCTTACAGTGTGTGTCCAACTTGCTCAGGAGCTCCTGGTTATCTGGAAGGTCTCCCTTAGCACCTATGAAGAGACACCCCAGAGGGGACGGAGGACAGACCAAATATATGCCCCTGTTACTTTCACACTGGATTTATTATTGACCTTTAATTAGTGGATTTCTTTTAAAAAAATAATCCATGTTTTCACTGAAACATATACTCAGTACATACAAGTCAAGCAGGGCTACAGAAATGCATTCTGTTTCACCCAGCTGTTGAGGAGCATTGTCCCCCTTCTGGTAACTCAGTTTGTATTAGGACTGCTAAAATAGAGCTACAAGGATGATTAGAGGACTAGAACACTTCTCTTATGAGGAGAGGCTGAGGGACTTGGGTCTTTTTAGTCTGCAGAAGAGAAGACTGAAGGGGGACCTCATCAGTGCTTATAAATACTTAAAGGGTGGGTCTCAAGAGGATGGGGCCGGTCTTTTTTCAGTGGTGCCCAGGAGATAGGACAAGAGGTAACAGTCCAAAACTTGAACGTAAGAAGTTCCATCTAGATATGAGGAGGAACCTCTTTACTTTGAGGGTGGAAGAGCACTGGAACAGGCTCCCCAGGGGTTCCACTCCTTCTCTGGAGACATTCAAAACCCACCTGAACATGTTCCTGTGCAACCTGCTCTGGGTGGACCTGCTCTGGCAGGGGGGATGGACTAGATGATCTCCAGGGGTCCCTTCCAACCCCATATCATTCTGTGATTCAGTAAACAGCATAGAGAAAAGCAGACACATCCAGAAATGTCACTAGTGTAGTTTGCCCTTTTATCTGCAAAATGAATGGCTGGTCTTTGTATTAGTAACTGTAGTTCTGAACTTGCTATATTAGGGAAGCTAATTCTGCGAGTCCAGATCTAATTCCACAATTTTTAACACATACATAAAATTTTTTTATATGACAATTCTTACCAAAAAGGAAATAACTCTTTTGAAACTGTATCCTAAGACGTACTAAAGTTTTCTTCATTTAAAAGTAATTAAAAAAATACATAGCCCAGTTCCCTGTTTCAGGGAAAATGCCTGAAAGCCAGTATTTTATCAATATAGCAGATTTTTATGTGGATACTGAAATACTACGCTTTAGGCTAATTTCAGAAATACCTGAAATGAGATGCTATAAATTCTCCCAGTAGGTGGCAACAGAATGACAGAATGGACTTCTGCAGGGGACACGAGGAAGCATTTCAGTCTTCATTCACATAACATAAGAAGGTACTATAATGTGTGGGAAACACACAGACTTTCATCTGTGTCCTTCCATCACCCCAGACCAGCACGTCTTTCCAGCACTTGAGTTTATGGGCCATCTCATGGCAGAGCAGGTCAAGCACTGTCTTTGGCCTAAAGCAGGTCTCCAAAGGCATTTCTCTTAGCTATGTGTCTGTGAGGAAGGGTCATCCCCAGGTTCTTCAAGCTCAATTGATTCTAGAGAGACGGGACATAGTCATTGCACTCCCACCACCCAGGGACACCACTCAAGACTTGGTCAATCCCTGCTTCCTGGAATTTTTTGATCCACCCTCTCTTCAGTGTGGCCACCCAAAATTGGTGAGTTTACGGGTCCTGGGACAGTTGAGTTTGGTTGGGGTGGAGAGAGGAATGATAAACAGACTCCCAGAGGTGCTCTCACTGCCTATTTCAGAAGAGAGAAGGGGGGCAATGGAAGAGCAGAGAAGGGACTTAGTCCAGCAATGGACTAAGTTGCAAATAATTCAGTAATTCACAGAGCTCCTTTAGGTGTTGGAGCTGCTAGATCTGACATGTTAACTCACGGAGTGCCTATGAGGATTTGGGCAGTGGACTGCTCAAAGTATTTGCTGTGGGACCTTTTCCTGAGGTGATTCTCTGCCCAGAGCACCACATCTGGTGGAACTGAGAGCTTTAACAATTTCAGATTGTCTGAACGCTGGAGCTTGGCTGGAATATTGCCAGTTCCATTGGGAGAAGAACACTAGAACAACCTATTTCTCAGTCTCAAAGCAATGATCTGGTGATTTTCTGGGGAAGCGTGGGATTCAGAGAGCTTAAACAAAGCAGAGGATAGAAATTGTCACAAGAATTCTTCCTCTGTAAAAAATACTTGTGGCTCCAGAAATCTCTGTAGCTTTTCCTAGCCCAAATCAAAGAGGAGTGATTTGCAGGACTATGTAAAGATCAGCAAAATGAAGACTACGTATATCAAAGTAAATGTAAGTATATAAAAACCAGTATTAACTATTTTGCACTGTTAAAATGTTGATGTTATTTAGAGAAGATACATAAATGCAGGTTGCTGGCAGTGGCAGAGCAATGTATTAGTACCACCATGTCCAAGTAAACTAACCTAAACTTTAGGAATTGCGTATTTAAATTTCTACTGATTAAACATCATAATAAATGGTAAGTTTATAAAATCAGGGGATACATAATGCTCAGATTCAAGCAATTAAGTGTGCCTTCCTCTTTGTTATCTAGGAGTTGCAAACACAAGGATTTCTCCCCTGGCAGAAGCTGCTGCCTTCCAATGCTGGGCCAGCACAGAAGGAGCAGACAATAAATTGGTGGAAGCAACTGCCCTAATTTGGTGTGAGAGTGTTTATGTGATGCCTCCAGCTACGTCTTGCAATAAGCACTGCAATGAGAATCAAATTTCTTTCTGTGTTTGGACAGAGGAGTTAGAGCCTGGACTGAATACTGCCCCGTACTGCCGGCAGCCCAGGTGATTCCACACAGGAAGAGAAGCAACAGAAGTAAAGTCAAACATTAATAAAAAGGCAGCTGGAGTAAGAAAGGAAAGAATTCAGGCCATCATTTAAGAGCCCTGCTAGAGCACACTTCAGAATGGTAATTATATTTACTTTCCAGTTCTCTATTTTTGGATTTTCTTCTCTCCTCTTGTTCATTCATTTGAGTTCTTATACCCTCTTGTCTTCTGTATTGGAATTTAGGAGTGATTTTTGTCTACGCGTGTATGTGCTGGCAGAACAGGGAGCTGGGATGGTATGTGTCTTGTAGGTGATACATATGGATAGAACTGGGCATGTTTAGTTGAACTGGGCACGTTTAGTTTGGAGAAGAGGAGGCTGAGGGGACAGGGAGCTGGGATGGTATGTGTCTTGTAGGTGATACATATGGATAGAACTGGGCATGTTTAGTTGAACTGGGCACGTTTAGTTTGGAGAAGAGGAGGCTGAGGGGAGACCTCATTGCCCTCTACAACTCCCTGAAAGAAGGGTGTAGAGAGGTGGGGATTGGCCTCTTCTCCCAAGGGAATAATGACAAGAGCAGAGGAAATGGTCTGAAGTTAAGGTAGGGGAGGTTTAGATTAGATATTAGGAAGAATTACTTTACTGGGAGGGTGGTCAGGCACTGGAACAGCCTGCCCAGGGAGGTGGTGGAGTCGCCATCCCTGGAGGTATTCAAGAAACGTGTAGACATGGCACTTCAGGGCATGCTCTAGTGCCTGAGATTGTTGGTTTGTGTCTGTTTGTGGGTGGGTGTGGGGTGTTTTGGGGCTTTGTTTTGTTTTTTTTTTTTGTGGTTGGACTCGATGATGACAAAGGTCCCTTCCAACCATGAATATTCTGCGAGTCTGTGATACTGGGGTGTTAGAAAGTACAGCGGACGGCGCGTTGCGAGGCCACGCTGGGATTGAATAAGCCCGTCGAGCGAGGCGGGACTAAATTTGAAATGTGGGGCATACCTGAGCCCTGAGTTCGCGTGGGGCGGGGATGCAGCGGGGCAGAACGGCGGAGCCTGCCACTTATTCCCCGGCGGCGGGTGACGCTGAAGCTCAGCGGCAGGTGCCGGCTGCGGGAGCCCAGGCTGCCTCCCACCCCCCAGCCCCGAGCCGGGCTCCTCCAAAGACCACACCACCAAAGGGAAGGAGACGCTGGCCGAGACACCATGGTAAGGGGTGGGGGGGGGGACATGTGGGAATGTGGGAATGCCAGTCGCACGGGGACCGGGAGGAGGGCGGGAGAGGGAAGGCAGCAGGATCCGATGGTGTTATTGGGGGTTTGTGCCACAAAACCCTCCTCTCACGCACCCATTACCACGTAGGAGTGTCAGAAAATCTCAACGGAGCTGTGAGGCACGGCGGACCAAAGTTTTCTTCAGAGAGTCCCTAGCTAGTGGAATTATAAGATAAATTACATCTGGAGACTTTGCTTTTTAGTTCCTTCTATTATGACTATATTTTCTCAAGACAGGTTCATTTCCATATGAGATAATAATTTTTTTTTTTAGAAATAAACCAAAACAAGTTACTTACTTCTGTGTCTGTTTTAAATTAATTTTTCCCCAATGGCTGTACTATACATGTCTGCCTACACATCCCTAAATACCTATACATGTCTGTTTCTGGAGCGCATGAATGTTTTTACATGTGTATGAGTTTAAGTAAGTATGAAGTACCTTTCATTTTTAAGATTTGGGAAGAAATTAAAATTCCTTCTTCTTTTAAAATTAAAACTCTTTGTTAAGAATTTAAAATTTGGGAAGATTTGTAGAAATCTCTCAAAGCCTCTTAGGATGTGAGAAATCCGTTTCACCTTGTACCCCAATTTAAGTCTAGCACTGAGTCTTATTTTTGGTACAGAGGACTATGTTATTTTCTGCCAGTGCAGCTGCAGGTCCAAAATGAGAGCGCTCATTTCACCGGCAAGACGGGCACTTCCACAGGCTCCCCGTGCCTTCGGGCAGACCTAGGGTAGCGAGCATGTTTCGGGAATAGCTGGGAGACTAAAGTCTGCCTTTGTACAGTAAATACTTAAACCAGGTAGTGTTCTGTTTTTTTAATAGAGTCAAAGCTGTCCCAGGTTTAGTTTCACAAAGGACCTGGCCCCTTCTACTGTCAAAAAGTCAGGTTCACAGTTTGTAAGACGGGTCCTGGTACGTTAGTGATGGGACGTGAAACATGAGTTTGGAGCACGCTCCAAATTTAAATATCACACAGAGATCAGTTTACTCTGCCTGTGACTCTGAAGAAGGCCCACCCTCTTCCCTACTAAAAGTCCAATGCCTATTTTAAAGCTGTTTACTATACAAGATTAGAAACCTCTTTGTTCCTGTCTTCTCTCCTTGTCAGAATTTTTCCAAATTACTGCTGGGGTAGGAGAAGATGGAAGTTGAAGGCAGGACTCACGGCAAGAGGTCCGGCTCCAAGGGCAGGGTTGAGATACTGCTTCAAACTAGCACAGCTGAAAGCTCAGTATAAAGAATGGGTTCTGTGGTCTTCAGTTGCACTTCTGCACTAAGCTTTACAATATTAGCTTTATAACACAATATTGACTTGTTCATCTGTGAGAAAACAGACCAATTCCTCTACTGATCTGAGGAACCAAGCAAAGCAGCTCCTTAGGCTCCAAGTATTGCTTGACTTGTAATTGTACTTTTGCTTTAAAAGATATTCTTTTAAAAAGTCACCTCATCACCGTGTTTAAAAGGAAAAAAAATCTTGGTTCTTTTCTTGCTGCCAGCCTCACAGACTCACTCTGGGATTTAAAAGAAAAGCAGGAGCCTCTCCTGTGCAAAATCGGCATTAATAGAATTCTCTAAGCCCAAATATGCCTCCAGTGTCTCCTGAGCAATCCTCCAGATTGCAGCTCCCCCGCAACGTACCAACCTATGAAACCTCATCGTCACTCAAATAACTCAGATACTTTTGCACAACTCGGTTGAGAAAAACAGGGTTGTGCAACTACTACACCTGGGAGCACGTCACACACACTCCTACGTACATATTTGCAGGGTCAGCAACTTACAAATGAGTACTGAACAGAAATAACATATTTCATTGAATGAAATATTTAAATTGACTTTCCGTATTCATTTGAACTTCTGAGGATGACTCACTGGGGCAGTGCTGACTTCTGAAACTCTACTCGCTTCTGGAAACATATAGTTATGTTTCTAAAACATAAGTATAACTGTGAAGAAAACACTGCTCCACAGATGCTGCTTCTCACACATTCTGCCTGAGGATTTAGTTTTTGGGGAAGATGCATTTCACTCTCAGGTCATAGGATGATTTTTCAGGGTAAGCAGTTACAGAATTTAAATAAAATAGAATGAACTGGCCAAATCTGCTATTAAGTCATTGTATAACTCTAAATGAGACATTACCAAATAAGAATGAGTGAGGACCACTCTCTGGCCTTGAAGCCGGGCAGCATGGCCTGCTTCATATTTAGGTGTCTGAATTCTCTTTCCTTTTCCCCTCTAGGCAGTGGCCAGTGAGCTGCTCACTGGAAACCATTCTTGACAGTGAGTTGCATTCTGGATGGTGCCCAAGCATTGTCTGGAAAAGTATGAACTGGCAAAAGCCAAAACTGTGCCAGAGAGTGTGCTAATTATCAATCAGCACAGGCGATCACAGGCCAGTGTTCAGTCCTACGACCTGACCCTTTCTTACTCCCTAGTATAGACAGGGCCACCGAGGTCACGAAGACAGAGCTCAGAAGATGATAATTACAATTGCTCCAAAGCAGAAACTGAAGCTGAAAAATTTCATGTCTGAAACTGCTCCCTCCTTACAAAACCGCCTTTCACTACACCCGGTGTTGTAATTGTTGGGACTAAATATCTGCTTTATAGTTCTATTTCTGAACTTACAAAACCCAGCACCAGGTCCTTCATATTCCTGTATTCTAAGTGTAAAGGACTTCGGAGCGATTGGCACCTGCCCATTTTAGGCTGGCATTACATCCATTGTTTTCTTTTCATTGGAGTTCCTGGCTACCACAGGATCTGTGTTCAAAATTATGCAAATAAGCACGCTATATTGGAATGACACTGCCTGAATAAGCATTGGACCTGCTATGTAAAATTCACGGCTGCTCAGCAGCTTGAAGGAACACTTGTTTCAACTGAGAGAATCTGAAATAATTTCCTGAGGTGAATATTGCTTAAAGCAGTTCTTCCAAGTTTCCACTCTAGCCTGCTATCAGAGGGTAAAAGGATCAAAAGACATCACCTGCCTTGGGTTACATGAGGTTGAAGGATACCACATGGCTGTGTCAGGTTCCAGCCAGGAGTAAAAATAAACTAAACTGGGATATGCTCCTCAGCAGGGCCAAAGCATAGGAAAAAAGATGGGTTTTGTGTAACTAAAATTATTTTTTTTTCTGCCTGTTTTCATGTACCCATATATTACTGCCCAAAGATCTCAATTTTTTAAAGAATGTCCCAGTATCTGGTGTGTGTATGTACAGTTTCATTGTGGTCACAGGGCTGAACAACCAAATGTGGACAGCAACAATTCACCATTTTGGGGGAAAAGCAATACGGTGGGAAAGAGTAACCATCAGGAACCATGAGGACTATTGTTTCTGACCCTGTCTCTGCTCTCTCCCCTCAGCGTGAGTGCATCTCTATTCACGTTGGCCAGGCTGGAGTTCAGATAGGAAACGCGTGTTGGGAACTCTTCTGTCTGGAGCATGGCATTCAGCCAGATGGCACCTTCAAGGAACCGCATGATAAAGTCAACAATGATGACTCTTTCACCACATTTTTCAACGAAACAGTCACTGGGAAGCATGTGCCACGAGCTGTAATGGTGGACCTGGAACCAACCGTAGTAGGTCAGTATAGAAGTAAAGCTGGAAAATGCAGAAGAGCTTACTCTTCCTAATATCACCACGGTGTGCCACCAACCTCCACTGGTACAAAGCAGCACACCCTTTGTATCTTGATCTACCACTAGATAGCATAAAATTAATTTTATGCTAGAATGCTAGATTCTGTCAAGACTCAATATGATTCTATGATTCTGTCTCTATAGGTGTTACAGCAACAGCAGGATCGTTAGCAGTTTAACAGCTACTACCCATGGTTTGCATGACTTCTCTTTGCCAAAATATTTACATTTTAGTTTTGTTTATCCATTTTTGCCATTTGAATTCTGCTTTTCTCCTGTTTGGATCCAAAGTGTGAGCCTGACAGCTTCCCTCCAGGAACAGAAGAATTTCTAAAAACCAGGGTACCTGGGGATATTTGTCACACTTTTTTTCTGGTGACTTGCACTCTTGTCGGTACAGGCTGTACAACTGACAAGTTCTTTAGAAGATAACAACTTTCACGGCTGGATACAAGCCACATTATACATCAACAGAACGCAACAATTTAAAAATGCTTAGGAAACAGCTTTTCCTTCTCTGTCAGCACCTGGTTTTTTTTTTTTGCAGTCATGACCTCCAGTGACTGAAAGCTTGTGCCAACACTAACAGCTAACCAGAACTTGTTGGCACTGGAGCCCAGCCATGCAGCTTCTTAGATTTTCTCTTTTTCATTCAGATGAAGTGCGGGCTGGCATCTTCCGGGAACTTTTTCATCCAGAACAGCTGATCACTGGAAAGGAAGACGCAGCAAATAACTACGCCCGCGGCCACTACACCATCGGCAAAGAAAGCATTGATATGGTGCTTGATCGTGTCCGTAAGCTGGTAAGTCCCAGGAGTTCTAAACAGTGGTTTGGATTCTGCAGAAGAAAGAAGTGCAGAAGAGGTAGCTTGTTAAACACAAACGATACCAATGGTTTAGAAGAGATTGCAAGACATACAGAGGCATCATTGTTAGATCAAGAAAGAGAAGCCCAGTAGTTCACTTCCCAGCTGTACGCCTTCAGAGAGTCTTAAAAAGTGGTTGTGAATATGTAATTCTTCATTATTAGCATGGCCGTGGAGCACTAATACTGATATAGAAGAGTGGATTAGGCAATTCTATGTCGCTGGTTTCAGCTAGACTAACCAAAAGAAGTGTCAAGTTCAAAGAGAGAAGCTCCACAGACAAGAGTCCCATGTTTATATCAGAAGTTGAGTCAGTGAAGGAAGAAAAAGATAGGATTATAACCAGCACTTTCTCAAGAAAACCTGACATGAAAGCTGTGCTGTGTAATGCTGATGGCTGCTCTCTCCCTCAGCTCAGAATAAACTCAACCTAGTAGATGAAGTGCTTTCATTCCTCTTCAGCCCCTATTCTTTCACTTTTTCTTTGGCTTTCTAGACTGATGCCTGTTCTGGGCTGCAAGGATTCCTGATCTTCCACAGCTTTGGTGGAGGTACCGGCTCTGGCTTCACCTCCTTACTGATGGAACGCCTCTCCGTGGATTATGGAAAGAAGTCCAAACTGGAGTTTGCCATCTACCCAGCCCCTCAGGTCTCCACCGCTGTGGTGGAGCCTTACAATTCCATCCTGACCACGCACACCACCCTGGAGCATTCGGACTGTGCCTTCATGGTGGATAATGAGGCCATCTATGACATCTGCCGCCGAAACCTGGACATCGAGCGCCCCACTTACACTAACCTCAACCGCCTCATCAGCCAGATTGTCTCCTCCATCACCGCCTCGCTGCGCTTCGACGGTGCCCTCAATGTGGATCTGACGGAGTTCCAGACAAACCTGGTGCCCTACCCACGCATCCACTTCCCCTTAGTGACCTACGCCCCCATCATCTCCTCTGACAAGGCCTATCACGAGCAGGTCACGGTGGCTGAAATCACCAACTCCTGCTTTGAGCCCAACAACCAGATGGTGAAGTGTGACCCAAGACATGGGAAATACATGGCCTGCTGCATGCTCTACCGAGGTGATGTAGTTCCCAAAGACGTCAACGTAGCAATTGCTGCCATCAAGACCAAAAGAACTATCCAGTTTGTCGACTGGTGTCCAACAGGCTTTAAGGTGAGTAGGGCTGCCACGAGCTTCTCTTTCATGTTAAAGAAAGAAACAGGGGAGTTGGACCAGATGATCTCTAGAGGTCCCTTCCAACTCTGACAATTCCATGATTCCGTGAAAAGGGCAAGTTCAGTCTAGCAGAAAACTCAAATTTAAAGTTTTACATCTTGCATGTTTCGTGAGAAGAATGAACATAAGGAAGATGTGTTTGTATAAAATATGCTTTTTCTCCTTTGGACATCCCATTGCCACAGACCCCTAAGTATTTACATAAGTGGAAATCTGAAGTGTATATGAGTTAAAATTTAAAGAAGTCTTCAAAATTCAGACCTGAATTTTGAAAAAGCCAGTGCGTGTTCCCTCTGAAACATCATCTAAAACTAAGGAAATACCAAAACCAATACAATAAATAAAGGAAATGCTGTTATTAGGGAATCTGTCAGTTAACACCCCCATCCAGAAATATTATGCAACCTCTCCCCACTGGCTACACAGCAGTGTGAAGAAACATAATTTCAATAATAATACAGACAGTAGCAGTGGAAAAATATTTGTCATACAAATATCTGGTTTAAGAATGAAAACTTTTAACTGGGAACCAACTTTCTGAATTAATTTCTATAGAGTATTTTGGTGAAGCTGTATTTTCAGTGCTGAGTAGCTGTTAACAAAGCTGCCAGGGTACATTAAACAGAAGAATAATACAGACATTAAAATGACCATGTATCATACTGTTTATGACCTTTTTATTTGTTAAGACATTTACCATTTGGTAGGTTTGATAGTGGCACCACTCTACCCCAGCATCTGTAACTACTCACTTTTTTTTTCAGCTCTTTGACTGCTTTCTGCTCTTGCCTTTTTACAACCTTCTTTCATATTCTTGTTTCCAGGTGGGGATCAACTATCAGCCTCCTACAGTAGTCCCTGGCGGAGACCTAGCCCAGGTTCAGCGAGCAGTCTGCATGCTGAGCAACACCACGGCCATTGCAGAGGCTTGGGCAAGGCTTGACCACAAGTTTGATCTGATGTACGCCAAGAGAGCTTTCGTGCACTGGTATGTGGGTGAAGGCATGGAGGAAGGAGAATTTGCAGAGGCCCGAGAAGACCTGGCTGCCCTGGAGAAAGACTATGAGGAAGTGGGAACTGACTCATTTGAAGAAGAAAATGATGGGGAGGAATTTTAAAATACACTTTGTTCTCAGTGAGCACAGAATTGTCTGTGTATTGCACATGTCTAACATTAGGTCACCTTTTTTGTATGTAATATACAGAAATTTAAGAGGGGTCACAAAGAGACATCTTTTATTCTATAAATCTGAGATAAATCATGCTGTAAGATATGATTGGTTGCAGGAATACCCTACCACTCCCAGCAATGCAAAAAGACTTGGTCTTCTTCCTTGCACATTTAATGTAAGCCTCTTCAAGCTCTAATACACATGCTAAAACCACTATAATTCAATATATGCAAGCTTATCATGGAGCACAGTGAATCAGCAGAGTTTACAAAGTTCTAATTTGACATCCTGTCACAGTTTAGCCCCAGCCAGAAACTATGTACCACGCAGCCACTCGCTTATTCCTCCCCTCTGCTGGGATAAATTGGAAGAAAGAGGTAAAACTCCTGGGTTGGGATAAAGACAGTTTGACAAAACTGCAAAAGAAGAGAAAAATAATAACAATAATACTGACAAAAGAATAAACAAAGCGAGTGGTACACAGCACAATTGCTCCCCATCTGGAACCTGATGCCTTGCCCATTCCTGAGTGGTGATCCCTGTCCCCCTGGCCAACTTCCCCAGTTATATACTGAGCATGATGTCACATGGCATCAAATATTCCCTTGGCCAGCTTGGGTCAGCCACCCTGGCTGTGCCCCCTCCCAGTTTCTTGAGAAAATTAACTCTCAGCTGAAAGCAGGCCATTATCCAAACTTTATTCTATACCATCCATGTCATGCCCAGATCCTACATTCTCCAATTAATCACTGCCACTTTTCTTGTCTTTTTATGTATATACACACACACACAGAGGTATCATTCCCTTAGTCTATGGGCCATCCCTCTAAAATGTCCGTTGAGTTCATTTAATCTATCACTTTTGGGCTCCATCTTTCACAAGGGCAGGAAAGATGGTGTGTGTGGTGTTGGATCGTTGGATGCTGCATCCAGAGCTCACGGCTGGTGTATCTGGCATGGCCCATGCCCATGGTCCCAGGGCTGAAGATGTTGTTCTCAAGGCAGCTGCTGGGTGCCAGCTACTGAAGCCAGTTCTAGTTTCATCACAGCTGCACTTTGCTCAGTTTCATCAAAGTTGACCCTTCATTAGTTTGGGTGAGTCTTACTGTAGTACCACTGATAGGGCATCTAGCAACTGTAGTAGTGATGACATATAGTTGGCAGGGTTTTTTTAGCAATTAACTTCATACAATTTAATCTATTGGCTATTCTCACCCAAAATCAAATCCCCTTGAGGTACACATTGGACTTGCCCATCCTTCCACATCACCCACAAAGTGCACTCAAGTCCTTGAGCAAAAACAGTCCTGCGGATGGGTTTGCCTTTGCCTGGGACAGGATTAAGACAGACAGTCTTCCCTAGTATATTCTTCATGTGCACTACAGAGACTTTATCTCCTTCTACAGCACGTGGAAGCTTTGATTGGGCAGGGCCAGCTCAACTGGCAGATCCCCTGGTGTTAACTAACCAGGTGGCTTTGGCTAAATGTGTATCCCAATCTTTTAAGGTCCCTTCACCCATTGTTCTCAGGGTAGTTTTTAACAGTCCATTGTATCCTTCGATTTCCTCAGCAGCTGGTGCACGGCAGGAGATGTGATATACCCACTCAATGCCATACTCTTTGGCCCAGGTGTCTATGAGGCTGTTTCGGAAGTGAGTCCCATCACCTAACTCAATTCTCTCCAGGGTGCTGTGACACCATAAGACTTGCTTTTCGAGGCCCAGGATAGTGTTCTGGGTGGTGGCACGGGGCACAGGGTATGTTTCCATTCATCTGGTGGTTGCTTCCACCACTGTGAGCACATGGCACTTGCCCTGGCATGTTTGTGGGAGTGTAATGTAATCGATTTGCCAGGCCTCCCCCATATTTATGTTTCAGCCATCATCCTCCATACCAGAGAGGCTTTAACCACTTGGCTTGCTTGATTGCTGTGTATATTTCACATTCGTGGATAACCTGTGCAACAGGCTATGCCAGGTATGGAATATTCCTTTAGCCAGCTTGTCCTCTCTGTGCTCCCTCTCAGCTTCTATGGGAAGCTGAAAAAATCCTTGACTGACATAAACATTACTTAGCAGCAACTAAAGCACTATGTGTTACCAACGCTCCTCAACACTCTTCTCATACCACATCCAAAACACAGCAGCTACTAGAAAGAAAATTAACTCTATCCCAGCTGAAACCAGAACAGCACTACAATTTTTCCACGTTTGGGGGGATAAACATCTGTGTTGTGAAAACAAATATCCTTTGTGGTTGGGTACAGCTGCAGCAGGCATAAGAATGTCTTTTCTGTGTCTCTGTGAAACTCTTTAAATGAGCAAATTATCTCCTTTCTACCCCCCCCCCCCCCCATTGTTTTTCCCTGTGATTAATCCATCTAAAGTGCTCCTCTGCGCGTAGCCAAGGGCAACGTAAGAAAGAAGCGGTTTGAGCTTTGTGGGGCTTTTTTTTTTTTTTTTTTTTCCCCCCCCCCCCCCTTTTTTTTTTTTGCATCATCCCTATTGAAAACATTTCAGTATTCCTTACTCTCCCTGAATGGTTCTTCCTCTGCAAGAAGCAGCCTCTGCTTTATCCAGCAGACCACTGTGTCCTCTGTGGTAATCTTTATTTAGTGTACCATGTGCAACACAGGCATTTGAATGTTCACTCAAAGATAATTCAAAGTTGTGATCAAACATCTCAGATTTATAGGACTCGCATCTTGCTAGGCAACGACAATTTTTCTTGACTAGGAAACTCCTCAGCAGCTTTTTATCTAGGTCTAGGTCCCTGAAGGAATGCACCCACGAGTGCTGAGGCAGCTGGCAGATGTGATTGCAATGCCACACTTGATAATCTTTGATTGATCATGGTGATTGGGAGAAATGCCCAAAGACTGGAGGAAAGCGAATGTCACTGCTGTCTTCAAAAAGGGCAAGAAGGAGGGCCTAGGGAACCACGGGCTGGTCAGTCTCACCTCAATCCCTGGGAAGGTGATGAAGTAGCTAATCCTGGAAACCATTTCCAGGCACATGAACAAGAAGAAAATCATCAGGAGTACTCAGAAGGGATTCACCAATGGAAAGGCATGCTTCACCAACTTGATGACCTCCTATGATGAAACAACTGGCCTGGCAGACAGGGGAGAGCAGTAGATACCATCTACCTAGACTTGAATAAGGCTTTCAACACTGTTTCCCATAAGATCGTCACAGAGTAGCTGCTGAAGTATGGGCTGAATGAGCAGACAGTGAGATGGACTGAAAACTGGCTGAATGGCCAGACCCAGAGGGTGCTGATCAGTGGTACAAAGTCCAGTTGGAGGCCATTAACTAGCCGTACCCCACAGTCAATACTGGATCCAGTCCTGTTCAACACCTTCATTAATGATCTGGGTGATGGTGCGGAGTGTATCCTCAGGAAGTTTGCAGATGACACAAAACTGGGAGGAGTGGCTGACACACCAGAGAGTTGTGGTGCCATCCAGAGGCAGTGCTCAGGCTCAACAGGCTGGAGAAACGGTTTGACAGGAACCTCAACAAGTTCAACAAGGGCAAGTGCAATGTCCTGCACCTGGGGGGGGAGGAACAACCCTATACACTAATATATGCTAAGCACCACCCAGTTGGAAAGCAGCTTTGCAAAAAATTACCTGGAGTCCTGGTGGACATCAAGTTGAACATAAGCCAGCAATGTGCCCTTGCTGGAAAGATAGTGAATGGTACCCTGGACTGCATTAAAAAAAAGATCATAGAATATCTCAAGTTGGAAAGGACCCATAAGGATCATCAAGTCCAACTCCCTCCCATCCCATCAAGACTTCTCAGGACTACCCGAAACTAACTCATATGACTAAGACCGTCATTCAGACACTCCTTGAACTCTGACAGGCTTGGTGCCATGACCACTCCCTTGGGAGCCTGTTCCAGTGACCAACCACCCTCTCAGTGAAGAAACCGTTTCCTAATGTCCAGTCTGAACTTCCTGTGATGTAGCTTCATTCCATTTCCTCATGTTCTATAGCTGGCCACCAGAGAGATCAGCACCTCTCCTTCTGCTGCCCCCCCTCAAGGAAGTTGTAAACTGCGATGAGGTCAACCCTCAGCTTCCTCGTCTCCAAGCGGAGCAAACAAAGTGACCTCAGCCACTCCTTGTAAGTCTTGCCCTGGAGACCTTTCACCATCTTGGTCTCTCTCCTCTGGACACACTCTAATATTTTGATGTCCTCCTTATATTGACATGCCCAAAACTACACACAGTACTGAAGGTGGGGCCACACCAGTACTGTGTAGAGTGGAAGAATCACCTCCCTTGACAGGCTAGCTACGGTGTGCTTAGGGAGCTCAAAGGAGATGGTTCTTCCAACTCCACTCAGCACTGGTGAGGCCAGACCTGGAGTACTATGTCCAGTTCCGGACTTCTCAGAACAGGAGAGGCATGGACATAGTGGATAAAGTATGTCTTCCCTCACAGTTTTGTCCTGAATTGGGACCAAAACCAGAAACTGGAAGTTTCATACATAAAACATATTTATGTGTGCACACTGAGAAATGACCCTGCTCTTCCAGTGAGAGAGGAGAAATAAGGGGCAAGTTAAAGACAAAAAAGGTGACAAAAAATGGCAGATGAATTGCTTGCTATGTTCCTTGCAAAGCTGCTGAAAGCAAGGCAATGAAGAAGTGGAAGTTATTGATCCAGTGTGGAGTACTTTATGCATTCTAAAAAACTGGGTGGTGAGTTCCTAACTTCCTGAAAGCTTTTTAAATCTTGTCCTGATCATCAATGTTATGGTTTATTTTCTTTGTAAGGACACTCAGCATCCTGGTTTCAGCTAGGATAGGGTTAATTTCCAAGGGGACACAGCCTGGGCAGCTGACCCAAGCTGGCCTAGGGGATAGTTAATACCATGCTCAGTATAAAAGGGGGGGAGCTGGCTGGGGGGTGGGAATCACTGCCAGGGAGCATTGGGTGATGAGCAAAATTGTACTGTGTATTACTCGCTCTGTGTATTCTTTTACCGGTATTATTGTTGCTGTTTTCTTCTTTCCTTTGCAGTTCTGTTAAACTACCTTTATCCCAGCCCACAAGTTTTGACTTTTTCTTCCGATTCTCCCCCCATCGCACCAGGTTGAAGGGGGGAGGAGGAGTGAGGGAGCAGCCAAGTTTGTTGCCATCTGGGGCTAAACCATGACACTTAGGATGAAGGATCCCTGTTCTTGCAGTTGTCAATGAGCTCTTTGGAATGGTTTGGAGATTACTTTAGAAGCCCTGTGGCAGTTACCAGCAGCTATCAGCTTTTGTCAAAGTGACACTACACCACGACGCCCAGCGGGCTGTGTATTTGGACACCCAAACACTGAATCATTCAGTTTTAGCCATCCCTTCACCTCAGCACGCTTTCTGAGCTTAGGCTTCTGCCCGTTACCCATTTTGGAAGTGGGGTGCCATAACAGATATCCACAGGCAAGGCTTAAAATATTCTTAAATAAGACAAATTCTCCTCTTAATTGAGCTCGCAAGCTCTCACAGGGGTCATTACCAAAAGCCGCTTTGGCCGCACGCTGCTTCCCTAGCTTCCACAGACTGTCAGACCGGGTTCCTGTTTAATCTCCAGTGTCGGTTTGCACTTTGCTCGGGTGGTTTAACTGTCTCTAGGCAACTTCTGGCTTAGCAGTTCTCCTATCTCTCTTCCTCCCTTCTATCAGGCGGAGAGCACACACGCTAGCAATCGGAAAGGGGACATCACTAAATTTAAACCCTTGCCAAGAGGGTCACAGCAAAGATGCTGTACCCTTCTGCTCACCAGTCTCTACAGATATCCATACCAGTCTCCATGTGACAATTCAGGACACTTTTCACTGCCGCTGCTGCCTTGGTTGAAGAGCTCTGAACTAGCAGGCAGCTGTGCTGCCTCCAACAGAGCCAGATCCTCCATAACCTGCCCAGTGGGTATGCAACGGGTATGTCTTCTGTGGAGACTGCAACAAGGACAGCTCTGATGGGCTCCAGGCAACCTCTCTGAAAGCCTCCTGTGCGCTGTCTCCTTCCCATGGTTCAGGGAAGAACCTGCACTGAGGTACCCGACACAGGGCAGGGAGCACATGCTGTCCTCACCTGTGCTAACAGAAGAGCTGAGGACAGTTTAGCCTCTCTCCGTAATGAATCCATGTCAGAGTAGCTCTTCCCCCAGAAGATGCACCCAAAAAGATCTGTGTTCCATGACAAAGGGGAGGCAGTGAACATCCTGGGCATGTTTAGTTTGGAGAAGAGGAGGCTGAGGGGGGACCTCATTGCCCTCTACAACTACGTGAAAGGAGGGTGTAGAGAGGTGGGTGCTGGCCTCTTCTCCCAAGGGAATAATGACAGGAGCAGAGGAAATGGTCTGAAGTTGGGGCAGGGGGGGGTTAGTTTAGATCTCGGGAAGAATTACTTTACTGAGAGAGTGGTCAGGCACTGGAACAGCCTGCCCAGGGAGGTGGTGGAGTCCCCATCCCTGGAGGGATTTAAGAAACGTGTAGACATGGCACTTCAGGGCATGCTCTAGTCCCCAGGATTGTTGGCTTGTGTCTGTCTGTCTGTGGGTGGGTGTGGGTCTGTGGGGTTTTTTGTTTGTTTGTTTGTTTCTGGTTTTGTTTTGTTTATTTGTGGTTGGACTCAATGATTTCAAAGGTCCCTTCCAACCATGAATATTGTGTGATCCCTTCCCATCATGCATTCATCCTCCTCCAGAGACATGGAGTCTCCTAGCCACTCCCTCATGGCACTTACTTTTTAGTTCAGGGTGCAACGGGAACAAACAGTACGTTAATAGTAAGAACACATGTCACATAATGTCTCGTAGAGCATCTTTGCTGCAGAAATATTATCACAGATTTCCACATTCAACTCCTAAATTGCCTCTATAACTGCTAAATGTCTGTGTAATACAGGAAGGAGACGGCAAGTCAGGGCTATGTTAGGCTCTGTTTTTTTTCCCCACACCTGTTTTTTCTGTAACATTCCTTGAATTTAGTAACTTAGTAAGACAACAGCTGAAGGCTTCTGCACAGCACATGTGAATCCAGTTTGTTAGCAGCTCATACAAGGGGCTTGTCTGAGGGGTAAATGGGTGCCCCAAAGACACCAGTGAGCCTCTAGGGAGCAAAGAAAGGGAGACAGAAGCCACCAGGAACTCTGCACAGCCTGTGGAAACCGCAACACCTTTCCTCTCACGAACCCCTCATGTCCTGTTAAACCAATCCTACAGGCAGAAATGAAGGGTTTAGGGTTTGAACCTGTCCCTGGGATCCGTCTGGTTGCAGCTGCAAGGGAACGACATGGTGTCTCTGACTCAGCTGGAGCTCCTGCATAAGAAGTAGGCAGGTGTGCCCTGTCAAATCACACAGGGACTCTTGCTTTTGTGGTCCCAGAGACTCAGTCTGTTTCACACACATATCAGGACCTCCTACGTCACCCGCACCATTTCCTTGGTCAGCAGAGATCTGCAGGGCAGCATCACTTACCTTAAAACTCTCCTGTCTCCTCAAGTGGAACAAAGCTGGGCCAGCGGCCATCCTCTGACAAGCCAAGCTCCTCTACAGGATGCTGCACCCCTCCGTTCCTCCTGCAGACACCCAGGAATGAGGCAAAGGGGGAAGCCTGGAAACCCAACATTCACGCTGGAGAAGCGGCCACCCAAGCATTTCTGCTCATCCAGACATAGGTGACTCGTTGAGGTCTAAAATCTCACAGCTTGGGTCAGCACAGGTGTATTTATTTGCCTCTGTACTGCCATTCGTATATCCTGCTGCACACCACGGCTCGCTGTCAGGTGGGAAACTGCTGTGCCTTTCAGTTTGCCATGTGGGTTTAAGTTTCTAAGTGAGTTACTTATTTGGGGTTATTTTAAACGAGCGATTTCTTGCTTCTAGGTAGGCTACTGTAGGCCTTGACAAGAGTTCAGTTTCTCAGTTGCTTTGGTGGTTAAACCCCACAAACGTCAGACTGAAGACACGTCTGCTTCTGAGAGGTAACAACCAACCACGTGAAGTCCAGGCAAAAACCCTGAGGGACTGCCTCTGTCAAAGAAGAGGTAGGCTGTTTTGTTTTTTCTGCAGTTTTTCAATTTCTCAACCCGGCCTTTAAAGCTCACTCTTGCCTCTGCCCAGAAGAAACCAGACTGAACCAGGTGGAGGTGTTGGAGCGTGGCAGGGCCACCTAACTGCCTTCCCCCAGTGGGGTGGCTATTAAAGGAGAAGCCACTGCCAGAGCATTCACACACCATTCATGGTGTTGCACACACACAATCCCCGGCATTGCTTCCTCCTCCTCCAGGCTTGACACTAGGTTTCCCGCAGCAGAGTCTCAGATGTCAGGGTTCATAAAATAATGAATTTAATTGAAAGGTACGGGAGGCAAGAACAGCCTGGGCTGGGTGCCTCCAGAGGGACCCTGAACGAAGAAATCCCTGGACAATTACACCCTTGTGATCCATACACCTGCCCTGCATGTGCTGTCCACGCATCTTTCAGTCCAACGATGATTTTTGGGCTGAGGTCTTCTAACATCTAATTGGATTCTTTTTCTGCGTGCAGGCAGGCAGGCCCTTAACTTGTTGATTTGCAGTTTATGTCAAGGGTTGGAGCCTCTGTATCTTCTGGTTCATGTTCCATGTGCATCTGTCCTTGTTGGAAGAACATGGGGAACCCAAAAGTCCCAGGCTTGAGAGAAAGACTACCGAAAGGCTGCCCAGGGAGGGTGTGGAGCCTCCTTCTTTGGGGATTTTCAAGCCCTGCCTGGATGCTGTCCTGAGTGATGTGCTCTGGGCAACTCTGCTTTAGCAGGGGGTTGGACTAGATGATCTCTAGAGGTCCCTTCCAACTCTGACAATTCTGTGATTCTGTGAAACATTAGTATGATATCCAGTACTTTCCCATCTGAAAAGATTAAACAACACTGTCCCATCTGCTAGGAAAAGTGCCGAGAAGAACAGCTCTCTCATGGCCTAAAGGTTTCAGCAAATCTAGCTACTCATGCCAAGTCGAGCCAAGCAAGCAGCAGGGATCACACCAAATCATAATTTGGGCCCTGCACTAATTACAAGCCGCGGTGTTAGCACAGCTCATCCCGGCAGAGACAAGCAGGCAGCCCCTCAGCAAAAAAACGGGGAGGGCTAATGGCAGCTGGGCCGCCCTGCCCTGAGGAGAAGCCCACAGGCCGGCAGCGGCGGGGGCCAGGGCGGCGTGAGGCGAGGCCCATGGGGCCGCCCGTGGCGGAGCGGAGTTTCGCTTTCTCTTCCCGGGCTCGGGCGGAGCGGGAAACGAAAACTAAAAGGCGGTGCGGGCGCTGCTGCCGCCCTCTGACGCGACCGGCGAGGCAAAGCCCCGCTCCGCCCGGCGGCACCTCCGCGGGTGGCAGCGGCTGAGCCGGCACGCCGGACTGAGGGAAGCTCGGCGGGACCGCAGGGGAACCGCGGTGCCGGGTAGACCTGGTGTCCGAGGGCCCACCCGCGGGTGGGGTGCGACCCCGAGTGCCGCCGAGGCTCGAAGCGCTCCGGATCCTGCGGGAGTTGGTAAGAAATCCTCCCTTTTTTTTTTTTGTTTTTTAACCTGCTTGTCAGAATAGGAGAAGCCAGAGCCACAGTGCAGCGGGGCGGGGGGAAAAGCGGGAAAATTGGGAGCCGAACAAATGCGTAGTGTGACGGCCAGGTGGGAAGTCTCGCTTCAGTTGTATCTGAGAAAAGCGTGGAGGCGAAGGGCTCGCATCCCCATGGCCGCCCTTTTGGGGAGCTCCTCAGGGCTGCCGTCCTCTCCCCAGGGCCACAGCCTCGCAGCCCACCTCCTGCCCCGGCGCCATCACCCTCGGCCACCTGCTCCCCGACGCACCTGTGAGGGGAGAGGAGCGATGGCGGAGGGGAGGAGGTGGTAAGGCGCCCAGTTGGTGGCCTTCCTCAGGCGGAGGGGGTGCTTCGGGGGCTGTGGTACAAGGGTGCGAGGGGACAGTTGGGGGTTTGTCTCGAGAGGGCGGATGGGCTATGGAGCGGGGCAGGGTGGAAGGGAGGCCGCGGGGCTGGCTGAGGGAGGGCGGGCAAGGGGGTAGCTGGTTATGGGGTTGGGGTTACAAGGAGGCTGTGGTTGCTATCCTGTCTCTGCCAAGTGCTGGCGTGGTCCCTTGGCTCGGCCAAAGTTCCCGCGTTGAGGGAGCAGTAACCGAGTCGCAGCCATGACCTGCAAAAGAAACCGAGAAAGAGTCCCAGCTCCTCCAGTGAGAGTGGAGAAATGGGGGGCGAGAGGAGAGCCTGCTCCTCAGCTCCTGTGCTCCCTCACCAGGTTTTGGTTTGTTTTTTTTAATACGTTTATGCAGGGAAAAGGAGGTCATTTGCAAACCTTAGGAATGCTTTATTACTCATAGCCAAAACGAGGCAGTTTTATGCGAAGGAAAGTTGTGTTTGCGTCCCTGTTCCCTCACTGGAGTTCCTGCCAGTAGTTTCTGGGGTAGAGTTTCATCAAACCGGAGACCCAAGTCCTCCCATCTCAGTATCCCCCTGCACCTTCCCGCCCTAATGTCTTTCTACCCGTTTCTCAAATCACCCGAAGCCTTTTAGCCTTCAGCTTGGTCTTTCATCCCATCCTTAATCCTACTTCTCCTCCCAAAAGCTGTGTCTTGCAAGTTCCCCTCATTCCCAGTACATCCCTAGCTGTTGTTTAGCCACCTCTACTCTGCATCTCCCCCTCCTTTCTGTCTCCTTTGGCATCCCCGCTGGCTGTGAGCATTACTTACCTTCTGGCTGATATTACACCAACTAAACCCAGTTTCTCTCCCCGTACAAACAAAAATGGGCTCTCAGTCTGGCTGGGCTTTCAGAAGCCTGAATGCCCAGTTAAATTAATTCCCGGGGAAGGAGCATTGTGAGTTCGGACCCTGTTTTGCCAAGGAAGAAATCGAGCCCGATTTCTCTTTTCCTGAGTAGGTGTTCTAATCACTGGGTTTGGATATAAAAAGCAATATTCTTGTGACTGTCTTTGAATGCCTGAGGGTTTCTTTTTAATTTTTTTCCAAATAAAACTCCTCAGCAAATTTGACAGTGTTTAGTGAATCTGGGTATATGACGCTGAGTTCAAAAGTAAACTTCAACAGTAAAGAATCGAAAGTACAGTTGGGGAAAAAATATACTTAAGCTTAAAAGTAATAAGTGGGAAAAAACCCCTCCGTTTTCTGGTTTCCCTGCCTGATAAGTTCTTCAGAAACGTAGATATTTAGCATTATTAGGCAGAGTTAACATGAAAAATAGCAGGCTTTTAAAGCAAAGATTTTCTATTTGTACAAGGCAGAACCAGTTTTTTTTTATTATTTTCCTTTCTTGGTAGCTTTTCTTCATTCTTTCAGCACCTGGCCTCAGATTCATTTTACAAGCTGTTTAATATTTGTAAAATAACAATTTCTGAGCATTTGTTTTCTATTTTCTTTCCCCTCTGTGAATACATCCCTAAGCCTATACTTTTTTTCTGATTCTGCCTCCCTGTTGGAGGTGGGCTTTTAAAAGGGTTCAGTTTTGTGTAATTGCATTAGAGCCTTTGTCACATTGTTTTGCTTGCAGATTTTTGCTTTGCTTTAGTTTGGTGATTCTTTTAAAGTTTTATTTAAAGAGCCAGCAGCTGAGTCATAAGAGTCTGACAGACTAATGGTCTGTTCAATACTCCCTTGAAAATCAATGCATTATAACGGTTCTCTTGCTTAAACAGTTGCTTTGCTTGTGATCACTTGATGGAGCACAGAAAGAAACTGATATTTAGTTTCTTAAATGCCTTTAAAAATTACAGTCGAAAGTGCTGTAGTAGAGCTGTGACTAAGTTGCTTAAAAACAATGCAGAGAGGCCAGTACAGAAAACAAACAAATGCTTATCAGCTCAAAAGTCTAGAGAAGGTGAAATTTGCCCTTTTGAACCCTCGGGAAAGTTTGGGTGATAAAGCATTACTTTTACTACACAGAGGGCTTTAGCAACAGCTGCCATTTGGACAATTTCAATCATATTATTTACCAAGTCTTCTTGAACAGGGATATCTGGAGTTGCCTGGTGAGGTGAAGCTGTTTCTCTGGAGCCAAAGGTTCATTTGCTTATTTAGCCAGAAAAGGAAGACAGGGTGTGCAATTGCCATCCATCTCCATGTCTGTTACCTTGCCATCTGCCAGCACACCTACAATACCCATGTTAAGTGAAATATACCCAATGCTGGTCACAGTAATTTTACTCATGTTATTGACATTCTGCTGTTCATAATGAAAATATCAAAGACAAATCCTGTGTTTCTGGGGTGCTCCCCATCTTACTGATCTTTCTGTGCCTTTCTACAGTCCTTCTGTCTTTGTGCAATATTGTTGATGGGACAAAGAAGTGGACGTCAAGAAAGAAGCAAGAAACTGGAGCTGGCACTAAGTGAGACCATGAAGGCAGAAACAGAAGTACAAAATAATAAAGATGAAGTCAAAGAGCCAAAGGCCAAAGACTGGAGGCTAACATCAGTCTTTGGGGTGGCAGATTTAAAAAATGGTAATAATGTTTTGTCTGTTCTTCACTCTCCTTTTTTCTGTTTCTAATACCTGCTCTTCCAGTCTCTGTTGTTAGGCTTCTTTTTCTCCTATTCTTTGCCCCTTCACTGAGGAATATATAGACAATTCTCATTTTGCCCTGCTAAGTAACCATTTTGGGTTTTGGGGAAGGGATTACATGAGGATCTCAGAGCTTTTTCCCCTTTTAAGTCCTTAAATTGGCCATTGCAGCCAAAAAGGTCTAGATGCTAGCCCTGTCTCTTTCCAAACACAGCCAGTGTTGCTTCTGGATTTGCTAAACCATGGACTACGTGCAAGATGAGTTTGCCACTTGCAAATAATTTTCAGTTTCATTTTTTGTACCTATCTCTAGGCCTCACATCCTCTTTTTCCGTCCCTACAGGAGCTATTGGACTGTACAACATTGGACAGAGCTGCTGTCTGAACTCTCTGCTCCAAGTGTTCCTCATGAATATACACTTCACAGGGATACTTCGAAGGTACCACTTTCAACCACATTGGAACTTTCTGAGATACTTGCATTTTTGCTCTGTTGTCTCCACTCCTTTTTTTTTTTTTTATATGGGATGTACATTTGAAGGCTTGGATCAGCAAGGTGCTTTCAGCTCACTCAGGAAGGTCTCTCTGCCTTGTTGTGTCTGTCATGTACAGACAAGGGCCTGCAAAGGTAGAAGTTGCAATGTTCTGACTTGGTAGTCATCTCTGATTCATGTGCCGCTTGCACACCAGTAAGCTGCAGTCTGCAACTGGGTCTTTATGACTCGTATCTCTGTCGTGGTATCTCTCTTTTCTGTAACAGGATGGGATTTTATTACAGGTATACTCAGGGGCTCTTATAACTAAAGGATGTGTCATGTGTAACTATATCCACTATTAATTTTGTAACTTTAGGCATGTAAACATAAACATATTGTAATCCATAGCTTCTGGCCCCTGATTGTTCTGGCTAGCACCTGATAGTGAAGAATAAGTGTTGTTGCAGATAGCGAATACATAGTGTTATTTTGTTTTGCTTGACTGGGCTCTCTACTTTTTTGTGAGGTGGATTTGGGCTTCTTCCTCCCTACCAGCCACGCTAATGACTGGTTTGATTTGTTTTCAGTTTACTCAGTTCACTGCAGCTTTAATCATCTAAGCTATCACTCCTATTCAGTCCTCCATTTTCCAAATTTCTTACGCGCTCACCGGTGTGCAGAGGGGGAAGAAGGCATATTACAGACATGCAGAGAGGAGAAGTGTCATAAATGGGCAAGGCTAAATAATGTAGACAATGGGTTACCATTGTTATGGTTAAATCTTAAGAAAGATTTAGAAAAACCTGTTGACTGCAATACATTTAGGGAGGATAAAGAGCTTTCCAGTTGGTATATAGTTGAAATAAAAGCATTATGATATACGTGCCCGTGAGGTCTTGAGGGTATATCAAGAATGAAAGCATGAACAGGTAGGAGGCAAGAACAGGTCTGAAACTGGCTGGGACCTGTGGAACTGGCTGGGAACTTTCTAGAGTTCAGAAAGCACTTCAGGTCCTCCTGGGTTTGCCCCCTATTCAGAAACAGGCCAACTTCAAATTGCAGCCTTTTACTTTAGAGCTATCAGCCTGCACTGTGGGATAGTGCAGGCGTCTGCTTCACCTTTTTCCTTCTTTTGCCGAAAACATGCCTGTTCTGATTTCTGAGTTCCTCTCTGTGCTATCCACCTCTGCTCCTTCAGATGAGTTATCTAATATTTCTCCATTGTCCTGCTTGATTACCATTCATGTTGCTTCTTCTCTTTGTAGGATCACAGTGCCACCATACGATAGCGAGAAGAGTAGGAATGTCCCATACCAGATGCTCCTGCTGTTGGAGAAGATGCAGCGTGGCAAGCAGAAAGCTGTTTTTCCCAAAGACCTCGCTTGCTGTCTTTTAGCATACAAAGTGAAACGTAAGCAGCGCTGCCTCATGCCCAGCTCTGTCTGCAGACCAGGGGTGCTAATTATCAAGCACTAACAAGCAGTGCAGGCTCTCATTCCGACATCTCATTCAAAGATTCAGAAAAGCGAGGAGTTGGGTACACGATGATGTAGTGCTCTTTATAGCTGCCTTCTGCTTGTGAGTGAGATGCTGTGTCTTACTTATGAAGAGAGGGGATAAAAAGGCCCTGCCAGATGTCCTTGCTGATGTCCAAAGGGTGGGAAGACACTCAGATTGCTAGGACACTCAGCTACTGATGCTGGTCAGAGGGAAAGAGCTGTGCGGGACAGAGAGAGGCCATATTACAGCTCAGTTTGTCTTGCTATACTGTCACTTATGATCAAGCATAAAGGTAGTCCAGAAATATCAAGATTTTGCTAAACTATGTGTAATTTTTGCCCAGTTTGTAAATCTTGAGTTCATCGTGGGCTGAGAACATCAGTTACTCACATTCAAGGATGTGGATTTCTTTTTCCCCCTAAATTCAATCTTGAAGCAATTCTCTGCTGAGCCGTTCTAAGCAAGCTGTGCACTGAGCTGTATCCCACCATCTTAGGTTTCTTAATATCCCAGTTTAGCCAGACTGGAAAGCCAAAGCATAATGTTACTACATCATCCTTGGCTTCCTGTGCTGAAACTGTGTGCTTTTTCCCTGGGTAGGGATCAAGGGATTTATACCATTCTGTGGATGGGACATATGGATAGCCCTCCCTATCATTTTTATCTCAGGGCTCAGGAATGTTACAGCCTTAGCTAAGGGGATGGGGAGGCAAGTCTGTGGAGTAATGAAGGTAAAAAAGAGAACAGAATCTTCCCTGTTTTATTTCTAAGGACTCAAACAAATGCAACCCTCAACTCAATGAGACATCTGAGCCCTATGCTCCAGTAGGCATTGGGTAAACTCTTGGCCCTGCGTCTGGTGACGAGGACATGACTTTTGCACTGGGTTGTACCATGAGGCACTGAAGCCCTCCATGGAGATCACACATTCTAGCTCATCTCCAGCCTAAGCTCTGTCCCTGGCGAAGAGTGGCAAAGGAATGAGAGGCTGGGCTAATGGGGGTCAATAAATCTCTCTTTGCCATCTGTGGGAAGTCTGTGCCTGGTGCTGTTCATAATAATGATTGAGGTTGTGTTTTCTGTTTGTCCAGTGTTTGTGCAGCATGATGCTGCCCAGCTCTTTCTGACTCTCTGGAACTTGATAAAGAAGCAGATGAGAAGGCCAGAGCTGGTAAGGATGGTCACTGAAATGAATGCCAGGTCCTCTGGCCCTTGTTGTGTGTTGTCCTCTGCTTCTTGAAGAAGAATCCCATTCACTGACAATTGTCCTATATGAAATTCTTAAAATGATGCCCTATTTGGATCTTTCCTTGCATTTTCCAAATGGGAGAGGGAATCTTGATTTCATAGGCTTCAACATTTTGAATCACAGTTAACTTTTGTTCATCCTACTTTTAGGGCCTGCCAGGGTCTCCCTTCTAATTGGAAAGTTGATTAGTAACAATGAGACTGACCTTCTTACAACATTGAATTTAGTTACCTTGCATTTGTTTTTTCCCCAAATTTCTTTAAGCATTTATTGGCACATCTTGACACAGCTCCTCCATTCTTTGAAGTCAGCCATGTGCATATCATTATAATTAGTCACTGTTAGTATGTTACGTATATGATGGTTCCTCCCAGGGGAGCTGTGTAAGGTGGGAGGAAAGTGACTCTTCCTCACTCACTGTCATAGTTTTATTCATAAAGAAGACAGGTTCCTGTTGCCGTTTCAAAAAACCCAATAAAATTCTGCATCAAAGCAGACGTTTAACTGTCTGATCTTGTGATAGGCCATGTCTTTCTTCAAGGGGATGAGGGGAAGAAGTTGCTCTCCTTTAAATGGTGGGAAGTGCCCTGTCCACACAAGTCAATGTCAGATCTGGGTTCAAGCCTTAAAGCAGTAACATTGGGTGAAGTAACATGTCCAGGTGGGCTTTCCCACCCACAGAGGGAAATACCTCAGCTATGTTCTTTGTGAACCTTGTTTTGGCCTTCTTTTACCCCTCCAGGTCAGAGAGCTATGTTACTTGTACACTATCGGTATACAGGAGCACCTGGTCTGTCAGAAATGCTCTCTTGAAACAAGGAGGAACAGCAGCATGTTAACCCTTCCACTCCCAGTGTTGGATGCTGATTGTTACATGCTGAAGTCTCTGGTAAGTTCAGTGGCAGCACTATTTCCTTAGGAAGAAGATTCCCCTCTGTTAACTGTGGGAGCCTTCTTGCAGCACTGGTGTCTCCTGGGACTCACCTCGAATCTCTGCAGTGTGTCTGGGGCTGGGAGGGGATTTTTCTCCTTCACCTTTCTTCTTGGTTTTGAGGGGTTCTAAATTTCTCAAAAAAATTGTTTGATTTGGGGGATGGAAAAAAAAAAAAAAAGAAAGCCCTTGAATCATCATTCTAAAAAGAGTATTGACTGAATACTCTGTAAGACTCAAAGATTGATACTGCCCAGTGGTGTGTACCTGTGAGGCCTTAGATACCACAGTGAGGTGCCCTAGATAACCTGTAGTGCCTGGCCAGACACACTATATTTGACTAATGCAGTGTTTTTTTACTGTTAAATCGGTACTGCTGTTTGATGGCCAGATAGAGCAGTGATGGTGGCTGTGTAGGTGCTGCCACAAGTAGACAGGGGATTTTTCAGGTGATACTGGACCATTGGATCTTATTTATTCTCTGACCACTTTATACTGTTTCAGCCTAAAGGGACCTCTCAGGCTTTTAAGTGGGTATAAAAGACACGTATCATCTTTTTTTTGTGAAAAATGTGGTACTCTATTGGTGTTTTTCCAGCTAATGTTATGACAGCAGCAGCTAGGAAAAATGGGGTACCTTTTTTAGGCTGCTAAACAATCTTTTGTCCTTTGAATAAAATACACCTTCTGTAGCTTTGCTGTTTGCTTGTACCTTGTGAAACAAAGTCGTAGTAGAAATCCAGCTTGAAGGAATTCAGTTGAAAGAAATCTCCTCTGTCGTCGTAGGAGGAGTGTCTGCAGTACTTTTTCCATCCAGAAGAGTTAACTGGTCACAACATGTGCTTCTGTGAACAGTGTGGAATGAAAACACCTTTTATGCAGGTAATCAGAAAATTATTTCTCTATATGTCTTTTATACCCAGAACTGCCCTTAGGACTGGGGAGGGTGGGGAAAGGACTCAACCATATCAATTTAAGAGGAGATCAGCAATTCAAAGATTTCTTAGCACAGCAAATGTCAGTTAGGTATAAATCACATGCATCTTTCCTGTTAGAATGATCCCTTCTAGCAACAAAAGAATGCTTTCATGGGTTTTAATGTAAGTCACCGAGGAATGTAGCATTTCTGTTCCAAAGGAAAAGTTTCTGTTGGTTTATGTGGTGTTTCCACTGTGAGGCTTTACACCACTGTGTAGCTCCAGGGGTAGACAAGAATGTATTATTGGAGCTGTGCATACACATGAAAGTAAGATACTATAGGGTGATTTTCTTTCTTCCCTGCTCTCTGCTGTGCTCCCCATTTTTTACTGTATTGGTCTCTGCCAGCCACTGAATTAGCTGTTTCATGAAGAGGCAAGTGCATTGCAGAAACAGGTGTATGAGGGAGACTGCCTCAGCTCAAGGCTTGGAGGGGACTTTCCACACCATTTGTGCCCGTGGGCCACCTCTGTGGCCAAAATGCCTCTCTATGTCTTGGTGGCAGCCGTGGCACCAGCAGTAATATCAAAAAAGACGGTGCTGGAATCAGTGAGCTGTCAGCTTGGCATCCTCCATGGAGCTCTAGTGGCCACGTCACGAGGAAGTTGGCTTGCCTTTCCTCACCTACCTACTGGTACCAGCCTAGGGTTAAGAAAGCAGATGAGAAACAGAGCATAGAATCATAGAATTGCCCAGGCTGGAAGGGACCTCCAAAGGTCATCTAGTCTGATCCCCCCGCAGTCAGCAGGGACACCCCCAACTAGACCAGGTTGCCCAGGGCCTCGTAGAGCCTCTCCTTGAATATCTCCAGGGAAGGGGCCTCAACCACCTCCCTGGGCAACCTGTTCCAGTGCTCCACCACCCTCACAGTGAAGAACCCTCTCCTAATCTCCAGTCTAAATCTGTTCCTCTCCAGCTTGAAGCCATTGCCCCTCATCCTGTCACTGCAGGCCTGTGTAAACAGGCTCTCCCCAGCCTTCCTGTAGGCCCCCCTCAGGTACTGGAAGGCTGCTATTAGGTCTCCCCGGAGCCTCCTCTTCTTCAGGCTGAACAACCCCAGCTCCCTCAGCCTGTCCTCGTAGCAGAGGTGCTCCATCCCCCTGATCATCCTTGTGGCCCTCCTCTGGACCCTCTCCATTAGGTCCATGTCCTTCTTATATTGAGGGCTCCAGACCTGCACACAATACTCCAGGTGAGGTCTCACCAGAGCAAAGTGGCAGAATCCCCTCTCTGGACCTGCTGGCAACGCATCTTTTGATGCAGCCCAGGATGCAATTGGCCTTCTGGGCTGCAGCTGCACCCTGCCTGCTCATGTCCAGCTTTTCATCCACCAGCACCCCCAAGTCCCTTTCCTCAGGGCTGCTTTCTAACACCTCACCCCCTAGCCTGTACTGATGGTGAGGATTGTCCCGGCCCAGGTGCAGAACCTTGCATTTGCTCATGAGGTTCACCTGGGCCCACCTCTCCAGCCTGTCCAGGTCCTTTTGGATGACATCCCATCCCTTTGGTGTATCGACAACACCACACAGCTTGGTGTTGTCCGCAAACTTGCTGATGGTGCCTTTAATCCCCCTGTCTATATCATTAGAGCAGCCCATGAGACATCCAAGGCTGGGTGCTGATCACACTCAAGTTGAGAAACTTGGTTATCACAGCTCTGTTACGTGTATGTGTCTCACGTGCAGATGAGCTACAAAGGTCTGACATCTCTGGTGGAATTTGCAATCATTCACTGTAGCACTGACTGCTCTCAACTCCATTCACTGGGTGGCAATGGCTGTTTCCATCCCACCTCCCCAGAGTTTGTTCCTTAGTTTTCAATCCCATTATTTATTGCTTTACAGAGCATGAAGCTAGTCCATCTACCACAGACTCTGACCATACACCTGAAGCGCTTCTGCTTTGAAAAATCAGCCGATGTTCACAAGCTTAGTCACTACCTGCCATTTCCACAAGACCTTGATTTCAGTGCAGTCTTGACAGAAAATCAGTGTGAAGCAGATGAAAATGAAAAGGTAAGCTAATCCTAATGCCACGTCTAAAAAGGGCAGATTTTCTTCTCCCCTCTGCTCCAGTCTCATAAAAACTTAAGAGATCATATTAGTACTTGCCTCAAGTGTTCAAGGCACTTGTCTTAAAGATGTATGTCTCAGGCATTACCTGTGCCTGGTTTTGTCTCACATCTCATGTTTTTAGCTGGTTCAGGCATTATTCAACTTTCTGTTGAGATTAAACAACCCTCTGCTCAGATTAAATCACCAAAGGCACCATAACTGGAGCTATCTGCCATAAGGGCAAAACCTAGGCTTTACCAAAAAAAACCCCCTAAACAGTCTTTTTTTTTTTTTTCTGAGAGTGTTTAGCATAACGTTTTTCTTCCACTTCTAAAAATACTAAAGGTGAAAACACAGTTCATTTGGATGACCAAATCCAGGCATTGCAAACAGCATCTTAGAGGCAGGTTCTGTCCTGTGGTTCAGCCTCCGGGGCAGGATGGCCTCAGTGAGCAGCAGACCTACTGCTTTGCAGAGGTCACCACTCCAAGACAGGGGAACTCCATTCCTGGCAGTTTTCCATGCAGTGTTACCTGCAGTGGAGTTGAGGTTAGTGGGGAGATGGCAGCTTTGCCAAGCAGCTGGGAGGGATATCCCACAGTGTGAATCGGTTCCCCTTCTTGAGAAATAGCAAGGGTGACAACACCAAAACCTCGCTGGTGCAGTGTTGGCTGCCCCTTTGCTGTCCTACCATCTTTTTCACGTTCCTGTGATCTCTGGGGAGGCCACAGCCCATAGCTGGCAGGCAAAACTCTGAGGGTAACAGCGAAAAAGGCAGGATGCTCAAGGCCAATCTAATCTTTCTCCTTTTTCCTTATGAAACACACATTCTTGCTGTCTTGGCTGTTGCTTCTCTTCAGCTAGTGGCAAACGAGAATTGCTGCACTGAAAGTTGCTCCTTGTGGTTCTTCACAGGCCTCCTGGCAGTATGAGCTTTTTGCTGTTGTTGCTCATTCAGGATCAACCAATTTTGGACACTACTGTGCCTATATTCGAAGTCTCACAGAATGGAAATGGTGTTGCTTCAACGATTCCGAGGTTCGCGAGGTAAGGAGAAAAAAATCCACATTTCTTTTGTAGCTGGAGAGACTCTCCTGCAGATCTCATGCAGTCTGACTGCGTCTGATTAAAGAACCACGAAAGAAAACTGATGCTGCAGAGCTTTGTGCACCTCATTCCTCTGCTACCGTGTACTCTGAGCTGAGGGCAAAACAGCTCTAGCTTTTGTGCCAAACAAAGCTTCAGGTTCTGGTTTGCAGTTTGCTGGAGCAGCTGTTAGGTGTTATACCCTGCTTTATGTACTCTAGAGCTGTATAAGATGAGTGTGAAGAAGAGGCAAAGGAACTGGTTTTCCTCGAAGGGTAAAAGCACTAAACCAATTTATTAAAAGGTATTTAGTTCCTGGAAGGAACTTATACCACTCTTAGGAGAACTGGTGTGCTGGTATCACAATGTGTCTGTCTCTTAAGAGTTTTCACCAGCCTCCTCTTGTGTTTTTTTCTTCTCTAGGTATCGTGGGATGATGTTAAATGCACCTATGGACATTCTGACCTCACCTGGTAAGCAAATACATCTCTGCTTGTACCTAATGCTGCTCTGGGGTCTGGGGTGAGGGTAGTGAAGAGAGACAAGACAAATGGTTTGAACTGCGTATGGCCTGGGATGTACAGGGCCTGTAGGACAGTAGAAGAGGCTCGTGTTCTGGTTACTGTGATGTGACTGTCTGTGACTGTCAGGGGAGCCTGCAGGATCACTGAGCAGTCCCAAACAGGTCTGCAGGAGTGCTCTTCTTACTTCTGATTGCCAACTTTGACCCTATATCCTGACTGGATCAGATACATCAGTCAGGGTTCCTCCGTGGTTTTTGTTTTCATGCCTCATAAGAAAATGAGCCATGAAGAGAGATAATCCCTCCTATAAGCTATAGCACTGCTGGGGGTCAGCTTTGTGGAATTTTATGGAAAAAGGCCAGTTTTCCAGTTGGCCTAAACCTCAAAAAAACTAAGGAGGAGCAAACCTGGGGGGTTACTTGCAACCTAGGTCTTCAAACATCCATCTTGTTTTGCTTTTTCTTTGCTTCCACAGGGGACAAACGGCCTATCTCTTGACTTACATGAAAAAACCTCCTCAGTAGCCTTATCCAGGAGTGTGAGAATGTCTTGGGAAGCTGTGCGTTACCGGTGGAACTCCAGCACCTCTGTGCCAGTGTGGACATGTACAGATGTTCCACAAGACATTCTGCACTCTGTCAGCAACCTCTGCCTTCACATTTATTTATGAAAAAAATTGCAGGAGAGACTCAGTTAGAGAAAGGATCTAAGGACTCCTGGACCTAGAAACTTTTTCTTTTGTGTATTTTGGTATTTATGTGATTCGATATATTCATTTCTTCTTAAAAGATAGCGATGTTGGTCATCATCTCTGCAGATTTACCAGTTTCTTTAACGTTGATGCCTAGATTCCAGTACAGGGGAGGTGTTTGGCCTGAAAGCCTGCATGATCTTCCAGGGAGGCATGTGATATGGCTGGAGAGCTGGGATAACCACACCTTGCCAGTAAAACTGTAAGAGCTTGAGCCCTACTCTGCTTTTTTAGCACCATGTTAGGTGCTGGCAAGCTGGGCAGGGGACCCCAAGTCTTGAGAAACAGCTGGAACAAGGACCAGGACCCTTATGACACATGCACCAGCGATGTTTACTCCTTAACACCTTCCTGAGAATGAGTCACTGCAGGGCTTGAGATGTGTTTGAAAGTTGGTGTCAGCAAAAAGAGGTGCTTTTATGTCAGGAGCTATCGTAGTAGTTCTGATTTACAAGATGAGTTTGTGTGTATTTATGCAGATTATTATTGTTTTAGCGTACTTATCAGGAATTTATGTGCATTTTCTTTCCTACATAGAAGAAAATATTCAGAGTAAAAGAGATTCTGAAGCCAGATAGTGATTTTGCACAATGCAATCCATACACTGTGATAAGAAGAGACATGAGATGCCTTGATGCACTTGAAATTCTGGGATTTTCCTTTAGTATTCTTCAGCTGGTTGCCGGCTGGAATTGTTTTTCTCTCTTCCTTTCTTCTCTGCCCATGAAGTAGAAATGTCCCTCAAGCAGAAAGTGTTCTGGAGAAAACAATTTTGTAAAGAAAGTGAGTAATTTTTAAATCTCCTGTTGAGTCCTGTCGCACTGTGCTGTTGGTTCAGCCTGTGCTGCCGTGGCAAGACCACACAGCTGGAAGGAAAATGTTGAGAGAGCTAGAAAGGAAGGTTGGTAATGTGACAATCAGAAGTGTTCTAAAAGCTCATCATTCAGCTGTGAGTAAAGTTAGAAGCGTTGGTTGTGATGCTTTTAAAGTCCTCGAGGTAATTCTGGACATACCACAGCCTGTGACAGGATCAGTGATTCCAGTGGTTTGAGATCTAAAAGTATTGTCTAGCTGAACACGTTCTTTGACTGTAACTTTATAAGGGTGCTATTTTTGGGGGGACTGAGCACGTTTTGAAATTACTAATTTAGTTATAACAGCAGCTGTATATATAACTTAATTTTATTTTGATAATGATGATGAAGTTCCCAAATCATGTCTCTTTTCTGTCAGCGTGTGGAGGGTGAACTGAGAAATCTTGGAGCATAGCTATGACATTACATTTTTATGAACTAGCAGGTATTTATTTCATTTTACTAGCAAGGTCTATTATTCTGATCAGCTGTCTTGTATTTGTACTGTTCACTTTGCCTTTTTAAAAAAAAAAGACACAACCACAACCCAGTGTATTGTTTGTCACTAGGAAGAGGAATTTTCAGCCTGTTCACCTTTGGGAATGCGTTACACTCTTTCTAAAGCACCTTGCAGTGGGTGAGTAAGAAAAACCATCTTCCTGGCTGCTTTATCCAGCACTTTGCATATGTGAAGCAGCTGAAAGGCAGTGCCCTTCCGGAAACTGAGAAGTTAATGGGTTAAGAGACTGACAAGACATTTCTAACTTGATATAACCTGAAATTTAAAACCAAGCTATGCTTATGAAAAATGCCTCAAAAGTGTCATAACCTTCCGGGTATATCACCCACCATGGAAGCAATTGCTGAGATACTGACTGAAAAGATTCTTAATGTATCTCAATGAAAATAATCAATTTTTTTTTTTTTTAAATAAATTAATATGGGATAAATTCCATAGAAAATAAGTCTTGTGGATTATTCTCGGTGTGTTTTTTTTCTAAGTACCATAAAGGGAGGTGGGAGGTACAGTCCACATGCACAGAGGTTGTATGCCCAAATTTAGCTATTCAGGCTTCACCTACTGCTAATCTTTGGCTCCAACAGCCAAGGAAATGAGGGTAAACCTTCCCTGGGCACTTCTCCCCCGTGCTGGAGACACAATGGGTTTATTGTCAGGTTTTGTTTATTGTCAGGTTTTGCTTCCAGGTGCAGATGGGCCACGGGAGGAAGGGAAGGTGTGCAAACTGCACCGCGTAGAGATGCCAAAACTCTACCCGAGCTGAGCTGCTTTTGTGAAAAATCACCTTGGCTGCCTCTGCCTCCACAGCAGACTTGAATGAAGCCTAGCACGGGTAGGAAGGGCTTTGAAAAGCCAGATAAAGCCAAAAGTACACGTGTGGAGAGATTATTGTAGGTCCTGGTAACTCTTCTTTTCCTTTTTTTTTTTGTTTGGTTAAGGATTACCATGTCTTCAGGGAAGGAGCAGTAGCAAAATACACATTCTCTGCTTCATCTCTGACAGACTGCTCCCCAGATTCAGATATTCCCCACCTTCAAGAAACACATTCAAAAAAGTAAACATATATAACAGGTATAATAAATATATATCATGCACATGTATAATCTCTAAAACTTCAATATGTTGTAACTCCTAAAATTACACATGAAAGTAAAAGAGAAGCCATTTTTTGATACTTTACTTCCAGTATTGTTTTAATTTACAAGAGTCACTTATCAAACTAGTGCAGCGTTTTTGTGTAAATACCAATGATAACATGAGATCCACGTTTAAAAAAGACCTTCAAAAAAGGACCCGTTCTAATACGGATTAAAAAACATGGGTTGGTAAGACTGTAGTTACTCTAAACTACAATGAAATGTGTAAATCATATTAGGACGTAGCATTACGAGTAATTTTAATAATAATGGCTTCACTGATGATTTTGTGGACTGCAATAATCTGTGGTGTCTGATAGATTCCAATAGTGAACCCTGGGATGATGTTCCTGCAGGGGAATGGTGGTAGTTTTAAGTCATCAAAGGCATCTTCCAAGGGGTTTAACCTTTGCTAAGCAGGTTCTGTCACTGGGTTTTTTTGGCCCCTGGGGACAGCTTCAGTTTTTGGCCCCCCTGGAAGCCAGCGCTGGCCCTTCGCTGGCCCCCCGGCGTTCCCTACAGCTTTGTCTCACTGGTCTCCTGTCCACAGAGCCGTGTTTCTGGTCCTGCCCTGACTGAGACCATACATTTCCAGGGAAATTTTGGCCGTGTCAAGCCAGGATCAGCTTTGCCAGCAACATCCCTGCTGGTATTTCCTCTGACACCACAGCTTGGGCTCGAAGCTGTGAGCGGAGAGCAGCACTCCCCTGGCAAGTGCAAACACAAACCCCCAACCAACCTTTCAGAGGTATTTTATGAAGCAATTAGTGTTTTAGAAGAGAGCTATTTAGCTCTGACTCCTCCGTGCTGTTCCCCACGTGGCTGGCTTATGTTTTACCAGCTCCAGGTTGGCAGGCTCAGTGCTGGTTGCACCTGCCTGTGGAAACGTGCCCGGGAGTCAGCAACACTTCAGAGAGCTTGACAGAGATAAAAAAAAATAATTCTGACATAGATGAAGCCAAGAAACTGGAAGAGAAATAGTTTTGAGCTAAATCTACCTGAATTAAAAAAAAAATTATAATAATCGCAAGGGCTGTGAAGAACTGGACAAGGACTTTAACATAAAGGCAAAGGGAACAAAGACCTTCACACAAGCTTAAGAAAGGGTGATCTGAGCTAATGACTGTTTTCCTAAAATAGACTAATGAGTGAAATTTCAGCCTAATGACCGGGATGCACTTTGATTCAGGATGAAAACTCTGGAGCAGCGAGTGGGTTAACCCTCTCCACGCCAGCCTTTGCGATGGGCAGAGTGGAGGTTGAGGAGCTGGGGGAGAGTCCCTCTCATTAAGGAGGTGGTTACGTGTCACTGAGGGACAGGGGACACAACAGCTGCACTGGAAGGCCAGCCTGTTATCTACATCAGCTTCTGCAATGTAAGAAGTACCTGAATGAAGCGACCTGCCCCAGGTCACCAGGCGTTTCAGAGCCCACCTGTTGAAACATGGTGCTACCCCTGGGGCTGGTTTTGCCCATAACAGGCAAAGAAATGACTGGGAAGGAAAAGTTTGTTAGCGGCTGGACAAACAATAAATGCTTACCACTTGCATCCTTAAAATGAGTCCTTGCAAAATTTTGGGCAGGGCTCAGAAAGCAGGTCGCTTGCCAGCTCCTTCTGGCAGGACACAGGAGCCTCCAGGCTGGGGTCAGACCCACTCTGCATAAAATCAAGAGGTTTTGGATTTTCCAGAACAGGCTGCTATTCCTGCTGAGCCTTGGACAACTGTTATTCTGTTTAATGCTGAAGAAGATCTTTTAACTGTGAACGGTAAAAAAAATCTAATGTAGGACGGCACGCAAACAGAAAAAGCCATCAAGTGACACCAAGGAACCACCAAGGGACAAGATGCTTGGCTTCTGAAAAGTGGGTGAGTACAGAAAACAGCTCCAGGAAACACAGGTGTGCCACAGCGTGCCGGTTGTGGCCAGCAGTCTCACAGATTAAGGAGTTTTGGTTTTGAAGAGTCACGCCGAGCTCACATGATGGATCTTGAAAAGATGAAGCTTTGTTTATTTCTCAGCTCCCGTTTCAAGTGAGAGAACCCTCCCCTAGAAGGACCATGTTGTCCCTGTGTCCCACAGCTCTGGAGCATGAGCCATAGGCTGCAATGGAGGGGAGATGTATAATTTGGGTGGCTGGTGCTCTGGGGATCATAGCATCAGAGAATACCAGGTTGGAAGGGACCTCAAAGATCACCTGTTCCAACCTTTCTTGGCAAAAACACCATCTAGACAAGATGGACCAGCACCTGACCAGCTGAATATTAAAAGTGTCCAATGTTGGGGAATCCACCACTTCCCTGGGGAGATTATTCCAATGGCTGGTTGTTCTCGTTGTAAAAAATTTTCCTCTTGTGTCCAATGATGGATGGGATGAAGCAGTATTGGGATTTTTTTTAACAATGATCCCTCCTGTGGCCATAACTGTGCCTCCTCCTGAGACAAATAGCTTTTTGGCTTCTTTGGCAGGGGGGTTGGACTAGATGGCCTCCAGAGGTATCATGGCCTCCAACCATGGAGGACTAGATGGCCTCCAACTAGATGGTTAGACTAGATGGCCTCCAACCCCGTATCATTCTGTGATTCTTCTGGTGATGTGAGCAGGAGCAGACAGGTGAGATGAGAAATTGTTCTTTGGGTGTGTGCAAACTCTCTAAATCTCACTTTTCTTGCAGGAAAGCAGAGACTGTGAGGTGTACAAGAAGCTGTGACCTCAGTCAATGCAACGTGTCACCAAATTCATGCGAGGAGCCCACAGCAAGTTTTTTAATTCTTCAAAGGGTGAGATAAAGGCAAAATCCCTGCCTTCTCTAGCTTGTTATAGCACTTCTGCCCATATTTTCCTTGTCGGCAGCTGCTCAGCAGGGAGGAGAAAGGGGCAAAGTCTATTTAAAATGTTTTGCAAGGGGCTGTGGCCTCTCCTTGCCTGTGGTGGCGGAGAGGGGACCACGCACGGCCACCTACCTGGAGCTGCCCACCCATGTGAGGATGCCCACCCTGGGCCTGGGGACCTGGCAGGTCCCTGCTGGAGCTGGGGACCTCTCCTTGTCCCCATGCCTCTGGTCACACAGGTGACAGCATGGAATGGCTGAGACTTAAGGTAGACATTTTCAGCAACCTCCTCTTCAGGTCAGGAAAATGCAGCAAATCCTCCGTGCAGCGTTTCTTGCTTTTTGAAATATTTCAGGTAATCCAGGTGTTTACACCTCTCCTTCAGGATGGTTGGTTTTTTAAGTGAGCAGGTAGTGCTTGCTTAGTGCAGGTAGAAGGAGATTTTTCCTTAGCTATGGACAAAAATGACATACTACAAAAGTAAAACCTTCTGTCTAGCTTGTTTGTTGGTTTTTTTTTCACTTTTGGCACTAGGTATTAAAATGGCAGCATGCCACGTAGATGTCATCTTCGATGAGTGCACGTAGATATAGGAACTTAAGTGGCAATGAGTGGATTTGGAAATAGGAATGTGCATTAACTCCTTGGAGACTGAGGCTAAGTTTTGTATGGTGGCAAAGGAGCACGCAGCACTTCGCTGGAAAATAGTCTGCAGAGTTCTTTACCTGCAAATGTTATCTAATGGAGTTTTGGTAACAGGGAAGATTTAAAGACACACTGAATTATAAATGTCAAAGGAGGCTGGAAACGAGATTTAAGAAGGAAAACAAAAAAAAATAGTGGATTGTCCCCTGGATTTGAGACTGGAAACTAAATGTGTTGAATTGCAAGCAGCCAACTCTAGAAGACACTGTCCAGTCGGCACAAAAGTATCTTAGATTATTCTTGCTATATTTTTGGGTGGGCTGCTGCTGAGCATCACATAACTTACGCACAAACGGGGCTGAGGTTGTTTGATCCTTTCAGTCTTGATTGGTCTGATGACAAAAGGCACTAAGAAACCTAAAGTAACTAAGTAGGCTTCAAAAAACCAAAGTGTGCTCTGCATGGGGCCTCTGAGGACACTGGTGCTGTGGTGGGTGACCTCCCTGAAGGGACGTGTTAAGACGCCAACAGGAACTGGTTAGGACTAAGCAAAAGGAAAATTTTGGACACATGATCCCTGGTACCACAAAAATCTCATGTTAATGCAATGAAAACATGGCCCAAACCCACTGCGATTACTTAATCAAAGCTATTAGATCTCAAGGTTCCCACAGCAGCTTCAGCTGTGACTCCCCGTGTTTCAGTGTGGCAACGGGGCCTCTCCTTTACCCAGTCACTCTGCCTTCAGGAACTTGAGGTCCTGCTCAGTGACTAATGTGTAGAATGAAGCAATGGATTATTTTTCTGAAAAACATCTCACATTACAGGCTTTTGTGTAATCATGGGGCGTAAATGCAAGGTCCTGCATGTGGGTCAGGACAATCCCAAGCACAAATACTGGCTGGGCGGATTGAGAGCAGCCCTGAGGAGAAGGACTTGGGGGTGTTGGGGGGTGAGAAGCTCACCATGAGCTGGTAATGTTTGCTTGCAGCCCAGAAAGGCACTGTATGCTGGGCTGCATCAAGAGAAGCCTGGCCAGCAGGTCGAGGGAGGTGATTCTGCCCCTCTACTCTGCTCCCATGAGACCCCACCTGGAGTACTGTGTCCAAGTCTGGGGCCCACGACATAAGAAGGGCATGGATCTGTTGGAGCAAGTCCAAAGGAGGGCCATGAAGATGACCAGAGGGCTGGAGCACCTCTGCTATCAAGACAGCCTGGAGAAGGCTCTGGGAGATCTTGTAGCAGCCTTCCAGTACCTAAAGGTGGCCTACAGGAGAGATGGGGAGGGACTCTGTATCAGGGAGTGGAGCAATAGGATGAGGGATAAGAGTTTTAAACTCAAAGAAGGGGGACTTAGATTAGATATCAGGAGGAAATTCTTTCCTGTGAGGGTGGTGAGACACTGGAACAGGTTGCCCAGAGAAGCTGTGGCTGCCCCATCCCTGGAGGGGTTCAAGGCCAGGTTAGATGTGACTTTGAGCAACCTGGTCTGGTGGGAGGTGTCCCTGCCCATGGCAGGGGGGTTGGAACTCGATGATCTTTAAGATCCCTTCCAACCCTAACCATTCCATGATTCTATATTGTCACTTTTCCTCTCCACCACCCACCCCTCCATTCCAAAGCAACGCTTATCGCTCCTGCCCGGCAGCTTTTCCACACTACAGCAGCACCCAGAGATGAGACAATCTATAGTGCCCAGCATCTGGCCAGTGTCACCACCAGCCTGCTCTCCCCTGCAGCCCCAGGAGCTGCTGCCTTCGTCCGTAGGAAGGGGTGGAATGAGGAAAGGGGCTGCAAAAAAGAAAACTTGTAAAACTTTAAAGCAGCTGTTCGGTTGCTTGTAGCTTTATGGAAAAAACCGCTGCAGCATCTATGTTTTTCTTTAAATGCAGATGAATCAACCAAGCACCCTTCCATAGGAAATACTTGGAGAAGTGAAATCATTTAAAAAAAAAAAAAAGACGATGTGTGGGGCTGTAGTGAAGTTAAATGTAGGCAGCGGTCACGGTTTTGAATCATGTTTCTGTTTGAAGTGCCATTTTCCTGAATCGGTCTCCAGTCGTCAAACAACTCTGCAGTGTCTCCGAGCCAAGGATCTGAAGTGATTTACTTTGCTGTTAAATTCCAGGTTGTGTGTTTCACCCAGGAGGTGGCACTATCTGTAGCGGTTTGCTGTCCTCTCACCTCCCTTCTCCCCTTCTCCTCTGTCCACAAAAGCTGCCTTGTTTGCCTTCAGGGCCAGCAAGATCTCCAGGGGTGATTCATTTCCTCATGTCGCCCATATCTCACACTAAAATTGCCTTTAATTCTTGGGCAAATTAGAAATTATTTTGAGATAGCCTGAGTGTCCAAATGTGACTGTTCCCAGGGCAGATCAGCTCGTGCAACTCATCAGTGATTCCCATGGCCATTTTATTCCAGAAAACTAATGAAAGCAAGATCCAATCTGTAACCCCTCAATTTTGGGGGGCTTAAAAACTCCAGATGTGGAGAAAGGCAGACTTATTTTTCTGCTAATTCCCAGATTACTGACTTTTCTTCTGGTTTCAGGCTCTCCAAGGAGCAGCCAGGGATGCAGTGAAGTTTGCCATCGACTTTGGGTCCCATCACTTTGATTGCGCCTTCCTGTACCAGAATGAGAGTGAGATTGGGGATGCACTACGAGAGAAAATTGAGGAGGGGGCTGTGAGGAGAGAAAACCTCTTTGTTGTCAGTAAGGTATGTCCTTGGATAGCACGAGGCCAGCTCCCAGGAAGAGAGGCAAGGTCCCAACCTGCAAAGTGCAGGGGAGCGAAGCTCACCTGGGAATTCATTCCTGTCAGGGCAAAGCGTTTTGCAGATGGAGGGAAGGAAGAGGTCAACTCTTAAAAATAAAAATAAAAAAAAAGGCTTGATTTGATTGATTTGAGAGGGATTTTTTTGTAGTCCATATCCATTGTCAGCCACGGAGACAGGAACTGAGGCCGTGCTCTCAGTTGCCTCTGAGATAGGAAGCGGGGCTATTGTGTTCGCGGTCACTCCCGCTGCGATACCGGCCTCAGCCTGTTAACTCCTGTATGTTATGCTTTGTTTTGTTTTTTCCCCCCAACAACAATGGTAGGAAAAATAAAGTAACTTCTATCTGCTGGAAGCTGGTGGCTCAATTTTCACCAGTTTTGATTTGATTTTTTTTCCCCCCCTACATTTTGTTTAATCGCCGTATGAATCGTTGGAATTTTAGAGCATCTCCTTCTCATTTTACTTAACCGTCAGCCCTGCAAGTAAAATAAGGTGCACAAAAGTGGTGCTTCCTCCAGATGAGAAGCCTCTGTGTCTGTGCCATGTGTTTCCCCGCCAGGGATGCTCTGCAGAGAGCATCTCAGAGAGCAGACTCTGTGTTACCCCCACAGCTGTGGTCCCCCTTCCAGGAGAGGTCCCTGGTGAGGGAGATGTGCCAGAAAACACTTGTTGCCCTCCGGCTGGATTGTTTGGATCTCTACCTGATGCACTGGCCCACGGGATTCAAGGATTTTAACTCCCAGGAGCTGTCTGTAGGAGCTCTGCCACTTCTTCCTTTGGGACCAGACATGCCCTTACTCCTCTCTAATGAGGAGTGTTGTTAGACCTCGTTAGGACATAATGACAAACCTCCACGCGGAGTGCCCAGGAGGAAAGGTAAGGTCATGGCTGCTTAAGCTAGGTCTTATAGTACAAAAATCACCTTATTTTACCCTGCACATCATTCCCAGGGTGTGGAAATGGAAAAAAAGGTGGACATTTCAGGCTGCTGGTTACGATCACATCCCTCTTAAAGCCTGGGATTTGGCAGTCATTTGCTTATCAGGGATCAAACAGCTGTGAATTACTTAGTTCCTATTCTTCTCTTCTCTCTTTACCCTCAGGTTAAACAAGCCCTCATTTCCCCATCGTGCCACATCCCTGGCCTTCCCCCAGCCTGCCTGAGGCACACCAAGGTGTCTGCTCTTCCTCCATCAGTAGGACAGGTTCTCAAAAGGCAGATTTTCTTGAAGATTCCTTTGTTCGTATATATTACTGGATTTGGCCACCACTCTCCCCAACACAACCATAAGCCAGGATACCCAGTGTGTCTCCAGCTCCACTTGCTTGTCGAACTTCTAAGTGATTTCTCTAGCTACTTACAATTTGGCCTGCCTTAAATTTCCTTTCCTTTTTTGATGGTAGGCAGGAGAGGAGATCTTTCCTGAGGATGGAAACAGGGTGGTCATTCCCAGCGATACAGATTTTCTGGATACGTGGGAGGTACGTTCATTGAGTGGGCAAAAAAATTATTGCTAGTTTGAAATATCAGCTTGGAAACTTCAGGGTTTCCACTTTGGGAATTGTTCTGAGAGAATTTCTGAGGTGAAGTACTCCAGATTGCTGAGTTCTTGGGTTCCTTTGCCAAAATGGAGGTATTTTTCTATCTGCTGCCATGCTTCTCTCTAGTTACACCTGAGCTGTCCAGACCACAGAAAGCCAACATGCTCGTTCCAATGTACTCACAGCACTCAAAATTCTTTCTCTCCCACCCCAAAAGTACTGGAACGTGCCCAAAGTCCTCCTCTAAAGCTGTGTGTGCAACGCAAACAGGGATGAGCACAGGCTGTGTGGGTGACAGGACTTGGGCAAGGTGGAATTTCTCTGTGGCTGATGGTTTGGGCTTTTCCCCTCCACCCCACCCTGCACCCAGCACAGCAGGATTGGAAGAGGACAGGAGACTCCCCAGAGTCAGAAGAGCCTGCTGATGCTTCTTCTCTTCCATCAGATGAAGAATAAAGCACAGTCTTGTTGCTCATTCGAAGGAAAAAAAGTGGACGTTTCAGGCTGCTGCTTACGATAGCAACCTTAAATAAAAGTGATTTCTCCTTTGGAAGAGCTGTGTCTTCTGCTCTAAAGGCTGGTAGGAGCTGAATTTCTCCTGCTCCTTTTCTGCTGGAGGTGCCAATCTAATTAGGGCTGCCTGGCTGGAACACAGCACTGCTTACACTGTACTGACACCACTAAATGGTACATCTCCTTTGGGAAATTAATCAAGGCTGATGAAGAGGTATCCTGCTCTAGCTCTCCCAGAACAGATCCTCCTCGAGCCGCCCTGTTCCAAACAATAAGCTTTTGGTTACAGGATAATTACTTTGTTAGCTGAGGAACTACCCTAAAAAAAAAATCTCTTTTATTTACGAGCAGAAGGTCTACCTGGGGATACTATTTCAAGATAGTTGTATTCTACTGAAATAATAATAAGTGTTAATTGTTAAACTTGAATAATGTTGTTATTTATTTGTATGATGATACATGTGAGAGCCTGAGACTTTGACCAGGGCTTAATGGGCTGGACAAATGCCATAGCAGAAGAGGCTCCCAGCCGTGATGATTTTCACTGAAGTCTTGGTGCAGGCATTTTTTTTGTATGAAAAAAAGAAAAGATCTTAATTCAATAGCAAGTCTGATTCTGTAGTGTCTCTAGGCTATGGAAGAGCTGGTGGATGCAGGAATGGTGAAGGCCATTGGAGTCTCCACCTTCAACCGCAAACAGACAGACAGACTTGAGAAACAAACCTGCAAATAATCAGGTAAATTGTTCTCAAACTCATCAGTGCTGACATGGCATTTGATGGAACACCTCTGGCACTGCAATAGATTTTATGTCCAGGTTGTTTTGATACCCGTGTGAGAACACAACTGTGTTTGGCTAAATCATGAAGTAATGAAGGCTGCAGAACGTTCTGTGCCCTTCCCCGCACAGGAAGCTGCAGTCACACAAGCCCACCATGCTCCTGGGTTGGAAGAGCAACCTTCATCTTTCTTCTGACTAAGCTCATGCAGGCTGAGAGCTGAGCTCTGCAATGGAGAACATGGTGGGGCTTAACCTTCTCCCTTCCTACAGCACCCAAGGGAAGAGAGGCTGGGTCAATAGATAGGACCAAAGCCAGGCTACGCTGCTAGGACCAGATGACACAAGAGTTGGGTGCTTCAGCTGGATGTGCACAACTAGACCTTGAAGCCCATTGATATGGGTCATGACAAATGAGGCAAACAGCTGGGAAGAAGGGGATGCAATCTGAAACACTGGCTGACTCCTTAAAAAAAACCCATAGATGGAAAACCAACCACCTTTTCAAAGCTGATACGGGACTTGGTAGGTCACCATAGTGATGCTAGACTTTGAACTACCTTCTGCTTCTGAAGAAACCTATTCTTTTTTCCATTTTGTAGATTGAGAGCCACCCCTACCTTCCTCAGGAAGAGCTGGTTAAGTTCTGCCAGTCCAAAGGGATCTCTGTCACTGCATATTGTCCCCTTGGAGCGCCCAACTGGCCACGGTAAGAATGCTTTGTGGGACCTACATAGATCGGAGGCAATTCAGCAAACCAGTCCTAGGATGTGGATAAATCCTCACAGAGTGGAACTGAGGTAATTAGAAAAACATTGACAAATTCGTTAAAAATGACAGACAAATTTCTCTCATGCTTATTATTCGCTCCACTAATTCATACTTGTGCTGCTACTGGAGTTTCATATTTAGGAGAAAAAGGATCGATTGATTGGTGAATGTAGGGAAGATAAATTCTTAATTGAACTTGGGTGAGCTTATTAAACATGTAAGACAACTTCTGAACTTAAAAAAACCCAAAAAAAGGCACATGTTTATGAAAATAGCAACTTTGCAGTTCTGCTAAGACAGATGGATCAGGTTTTTATATGGATGAGTTGAAGAAATTTTGCTTTTACTCCACCCTTTATGGCTGTCTCTGACCTGGGACGGGGCATTTACCCCAGGGGCTGTGCTTGTGAAGGACACGACAGCTGCTGCTCTGTAAAATGAAATTTTTGGGACCTGGACCAAAGGAATTCCCAGCCTGATGCCAGGCTGGACTGAAATGTGTTACAGTGACCTGTTATACTAGAAACTCCAGGGCTCTTCTGCGATAAAAGGAAAAGAATGAAGGCAGGGGCTTCCCAGGCAAGGACTGGTGAATTAAAGTGTGCAAGATGATGTTTTCTTATAATTTAAATAGTATTCTTACATTACAGTTCTCGAGGAAGAAGATTGCTGAAGTCTCCTGAAGTCAGACTTCAGCAGTCAACTGCTGAAGTCTGCTTTTTATCTTCACAGGTCCAAGCCTCAGGATATCTCCCTTTTTGATGATCCCCAAATTAAGGAAATTGCACTCAAATACAACAAAAGCCCAGCTCAGGTTAATGCTGGTCACAGTATTTTCCCTGGAGACATGTATTTTTCTCACTTGTGCTAAAGTAACTATTTACAGAGGTATTATGGAAAGCTGAGTAATGCTTTTAAAAAATATGATCTCTAACGTTAATTTTAACGATGGGCAGAAGATTACCAATGGCTTGGGGCTTTAATTGGCACGCTAGCCACTTCTACACACAACATCCCTGGCCAGCCCTGAGCTCTTGTTCAATACACTCCCATGCTGCCATCTCAACTTCAGAGACAGATAATGATTAAATGAGCTCGTGTAGTAATTAGGAAGGGTTTACTACAGTGCTTTTCCTATGTGAGCCACCTCTGATTATCAGTAGAGCCGTTCCATGTAGGCACATCTAGTTTTTGACTTTCAGAAGACAGGCAGAGCTTCCCAGCTCTAATTCCCTATCTGTTCCTGCAGGTGCTTATCCAGCTCCAGATTCAAAGAAACCTGACTGTAATTCCCAAATCTTTCACTCCACACCCTATCAAGGAAAATTTTAAGGTAAGAGGGTACCTTACAAAATTATTAATGGCATTAAACTTTACACAGAAAAAGCCACTCTGGCAGGGGAACAAAGTACCCCCTACGTACTTAGAACTGGCAAAACCTTTTGTCTGCTAGAGTCCATGTAGGTTATTTTACAAATACAAAAAGTTACTTTAAAAGTAAGGAGCCAAGTCTCCTTCACCAGAACTCATCAAGCAAGAGAGATAAGCTTTTCCACCTTGTGACATAAATATGATGCAGTTAGACCCCACCTGCACGGCAATTTTACGACATTTATTCATTGTTCACCACAGATGTGCTTCTATTGCATGCTTCCTAGTGCCTCAACAAATACAATGCTTTTCTACTTCTGCTTTTGGGATTCTTTCTGCAAATGAACTTAACGCTTGTCTTTTTGCAAACTGAGGTAACCCAGCCCTTTGGGACCTTTATTCAGGTGTTTGACTTGGAGTTGGTTAAAGAGGAGATGGAAACCTTCCTGGCTTTCAAGAAGCGGTATCGCATCTGTGCGTTGAGTGGGTACCTCCTCTTCCTCTATGTTTTATCAAGTTGGATCATCACTGGATATCCTCTTACCAGACAGCATTTGACAGCCCTATTTAAAAAAATAAAGAGAGGGAACCTCAGCCAATACCTGGTCACATCTATATCTGCTGGAAACCAGCACTAGGGTTTATTAGAGCATTGCCCGTCTCGCACAGCTCGGCAGCCTTGGGATTTTTGCAGGTCCACTGTGAGTTAAGATCATCTTGTAACAGACTGTCTGAAAACCAAAATCAGCTCCAAATTCCAAAATAAACAGGCGGTGATTTTTTTTTTTCCTTTTCTGTTTTCTTTGGCTGCTTTATATAAGAGACAGTCAGTGTAAATAAACTCCATTTTAAGAATGAGAGTTGTAAGTTTTTTTGAAGTGAGAAGCTGTGCCTATGTATTTGTGCCAGCCTTATTAAGGCAGCGTCTAGATAATAGAACAGTTAGATACAGACATACCAAGATCTTTAAATTATTCTCTTTTCCCAGGTTATCCACTTCTCTAGTAGCATACTGTCTACTTAGGAGTTCACAAGAGAGCGGTTTGATATGGCAGGGAAGTTTGGTGATTTCAGCAAAGCAAAAGACAGACTATCTTTTGAGAGCAAGGTCACTGATATATATGAAGGTTACACAGCATTAACTTCCACCGCCCTGTGTAAACCAAGCAGACTCACTTTAATGTTTTTTTTACTGTAGTTCACAGCTTTAGCTCTGCAGAGCTTTTGTCAAGGGAAAAAAGCTTTTTCTTCTTTGCCGTAAGACTATACCCTTGAAGAGTTTTAATCATACTCTCTTTTTCTAGATGCAAAAATCACAAGGACTATCCTTTTTTGGAAGACTAACACAGGCATGATCTTCACATCCTGGATCACGACAATATAGTACTATTTCAAGCAATTTGTAATTCTGCATGTGTTTTAAATCACAGTACAAGTGGAATATGTATCACAGGACAGGAGAAGGTAGATCACAGGCATTCTCAAGAGGAATCTTGGAGCGTGCATAAATTTGCTTCTCTTTTTATCAATCAGTCCTTTATCTGTATCTGCTCTACTCTTCTTGTAACAAAATTGTCAGCTGTAGCAAAATATATAATCTCTTATCATTTAGTAATGATAAAGAAGTTTAATAAATCTGAATCTTTGGGAGTTGTAATAAGCAGTCATCGTCATAAATACAAATCCTGACAAGTGTCAGAGAAATTTAGATTCTTCTAGTGGTTGTATTTTTGGACAAAAGGTCTAACAGCTAAAAGATAGCATATGTTTTACCCCAGACAACATTTTACATTTAACATCAGAAGATCTTTTTAGATAAGACACGTTGCTTGAGATTCTTAGTTCAGTAATCTCAGCGTAACAGAATCAAAGCTCTTCCGAGGACACTGCTGAATTATCTTTTGGGAGCCACTTTCTTAATGAGGTTTCCTATTTATAAACTGCTAAAAACTAATAAACTGGTGGATTTGTGTGTTTGGTTATCATATCTACAAGAACATATAAATACTGCCTTTATCAGCAGAACGGCTGCAGTTAGGAGTGTGACTCTCTCCCAGCAAATCCAAAGTCTGATACAAGAGACACAGAGGAATTATTTTATTTGGCAACTGGCTTATTTAACAAGCATAAAACCCGGGCAGCTTCATAAAAGCCAACAGTAGATTTTCACTCTCTTGCACTGCTCCCTAGATACTGTCTGTTTGTGTTTTGACTCAAAGGATGTGACTGGATGTTGTTTTCTCTGGTAAAAACTCAGTGCTACTGCAGCCCATCCCTCTGCTGGAGGTTTAATGAGGTGTCTGTTAATTAAGACTTCTTGCTCTTGAACTCGTTAACACATAACTCAAAATTCTTTTGATTGCTTTAGGCTCTTGGAGCCCAGTAGAAGAACAATGTGGATCAGCAGTGCCTGCAGAGAGGAAGGACGATTGTGTAATGGAGGCTCAGGGCTAGGATACACACTTCATGGATATCCTTTTCCAACTGATTTTCTTTGTAGTTCAGGGTTTCAAGTCTATAAAGGAAATGATGACATATCTTTGAGCTGCTTTAGACTTTGAATAACAGGTGCCCCAGAAATGGCAAAGCAATTCTGTCAGATTGGATTTCCTACAGCAACTCTCCTAAAGAGACCCAAGAAAAATCTCAGCAATTGACCCCAAACAGTTACAGCGCGGTGGTATGGACAGGAAGGTGCCTGGAACAGGTATTCCCTTTTTTTTTCCTCCCCCAAAACATACTTAATCAAGAAGGTGAGTTACAGGGTATCATCATAGTCACAATTAGAAACTGAGCTCTGTGGAAGGTCCTTCTGCTTCCAGGCATTCAGATGGTGGTGAGGTTGTCAGCCGACAGCAGTAGGAGCGACACCTACTCACAGCTCTTTTTCAAGTCCAACTTGAAATATTCTCCACTTCATAAGAATTTTCTAACAACATTCCAATATAATCGCAGCTATCAGACTTGAAGTTATTTACAGGATGTTTATAGACCGTGGTAGGCAGGAAGTTGGACTAGATGATCACAGCAGCCGTATAATAGTAAAAAATTCAAAACAAGTTAGAAGCCAGAGATTGAGCATTTGTTTTAGAGATAATAGATCTTTTTCAGCTGCCGAGACCTTAGCAAAGTTAAAATGAGAAACATTTGGGCGATGTATCTTCTATTTTGCAGCAGATCTACAGCTGTATGACTCAGATGGCAGTAAGCCTGTTTGCTAGAAGCTGCTCATCAAGAAGCAGACATCCCAGCTTCACTGCTTCACCTACCCCAACCTGGATGCCACAAAGGCACTGTTCCACTCACATCTGCCGGCTGTAGAGAAGCAGCTACAAAGATGATCTCCCTTGTATTTGGTTTTAAGGATTCCAAAAGTCTGCCAGCCTCTTCTGTGGTTTTTTTTTTTTGTGACTTCAGACTTTGCTTTTTATTTTTTTTGAGGAGTTGGTTCTATGTAAACTGCCATGACAGGCTAGGGTAGAGACTTGTGCTTCATTTACTGCTATTGTAGATTCAGTTGATTAAAGAAAAGCAAGAGTTTTGCTGGTCAAATCACTGCAGCAGGAGAGAGGAAGGGAAAAGCTACAACTGTCTTCTGAGGAGTTTTAGTTGTTCTATCAGTTCAGGGACCTGCAGCAAAGGTATTGCCACACACTAAAACTTTCTAGCCTCCCTCTTCAGCTATCTAGGTAGTCTCAAGGTACATTCCTTGACAGCATCTCCACACACCTTCCAGTGGCCCATGGGGCATTTGTTAGTTACTAATCCCCAGGCTGGATCAACATCTAGTACGAGGAACAGATGTGCAAGAGGCTACAGGTCTAGCACTTCATAGACCTGAAAACACCAAGGATGCCTCTTAAAGCCAGGCAAGAACACACCACGCTACAAACAACATGCTTCAGGAAAATGAGTATTCTACCAGTATCAGAGGCACCATAGACTCAGGTCACCATGACCACCTCCAGGGAGTGGAGTAAGCTTCTTGAAGGACTAGCACCTTCTGCTCTTCTGTGCCTACTTCCTCAGCAGCATAATAACGAGCTTTCTGATGGAACTACAGCAGAAGACTTATATTATTCCCAAATAATTTTCAGTTTCCATCAGCTATGGAACAGTGCTCTTAAACCAAACCTGCAAATACATCTTTCTTAGTCAGCAGTGAGATTATCTGTGCCACTGGTCTGAACCCAGTAAATGGAAAACACCTTAGCTAAGCATTTTGCCTTTGTATCACAACACGTTGCCTCATGACTTGAGCTTTTTATTGTGCAGTTCATCCATTCTGGTATAGTCAGGCCTTCATTAAAAGTTCCAAAGGTAATGGGGGAAAAAACCTGTTATATCCTGTTTCCCCTCTAAAACATGGACAACATAGATAATGAGCCCTAGGTAAAATTCAAAGCTCTGCTGATCATTGCTGCTCAACTTTTCCATTTACTATAGTTCCAAGCTCTCTCCTATTGAGCTCAGTATCATTCAAAAGCAAGCAGAATGAGAAACAAAAAGATAGAGACCCATTCCACCAACTTCTTGCATTCAGCTCTACACAAAAAGTTTCGATCCTTGCCTTACTCTAGATCTTAAAAAAGACTTATAGAAGAAGACTGACAAGGATAATCAATGGCTTAGGAATAATTTATACAGACCACAATTAAGCAGACTAGGACTCTCCTTGACCTGACACCAGTGCAGGGAGTTATGCCAGAAGTTAACTAAACCTGGAGCAGCTTGGGAAACACAGCTGGACATAGACCAGCTGGTCTGTCTCCTCCATGGTAAAAAACAGCAGCAGCAAATGAATCTAACAGCAAACAACAAGCCCAAACCAAATAAGAGATAGCAATTACTCACAAGAAGCGTGGCTGTGAAAAATCATTCCCTTGGAATGCAACAGATTCACAAGGTCACTGAACAAGAAGTTACCTGATGGCTGTTAAACACAAGAGCTCTTAAACTGCTGCCAGAATATTTTAAGAGCACACCGCTGCAACGCTCAACTTACACACCTTATCAACTTGGTTTGGCCCCAGTTGGAGACAGGATACTGCTGCAGTAGGTACTTAGTCTGATTCAGTTTAGCTGTTTTTGTGAGCAGCTATCAGCTGGCTTGTGATCAGGCTTATTTCAGTTCAGAAAAGATAGTATATTCCACTCAGTATTTTTTTCCTTAAGAATCTGGAAAAAAGATGCAGTTTTGCAGATGTTTGTACTAGTGATCACGTACAATGCACTTTAACAAATTAAAATGCAAAACCAACATGGCCTATGAAAGAGTTTTAAAAGTTGCCTCTCAGCTTAAATGAGCAAGGTCTGCCAGAATAAGGGAGGGCTCCATACTTTTTAAGTGACCAAGGACAAGGCAGAGGGAGGTTTGACAAATAGTTACTGACAGTTTACAGCTGACGAACTAGGGGAGTATTAAGTGATTAAAAAGATACAATCATTTGCCCCAGTCAACTGTTCTGTGTCCCAATAAAGAAAAAGTCTCCATATTTCTAGTTGTATCTTCAGCATAGTGAGAGCAGATTAAAAATTCAACTACAGGATTTTCTTTTCCTGTTTTGAATAACAGTTTCCTGTGCCCCAGATTTCACAACTCTGCACAAATGCTACACTTGTGTCAGTCTTGTGACTTCAACAAGAAAAAAAGATCTTGCCTCCTCTTCCTCACAGAAAGACCAAATTACAGAGCATCATATAAGAAGTGATTTTAGCCAGGCAGGCTTGTGTGTTTATCTTCCAGTATCAGAAGTCAAGCCATTTTCTCCCAAAGGAACATCAAGTGCAACCTGAAGCACCCTGTGCCTGTAAGACTATTTGTGGTGTCCTGCCTCCAACTAGTGAGATGTCAATTTCAGCTGCTACTTGTTTTCTAAAAAAAAAAAAATATAAAAATGAGACTCCTCTAATGAGATAATTGCCATTTTCTCTACCTGTTTTCCCTGATAAATCAGTTCATCATTCTTTGCTACTATGGAAATAGATCTGCTCTGTCATAGCCATTTTCTTTCAACATGGAAAAAGGTCTGCTTCTCTGGTATCATTTAAAGCAGTGAAAGTGCAGCTGGAAGTGAAACAAGTTTTGAATTTGAATACTGATTCTACCAGTCCCAAGAACACATGGAGCCGAACGACAAGTTCTTAAATCAAACACACAAAACAAAAAACAACCACTTTTCATTGGAAGAGCTACAAGATTGTATTTGTCCTTAAAAATGTCTTTGATCAGAAACACAGAGATCCGTCAAATCACAATACAAAAACAAATGCTGTGAACAGTTGTAGCAGGAAGAGCTCAGTTTGCAGGAATGCTGGGCTCCGGATATCTAATTCTTTGATCTTTCCACTTCACCTTTTAGGAGATGAAAAGAATTGTAGGCAGAGAGCGTGGCACAAGTATGGGGGTACAACAGACTTTTATTTTACCATAACAACCCCCAGATCAACCTAGATGAAACAAAGACTTGACTGCAGTCTAGAAGACTGGCTCTTCCTCTGTCTCAGCCTTATTTAATTATACCTGGCCTTGCAGCAATCCAAAAACCATTATGGGTGCCAGGGTTTTCTATTGCTCCCTTCCCACTTCTCATCCTTTCTGCCAACAGCCTGCTTTCTGTTCAAGCTTACGCATAGCTGTCCCTTCGCACAGGTGTTTCTCTGTTTTTTCTCTATTCCAACCCTCCCTTTTCACCACACATCCAAGCCCTCTGCTGGTTAAGGGCTGCACTGTGTCCCAGAACGACCCTTTCCAAATTCTTTCCCTCTAAGTCATCCAGCAAAACACAGAGAGGGCCTGTTACAATACCCCTCCACCCCGAGCACTAGCTGCTCTTCCTTCTGCTGCCGAGCAGCCCGCCTCAAAGTCCTCTCCAGTAAAATTCCTACTCCGAGAATGGAAAATTTCAGGCACAAACTTTATGAAAGTTACAGTGAAATGAAAACAGGGGAAATTAACAGAACCTGATGTACTATTTTGGAAACCCTGACCTTCAACCTAACTTTTTGCCAGAACACAACTGTCACAAAAATGTTATTTCCGAGCAAGTCAACATTGCCCCAAACAGTTTTCTGTCACAGCTCAGACTCATCTAAGAAAATTAGCTGCTCTGCTTTTTTTTAGATGCCTTTGGGCTTTCATTTATCACATTATAGATACACAGAAACACTTGTACAGCTGAAGCTTTTTGTATTATTTGCTTTTAAGCCCAGAATTTAGAGTGATTAAATTCAATTTATGTTAGGGGAATCAGCATTAGAGGAGAATATTGCTTAGAGTCAGACATTGACTCTCTCCTCCCTCCTTGTGTTTTAAGTTAACTCAATCTTGTTTGTTCAGCCTGTTGCAAATTATTCTGACCAAAAACACGTTGCATGTAAAGTCTGGCATCAGCGATGGTGGAAAGATTTAAGAGAAGCATTTGAAGATAATAAAATCTGCTTTTTCTATATAGTGTATAGTATTTAACAGAAAGAAATATTTTAAGTTATTAGGACTCCTTAGTACCTTTTTATCAGTACCAGGAAACAAATCACCTACTTTGCAAACAGGTTAAGAACAACTGCCTTCGTGGCACATTTTACCCTGGCTGAGCTCCCTTTAAGGTACACTATGCTACACAGTTATGGAATCAGAATCCTACCTTACATTTACCATTTAGGGGTGGTTATGCATGAACAGCTCTGGTGTCTCCCTTCCTTCATCTGTTCAGAAATCTCCCTTTCTGCCAGGCCTGCACAACCTCCTTCAGAGGACAGTTCACAATAACTCAGACCTTGGAAAAAAAAAGTTACAAGAACATACAAGAAAATCACCCAACACTAGCCACTATTTTTACAAGTGCCTAAAGCAACTATCAAGAAGGCAAAAAATACTTCAAACCCATTACTGACAAGTATTGTGAAAACCATTAAGAACCCAAGGGACAAGCACATCTCACATGTCAAAATTTGGGTATAAGTCTATTTTTCTGTCCTCCCAGAACAAAGTTTCTGATCTGCTAGTTTATGACACAGGATTTTCTTGGAAACCTATTTTTACTACATTTGCAAGTGGTAGCCTGCACAAGCACAGCATTCTTTCCTGCATCACGTGCTGCCTGCCCAGAAAGGGCAAGTTTTCTACTGCTTACTAGAAGAATCCCATAGGATGCTGTGTAGGCTTCATGTCTTCAAAGGAATGAGTTTTCTACCAGCCAAAGTATACTATCAGTATATATCCATACATCAGTAAAATAAAGACAGATTTAAACATTAGTGGATTAGCTGTCAGACACATCAAAAGAGCTCTGAGGAGAGGCTCAAGCACTCAAGAGCCACCACAGGTTCATCACACTCAAGAGTTCCACATGTGCACTAGCAGGAGAACAGCAGATAGCCAGCAGGTCATGCCTAAGAAATTAACATCAACAGCAGATGATTTCTTGGGGAACAGTAGTTTTTCTTGCTTTTGTGTGATCTCTGGAGACAGCTGATACAATACAGCTACTCCAGCATTCCTACTGTTAGAGCATTGCTGAAATAACCATCTCATTACACACAGTAATGAAACTTGTATTTTATTATAAGCAAAACCAGCTTTTATATCAACAAGAAACCAGGACCTATACGTTTTTCTAAGAGCTACCCATGTAGAAACTGCTGTACATAGAAATTGACTTGTACTTTCAATTAGAGGAAAAAAAAGCATGGAGTGTTACAAAGAAACAAAACCAAACCCAAAAGTAATCAAAAAAAAAACCAGACCTCATTAATTACATGAAAATCTGCCAATATCCTGGTCCTTCCAGACAACAATAGTCACTATCTCCGATTCATAGTATTCCAAAATAAAAGTGACTGCTTGTTCAAACTTTCTCAATATTTTCTGCTTACCAATTCCAGATATGCAGTTTGGCAAAGACAATCTACTAGTCCACACAGTGTGCTCTTCAGAACCATTTTAGCATTTCCTTCTTCCAAAAAAAAAAAAAAAAAAAAAAAAAGAAAAAGTCACCGAGTACATATACTGCATCTTTGTAGGGGGAAAAGAAAAAAAAAAAAGGCAGGGGGAAGGTGTCTGATGCAGTGAGAAAGCAACGTAGACAACTCATAGGCAACAGCAGAAGCTTATCTGGGAAGTCTGGAGAAAGGCAGGAAACCATCTTCAGTATTCTGCATTGAAAGGGTACTCCTTGTGAGTCTTGCACCTGAAGGAAATCAAAGAGGAAAGATTATCTCATGTCTGCAAGATACTACATGCAGCTGTAATCACTGCAAAAAGCCACCAAGAGAGGAGCTGAACTCTATGAAAGCAGAGTCTGTTTCTTCATTTCTTCTGTTTTCCTTGGTGACATGCTGCCTTTGTAAACAGAAAGATTCTTCTCAGCATTTCAAGATATGCAACTTGGGTGCTTCGTAGGCAACTAATGCAATGTTTCACTGTTTACTGCCATAAAGACCTTTTTTGCAGCCTTCTAAAGATCTTGTATCTGGCTTTAGGCTTCCAACTTGCAAATCTTCATGTTACTTTTTTTGAATGTTCACTCATGTTCCCAACCACTCCCAAAGAACATACTGTCAGTTTTTATAATAAACCTAAGGCTCATCACAGAAAGACAAAATACTCAAGTATAGTTAATCAACAACTTTTATCTACATCATGCTCATTTCTCCAATATAGATGACAAAATTTTTGAATAAGAAGCCTCCTGTTGCAATTCTACAGAGTTTCTGCAAAACTACAGAAAGTTTCTTGGAGAATGAACTAAAAATGAAATTTTGCTTTATGCTCATTGCAATTTGGTTCATAACACGAACATTTAAATCTTACTCTGAAAAGTTATTTTGAGGATGACCCCTTTGGAAATTGAGTTTGCATATTCTGAATTTCAACCAAGACTAGTATCAATAACTTTATACACTGAACTATGACATACTGATAACAGCTTGAAGAAAGAAAACAACCACTGCCACTTACGTGCTCATTGCACAGGCTCTCCAGTTTCTATTAAAGCTGAGAATGGTTGCCATCTCCTCTTTAGTCAATTCAAAGTCAAACACCTAACAAGAGAAACAGCTGGGAATCACCTCTTCGAACAAACCAGAAACTGTAAGCAAAAATCACAAAATTACAGAACAAGTCCACAGTGTAGGGGTGCTTCTTAGAAGAAATCACTGCTTCACGAAGGAGGGAAAGGAAAAAGGCTGCTCTCTGGATTTCTGAGACTTCACTAGCTGGAGAAGGGGCAGTAGGTAAGCAGGAATAGGAAGGAATTAAAAAAACCCAACAAATCTGAAGTTGCAGTTACATGTGCCAGCTGTTTTAAGAAGTCTAGAGAACACTTCATGTTGCAGAATGCCCCCATCCTCCATTTGTGAAAAACACAGCTTTCTGTCCTATTACAAAGCAACACATTCAAGGCTTTCATATTCCACTTAATGCAACTATCTTCCAAAATCCAAATACTGGTTTCAGTCAAGGACCACCGAATTAAAAGCAGCGACATGGTTTCTGGACACCAGGACTATTTTCTCAACAGTGCTTGCTTTACATAAGTCTTTTGTAGTGTGCTACTGTACTCGGGCCCCAGGCAAGCTCTGCCAGATGACTCATCCACGTGGCATAGAAGAGGAAGCATCCTATAACGTGACTGCTAAGATAACCAGCACAGTGTTTCCAAAAGCTTTGCTCACTCCTGCTCTCCAACTGCAACCTTAAGGTTAACCCTCAGTAGACTGTAGGTAAACAGAGAAAAAAAGCCCAGTCCTCTTGCCTGAGGAAGCCTTAGGAAGGGTGTGAAAGGATCACTGCTTGCTCTGCAGGGGGAAGACATGCCATTTGTGAACATGCCATGCCCCCAGCTCACTCATAGTCACTCACCTTGAAGTTCTCCACGATGCGCTGTGGTGTGACAGACTTGGGAATCACAATCACATTTCTCTGGATGTGGAACCGAATGAGGACCTGCAAGAGCCAAACCACCAAGTCAGAGAGAGGATGGCTTTTGTTCTATGGCAAGCAGAGCCTGTTCCAGCAGTTCTTTGCTGCAATTTGTATAATTCAGCAGAACTAGCCTATTTGTGCAGAGTTGCATTTCAAACCATACACAAATTCTAAGCAGCATTTTCTGAAGTGCAAATAGAGAAGTGGTAGAGTCGCACAGAGGCAGACTCCCTTCTCATCCAATTTAGTGACACTCAAGTTTTCTCCTTCCCACCTAGACTCTCAGTAGGCTATACAAGGCTTCGCTTCTCTGCAACAGGACTTGAGATTTTAAGAGTGAAACATCAAAGCATCAGAAGATGGGTCAAGAAAAATGTTTCTTGTTGATAGTGAAGGAGCCCTTGCAAGCATGTGTTGAAGGCCACATAACAAACCTGCGTTGCTACTTAACATCACAGAAGAGCACCACAGGTGACAGGGAAGAGTCAGCCTGTCCTTTACTTTGTCATTATCTGTCCTGTGTGACAGGAAGGGGTACCCACGATCTGACATCTACATACCTGTGCTGGGGTTTTGTTGTGCTTGGCTGCAATCTCTTTGATCTTGGGGTCATCCAGAAGGGAAGGATCCTCTGGCTTAGCCCTACACAGCAGAAAGAAGATTAGTTGCAAGAAACCTCTGGAGATCCAACCTAGCAGAGATCCAGATCTGGATGAATGGATCTCTCCCATGAATGGAGACTTGTAGTCTCCAAGTTTCAAGCATAATCCATACCAGCTCCCTTGCAAAGCAAAAAGCAAACCTCACCAGGGTCTGTCAGGAGAGCCCAGGGGGCTGTACGCTGTCACAGCAATCCCTTTGGATTGACAGTACTTGATGAGCTTCTCCTGGGTAAGGTATGGATGACATTCAACCTGCCAACATAAGGGTATAGAGATTGACAGTGATTTAACCGCTTTAACATGTTCCAGAGATTTGTTTTTAATCAAATCAAAGGCTGATTATCGTTCTAACTTACAGTCTCTGTGTGATATTACACAGCCTTTGTTTTACTGTACATTGCCACCCCTTTCTACTATTGGTAGTAGTTCTCCTTGCAGTGAAGGGTCCAAGGACTGTAACACCACTCCCTGAAACTCTGCTGATCCATATAATCTCCAACACGTGGAATGAGCAGCTACATAATTGCTTAAGCGGGACAATTCAGTAAAATGCACACACAAGAGAACTGTAAAATCATAACAATAGGATAGCAAACCCGTAAGTACAAAGTTCTCTTTTCATCCTTAGTTAAGCATGCTGATGTTTGTTTTTTGGTTTGGTTTTTTTTTTTAAAAACGACTACCATATTAACCTCAATACCAGTATTGTTTCACTCATTTCTATTTGCTTTGTGTCAATACTCACACTGAATACCTCCAGTCTGCAAACAGTGAGAATGGCTGCCTGCTACAGATTTCAGTCCTTCAGCTTACAGTACATTACAGGGTTTTTATAGACACAGATGTACTTGCCATGAATTTCCATGAGAATATCTACATAACACAATACAGACTCCTTAACAGTGGATCTGTATTCTGCCAAGCTAAGGCACATGTATACAGTATGGAACGGGAACTATTTGTGTGTCAGGAGGCTGCAAATGAACATGAACATTTGATACTTTGTATAGAGGAACTTTAAGTAGAGTTACACAGCAGGGAGCACCACTTTCCTTTCAGCAGGCAACAGCAAGAACCTTTTTGACTACACTGTCATTCGAGCCTTCCTCAGCCTGCTGCTGCATTGCCAGGCAAGTCCCTGGGAACTTGTGCTTCTGGCAGGTGGAGCAAGAGACTGCCAAACATGGGATCAGTTTACAGCCTGGAGTGCTTTATTTGTATTTCTAGCTGGCTGCTGTGGTCAGAAGCCTGCTGTTCCCCTTCTGGAGCATGCTGGAATATGACACAACAGGACCCATCACTCAGTTTTTGGGGCAGATAACATATTTATTTTGCTTCAGCAGCTCCAGAAACACAACTACTACACAAGTAACAGACCAGACAGTTATTTTCTCAGCTATTAAATAGGTAGAGTTTGTGATAAGCCAGGCAAAGTCACCCTTCCCTGTAGCACTCAAGTTGAAAGACTTCCGAGCTACATTATCTAGTCTTATGTTTGGACCAGGATGAAAAGCCCATGATGTGCATTTAAACAAATATCTTAAGCTATTGCAATCCACACTGTGTAATAATGATCAAGTACTCAAGAGTCAGATTTCCTTACTGAACTAAGTACTGCTATCATTGTAATGCAATTACTACCTTGCCAAATTAATTTCTCTCCACGTATGAAACTGCTGTGCATACTGACTGCATTCAAATTAAGAATGGGAATGATGCCAAACACAGGGATTGCACTGAAACTTCTGCACAGAGTGTTTGCAGGAAGCATTATCACTATTAGGCCAATTGGTGCTAATAACCGACAAGATTGCAGGCTTTCATGCATTTCTTAAAAAGCAGTAACTTTTGAAGGACAGGGACCAAAGACCTATTGTTCTGAGCATAACTTGATTACAGTAATCAGAGCACTTGAGTACATTTCCAAGTGCGAGAGATATAAGGTCAGCAACCTCTGTGCAAGAGACAAGGGTAATTATCAACTACAGTGATAGTAGCAATAAGGTGAGGCAGATATTGAAAGATAACATAAGACATCACAGAGAGAGATATCCTAAGTATCCTAAAAGTACATTGGGACTGATTATGAAGATACACAGTAGAGAACCATTAGTTTTGGACTTGTGAATGTTTCAGTTTTATAGACTTCCAGAGAACAATAATATTTGCTTTCTAAAAAAAAAAAAAGGTGTTAAAATCCCTTTTCAGCACATATGCTTAAGCTACCACGATAAATTAACCAGTTCTTGTAATCAGTATCAATAACTGAGACTCCAGTCCTTCAAACACCATGGCAATCAAGGACAAGCCTAGCTAGACCCCACAGGGGGCTATCCTGGGGCCTGTCCTCTTCAACAACTTGTGCCAGGCAATGATCTTGTCAACTTTGCAAGTGATGCCAAATTGGGGAACAACTAGTCAATACACTCAACATACCAGTCAATACACTCTGACACTTCAGAGTGACCCACTGAGGCAGGAAGAACAGGCCAAGAGAAGTCTTACTAAATTCAACAACGCTGCACACAGAGCCCTGCTCCTGGGAAGGAAAGGTCCCTGGAAATAACACAGGCTGGAGCCTGAGTACCTGGAAAGTAACTATGCTAGAAATGACCTGGGGGCCATAGTAGGCTGAGCTGAACACGAGCCAGAAGCAAGCCCTGGCAGCAGGAATGCTGGCAGAAAATTGTGGGAAGTGATCCTCGGCCTCTACTTAGCACTTACTAGACCATCTTTACAATACTGTATCCAGTTTTATCCCTTCCCAGCCCCCTCAATAGAAAAGAGATTGACAGACTGTCATGAATTCAGCAGCAGTACACCAGCACAGCTGGAGAACCTCTTGTTGGGTTCTTGTTGGGAAAGGCTAAGGGAGCTGGGCTTGTTGAGCTTGGAGAAGCAAAGGCTTCAGGTCTCCCAGCAGCAGCTTTTCAGTATCTAAACCAAGGTAACCCAAAAGATGAGCCAAGCTTTCCAGTGGGGCATCAGGACAAGAGACAACAAGCTTAAGTTAAAACAAGAGAAGTTGAGACTGGATGTAGGAAGACTCCTTCCCTCCCCCATGCACCCAAGGCAGAGGGGTCAGGCAGTGGAGAACACCGCCAGGAGAGGCTGTGCAGTCTCCATCCTTACAAGTTTTCAAGACTGATAAAGCCCTGGGCAACTTGGTCTGATCTCACAGTTGATGCTGCTCTGAGCTGTGAATTACAGCATATTATCTCCCAAGGTCTCCTGCCATCTGAGTTTCCCTGAGATTTTATTTGAGTGGTGTCTATATACCTGCACAATTCTCTATGGCCTACTTTGTAACTCCATTTCCTCCTTCCTTTCAAGCCTCATTAAGTCTATAATCAGTCCATAAAGCATGTTCCTCTTCAGTTCCCTCAGTCACCCGCAACAGGAACTACCCTCTCCACAGAACAGTTGCAAAAAGGTCATCCAATTCTGTTAGGTGCTCATATACATATATACACAAGGTTTTACTCTACTACAAGGAAGTTTTTAAAGCTCATCCGAGTTCCCTGATCCCCCCAAAAAGAGGGATTCTGGAGCTGCTCCTTGCCAAATTTCTAAGCAGTACAGCAGAAAGTCCATACAGACCCAGCATCCTGTGCATCCAGAAATAGGATAAGATTGAAAGAACATACTGTCTCTACTCCATTCTCTCTATAATCTCATTTCATAATAAGATCTTGGCAGTTTTTAAAGAATTAAAAACAGAAACAAAACCACACAAATGTTTGCCTGCAGTCACTTTGCAACTTACCTGGTTATTTGCAGGCTTGTACTTCAGTCCGGGCTTGTTCAAGATTCTTTCAATCTGCTCATGGTTGAAGTTGGAGATACCAATGGCTTTTACCAGACCAGCATCCACCAGCTCTTCCATGGCCTAACAGGAAGAAAAGCAAAGTCAGCATCTAGTATACATGACAGGGGCTGAAGAACATGTTCTTCCTCACATGGCTTATTTACTGCATGAGAAGTACAAAATAAGCATTAAGATTTTTCAGAGTCTGAGGAAAAAAAAAACAGCACTAGTATTTGTCCTATGTGTCCCATTTCACCAAATCTCAGGGACTCATTCTTGGAGATTGTGGAAATTTACAGCAAGTTACAAGTGGAAAATACCCAACAACCCACTATTGTACCAGTGACCTCTTTCAAGCAGTTTTACATACATGAGACAATTTAGACTGCTGAAGGTATAAAAACATGGAAGAGACTGCTGGAGGCAGAAGACTCAATTCTCCTGCTGTGGCTGAACTTACCTCCCACGTATGCAGGATATCTGTGTTGCTGGGTATTGACATGCCTTTGTCATCTGTGGGAAACAGCTCCTCTCCTGCCTGTCAGTGAGAGAGAAAATGCTTGAAACACTCTTTGGTGGGAATTTAGCCTGAAGACCATGGTACTACAACCTTCTACTGCAGAACATACTAATACTTACTATCTACATATGTATTAGGTAATACTAATACTCATTATCTATATTCTTCAGCTTTTTCTTTTACTTTCACATGGGATTATGGTATTTTTGCCCACAGCCATCCCAATAAGGACCGGCACACTTGCTGGACAACATCCTCTGGCTCATAAAAATACATGTAGTGAAACATAACTCTTGTAGAGTTACAGACAGTTTACAAGTTTACCTTCTGTATTACAAAAATAAGCAATTCTTCTGTGGACATAATGAAGTGTTTTATTGAAATGAGTACTAAGGACCCGCTTAAGATCTGAAACACGTTCAATCTATATTGGACCAGATCTGCTGATAGGTCTTTCATAGGGAGATTCATTGTTTAAGTTCCTGGCATAGGAAATGTTGCAACAGCCCGAATCCCAGTTGGGACTACATGCCAGGCATCAGCTTCATTCAAAACCAGTTGTCTTCTACTGATACTTTACTACACCGCAACACATTTTCACTTTGATAGTTCTGTCCACATGAACTGTTTTTCATAGCATCTGTATTTTTAAAATTAGTTTGTCTCAGAAGCAACAAGTAGAAAGGAGGTTTTGATCAGTCTCTAACAGAAACACTAAGCTTAGAAATATTCAAACTGAGACATGCAGTCTCAGTTCCTTTGCATGCAGTCAGTAAAAGAATTAGGAACTAAAAAGTTTCACCTTTTGAAATAAGTCCAAGGTCTGTGGAACACTAAGGCTCCTACAGCAAAGGTGTCAGTTCAATCTGTACTGTATTAAAGGACTCAGTGATTAAAGACAGAAATGGAAGACAGAAACATTCTCTTGTTCTGTGATTCTGTAACATGCAGAGGAAAGAACTTCTGTCAGGCCGCAAAGCACAGCCCTCCTTCCCACAAAGAGAGAACCACACCATTGTCAGCTGAGCATATGTTGGATTTGTGGAAGACAACACAATAATCAAAGAGAGGGCAATATAACTTAGGCTTGTAGCCAGGAAACCCACTCCTAGCTCAAGGTTCACCTCTTCCATGATCAAAAGGGCAGAGGATGCTGTGCAAGCAGGAATCTCAGAGGCAGGGATGAACAGCCTAGCTCGCATGGCCAGAGTAAAGCTGAACAGCAGAGCAGTGCTGGTACACAACAGACACACCATGATCTGTGTCGGTTGGAGCAATTACCGGGCTGTAAAGCCATATAGCGCTTCAAAATTGCCAGTCACAGCAAACAAAGCCAAAGGCATTGCTGTTACTGTACCTTAAAACCAAGAGGCCAGTGGATGAGGTAGAGATCCAGGTAATCCAGTTTCAAGGCAGCAAGAGTCTTCTGGCAGGCTCCCTTCACCAGAGGCTTGTCATGAAATGTGCACCACAGCTAGAGACAAAAAACAAAGGCACACTGTGACTTCCTGGGTTAAGCCTCTTCAAACCCTTCTGTCCTCTTCAGGAGAGTGTCCCCTTTGGAAGGGATGGGGAACTAGGTCATCCTACTGATCTTCAAACAAGGCTTGCCCTGTGAGCAGGACTGCCCTGTGATACCAAAGGCAATATGTGCAGCGGCAACACATGATTGAACGGTGTTATGGCTGACGGAAGCAGTCTGGCTTCATTAATCAGGACTTCATTTAAAAACCACCCACTAGATGGTCAGATACTACAAGAGCAAAGGCAGCATAACTTCACGCCAGGAAAACTTTAAAGTATCGCCCACATCAGTGCTGCATACTCTGCATAACTCTCCATACAGGATGAAGCAATGTAGGAAGCTTATCTCAGGAGTGCCTTAAGCGATGCCTGAATCATTCCATGCTGCACCACAGAGAAGGAAAGTAAAGGAGTGGGGGGTTACTATGAAAAGACAGGCGTCTCCTGGGTTCCTATACCACCAGACCCATACCTTACTGACAACAAAGAGGTCCTCTCGTTTCACAACACCTTCCTTGATTTTCTGCTGGATCCCATCCCCAACTTCATTCTCATTTTGATACACGTAGGCACAGTCAAAGTGACGGTAGCCAGCATCAATGGCAGCCATCACTGCAGCTGTTACTTTTCCTGGTGGAGACTGGAAAAAACAATATCCAAGAAGCTCTAATTAATCTGTATCAAAGACCTCCTTCCTAGCAGGATTAAGAAAGCCACCCCAAATAAAAGAAAGCAAAAAAAACCCCACCAACAGCAGTAGGAAGACCCTCAGTTTTCCCTGCAGTGTTCTTTGAGCACATATACAGCTTGAATGTCAACTCCTGAGCTTAAAGCCACCTCCAGCCATTCTTCTGTCACCCCACTCCACTCCCAGCCAAGGGCTCACCCCAAAATCTTTGCCCAGACGAGGCCCCAACAGCAGGGCCGGTTCCCCAGAGCGGGGCCGAGGCCTCCCCACCGCTCTGAGGAGAAGCCCTGGGCAGCTGCCAGCCACAGGAAAGGGGAGTCTCAGCCCCGCAGAGGGGCCTCGGCCCAAGCCCCCGCGACCCTCGGTGCCACCGTGCCCAGAGGGGAGCCCTGCCCGGGATGGCGACGGGGGCCTGCGCTCGGAGGGCCTGGGCCTAGGCCGCCCCCCCCCCTCACCCCCTTCCTTCCCCCCGTCTCTCCCTCCTCAGTGCGGGGCCGGGGAAAGGGCGCCTCAGTGCGCGGTCGGTAACGGGCCGGGCCCCGGCTACGCACAGCCGGCCGGCCGCAGCCGCCCTCCCGCCGCCAGCCACGGGTTGAGGAGGGGGGGCACCGCCGCGACCCCCCGTTACCTTCCATGTGCCCAGCCCCAGGATGGGCATCTTGGCCCCGGTGTTCAGCTGCACGTAAGTCGCCATGGCCTCTCACACAGACCCACAAACGGCACCACCGCAAAATCGGCCGCCTCAGCGCCTTTAATAGCGGCGGGGCCTGCCCCGCCCCGGCGCGGAGGAGGGGAGGGGATGGCGGGGCGGTGCCGCAGCTGCACCCCGGCGGGGCCTCCGGGACCACGGAGCCCGTGGTGGGCGCCCGGGGTGGCGGCTGAGGGCTGAAGTAGGCCCGGTCTGCAAGTAGGCCCTGTCTGCGACCCCCCCCCCGGGGGCTGAGCTGGGTTGGGTGCGCGGTGCTCGGCTCCTTTCCCGTCACATCTTGTCCGTCCCCGGGATGGGGGTGGCAGAGGGGACATGAAGGAGATGGCGTCTCCTCGCCCCCTGAGAGCGGTGTGCATGTGGCCTGCCGTGGGGCTCAGCCCCTTGCAGGAGCAGCGTGTCCCCAGCCGTGGTGGGGATGGTGGCCTGGGGATGGTCCCCCCCCCCCAACTTTGTCACAGCCTTGTCACCCCGTGTGCTGGTAGAGCGAGGGCGGCTGGAGAAACATCAGGGTGGGTGGCTCCTGAGAGCAGGGAGAACCTGTTCCCCGCTACAAAGGGGACTGATGAAGGGAGAGTGAGCTGTGCTTTAGGAGTAATTCAGCACAAAGTGAGTTTAAAAAACCCCCACACTTTAGTTTGGATGTCTGGAGAGGGTTTTTCTTTTTTTGAAGTGTTTTGAAAGTCGCAGAAGAGGGGGGGGCGGCTTTCTAATGCCTGACATACTGATGGAATTGTCCCTCAGCCCTTTCGGGAGGTGCGGAGGGCATTGCAGAATAAAATGCATGATTGTAATCGTTACCGCGGGAGGTGGCCAACCATCTGGCATCCCGAAGCCGGCTCTGATGACGTTTTTTTTTTGCAGACAAGCGGGTGCTGTTCTGCTGGGGAGGTTGCCAGAGCAGTGGAAAAAAACCTGGCTTGCCCGGGAGGCTTCGCTGGTGGCTCAGAGGTGGAGAAGTGTCCTCAGGTGTGAGCGGTGGCTGCGGGTGCCTCTCCCACAGCAGAGGCCCCTGCTCTCCCTGCGGCTCGGCATCTATTTATTTATTTATTTATTTGCTCCATTTAACTAAGGGCGGGCAAGGTAATTGGTTTTCCTCTTTAATGTCCCTCCTGTTTCGTGTCAGTGCCGCCGGCTGTCCCCCGGGGTGGGATGTGATGTGTTTTCACTCAGATCACGAAAACCGTTGCATAACCCCGGTGCTTATCTCTCGCCGCTGGGGTTAGGTTTTCCCTGGCGGTTTCTCCTCAGAGAGGTGTTCTCCATCTCCTCAGAGAGGTGTTCTCCATCTCCTCGCTGCCAAGAGGCTTTGGGCAGGAGTTCCAGATTTTGGTTTTTGCTGTTGGCACCCTTGAGCGGGAGACTTTCCGCTCAAAGCTGTGAGGCACATCAGCTTTTGGCTGTTGACCTCCTCCCATTTCGCTGTTGACCTCCTCCCAAGGCCCGTTCCGTGGCAGCAGGGCCTTGGGGGAAGAAGAAGTACTGCAGGTGTCACTGGGTGACAGCCAGCCCGGTAAATCCTCCGCGCAGTGTCCTTGATAACAGGACCAGCTGGTTCTCTACAGTGAGTGCTGGCGACAAGGAACTGCATGAGGGAGGAAGGGTTTTCCTTGTGTTTTTTTTTTTTTTGTCTCTTGACCCGTGATCAAGGTTTTGCACTGAAACAGGATGTGTAGTATCATGAGTTTTTTGGGTTTGATTTTGCTGACTTTGCGTTTAGTCACTGTAATTTCACCACAAGTTGTGACTTTGCAGACCAGTGATGTTTGGTATCTGAGAGAAACAGGGTCCAAACCGATGGAAATGGCTATGTCCTTGTGGAGGCAGAGACCCTGGGGCCTGCTGAAAAAGCCCAAAGGTTTTTTGTCTTTTTCCCACCAAAGGACAGAATGACAAGGTGCAATCATCTTAGCCCTTCAGGGGCTCTGCAGCTTTAGGGGTGCTGACAGACACATGTGCCTGTTCTGAGGTGGGGGCAAGCGGGTTTCAAGCTCAAATCCCCAGGAAGGGCAGTGGGAATTTCTTCCTTGCTTGGAACCTTTAAAAGGGGAGGTTTATCTTGCTTCACTTCAACCTCTGTGTGCCAGGGGGCAGATCTGGGTGTGTTAGCTGGACCCTACTGTAGAAGACCTTGGTCTCTTCCTCGCTCTGAGCTCAGATCAAGCCAGGAGCAAATCTTGGAGAATCTCCTGTCTTCTCAGAATTGATGAGGCTTTTTTTTTTTTTTTTCTTCACACTGCTATTTGTCTGTTAATCCCATGTCTGCTTAAAAAACATGGAAGGAGGAGGGTGGTAGCTCACTCCAGAGAGGCTGGCTGCTGAGGAGCCTGGCAGCCCTGTGGGGACACAGGGAGCAATGAGAGGGAGTAAGCAGGGCTGAGGGGCAAAGGGAAGCATCAGGCAGCCAGCCCAGCCCTCCGAGCTACCCTCGCCTCAGGACAGGAGTTGGGATGGACTAGTGTGAGCCCTGGTGAAAATGGGGGAAGCAGAGGGAGGGGGTTGATATTAGGGCTTAGACAGAGGCTGGGGAACGGAGGGGAAAGGCATTTACTAAAGTTTGTTTTTCTGTGTTCTTTTTTCCCCCCTCAGTACCTGAATTGGTGAAGTTTGTCTTAACTGGTGATAAATCAGCTGAGATTGCCCTGAGAGGAGACCGTTTTGCCTGGGATGGTACCTGTTGGAGAATGCCTGGGATGCCCAGCCCTATGCTGACGTGTAATGAGAGGGACTCTGGAAGGAGCCACCATCCTGATCCTGGGAACACACAGTGGTGGAAGCGGCGCAGCCAGTTTTTGTCCAGGGGTGAGTGCAGACAGTGTGCAAACAGCTGGAGAAAAGAGAGACCTAGGGAAACCATCGCTGGGTGGGAAGGTGATTGGGAAGAGGCAGAGGGGTGCTTCCTCCAAGCCCATGCCCCAGCATGTAGGACCCAAAAGCACTGGCTGGGAAGCTGTGGGGGGGTTGGCTGTGAAACATGGGGAGCAGTGTGCTGCTGTCATGGGGCTGCGCCCTGGGGCTTGCCATGGGCTGCTGGTGGGGCTTCAACAGAGACCAGGACTGCTAAGCAGAGAGGGGGAGTCAGGCTGATGATCTTTGCTGCAGTAAAGAAGTGCCCAGGGCAAAGGGGAGGCCTTTGGTCAAGAGTGAGCAGTTAATTGCACTGAATTGGCCAGATGGAAAGCTGTGTGCCAGGTAAGCCAGGCTGCAGCTGTGGGAGCAGCGAGTGGTCTTAAAGTGGTTGCCTCAGAGAGGGGAAACAGAGGACTGATGGCAGAGTAAAAAGCTCTTTCGGGCAGACAGAGTTGCAAGGTTAAGTAGACCTGTGGGGTGGGAGTGCTGCACCTCAGAGCGTGAGTGCTGCCTCGACAGTCCTTTGCTCAGAGTGAAATGACAGAAATGCTGAACGCTTGCGGCAACTGGTGCCCCTGGAGTGGCTGTGGCGGTGCTGGGAAGCTGGAGCAGATGGGATACAGCTTGTGTCTTGGGAGAGCAGAGTTCTGGGGAGTTTGGGCTTTATGCTGCTTTCAAGTGCTGCCCTGCACAAGGGAGGAGGGCTTTGGGATTCCCTAGTGAAGGGCTATGTGGAAGGGCAATGGCCTGGTCCTGCTGATCCCACAGGGACGTGAGACATCCCCATAGAGTGACTGGAAGAAGGAAGGCAATCAACTGCGGTCGCTTGGACTGCTGGGTTGTGTTTACAAGCAAAGGGGAAGGGACCCTGAGAAAGTGTTGATCATTGATGCTGTGGCCTGAAAACTCCAAGGTCTGAGCACAGTTACTGCTGCCACTCTGGTGTCACCTGATAAGCTGGTGGGATGTCAAGGAGTGACTTACTGTGTCTGGTACTGGAGGGAGCATACCAGAAGACAGACAGGAGATTAGCAGCACGGCCGGGGATAATGCTGGCAGTCCAGCAGTATGGCTGGCCTTGAAAAAAGTTTTAGAAGGGGTTGGAAGTACATATTAAGATTGCTGCAGTGTTGATCCTGATAATTTTGTCTGCTGAGGAAGGGGGTGAGTTTGTGATGTATGTTATGTTCACACTGATGAGATGTTAACTACACTAGTCTGGTCTGCTGGGACAAGGGATGGAGTTTATAATAAATATACATTAAGATTATAATGATGCTAGAGTTTATATAAGGGTGAAACAATTCTTAATATATCTTTCAATGAGGTGAAAGGGTTGGAAACAGGTGCACTCTTTGAAGGAGATCCACGCCAAAACAGCTTACTTCTGAGGGGACTTTAGCTGGTGGATGAGCCATGCTGGAGCAATGAAATACCTGAAGGCACTGTGGCCACTGGGTGATCCATGCTGCAGAAGGTACACCACTGAAAAGACAGTGGTCTAAACTGTCTAAACTTGGCTCTCCCTGCACCATAGCAAATATTGTACCTTTATGTTCAATAAGAACGTGTATTTGATCTCAGCAGAGCTGTCTCACCTCAGCCTGGGGATCACTGAGGGTTTTATGGGTTGCTTCCTTCAGGAAGCTGGAAAACAAATGTTCTTGGGTGACATGTTTATGAATTGAAAGTGGAAATTTTGGAAGGAGGGTCCTGAGGTGCCTCTTTTCTTGAACAAAAGGTTTTACCATTTTCCCATGAAATCCTATGTGCAACTTTATGATTATGCATTTGGTCACCTGCCCAGTGGGAGGCAACAGAGAGGTGATGCAGCCACAAAAGCAAATACCTTCTCATCTCACTTGGTATTTGTTAAAGGAACCTTGATTGTTTTGATGGTTTGAGTTTGAGTGTCAGGTAAGAAGGAGGCTTGGGGTCTTGATTCCTTGAGACCTACCCTTGGACATCTTCCCTGTGCCAGGTATGCCCCAGAGTTGGTGTCTGTGCACATAAGGGTGTGTGGGGAACTCAGGTGCCCAGCTCCACTGTCACTGGGTTGCTGGGACTTGTGTCTCTGCACCATGCCCTCTGGGGCTAGGATCTGCTGGAAGCCTAGAGGCCAAAGAGGTTGGTGGGCTCAGGTCCTGCTGCTCCCTTTTGGGGGTGAGCACCCCCCTGCTGCTGCAGTACTGCAGGAGGACTTGGGGCCCCCAGCTGCAGCCGTGGGGCTGTGGGGGCAGGACAGTGGTGGGACAACGTGGCTGGGTTGAAGGGGACTGCCAGAGGAGATGGTTGGAGATGGATCATAGAATCATAGAATGGTTAGAGTTGGAAGGGACCTTAAAGATCATTGAGTTCCAACCCCCCTGCCATGGGCAGGGACACCTCCCACCAGACCAGGTTGCTCAAAGCCCCATCCAGCCTGGCCTTGAACACTTCCAGGGATGGGGCAACTTCCTGAGCAACCTGTTCCAGTGCCTCACCACCCTCACGGTAAAGAATTTCTTTCTGGTATTTAATCTAAATCTCCCCTCTTCCAACTTAAAACCATTACCCCTTGTCCTGTCACTACACTTCCTGACAAAGAGTCCCTCTCCAGCTCTCCTGCAGGCTTCCTTCAGATATTGGAAGGCTGCTATAGGGTCTCTCTGGAGCCTTTTCTTCTCCAGGCTGAACAACCCCAGCTCTCTCAGCCTGTCTTCAGCCCTCTGATCATCTTCATGGCTCTTCGCTGGACCCGTTCCAACAGATCCAGGATGGATGGGCCATCATCCCTGAGCACCTGTCCTGGGTTGGGTGTCCTGGGTTTGGAGCGTGTGGGGCTGTCCCAGAGGCTAGCAGGGCCAGTAGGGAGGCCAGTGGTTTGGGCAAAGCACCTGAGGGGGCTGAGCCCCCTCAGCCGGGGGGCAAACAAGTGGGTTGTGTGGCATGTGAAATGCACCCCCTGGCATCGCTGGGAGCTGTGGCTGGCGGGGAGGGGACAACATGGGTCTCCTCTGAGGGCTGGCTGCCCTCTGGTGTCCGCAGGGGAAAGCGCCGAGTGACTTTGTTGTCCCAGGGAGGAGTTGTGTTCATGGACTGCACCCTCAGTACGTTTGCAGATGACACCAAACCAGGTGGGAGTGTTGATCTGCTTGAGGGTTGGAAGGCTATACAGAGGGATCTGGACAGGTTGGATCAATGGGCCAAGGCCAATGGGATGAGGTTCAATAAGGCCAAGTGCCGGGTCCTGCATTTTGGTCACAACAATCCAGGCAACACTACAGGCTTGGGGAAGAGTGGCTGGAAAGCTGCCCAGCAGAAAAGGACCTGGGGGTGTTGGTGGACAGCCGGCTGAACTTGAGCCAGCAGTGTGCCCAGGTGGCCAAGAAGGCCAACGGCATCCTGGCCTGTATCAGGAACAGCGTGGCCAGCAGGAGCAGGGCAGTGATGGTGCCTCTGGACTGGGCACTGGTGAGGCCTCACCTCGAGGGCTGGGTTCAGTTCTGGGCCGCTCACTACAGAAAGGACATTGAGCTGCTGGAGCATGTCCAGAGGAGAGCCACCAAGCTGGGGAGGGGTCTGGAGAACAAGTCATACTAGGAGAGGCTGAGGGAACTGGGCATGTTGTGACTTTTGGTGGTCCTCATTTTGAGTGAAGTAGTTTCTTCCTCAGTCTTCATCTTCTTCACCTGTCCTTTGGCTCACTTTTCATGTTGGTAAAACATCTAACTGCTTAATTGCTCATTAAAACTAATGATCTCCCTGCTACCACCTGTTTGTCAGACATTGTCCATATTTATTGCATCCCTGTCTTAGGTCACCATGTTCTCAGAGCCACGTACATCCTTTCTCGTCTTACTAAATCCTTGAAACCGTTTGGGATGGTTACTAAAATAGCTACATTTCTTCTCTAAAAGAAGATTCTCTACTGTTTAACCATTTATAAACTACATAAAATCTGCCTTAGGTATCAGCTGGAGCTTAGAGGTTAGCCCTGAGGTCAGTACCTACAGCTGGGGGAGGTGATTCCCTAGCAGAGAGACTTCAGCAGCTGGCTGTGACTTAGGAGCAAAGTACAGCTGTGCAGAGTGGATCCAAAATAAAAAGTGCATCTTAAAAAAAGAACAGCAAAGAAATTCTCATATTTCTTCGGTTTGGTTGCGATAGGCTACCATCTATTAGTTCTGTACAGGAGTACTATAAATACTTGTACTGCATCCCTCTGCCACATTTTGTTCCTGGCCCAGAGGGTTGTATATTACCTTCTTTTGGAAGTTTTAGTTTGAAAAACAAAAAAAAATACGCCCCCCCCTCCCCCAAACCAGTTTTAGCTGTAACAAGCAGAATATTGAACTAAAAAATAATGGAGCTAGGAAAGAATGAAATCAGTTCCCAAATTCAAATGCTATTGGTGTCTAGCATCCTGTCTCACTTCTAGCTCTAAGGTCTAGGCAAGACCATAAACACACATTCAAAGTAAAAGATCTTTTTGATAAGGCAAGAATCTGCTATTTCATTGTTGCATTTAAAGATTAGTTTTTCTTCAAAGGTGGGCATTTGATGAAGTGGAAGGTACAAGTTCTGTGGTGTTTGTTTTTTTTTTTCTTTGCTTCTTAACAATTTTCCACATAAGGATAGAATTTCACAACTAGCAATAATCTGAAGCACAAATTGAAATTGTGTTGTATCTAAAACCCACCTTGCAGTTGTATTTTGAAACATAGGACAAACCCTGAGGAAAAAAAAGTGCCCAGCATGCATCTTTATGTTTTCTGGATATGGATTTTTTTTCTTTATTTTTTTAAAAGAGGGATAAATAGTAAAAATCCCTTTTCCAGTTACTTTTGGAGTGGTGAAATTCCCGATTGCCTCATTTGTGCTAAGAAAATTAGTCTTTAATTCACATTTCTCAGATTTTCCTCCAGTGCTCACAACTGCTGATTATCCTCCTTAGCCTGTTGTTACAAGATGAAGTACAAGTGTGAATGTGTAGTTGTCTTTCCCTGTTTTCTCTTTAATCTCACGTTTTGGCAGAGACTCATAAATCTCTTTCTCTGCCTCCTCTCTTTGGAGAGAGAGAGGTAGGGAGAGGATCTGTCAACAGTTCATCTCGGTGGCCAGTCTGGCCCAAACCATGACAAATTATTACAGCCCACATTGTTTTCTTTAGAACAATTTTACTGTGTCCTTATTAAAAAAAAAACAAACCAAAAAACAACCAGTCACCACAATAAATCACTGAATAGGAAGCCTGTGACTTCACTGGCTGTAGGAGGAGAGAGAAAATAAGAAAGCTAGATAAATCAATAGGAAGAATATCAGACCAAGCTCTGAAAGATACGAGGGCAAGATATGAAAATCTTCAGTATTCTGCATTGAAAGGGTACTCCTTGTGAGTTTTGCACCTGAAGGGAACAAAGGTATTCGTTTCAGCCATTATTTTTCTATTATTTTAATCTATAAAGCTGTAAGGGGTGATTAGAGGAGCCACCACAGGAGGGTGTGAACTATGTAATTGTAGAACTGATTTGTTCCATATTTGTTTTCCTGGATAGTGTGTGCCATTTGTACACTGGGAACACTCAAATCATTTTGTCAGTGACTCAGGCTCTCAGTATTCTAGGCAATTGTTTAGATGCAAAATTGTAATTTTGCATTTAAACGAAAACTATGAACTGTGTATATAGCATTCATAACTTAAGGGTTTGGAAAAACTAAATCCTGAATGCTACCACTTACGTGCTCATTGTATACGCTCTCCAGTTCCTGTTAAAGCTGCAAATAGTTGCCATCTCCTCTTTCGTCAGTTCAAAGTCAAACACCTAACAAGAGAAACAGCTGGAAATCACCTCTCTGAACAAGTTAGAGGATGTAAGCAAAAAATCCTCTTGCCTGAGGAGGGGAGGGTAAAAAAGGATCACTGCTTGCTCTGCAGAGGGAAGATGTGCCCACCCTGACCATGCCATGCCCCCAGCTCACTGGTAACCACTCACCTTGGAGTTCTCCACGATGCGCTGTGGTGTGACGGACTTGGGAATCGCGATCACATTTCTCTGGATCTGGAAGCGAAGGAGAACCTGCAAGAACAGAAAACAGAATCATTCCTCCTGCTCTGGACGAAGCAGAGCCTGTTCCAACAGCTGTTTTCCCTAAGCTACCCCTGCTTCTGCAGAGCCATGTTTCAAATCACTCCTGCCCCTGTGGCCTTTTCAGCTTTTCCTGAAGTGCAAATAGAGAAGTGGTGGTACCTCACATGGAAGACCTCCTTTCCCATTCAGTTTTGGGAAAAATAAAGTCTTTTCCTTCCCACCTGAACTTTTATCAAGGTTTCATTCTCTTCAATGGGACTAGAGATGGGAAAACTAAAACATCACAGCATCAGAAGATGGGTCAAGAAAAATGTTTCTTGTTGATAGCCCTTGCAAGCATGTGTTGAAGGCCACATAGCAAACAAACCTGTGTTGCTACTTAACATCACAGAAGAGCACCACAGGTGACAGGGAATGAAGAGTCAGCCTGTCCTTTACTGTTGTGTTACAGAAGGGGGTACCCACTGTCTGGCCCCTACGTACCTGTGCTGGGCTTTTGTTGTGCTTGGCAGCAATCTCTTTGATCTTGGGGTCATCCAGAAGGGAAGGATCCTCTGGTTTAGCCCTACACAGGGGAGATAGCAACAGAATTCTGTATTTTGGTGAATGATTAATGGTGCGCTTACTGTCTCAGTGCTTCCAGCATAATCCATGCCAACTCCCTCACAAATTTCAGCCTTACCATGGCCTGTCAGGAGAGCCGAGGGGGCTGTACGCTGTCACAGCAATCCCTTTGGATTGACAGTACTTGATCAGCTTCTCCTGGGTGAGGTAGGGATTACATTCGATCTGCCAACACAAGAGTACGGAGATTGATAGCAATACAAATTCCATAACTCACTGCAGAGATCATCTCCCAAAGCGCTTACAGCTCAGTTTTTGCCCCAGTGTGCTAGTCTTTGTAAAGTACTATTCAGCCTTAGTTTTATACAGCACATACAGTAAAGCCTCTTGCATCTCTGAGTCTTTGCTGTGGGGAAAGAGCACTTCAAAAGGCTCATCTTTGGGTTCTTTGGCCCTGAGAAAACATGCTCTGAGGTGCTTCTATGAGATTTCTAAGCAATAGTTTAGCAGATATTGGAGACTTCAGTGCATTGTATATTCAGTAATAACGTGGAGTGGGATTAGAAAGACATGCTGCATCTGCTCTGTTCTTCCTTCTTCTCTGTTCTTGCCATAAAATCCTCTTGTGAGTTTGTGTGAAGCGGTTCTAGAGATATCTGTAGTTTCAAAGAGATGCACTTTTTTCCGTTTTAGCCTGTTCTTTTTTTGGTAACTACATCATAAGTATCCTTAGGACTGATATGCCCTGGAGAGTGGTATTCAGTGAACCTGAATTGAGAGCTGTAAGAGATGTCTGAGTCTGGAAAAGGCCACTTGGAGAAATAAGCATCTACAGCAGGTTATGTAGCTACTGCAGTGCGCAGACAAAGACTATGTGAGTATTTGTATGTGTGTATACACACACTTTATTTTTATTTTATATAAATAAAAGAGTCTTCAGGGCAGATACCAGGAAGCCACTGGTGTGCAAATACATGATTTGCTTCTGCATATACAATTAAAATGGACCTCCCATTTCCAGCTGGGTGAGTGAATTGTGCATGCATATCTGCATGAGAAGCAATGCATGTGTTGTGTGACCAGTTATCTGCTATAAATAACAGATTGATGTTATTACTAATAACAGAACAGGTATTTTAAGAAGTTATGGTTGTAGTCTGTGTACCACAACTTCATCCTTTATCAGGATACAGGAGATTTACAACATCCTAGAAATAACCCTAGAGTGTTGAAAGTGTTGTTATCTACTTTGTTCTCTCTTTTTCCATCTCCTCATTCAACTGTAATCAGATCTTTATAAACCTTGGAAACTATTCATTTGCAGTCACGTTGCAGCTTTACCTGGTTATTTGCAGGCTTGTATTTCAGTCCTGGCTTGTTCAAGATTCTTTCAATCTGCTCATGGTTGAAGTTGGAGATTCCAATGGCTTTTACTAGACCACAGTCCACAAGTTCTTCCATGGCCTAACAGAAAGAGGAGCAAAGTCAGCATCCAGTGTACAAGCCAGGGCCAGAAGATGTTCTTCCTAATGTGGCTGGTTTCCCTTCATTGGAAGGGAAAGACAACTGGATTTTGTCTCTTGAGGAAAAGTGCACACTGGTGTATTTGTGTCATGTCTTCCATCTCACCCAAGCCCAAAAGCTCATTTCTTGAGATGGTAGAAACACCAAGTTGTGGAAAATAATGATAATAACATGCCATTGAGCTAGCACTGGACCGCTGTACCCCAGGCTGTAGGCAAGATCACAACCTAAAATATCTTTATTTCTGCAAAGTGTATTTGAGTAGTTTGAAGAACTGTGGTGAAGACAGTTCTGTGGCTATTATGGTCAAGCAATCTGGTCTGCAGCTCCACTGAAGATTGTCAGCTTGGCTAAGCATTATGTTTTGAATAGCTGAATTGTATACCGTAAGATAAATAAGAAGTTTGTGACTGCTGAAGGTAATGAGAGCATGGAAAAGACTGCCAAGGACAGAACACATTGTTCTCCCACTGTGGCTGAACTTACCTCCCATGTATCTAGAATATCTGTGTTGCCAGGTATTGACATGCCTTTGTCATCTGTGGGAAACAGCTCCTCCCCTGCCTGTCAGTGAGAAAGAAAACATTTGAAACAACACTTGAAACACTGTTGGAAAGTTCATACCTTGGCAACTGAGGACCACAATAGCTTTAACTTCTACTGTGGGAAATATGCTAATACTTGTCTATGTCATTCATGCAGGTTTATAGCATTTTGCCAGCAACCATTCCTAGTAGGAGGGACAGGTGTATCTCCTGGACCCAGCAAAGTGGTGACTCACCAAAACACATACAGATAAACAAGTCACCTCACTTGTGGAACAAAGCAGAACAAACAAGATTGCTGTACTCCTCTATCGTGCCTGGTATTTTTTTTGAAAGTACCTGTTTAGGTCCAAAGGACATTTAAGTTGGGTCTAGGGTGAGTCATATCTGCTGAACAATGTATTAGGTACACACAGGTCTTCCGTAAGGGGAGCCTCAGTTTAAGTTGGTGCACTAGGAAAATCAGAACATCTCAGATGTATGGGAACAGAGCTAGGTCCCCACATCTCCCTGTTGCTCTACACCTAGTGTGTTCTGCAGAAGTCAGAGTATTATGCCACGACACTCTTACTCAAGGGCTTTGTTCCCATAAAACTAACCACGACAGCTTTGAAAGTATGACAAACAGTTGATAAGCTCAAAAGCAATAGATAGGATGGAGATCTTAACCTGTCTGTAGCAGAAAGGAAAAGCTAAGACTAGAAATAGACTGAGCCATCAGCTCCTTTGAAGTACATGAAGTGTGAAACTTGGATGTCAAAAAGTCCCACCTTTTAAAATCCAAGGTCTGTGGAACAAGACTAGGGCTCCTGCAGCAAAGGTCAGCTCAATCTGTACTGTATTAAGGGCTCAGTGATTAAAGACAGAAATGGAGAGTAGAAGCGTATTCTTTTGCTCTGTGATTCTGTAACGTGCAGAGGAAAGGGTTTCTGTCAGGCAGCAAAGCACAGCCCTCCTTCCCACAAAGTAGGAGGCTAAATCATTGGCAGATGAGTATATTTGGATTTGTAAAAGACAAAAGTGAGACATAGCCAAAAGTAAAGCAGCACAACTCTTGCTTGAAGCTGGGAGGCCTGACCTTAGTGCTAGGTTTGAACCTCCACTATCAGAAGGGCAGAGGACGCTGGGCAGGCAGCAGTCTCAGGGGCAGAGATCAAGATTTGGGCACACGTGGCCAGGGCAAAGCTGAAAGAGCAGCGCTGGTTCTCACAAGAGACATCTTCTCTTTCTAGACTGGAGCAGCAGCAGTGCTGCAAGAGTTTCTGGCAGTTTTGAGGAGGTCTCCCAGGAGGGAAATCCAAGGGCATTGCTGTTACTGTACCTTGAACCCAAGAGGCCAGTGCATGAGGTAGAGATCCAGGTAATCCAATTTCAGGTCGGCAAGAGTCTTCTGGCAGGCTCCCTTCACCAGAGGCTTGTCATAAAATGTGCACCACAGCTAGAGACAAAACAACCAAGGCACACTGTGACCTCCTTGGTTAAAGCTCATGGAACCTTTGTGTCCTGTTCAGGAGAGTGCCTGTCCCTATGGAAGGGGATGGGGAACTAGGTCATCCTGCTGCTCTTGAGATGGGGCTTGCTTACTCACGCAGTGAGTGCTGTGGTGGCTTATGTGATCAAACAGGGTTGTAAACTGAAAAACACTAATCCTGCTCCATTGGTCAGGACATGTAAAAGCCACTTATTACAGACAGATACCGCTTCAAGAGTTCTTTTTATCCTAATTTCAGCGATGAGCCAAATCTCAGGTTTCCTGCATAAGCAAGGAAAAGAACACACTTTCTGGGACTGTTTGACTTGAATGCATATTTTGAACAGTCCCATGAAAACGGAGAATGGGCAGCATATCTTAAATAAGTCTCTACAAGATTAGGTGACAAAAAGGGACTTCCATCAGTGTTGGCCTAAACTATATTCTGAATTCCTCCATGCTATAGCACATGGTCTTTCCACACCTCTCTGAATTTCCTCCTATGAACACATTCCACACAGGGAAGCAGGCCTTCCCCTGGATCCTGGGGCACCAGATCCTTACCTTACTGACGATGAAGAGATCTTCTCGTTTCACAACACCTTCCCTGATTTTCTGCTGGATCCCTTCCCCAACTTCACTCTCGTTCTGGTACACGTAGGCACAGTCAAAGTGGCGGTACCCAGCATCGATGGCAGCCATCACTGCAGCTGTTACTTGCCCAGCTGGGGACTGGAAAAAAGAAGGTTAAGAACTCAAATCAAAGCATACATGCCATTTCCTAGTTAGAAACTTAAGAAACCCATAAAAAGGGGTTTTAAGAAGAGTTCTTCTATGCAGTGTTCTTAAAGCTACGTTCATCTTCTAAAAGCAGGCTCCAGGGCTTGGAGCCAGCATCCAGCCATTTCTCCATAGCCCCACTCCCACAGGTTCATCCCATCAGCCAGGGAGGGCAGAGCCCCAGAGAGCAGGACAGTTCTCCAGAGCTGGACCAGTGGGAACAGAGTTTTGTGCCGGGAAGCTCTACAGTTCCTCTTGCCCAGCCCTCCCCGCTTCCCAGTGCTGTTTCTGAGAAGAGAAACAGCAACTGCCCAGCCAGGGGAATTGTAGTTTGATGGAGGGGGCAGTGGTCTACACCTCAGTCATCCACATCACCATGGAGCACTGTACCATGCTCTAGCCCAGCTCCTCCCATCCATCCCAGCCATCCTTTGAAGGCTGCACCAGCCCCTTCCTTCAGAGGTGCAGGAGATGTACATTTCTATACCCTGAAAGGGCAGGTAAGAGCTGGGCACAGAGAAACGTTGGTGTGGCTTGTTCAGACAGGTCCAGTAGTGTTTGTCCTCAGGCATCGCACAGATCACTGTTTGATTTTGGTGGTGCACATCTCTTTTGTCAGAGCTTGCTTGGAACGCATGAATTGCCTTCTAAAGCTGCATCTTATTACCAGGTGATGCAAGGTGACCTCACCCGGGATTTAAGTTACGGGGCAGAGAGGCAGCAGGCGAGCCCAGCAGCCCGGGCTGGGTCCGTAGGGTCCCATAGGGGCCCGTAGAGTTCTGTAGGGGCCTCTGGGTTCCATAAGTGCCCACAGGGGTCTGTAGAAGGCTGTAGGGTTCTGTAGGGTCCCATAGAGGCCCGCAGAGTTCCATAGGGGCATATAGGGTTCCATAAGTGCCCACAGGGGTCTGTAGAAGGCCATAGGGTTCCGTAGGGTTTCACAGGGGCCCGTAGAGTTCCTTAGGGTTCCATAAGTGCCCACAGGGGTCTGTAGAAGGCCATAGGTTTCCTTAGGGTCCCATAGAGGCCCTTAGAGTTCCGTAGGGGCCTATAGCGTTCCATAAGTGCCCACAGGGGTCTGTAGAAGGCCATAGGGTTCTGTAGGGTCCCATAGGGGCCTGTAGAGTTCCACAGGGGCCTATAGGGTTTCATAAGTGCCCGCAGGGGTCTGTAGAAGCCCATAGGTTTCCTTAGGGTTCTGTAGGGTTTCACAGGGGCCCGTATAGTTCCGTAGGGATCCATAAGTGCCCACAGGGGTCTGTAGAAGGCCATAAGGTTCTGTAGGGTCCCACAGGGGCCCGTAGAGTTCCATAGGGGCCTATAGGGTTCCATAAGTGCCCACAGGGGTCTGTAGAAGGCTGTAGGGTTCCGTAGGGTCCCATAGGGGCCCGTAGAGTTCTGTAGGGGCCTCTGGGTTCCATAAGTGCCCACAGGGGTCTGTAGAAGGCTGTAGGGTTCTGTAGGGTCCCATAGAGGCCCGCAGAGTTCCATAGGGGCATATAGGGTTCCATAAGTGCCCACAGGGGTCTGTAGAAGGCCATAGGGTTCCGTAGGGTTTCACAGGGGCCCGTAGAGTTCCTTAGGGTTCCATAAGTGCCCACAGGGGTCTGTAGAAGGCCATAGGTTTCCTTAGGGTCCCATAGAGGCCCTTAGAGTTCCGTAGGGGCCTATAGCGTTCCATAAGTGCCCACAGGGGTCTGTAGAAGGCCATAGGGTTCTGTAGGGTCCCATAGGGGCCTGTAGAGTTCCACAGGGGCCTATAGGGTTTCATAAGTGCCCGCAGGGGTCTGTAGAAGCCCATAGGTTTCCTTAGGGTTCTGTAGGGTTTCACAGGGGCCCGTATAGTTCCGTAGGGATCCATAAGTGCCCACAGGGGTCTGTAGAAGGCCATAGGGTTCTGTAGGGTCCCATAGGGGCCTGTAGAGTTCCACAGGGGCCTATAGGGTTTCATAAGTGCCCGCAGGGGTCTGTAGAAGCCCATAGGTTTCCTTAGGGTTCTGTAGGGTTTCACAGGGGCCCGTATAGTTCCGTAGGGATCCATAAGTGCCCACAGGGGTCTGTAGAAGGCCATAAGGTTCTGTAGGGTCCCACAGGGGCCCGTAGAGTTCCATAGGGGCCTATAGGGTTCCATAAGTGCCCACAGGGGTCTGTAGAAGGCTGTAGGGTTCCGTAGGGTCCCATAGGGGCCCGTAGAGTTCCGTAGGGGCCTATAGGGTTCCATAAGTGCCCACAGGGTCTGTAGAAGCCCATAGGGTTCCTTAGGGTTCTGTAGGGTTTCTCAGGGGCCCGTAGAGTTCCGTAGGGTTCCATAAGTGCCCACAGGGTCTGTAGAAGGCTGTAGGGCTCTGTAGGGTCCCATAGGGGCCTGCAGAGTTCCGTAGGGGCCTATAGGGTTCCATAAGCGCCCACAGGGGTCTGTAGAAGACCATAGGGTTCCTTAGGGTCCCATAGGGGCCTGTAGAGTTCCGTAGGGGCCTATAGGGTTCCATAAGTGCCCACAGGGGCTGTAGAAGGCTGTAGGGCTCTGTAGGGTCCCATAGGGGCCTGCAGAGTTCCGTAGGGGGCTATAGGGTTCCATAAGCGCCCACAGGGGTCTGTAGAAGCCCATAGGGTACCTTAGGGTTCCATAGGGTTCCATAAGTGCCCACAGGTGTCTCTAGAAGCCTGTAGGATTCCGTAGGGTTTCACAGGGGCCTGTAGAGTTCTGTAGGGGCCTATAGGGTTCCATAAGTGCCCACAGGAGTCTGTAGAAGCCTATAGGGTTCCTTAGGGTTCCGTAGGGTTTCACAGGGGCCCGTAGAGTTCCATAGGGGCCTATAGGGCTCCATAAGTGCCCACAGGGGTCTGTAGAAGCCCATAGGGTACCTTAGGGTTCCATAGGGGTCCATAAGTGCCCAGAGGGGTCTGTAGAAGGCCATAGGGTTCCTTAGGGTTCCGTAGGGTTTCACAGGGGCCCGTAGAGTTCCATAGGGGCCTATAGGGCTCCATAAGTGCCCACAGGGGTCTGTAGAAGGCTGTAGGGTTCCATAGGGTTTCACAGGGGCAGCTGCAGGAGCCAGACTGGGAGGGGATCCGCGCTCCCCTGCGGAAGGGATGGATGGAGGGAGGGAAGGAGCCGCCTCTTAGGAACCAGAGAGGCCCCAAGAGTCGTCTCTCCCCCGGGAGGGCAGCAAGAAGGACGGAGAAAATGGAAAGAACGGCTCAAAAGCAGGGCGGGGCTCCGCCGGCGGAGGGCGACCCCGGGCGGGATGTCGGTGGTACCGGCACCGCTGCGCTGGGGTCGGGCTGGCGGCGGGGAGGGGTCCCCGAACCGGGTTGCCCTCGCCTACAGAGCGCTCTGGGACCCCCCCA
>NW_015090800.1:3630161-3667919 GCF_001431845.1 Calidris pugnax | reverse complement strand
CCCCCACCCCAGCCGGTGCCCGGAGGAGGCGGCAGCGGCCCCGGGTTCGGATCCCGCCCGAGGCGGCCGCCCCCTGCCCGGGGTCAGCGCCGACATCTCCGTTACCTTCCATGTGCCCAGCCCCAGGAGGGGCATCTTGGCCGCGGTGTTCAGCTGCACGTAGGTCGCCATGGCCCCAGACGGGAAAGCCACCGGGAAGCCGCGGAGTCCCCTTTAATAGCCGCAGAGTCCCGCCCCGGGATCCGCCCGGGGGACAAGCCACCGCCTGCGGCCGCCACCGGGCTGGGTGACACCGGGAGCAGCGCGGGTTCCTGCTGGGTTCTCCCCGCCGTGTGAGCCCGGGGGCTTGAGGAAGGACCCCGAGCCCTTGGGGTAGAGCAGCCCCGTCCCCACGGCAGCGAGGGGGGCCCAGGTCCCTGCGGAGATCCCCCGGTGGGAGCGGGCTGTAGGAATTTGGGAGTTTCCAAGCCTCCGGCGCCCCTCCGAAGGTGGGATGAACGGAGTTTAGGCTTTAATAACAGGAGAGGAAAAGCGAGTTGTTTTGTAGGACTAAATCAGAAAGCAGTGATTTTGAAGAAGGGCATTCTTTTTAATGTTGGGAGAAGTTGCCTCTAATATTTTTTTGAAAGTTGCAAAGAATAGTGAGTTTTTACGAGTGTCACGGTGATCACGTTGTCCCTCTATTTTCAGGGAGGTGCAGGCCGTATTTCAGAATAAAAGTGTAGAAATAAATGTTAAGTGGTCTTTAATTGCACATTACAAACTGGCTGTGAAATTTTGCAGTTGAGAGCATGCTGTTTTGTTGAAGTGGACACGGCACAGTGGAAAAAAAAAATCAAAATGTACTTGCAGGATCCAGTAGATGGTCCAGGATGTTACCTTAAGGCCACTTGAGAAGCTTTGCCGCTTGCTTATGCTTGGAGAATTCATTTACATGCAAGCATTAGTTAGGAGTATAATGGTACATTTTTCTCTGGCTGCCCTTCCCACAGCAGATGCTGAGCTGCTTTGTACTTTTTGGTAACACTTACCTGAGGGCAGACAAGGTGATTGGTTGCCTCTTTAATCTTCCTCCTGGTGTTTTTTTGTCAGCACCAGCAGCCATGAGCAGGACGGGATGTTTCGGTTGTATCACAGAACAGTTATATAATGCAGTGTTTGCCTTTTTTTTTTCCTGGATTCCTTCTCTGTAAATCTAAACCATGACATCTGGTCTGAGTGCGCTCGGACTCCTGGGGTTTGGTTCAGTGAAATCAAGGGAAAGATTGTCATCAGCCTGAGCCTGTTCCTCACTTCTGTTGATTGAATTAAAGGCAAGCTGTTTGCACGAGAGGCCTGCTGCCTTCCTTCCCCAGTTGAGAGGTTTTTCACTCTTCCATTTTTCTCTCCCTCCTGTCCCCCCATCAGTTCAGGGAGAGAGACCCCAGCCATCTGCAGAGCTGTAGGAAAGCTCCCAGTGCCAGCCATGGCTTTGTGACTGGTGGGCGAGGGACCAGAGCTGAGGTTAACAGAGGTGCAGAGCTGTTGCGCAGAGCGAGTGCTGTTGGGGAGGTGGATTATGTGGTGTTAGCTGGGCTCAAAGAGAACACTTTTCCATGCCTGATCTCTGCCTCGGTCTTAGTTATTAGCAGAAGTCATGTGGAAACTTGTCTTGACAAAGATTTTCCTCTAGAGAAGTCGCCCTATTTTGAAACATCGAAATGATCACCTGCCCGGTTAGTAGTCAGTCCTCTTTTTGCTGATGGCTGCTAACATTTTATGCAATATACATTTCACGATTTTTTTTTTTTTTTTTTTCCAAAATAAGATGTTGAGCCATGGCTGTGGTTTGCTTTTTCAGGCAGCCTGAAGACGAGCTGAAGTTCCAGGTTGCTTCTGCTCTCCTTTGTATTTCCTGGATGCTCGAGCTAGTGGTGGTGTGCTGATGGTTTATTAGTATCAGCAGCGTCATGCTTTGACTCCAGATGTTGGAGGTCTTGGTGTAGGAACTGCCAGCATCAGATTTTATAGTGCAGCATCACCAAGGAGAACTGGAGCCATCAGGGAGATGTGCTCTGGAAGTCTGTGAAAGCTTGCAAATCCTGGCAGCTTGGCCAGTAAGATGGGGTCTCCTATAAGAAAGAGAAAACCTGCAGTGTTTGTTCTCATTCTTCTGAGCACGTTTCAACAGGCTGCCCAGGGAGGTTGTGGAGTCTCCATCTCTGGAGACATTCAAAACCCGCCTGGACATGTTCCTATGCAACCTGCTCTGGGTGGACCTGCTCTGGCAGAGGGGTCAGACTAGATGATCTCCAGAGGTCCCTTCCAACCCCATGTGATTCTGTCTTGCATTCCTGTGGCAAGGAGCTGGGTAGAGTGTGTGATGACAGATAATGCCACTTGGTGGAGAGCATGGCTGAGAGATGCAATTTGTCCTTGCTCTCATTTTCTTCTGAGATTTTTGTGTTGCTTCCTCTGTGAACTCATGTTCTTCCTTGTTTGCTCCTAGCCTGCAATGACAGAAAAATTCACCTCCCCTGAGGGCTGGCTGCCTGTAGGGAAAAGCACCACGTTACTTTATTGGTGGGAATCGTCCCATGGAGGGATCATGTCCATTAAGTGCAGGTGACTTCACCTCTCTTCACAGGAGAAGGAGAGCGAGCGTGTGAGGTCTGGAGAGCCTAAAGAGCGGGATGGGCCAGAGCCAAGAGCAGCCCTGGCCTTTGGTGTTATGAATCACACCAAAAGCCACTGCCTTGTTTTGCCCAAACATCTCTTGGCTGTGACTGGAGCTTGGAGGTTGCCCCAGAGTAGTGGGGACACCTACACTGTGGACATCTGGAGTTAGATGAGATTAATTCCCCCCGAGAGACTGCTGCATGTGATCAGGGAGTAAAGCACAAATACAGCCAGTGCTGTGTTTCAAATACGAAATGTGTTTAAAAAAACCCAATGCACCAAAAACCAAAAGGGCAGGCATCACCCCTTGTAAATTCTGATTTTTTTTTTTTTTTTTGTTATTTTAGCATGAAAATTTGTGCCCCAATATTGCCTCATCTTAAAGTTGCATGTTACCTTCTTTTGGAAGTTTTGGTTGGAAATAGTTCAATGATCTCCATTTAAAAAGCATATATTTTAGGGACTTATATATATATTTTACTGCATCTTATGTGATCTCAGTATATAAATCACAGAATCTTAGTGGTTGGAAGGGACCTCTGAGATCATCGAGTCCAACCACAAAAAAAAAAACAAAAAAACCCACCAAACAAATACAAAACACACCACACCAAACGCCCACCAAAAACACCGCACCCACCAACTAAACCCCACACTCAACACCTCACCATAAACCAATAACCTTGGGCACTAGAGCATGCCCTGAAGAGCCATGTCTATACGTTTCTTAAATACCTCCAGGGATGGTGACTCCACCACCTCCCTGGGCAGGCTGTTCCAGTGCCTGACCACTCTCTCAGTAAAGTCATTCTTTCTAATATCTAATCTAAATCTCCCCTGCCCCAACTTCAGACCATTTCCTCTGGTCTTGTCGTTCGTCCTTTGGGAGAAGAGGCCAACACCTGCCTCTCTACAACCTCCTTTCAGGGAGTTGTAGAGGGCAATGAGGTCTCCCCTCAGCCTCCTGTGCCCTCTCATTGCTGTCCAGGCGTTTCTGTCCCATTCCGACTCTCATCCTTGTCCCCGACAGGACCACTCGGGGACTTCCTTCAGGGCACAACCTCCTGTGGTGCCACCCCTGACCCCTGGGGACCCTCTGTCCCAGCCTGGAGCTGGGGAACACCACCTTCTGGGGGGGCAGTGCTCAGGGGCTGCATCTGCAGCACAGCCCTTCCCCACGGCACAGCTGGGGCACGGCCCCCACCCCTGCCCCTGTCCCCACTCAGCCCTGGGGCACCGAGACCTCTTGTGCTGCCTGGCTACATGCTCAGGAGGCCCCACAGCTTGGGGGTGGGTGGGGTGCGTGCAGGGAGCAGCCCCCCTGCTTGTGCAAGGCCCTGGGTGCACACAGGGTGCTTGTGCAAGAGTTTGGTGGGGGGGACCAGAAGGGTGCTTGTGCCCCCCTCCCCACTGCCCCATGGGGACACAGGTGGCCAAGGGACCCGGGTGTCCAGGTGACCCCCTTCATCCCTGCACACCCCACTGCTCCCCCAGGGACCCACTGTGCCCGTTCTGTCCCGTCCCCACCCCAGGCACAGGACACAGCTCACACCTATTTGATTTATTGTCCCTGACTGCGACAAAGGGGCAGTGCCCAGGGTGTTCCCAGGCGTGAGAGGTGCCACCAAGGGAGGGGGACAATGAGGTGCTGTGTCACTGGGGTCACTGGGGTGACTGGCTCTGGGAAATAACTGCTGTCAGTGTGTGGTATCCACTAGAAAGGGACGGGTAAGTTCCCAAACCTTGGTGTACCTTGTATGTACACCTGTCTGGGACTGTAAAGGACAGAAAATAGGAAACTGCATTTATAACCAAAACCTAGTAGGGGGACAATGAGGTGCTGTGTCACTGGGGTCACTGGGGTGACTGGCTCTGGGAAATAACTGCTGTCAGTGTGTGGTATCCACTAGAAAGGGACGGGTAAGTTCCCAAACCTTGGTGTACCTTGTATGTACACCTGTCTGGGACTGTAAAGGACAGAAAATAGGAAACTGCATTTATAACCAAAACCTAGTATGCTTTATGTAGAGAAGATAACAAGACCGTATGCTATGAGTCAAAAGAACTCCCTTAAAAGTTATACCCAATTTGCCGTCCACCTGGGATGTGTTCGCTGTCAAATCAATCCTGATTGTGTACCCAGTCAAACAGCGAGACACCTACCAGTACACCTACCAGAAAAAACAAAATAAAAGGAAAAAATAAAGCCAATGTATTGAATATGGTGATTTCTGTACATACAGGAATTCTCTACGCTATTTAAAAATAGGTCCTTTTTTACTTTCAGAAAGGAGTATAACAAAAGCCTTGTAGCTGGATAAGAACATTTCTAGAATGCAATTTATTTGCAAGTTGCTTGGGTTCTAGTGACACCTTATGGTCGTTTTATTATATTTTACAGATCGTTTTTAAAATGAAGATTTCTTTTAGCCTGTTAAAGCCTGTCACTATCAGCAAGGAACTACTTCAATGTTTCTAGAAAACTTTTTGTTACAAGTTACTCAAAAACTCATTTTATCCCTTCAATTTGCCTGTTTTTCCATTTGTCCTTATTAAGAAAATAGATTTTAAAGGGGAATAGTCTTTGGTACCGTCTTCTCTCTGTGTGTAACAGATAATCTGTCAGGCAGTACATCCATAACATGCTATTCAAAAACTATCTGTGGTAATACCTGACTTGTGAATACAGTCTCTCACTGGATTGATCCACCAAATTATACTGTATAGTTTATTGTGTCCCTCTAACCCCAGATCTGAACTCTTTTATGGAGAACATCATGAAAGAAGTTAAAATTCTTTTCATTTAAATTCTGTCAAAACCCGAACCTGCCTGCAGTAGGGCAGGATAAAATGGTCTTCAGTATTCTGCATTGAAGGGGTACTCCTTGTGATTCTTGCACCTGAAGGACATCAAAGAGGAAAGATTAGTCTCAAGGTTGAAATAAATGCTATATAGAACTATACTGGGTGTATAAAGGAGCCTTCAAGGGAGGCTACGAATTGTGTAACTGCAGAATGAGTTTAAGAGACTTTTTGGTACAGAAGTGGCACACGTGACCAACAGGTTCAAGTCTTTTCCTATTATTGACACACTGAGCAGTGAGGGGACCAACTTACTTTCTAGATAAAGAGTTGAAGATCACACTGCTTACAGGAAAAAAAAAAGTTTGTGGCCATTCAGCCAACACTTGTCTGGCTATAGGTTTCCTAGATGCACAACTGCAAGCAGTGGTTTTTCATACCGCACTTCAGATGGTCATTCCCTCCCCCAGTCACCTAAGATGTGACATCAGTTTATAGTAACTCAGAAAAAATACCATAAGTTTAATACTGCCTAATATTAATTTCTCCAATATGGAGAAGGCCAATGTTATCAACTAGAAGCCTCCTTTTCGAGTTCCAGACACACAAAGTTCCACAGAGAAAGACTGGCCATAAGTACATAGTGTGACTTATCCTTTAGTCAATAATAGAGTGAAAATATAACTCCACTAAGATGTTAAATAACAGGTGCTTCAACCCTCAAATTTCAGATTTCAAAACATACTAATTTTAAATAGCTATACCAGTACCCGTGAGATTAGAATAAAGATTATTGAAAATAAAGAGTTTGAAGGAAACAAGCTGTCACTTACGTGACCATTTCACAGATCCTCCAGTTTCTGTTTAAGCTGAGAAGGGTTGACATCTCCTCTTTAGTCAGTTCAAAGTCAAACACCTAAAAAGAAAACCAGCTGGAAAAAATCACCTCTTTGAACAAATCAAATCAGAAGAAAGATTCACAAGATTAAAAAACAAGTTGACATCAGGAGTGCTGGTTAGAATTGATGGCTTTATGAGACAGGGAAAGGAAGAGAAGTCTCTTTGGATTTTCAAGACCTTATTGGCAGAGGGAAAAAAACAAAAAAGATCACCGGTTGCAGTTACATGCACCAGCTTTTCCAAAGTGTTTGGTGAGCATTTAGTGTTGCAGAACACCTCTGTTTGTGGAAGATGCATTTCTCTCAAATTCCAAAGAAACATCTGGAACCCTTCATATTTCAATAAATCCAGCTATGTTACTCCTGAAATCCTGATGTCCAATATCAAGAAAAAAATCCCTGACTTGACAGGCAGAGGAGCAATGTGGTTTATTGACACCAGGACTCTTCCCTTAACATCACATACTCTGTGTTTTGAGGGATGTTACTGCATTTGGATTCAAAGCAAGCCTTGCCTGCCACTTCATCCACAAGTCACAGAACAGGAAACACAACGTAAGTGACTGCAATTTTCATTGTAGCCCTACAGAAAAGTAGCCTGTCTGTAGCCAGACAGAAAAAGCCCAGTCCTCCCCCCCGAGGAGGGACAAAAAAAGATCACTGCTTTCTCTGCAGAGGGAAGACATGCCGGCCCTGACCATGCCATGCCCCCAGCTCACTGGTAACCACTCACCTTGGAGTTCTCCACGATGCGCTGTGGTGTGACGGACTTGGGAATCGCGATCACATTTCTCTGGATCTGGAAGCGAAGGAGAACCTGCAAGAACAGACCCCTGAGTCAGAGAGAGGGTGACTCCTGCTCTGGAGGAAGCAGAGCCTATTCCAATAGCTGTTTTCCCTAAGCTACACCTGCTTCTGCAGAGCTGCATTTCAAATCACTCCTGTCCCTTTGGCCTAGGCAGCACTTCCTGAAGAGCAAAGAGGAAAGCAATGCAGGCCCACATGGAAGGCCTTCTTTCCATCCAGCTTTGGGACAGTCAATTCCTTATCTTTCCAGCTGGACTCTCAGCAGCCAACACAAGGCTTTCCTTCTTTGCTAGAGGACTTGAGAGAGGAAGCAACATCTGAAGATGGGTCAAGAACCTTCACCTTCTAGCTGAAAGCCAAAGAGCTTCAAGTACATATTACAGGCCACATAACAGCCTGCATCACGGTTCACAGGGACCATGGTCAGAGGCTGTACTCTCTCTTCAGGCATGTTTTCCTTAATGGCCCTATTACAGGAAGGGGTACCCACTGTCTGGCCTCTACGTACCTGTGCTGGGGTTTTGTTGTGCTTGGCTGCAATCTCTTTGATCTTAGGGTCATCCAGAAGGGAAGGCTCATCTGGTTTAGCCCTACAGAGACAAAAGGGAAGAAATGGCAAAAAAAAATCTCTGCAGAAATATTGTATCTAGTATGAATATTTTTTAAAAAGAATTATGTACATACACCTGCACCATTACTTATTCAATTAGTCTGAATGCTTCAAACTTAAACCACACTAATCCACTTGGAAATTACCTGTCAGGGCGCCCAAGGGGACAATATGCTGTCACAGTGATCCCTTTGGATTGGCAATAGTTGATAAGCTTTTCCTGGGAAAGGTATGGATGACACTCGATCTGCCAACACAGGAGTAGAGACTGTGTAGAACTACCATAGTGTTCCCAGAGATTTTCTTCTGAATCTTAATTTCTTAATTACAAGTTGCATTGATCCTACCCTGCATGTGGTCTGTGTGACAATGCAAGACTGTAATTCTGTAGGGCACCAACTTTTATATTGAGTCCTTTTTTTGAATTGTGTTCTGAGAAGCTTCATAAAAGTCATTAACTACAGTCAGAATCATAGCTCATGCCTGGATTCTTTATCCCTGGAGAGAGACTGCTTCATAGGGAAATACTCCAGAATTTGTAAACAGTGGTTCAAGGTGAGACTAAAAGGAAATATTCCATTCCTTTTTGTACCAAGAAATATTTACAGAGAGGGATTTTAAGTATATGCTGCATCTACTTTGTTCTCCCTTTTTCCATCTCCTCATTCAACTGTAACCAGATCTTTGTAATCCCTGGAAACTATTCACCTGCAGTCACTGAGCATCTTACCTGGTTATTTGCAGGCTTGTACTTCAGTCCTGGCTTGTTCAAGATTCTTTCAGTCTGCTCACGGTTGAAGTTGGAGATGCCAATGGCTTTTACCAGACCAGCATCCACCAGCTCTTCCATGGCCTAACAAGAAGACAAGCCAAGTCAGCATCCAGTGTACAAGACACGATCTGAAAACATTCTTCCTGAGGTGGCTTGTTTCCCTTCATGGGAAGCACAAAATACCTCTTTGGACTTGTCAAGTTTGTGATTCTCAAGGGGAAAATGGGTACTGGTAATATCTGTGCCATGTCTTCTTACCACACCAAAGCCCAAAAACATTGTTAAGACTCAAATTCATCAAGTTACACGAGGAAAAGACAATTCTAAGTTTGCTACTGTGACAGAACTAGAGGGCTATGCCCCATGAAGATAGCTGGATCCCAACCTAAGTGTCTATTTCTGCAAAATCTGTTTGAGCAGTTCAGAAACTGCATGAGAACTGTGGTGAAGAAAAATTGTACAGTTATGGTCAAGAAAATAACTTTTTCTACCCTCGGTCTCATCCCCAGCTCCACTGTGCAGCTCAGTGACTTGAGATGCTAATCCACAGTGACCAGGAATAGTAGCTTGCCTAAGCATGCACATTTTTAAGAGCTAGCACATACTTGTGTGGATTCTTTCCAGCTAATTTGGCATACATGCATGAGCTGTTCTGTGGCTGCTGAGGACAGAAGACATGATTCTTCCACTGTGGCTGAGCTTACCTCCCACGTATGCAGGATATCTGTGTTGCTGGGTATTGACATGCCTTTGTCATCTGTGGGAAATAGTTCTTCTCCTGCCTGTCAGTGAGAAAGAAAATGCTTGAAAAATCTGTTGAGAAGTTCACTTAATACCATAAGAACTCGCTACCATGAGAGCTTAAACTTCTAGTGCAGACAAAAACACTAATTCATGTCTATATTCAGTCATTCCTTCCTGAGGAGCGGAGCGGGAGGAATTGAAGGTATTTTTGTCCGTGACCATTCCCATAAAGACAAGATTTTTCTGCTGGACTCCTCAAAGTGACGACTCACCCAAACATCTACAGGGAAACACACCACTCAGAACTATAGCCTCCAGTCTCACACCTGTTCACTTCATCTATCCTTCTTTTGTGCCCACTTAGGAAGAATGGGTTTGTTCTTTTTCCAGAAGGACATCATGGGACTTAGCTTTGGGCACATACAACACCAGATCTGATGAAAAGAGGTATTGTGGGCAGTGACAGTTCTTCCATGACAAAGCTCAGTCCAAAGCTGCTAGTGCTAAGAAAATTAGAAAAGATTTTGTGTACGAGTTCTGAAAAGATACCAAGACAGAACTGTGTTTAACAGCTGTTTGCTACTGTCAGGTTTTGGCAGTTTCATTTTCACAGCTTTTTTAACATAAAGCTAAAATAGATAATAAAATAAAGATAAGCATCTCAGAAGCAACAGGTAGGATGGAGACTGATCAGACTGTAGCAGGAAGGAAAGGCTAAGACTAGAAATACTCAGACATCAACTCCTTCACTAAACTGTGAAAGAGTGCAGGCCCCCCAAGAAGTTTCACCTTTTGAGTTCTTGTCTCAGTGGAACAACACTAAGGCTCCTACAAGCAAGGTCAGCTCAATCTGTACTGTATGAATGACTTGGTAGTTAAAGAGAGAAATAGAAAACAGAAATGTTTTATCTTGCTCTGTGATTCTGTAACACACAAAGGAAAATTTGTCAGGCAGCAAAGTATAGCCCTGCTTCCCACAAGGGGTAATTCTGCAATAAGCGTACACTGATTTGATAGAGAAAGGGACAGCAGCCTGTCTTACACCTGCAGCTGGCTGATTGCCCATAATTTTCAGACCATCATTCCCAGGATCAAAGGGGTATGTGAGCAGCAGTTGCAGGGGCAAAGATCAAGAGCCTGGCTCACACAGCCACAGTAAAACTGAGCACCAGATCAGTGCTCGTACACACACCAGACACGTGATTGCCTTTTTCAGCCACAGCAATTGTTGTGCTGTAAAGCCATATAGTTCCCCAAAAGCCATAGTCAAAAGAAACAAATCCAAGGGCATTGCTGCTACTGTACCTTGAAACCAAAAGGCCAGTGCACAAGGTAGAGATCCAAGTAATCCAGTTTCAGGTCAGCAAGAGTCTTCTGGCAGGCTCCCTTCACCAGAGGTTTGTCATGAAACGTACACCACAACTAGAGAAAAAAAAAACAAGACACACTGTGACCTCCTTGGGGTAAAGCTCTTGGGTGCTCTCCTGCACAGGTCAGAAATGCTCCCCCTCCTTTGGAAGGCAATGTGGAATGAGGCCATCCTGATGCTTTTCAGATGGGGATTGCTCTGTGATGGGACCGGCCCATGACACTGAGGGGAGTGTTGCAGTATCAGCACATGTGTTTGAGCAATATCATAACAGACAAAGCCCTCTGGTTCTGTTCCTTAGAACATCATTTATATCTGCCTTTGCAATAGATGCCTTTTAAACGAAGACATGTATCTGTCGTTCCTGACCACACATAAAACTCCTGCATTGAAATACAAAAAAAGCTACAAAGAAATTCTTGGCACCAGCCTTTATCAAGATAAAAAATAACTTCACAAACTAGCTAAATAGCCCCTTTTTCTTAATAAGCAAGAGAAAGCAACCCCACCAATCACACCTTCTGTGGGACAGGTGCTGAGCAGGTTACACTGTCCCCAGGTGCCCAGAACCTCATCTTCCTCATGCAGCAGGGACACCCCTTTGGCAGGACTGTGACCCCAGCTGCTGGAACAAGCACCAGCCACTGCCAGGCTCATCACAAACCAGTTCTGTCTCTGTGTCAGTCCTTTACACCGAGTGATCTGAGACCTCTGCATCACAGGTTTCTACCTTGCTTGGTGCTGCCTGGCCCACTCTACTTTTCCCACTTCCCTTCTTCTGCAACAGCTGGTCTGCAGGTATGAGGTACAGGGCCAGGTTCCTCCTTGTCCATCTCCCAGCACTTCTGGGTCTCCTCAGCAGAGTGCCAGGCCATAGCACGGCTCTGGTGCTCAAGCTCTCATTAGATTTTTTTTTGGGGGGGGAAAATCAGAACATTGACTTCCTTTGGTGTTATTGGATTGACTGGGGAAGAAGGCTGCCACCAGACAGAGTAAGGGTGATTGTTCTTCCTGCTCAAAGCTCTCTTCCTATCCAATGGTCACACCAACAAAAATTGCTACCAGTGGGCAGGAAGGAATCAAACTTATCACTGTCCTGATGAAGTGAAACAAGAAAGTATTATCAGGAGTGAGCTCATTTATATTTTGAGTGCCTCCAGTGCTACAGCATAAAACCACTCGAGCTTCCTATTGTAAAAACATCACAAGTAAAGCAGGTCTGTCCACGATCCGAGACTATCTGACCCTTACCTTACTGACGATGAAGAGGTCCTCTCGTTTCACAACGCCTTCCTTGATTTTCTGCTGGATCCCATCCCCAACTTCCTTCTCGTTCTGGTACACGTAGGCACAGTCAAAGTGGCGGTACCCAGCATCGATGGCAGCCATCACTGCAGCTTCCACCTTACCCGGGGGGGACTGTGGGGGGAGAAAGGTATGATATATCTTAATTTGGGGGTTTCTCGACATACTACCCCCTGGGTAGATAAACACCCAGAGGGGGCTTTCATAGGAGTGTTTTCACGAGGCTTTCTTAGGTCTGGCTGCATGTCGAGCACAGGCTCCTGAAGTGACACCTCCTGCCACCCCGCTCCACTCCCAGGCAGGGCTCAGCCCAACACCTTGGCCCAGACGAGGCCGCAGCAGCGAGGCCGTTCTCCAGAGCCGGGCCGAGGCCTCCCCCCTCGGAGGAGAAGCCCTGGGCAGCTGCCAGCCGCGTCTAGGGGTGGCTCAGCCCCGCGGAAGGGCCCCGGCGACCCGCGTCCCTCAGCGGTGCGGGGAGCTCGGGCTGCGGACAGGGAGGGACCCCCCGGTGAAGGGAGCGAGAGGCCGCGTCATGGCGGCGTCCCCCCCCGGGCCGCGCTGCGGGAGGGCTCGCCACGGTTACCTTCCATGTGCCCAGCCCCAGCAGGGGCACCTTGGCGGCGGCTCCCAGCCGCACGTAGGTCGCCATGGCCCCGCTCCGCAACGCGCCGCCCGCCCACAGCGGCCCGGTCCGCCCCGGGGCTGGCGGTACAGGCCCTTCCCGGGGGTGGGCGCTCCCCCCTCTGACCCCGCCTATTGGTAGCGGCTCGGCTTTTCTCTCCTTCATAGCCAATCAACGCTCAAGTCCTGCCCCCGTGGCAGCGGGGTAACCAATGGGGGTCCCGGCCGGTTGCCATGGTAAGGTAGGGGGTGGGGGGAACCACCTGCCTGCGGGGGGTGCCCGGGGCTGCCCCTCACGCCGCTTCCCGATCCCCCTCGGGCCGGTGTGAGACTTGGAGAGCGGCGTTTCCGCGGCGTGCCCGATTGCTGAGGCCAGGCACCGGGCAGCCGCCGTGGTGGACGGAGGAGCCGTCCGCCCGGGGCCTACGGCAGAGGACTAGGCCGTAACGGGCGGGCTGGGGCCCAGTGGGCCTCACAGCGGTTCCCCCCCCGGGGCAGGTCGGCCCCAGCTCAGGCGGGCTTTCTGCTGAGGCTCGGCTCGTGTGGTGATGGCCACCGGTGGCACTTTGGCTCACGGTTTGTCATCGGTAAAGCCCGGAGGGTGACCTGAAATGAATCAATAAAGAGGAGTCCCCGAGGCAGGGCGTGAGGCAGAGGTCTGTCAGCGCACGGAGCTGCTCCATCCCTGCCTGGCTGTGGGCTGGGAGCCATGGGCCGTGGAAGGGTTGAGGCCTTGGACCAGAGCGGTGTGTCCCCACAGCAGTGATGGTGGCCCGGGCTGGTCCTAGGAGCCTTGTCACCCTGCTCGCTGATGGAGAGAGATGGCTAGAGAAACCTCGGTGTGGCTGGCTTGTGAGAGTGGGGAGCGCCCCGTTCCCCTCTCCAGGTGGGACAAACGCAGCTTTCACTTTGGGGTGAGTGAGTCTATGAGTAATTTAGAAAATGATGAGTATAAACCACGCCGTTTTAAATGTTGGGAGAAAGTATTTTTTTAGTGTGCTTTCAAAGCCGTGAGTTTTCAGTGAGTGCCACAATGATCACGTTGTCCCTCTGCCTTTGGGGAAGTGCAGACCGTATTTTAGAATGAAATATACAAGTGTAGACATAAACGGTAGGTGACCTTTAATTTCACATTAGAAACTGACTTTGAAATTTTGAAGAGGCAAAATATGCTGTACCGATGGGGTGGTCACAGGTACACTGACAGAAACCTGATTTATGGGCAGAATCCTGTAAGTACTCCATAATGGTATTTTAAGGCTGCTTGGGAGGCTTTGCTCTTTGCTCATACTTAGAGAATTGATTCAGGTATAAGCATAAGTCGGGATTATGTATAATGGTGTGTTTTTCTCTGAGTGCCTCTCCCACAGCGGATGCCAAGGCTCTTTTTGCTTCATTTAACTGAAGGCAGTCAAGATAATTAGTTTTTCTCTTTAATCTTCCTCCTGTTTTGTGGCAGCGCCATCGGCTGTCCTCAGCAGGATACGGTGTTTCGGTTGAATCACGTAACAGTTATACAACTCAGGGCTTATCTTTCATCCTTTTCTGAGATTCCTTCTTCATAGATGTGCTCTGAGTGTCCTCAGCTTCTTAGGGGCTGGTTCATTGTTCAGAGAAATCAGTCAAAAATGCAAAATGACACATTTTGCCTTCCCTGTGATATATTTTCTCAAGAGAGTCTAGAGAGTAGATGAGGCACCTGTATTCCCAAGGCACTCAAGTTGTGGTGCTGTGCTGATGATGTATTAGTGTCAACACTGTCACATTCAGAAACAATCAGTGGTGACTGGAGTTCAAGTCTTGGTGTAGGAACTGCCAGAATCAGTCAGATTTTGTACTGGAGCAGTACCAAGGTGAACTGGTGCCATCAGAGGGCTGTGATCTGCAAGGCTGTGAAAGCTTGCAAAGCCCGGCTGTTTGGCCAGTAAGATTGGATTTCTAATGAGAAGGAGGAGAAGAGCCTGCAATATTTGTTCTCATTCTTCTGAGCATGTCATTTTGGGGAGAAGTTTCATAGCTTTGTGTTCCCGTGGCAAGGAGCTGGGTAGAGTGTGTGATGACAGATAATGCCACTTGGTGGAGAGCATGGCTGAGAGATACAATTTGTCCTTCCTCTCATTTTCTTCTGAGATTTTTGTATTGCTTCCTCTGTGAACTCATGTTCTTCTTGTGAAGGTGGGTGCTTGGTCTTCCCTGACGGTTTCTTGAATGAGAGATGTCTTGGTCTTTTAACAGAGGATTTGGGGCAGAGGGTTTGCATTTTGCTTTGCTGTTTGTGCCTGTTGGTGTGAGACTTTCCCCAGATGGTGCCAAGACATAGGAACTGTCAGTTGTTTCTCTGTCTTGAAGGTGTGTGGCTGGGGTTGTCAGATGATGGTAGGGCCTTTGGAAAAGCAGTTTATTGAAACACGATGTTTATCTTGTTAAATGGTGTGCATTGATTCAAATTCCAGATGCTTGTCAAGGCAGGAAAGCAAACAGGAGGATAAAGGTTTAATCCAATTCTAAGACCTTGGCCTCTTTCTTACATTGAGTTCATCTCAAGCCATGAGCATCCTCTGAGGTCCCATAACCATCTCTGTGTCTCCTCAAGAGTTTTGTTGAAGACTTTAGTCTGATAATTCTGGCGTTTGGCTATTCATCTGATGAGCTGAGTGAACTGTGTACATAAAATGAAACTCCAGAAACAAAACTATGAGCACGTACCATTACTGTCTGTGGCACACCCAGAACCCCTCTGATGTCTCTTTTCTTTCAGTAGGTTGCTGCCTGTGCCCCAGTGTGAGAGGAGAGACCCTTCGAGTGGATGCTGGAAAGCTCTTTGGTGTGGGTGGGATGGGGCCCTAAGTGCTACCCTTAACCATGGAGCATCTGGATGGATTTGTGTGACTGTGCCCACAATGGTGGCTCCATGGCAAGTTAGAGCAAGTGGTTGAGCAGGAGCTTTCCAAGGGAAAGAGGATGGTTGTGAAGAGTTGTAGAACTTCCCTAAACCTTTGGCTCTCGCACCAAAGTAAACCTTTACTGGATTCAATAACGTGGTGGATTGTTTCACAGGATGGATGTCTCACCTCTGCCTGGAGGTTGCTGAGGGCTTTATGGGCTGCTTCCTTCAGGAAGCTGAGAAACATATCATCTTGGACTATATCTTTGTGAATTAAAAGTAGAAATTTGGGGGAGAAGGCTCTAAGGTGTTTGGGTACAGCACAACTGGGTTGTGTAGCATGTGAAATGCCAACCCCGGCATGCCTAGGGGCTGTGACCTGAGCTCAGGGGCTGGTGGCCGGCAGGGAGGGGGCAACATGGGTCTCCTCTGAGTGCTGGCTGCCCTCTGGTGTCCCCATGGAGTGACTTTGTTGTCCCAGGGGGAAGCCGTGTCCCCAAAGTGCAGGTGACTGCAGCAGACCTCTCTGTGCATCTCTGTGTAGGAGGGTTTTGGGTTTTCCCTATGCCAGACAGAAGACTTTCAGCCAAGACTTTGCATTTTAAAATTAATTTTATTTAAAATATGGGACACTTCTAAAGAAACTGTGGATGCATGAGTTTTGGGGTTTTTTTTGTGGTTTGTCAACATCTGGTTTCTGCTGATGCAAGACTAAAGGCAATAACTGCATGGTGGTACAAACTCACCCTGTTTTCTGCTTAGCAGCTCTGCCTAGGCTCTTCAGTAGTCATCCTCTCTTCTAATAAGCAGAAAATTATTACATCCCATGTTTTGTTCTATAGAAAATACTCTTTCCTTCTTCCAAAACCAGAATTCAAACAAATTTCATGGGATAAACATCCAGTATCTTTACTGGCAGCAGCAAGACATATGGAGTAAGAAAACGAGATAATAGACAGCTCAAAGTTAGAGCAGAGGGACATGAGGCACCAGTGGTCTAGTGAAGGCTGTGGTATAGGCATCTTCAGTATTCTGCATGGAAAGGGTAGTCCTTGTGAGTTTGGGAGCTGAAATAGATCAAAGAGGGAATGTTATTTTCATGGGTGATCTAAACATTATGCAGAGGAGCATTGGGTGCATGGATGAGCCACCAAGGGAAGGTCTGCTTCATGTAATTACAGGAAGAATATGTGGACATAAGTGTCCTTATTTCTCTAATGCAGAAAAAGATGAAATGAACATCCAGAACCCTTTTTTTTGTAATTCAAGTTACAGAGAGTTTCCTGGAAATGGAATTCAAAATAAGAATGTAATTTGTTTTCTTTCTTTTTTTCTTGTGTTTCTAAAATGAAAATATTAAACCCTCTCCTGAACAAGTATTTTTGGGACACCAGTTGGAATTTTGAGTTGGCATGATTTTTAAATAAACTGACTTTCATGCTACCTAGTAGCTGGGACACAAAATTCCTGGTAAAGAATATTCAAAATTTAAGAGTTGAAAGGAAACAAGCGGTGTCACTTACATGGTCATTGCACAGATCCTCCAGTTTCTGTTAAAGCTGAGGATGGTTGCCATCTCTTCTTTAGTCAATTCAAAGTCAAAGACCTAGGAAGAGAAACAGCTGGAAATCATCTCTTTGAAAAATCCAACAGTGTGAAGAAAGATAAGATTAGAGAGCAGTTCCATCCTGGAGGGTCCATTTTCAGTCATGGTCCACTGAATTAACAGATAGAGGAACAATTTATTTTATGGACACAAGATCTATTTTATGAACATTGCTTATTCTATACGTGTCTTTTCTGGCATGTTACCATGTGTGGGCTCCCAGCAAGCTGTGCCTGCTGATTCATCCACAAGCCACAGAAGAGGAAATATCGTGTAAAACCTCTTAATCTGTCCTCTCCAAAAGCCAGCCTGGCTTAACCATCCTGAGGGACCTGGACGGGCTTGAGAGGCGGGCCCATACCAACCTCATGAAGTTCAACCAAGCCAAGTGCAAGGTCCTGCACCTGGGTCAGGGTGATCCCAAGCACAAATACAGGGCGATCCCAAGCAGAGAATGGATTGAGAGCAGTCCTGAGGAGAAGGACTTGGAGGTGTTGGAAGATGAGAAGCTTAATGAGCCAGCGATGTGCTCTTGCAGCCTGAAAAGCCAACTGCATCCTGGCTGCATCAAAAGAAGTGTGGCCAGCAGATCAAGGGATGTGATTCTGCCCCTCTACTCTGCATTCATGAGACCTCAACCGAAGTACTGTGTCCAGCTTTGGAGTCCTTAACACAAGAAGGGTATGGACCTCTTGGAATGGGTCCAGAGGAGGGCCACGAAGATGATCAGAGGGCTGGAGCACCTCTCCTATGAAAACTGGCTGAGAGAGTTGGGGTTGTTCAGCCTGGAGAAGAGAAGGCTCTGGGGAGACATTATAGCAGCCTCCCATTACCTAAAGGGGCTACAGGAGAGATGGGGAGGGACTCTTTATCAGGGAGCGCAGTGACAGGATGAGGGGTAATGGTTTTAAACTGAAAGAAGGGAGATAAGATTAGATATTTGGAAGAAATTCTTTCCTCTGAGGGTGGTGAGACACTGGAATAGCTTGTCCAGAGAAGTGGTGGATGCCCCATCCCTGGAAGTGTTCAAGACCATGTTGGATGAGTACTTTGAGCAACCTGCTCTAGTGGGAGGTGTCCCTGCCCATGGCAGGGGGGTTGGAACTAGATCATCTTTAAGGTCCCTTCCAACCCAAACCGTTTTATGATTACTCCCCAGCAGAGTGTAGGCAAGCATAAAGAAGGAAAAAGGCCAATCCTCTTGTCTGCGGAGGATTTGGGAAGGGTAAAAAAGGATGACTGCTTGCTCTGCAGAGTGAAGACATGCCAGCCCTGACCATGCCATGCCCCCAGCTCACTCGTAATCACTCACCTTGGAGTTCTCCACGATGCGCTGTGGTGTGACAGACTTGGGAATCGCAATCACATTTCTCTGGATCTGGAAGCGAAGGAGAACCTGCAAGAACAGACCCCTGAGTCAGAGAGAGGGTGACTCCTGCTCTGGAGGAAGCAGAGCTGGTTTTAACAGCTGTTTGCCATCAAGTGTGTATTTCAGTAGCACTTAACCCGTTCTGTGGAGCTACAATTAAAATCATTCCTGTCCCTGTAGCCGAGGAAAGAGTTCCTGAAGGGTGAAGAGAGAAGTGGTGAGACCCACATGGAAGGCCTCCTTTCCCACTGAGTTTTGGGACAGTCATTTCTGTCTATGAAAGGCTTTCATTCTTTGCATCTGAAGATGGATCAAGAATCCTTTTGAGGGCCCAAGAAATAATAGTAGCATGTCTGCAGGCCATGTAATAAGAAACCTAAATTTTTTAGGGAAAAATCAAAGGAGTGCCACTCATGGGGAATGGATGGAGGTTCTGCCTGCTCCTCAACTCTATTTTCCTTTATGGCTGTGTTACAAGAAAGGGTACCTACATACCTGTGCTGGGGTTTTGTTGTGCTTGGCTGCAATCTCTTTGATCTTGGGGTCATCCAGAAGGGAAGGATCCTCTGGTTTAGCCCTACACAGAGAAAAGAAATCAGTGGCAAGAAACCTCCAGAGAAAGATCCAGCCCAGCAACAGAGTTCTGTGTGTAGATGAATGAACAATAGTGCGTTTGTAGCCTCGGTGTTACAAACATAATCCATGCCAGCTCCCTTGCAAATTGCAAAGCAAATCTCACCAGGGTCTGTCAGGAGAGCCGAGGGGGCTGTACGCTGTCACAGCAATCCCTTTGGATTGACAGTACTTGATCAGCTTCTCCTGGGTGAGGTAGGGATGACATTCAACCTGCCAACACAGAGGCATAGAGGCTGATAGTGGCAGCACTGCTGTAATATCGTTGCGCTTCAGGGATTATATTCTAATCTAATTAGAGGCTGCCTAGTCCCCTAATTTGCCAGTGGCCTGTGTGACAATATGCACCCTTAGTATTCAAGACATCTACTTTTATACAAAGTGCTTATACAGTTTTTGCTGTGGGGATTTCACAAAGGTCATCTCTGGGTTCTTTATTCTTCCAGAAAGAATGTTTCCAAGGAGGTACTCCAACATTTGTAAACAGTGATTCAGCAAGGTGAGACAAAGAAGGAAGTACCTGAGTCCCTTGTGTGCTCAGAAATATCCACAGAGCAGGATGTAGAGTACATGCTATGTCTACTTTATTCTCCCTTTCTCCATCTCCTTATTCAACTGTAACCAGATCTTTGTAATCCCTGGAAGCTATTCACCTGCAGTCACTTATAATCTTACCTGGTTATTTGCAGGCTTGTACTTCAGTCCTGGTTTGTTCAAGATTCTTTCAATCTGCTCATGGGTAAAGTTGGAGATTCCAATGGCTTTTACCAGACCAGCATCCACCAGCTCTTCCATGGCCTAACAGGAAGAAGAGCAGTATCATTATCTGGTATGCAAGACAGATCATGAAGATGTTCTTCCTGATGTGGCTCATTTCCTGTCATGAGCAGCACAAAACAGCTATTTAGAGTTGCAGAGTTCTCTGAGGGCTAAGCAGGTACTGATACCTCAATGCAGTCTCACCCAAGCCCAAATTCTCATTCCCTGCATCTGTGGAAATTCACACCAAGCTGGATGAGGAAAAGGAAAAACAACACTCAGTAATCTTCTGCTGTGCAAGTGCTGGAGGGCTGTGCCCCACGCTGTAGGCAAGATCTCAACCTAAGATGTCTTTATTTCTGTAAAATCTATTTGAGCAATTCAAGAAGGATGCCACAGCTGTGATGGAGACAATTGTACAGTGGTTATGGTCAAGCCACGAACTTTTTCTAACCTCAGTCTGGTCTGCAGGTCCCCTCAGAGTGATTGTGCAGCTCACTGTGGGTCAGGCTCTCAAGTGAGGCACTCGGGGAACAGGAATAACTGGGTAATAATTAAGCATGCACGTTATGAAAAGCTACTTTGTACTTTCTTATGTGCCTTCCAACTAATTTTGCATGCATGAGACAACAGTTCTTTGACTGCTGAAGGAAATGAAAACATGGAAGAGACGGATGAGGACAGAGGACACGTCTCTCCTCCTGTGGTTGAACTTACCTCCCATGTCTGTAGAATATCAACGTTGCTAGGTATGGCCATGCCTTTGTCATCTTTGGGAAACAGCTCATCTCCTGCCTGTCAATGAGAGACAAAATGCTTTAAATAATCTCTGTTGGGATGCTAGCTATGCATAAGAACCAAGCAGGAATGTAAGGAGCTAAAGCTAAAATTCAAGTAAATCTCATTGTAACTTAACTCTTCAGTCATTTCTTATTCTTAATTCATGCAGTGTCATACCATTTTTGCCACCAACTATCCCAATAAAGGCAGGTGTTTCTGCTGGACCCATTGAAGTCATGATCCTCAAAGTGCATGAAGGGAAGCAATTTACTCATAGAACAGTATCCTGGAGTCTTACATGAATTCACTTCATGTATTGTTCCATTATGCATGTTTAAGAATTACAGCCTCTTTAGTTCTTAAAAAGCTATATGGAGGATTGACTTTGGTTCTGTGAATGTACTCATTTATACTGGAGGACATCTGTGAAAAAGGTACTCTGAAAAAGATTTCCCATGGGAAGGCTCAATGTATTAGGAAAATTAGAACAGCCTGTGACTAGACAGTATGGCCAAAATGTTTTGAATGATTGGAATTTTCTAGATGCCACAATATTATGCAGTTTCACTTGACAGCTTTGTCTACACAAAGCAAACCAAAACACTCTTGAGAGAATGAAATGAAGTTGAGCTCAAAGGCATTAGGTAGAATAGAGATTTTGATCTGGGTGTAGAGGAAAGGAAAGGCGAAGGGTATATGTGTGTGTGTATATCTATATATATATATACAAACTGACATAAATCCTTTGAAGTACATGTAGTCTGCAAAAGTTATGTATCGAAAAGCCTCATCTTTTGAAATCCAAGGTCTGTGAAACAACACTAAGGCTCCTACAGGCAGGGTCAGCTCAATCTGGACTGTATTAAATTTGGTGATTGAAGAGAGAAATGGAAAACAGAAGCATTTTCTTTCACTCTGCAATTCTCTAACATGCAGAGGAAAGAGCCTCCTGGGTGAGGTAGGGATGACATTCAACCTGCCAACACAGAGGCATAGAGGCTGATAGTGGCAGCACTGCTGTAATATCGTTGCGCTTCAGGGATTATATTCTAATCTAATTAGAGGCTGCCTAGTCCCCTAATTTGCCAGTGGCCTGTGTGACAATATGCACCCTTAGTATTCAAGACATCTACTTTTATACAAAGTGCTTATACAGTTTTTGCTGTGGGGATTTCACAAAGGTCATCTCTGGGTTCTTTATTCTTCCAGAAAGAATGTTTCCAAGGAGGTACTCCAACATTTGTAAACAGTGATTCAGCAAGGTGAGACAAAGAAGGAAGTACCTGAGTCCCTTGTGTGCTCAGAAATATCCACAGAGCAGGATGTAGAGTACATGCTATGTCTACTTTATTCTCCCTTTCTCCATCTCCTTATTCAACTGTAACCAGATCTTTGTAATCCCTGGAAGCTATTCACCTGCAGTCACTTATAATCTTACCTGGTTATTTGCAGGCTTGTACTTCAGTCCTGGTTTGTTCAAGATTCTTTCAATCTGCTCATGGTTAAAGTTGGAGATTCCAATGGCTTTTACCAGACCAGCATCCACCAGCTCTTCCATGGCCTAACAGGAAGAAGAGCAGTATCATTATCTGGTATGCAAGACAGATCATGAAGATGTTCTTCCTGATGTGGCTCATTTCCTGTCATGAGCAGCACAAAACAGCTATTTAGAGTTGCAGAGTTCTCTGAGGGCTAAGCAGGTACTGATACCTCAATGCAGTCTCACCCAAGCCCAAATTCTCATTCCCTGCATCTGTGGAAATTCACACCAAGCTGGATGAGGAAAAGGAAAAACAACACTCAGTAATCTTCTGCTGTGCAAGTGCTGGAGGGCTGTGCCCCACGCTGTAGGCAAGATCTCAACCTAAGATGTCTTTATTTCTGTAAAATCTATTTGAGCAATTCAAGAAGGATGCCACAGCTGTGATGGAGACAATTGTACAGTGGTTATGGTCAAGCCACGAACTTTTTCTAACCTCAGTCTGGTCTGCAGGTCCCCTCAGAGTGATTGTGCAGCTCACTGTGGGTCAGGCTCTCAAGTGAGGCACTCGGGGAACAGGAATAACTGGGTAATAATTAAGCATGCACGTTATGAAAAGCTACTTTGTACTTTCTTATGTGCCTTCCAACTAATTTTGCATGCATGAGACAACAGTTCTTTGACTGCTGAAGGAAATGAAAACATGGAAGAGACGGATGAGGACAGAGGACACGTCTCTCCTCCTGTGGTTGAACTTACCTCCCATGTCTGTAGAATATCAACGTTGCTAGGTATGGCCATGCCTTTGTCATCTTTGGGAAACAGCTCATCTCCTGCCTGTCAATGAGAGACAAAATGCTTTAAATAATCTCTGTTGGGATGCTAGCTATGCATAAGAACCAAGCAGGAATGTAAGGAGCTAAAGCTAAAATTCAAGTAAATCTCATTGTAACTTAACTCTTCAGTCATTTCTTATTCTTAATTCATGCAGTGTCATACCATTTTTGCCACCAACTATCCCAATAAAGGCAGGTGTTTCTGCTGGACCCATTGAAGTCATGATCCTCAAAGTGCATGAAGGGAAGCAATTTACTCATAGAACAGTATCCTGGAGTCTTACATGAATTCACTTCATGTATTGTTCCATTATGCATGTTTAAGAATTACAGCCTCTTTAGTTCTTAAAAAGCTATATGGAGGATTGACTTTGGTTCTGTGAATGTACTCATTTATACTGGAGGACATCTGTGAAAAAGGTACTCTGAAAAAGATTTCCCATGGGAAGGCTCAATGTATTAGGAAAATTAGAACAGCCTGTGACTAGACAGTATGGCCAAAATGTTTTGAATGATTGGAATTTTCTAGATGCCACAATATTATGCAGTTTCACTTGACAGCTTTGTCTACACAAAGCAAACCAAAACACTCTTGAGAGAATGAAATGAAGTTGAGCTCAAAGGCATTAGGTAGAATAGAGATTTTGATCTGGGTGTAGAGGAAAGGAAAGGCGAAGGGTATATGTGTGTGTGTATATCTATATATATATATACAAACTGACATAAATCCTTTGAAGTACATGTAGTCTGCAAAAGTTATGTATCGAAAAGCCTCATCTTTTGAAATCCAAGGTCTGTGAAACAACACTAAGGCTCCTACAGGCAGGGTCAGCTCAATCTGGACTGTATTAAATTTGGTGATTGAAGAGAGAAATGGAAAACAGAAGCATTTTCTTTCACTCTGCAATTCTCTAACATGCAGAGGAAAGAGCTTCTGTCAGGCAGCAAAGCACAGCCCTCCTTCCCACAAGGGGTAGTTTTGAGATGAGCATGCTTTGGATTTGTAAAAGATAGGGAAAGTGGCATAGCTTATGCTTGAAGCTGGGAGGCCTGACCTTGGTGAGGTCTGTCTCTCCCACTATCAGAAGGGCAGAGGACGCTGGGCAGGCAGCAGTCTCAGGGGCAGAGATCAATATTCGGGCTCACGTGGCCAGAGCAAAGCTGAAAGAGCAGCGCTGGGGCAGTGCTGGTACACACAACACACACCTGCTCTTTCTGGACTGGAGTACAGTAGTGCTGCAAGAGTTTTGAGGAGGTCTCCGGGGAGGGAAAGCCAAGGGCATTGCTGTTACTGTACCTTGAACCCAATAGGCCAGTGCATGAGGTAGAGATCCAGGTAATCCAATTTCAGGTCGGCAAGAGTCTTCTGGCAGGCTCCCTTCACCAGAGGCTTTTCGTAAAATGTGCACCACAGCTAGAGACAAAAAAACCAAGGCACACTGTGACCTCTGTTTAAAGCCCTTGGGTGCTCTCCTGTACAGGACAGAAATGCTCTGTCTCCTTTGGAAGGCAAAGTGGAATGAGGCCATCCTGATGCTCTTCAGATGAGGATTGCTCTGTGATGGGACTGGCCCACGACACTGGATTTGGTATGTGCAGTGGAAGTACACGGGATCAGATAGATCTGTAGTAAAAACTTCTATTGCCAGGGTCAGGCTTGTGTAGAAGAGGATGGCTTAGTTCAAGATTTGACCATTTGTACTTTCCCTGTAAAAAATTTAGCAGGCAAAGCCAAGAAAATATAAGACAAGCCACAAAGAAGTGGATGGCATTGCCTTTGCCAATGTAAAAATTGGGAAAAATTACCTTCATTGGCAAAAATGTAAAAATTGTAAAAATTACCTTTGGAATCCAGGTAAATATGCTGTTTTCCTTCGTAAGCAAGAGAAAGAGAACCCACCAACCATACCTTCCATAGGACAGGTGCTGAGCAGGTTACACCATCCCCAGGTGCCCAGAACCTCATCTTCCTCACGCAGCAGGGACACCCCTTTGGCAGGAAGCATTCTTCCACCCCTCCTCCAGGGTTGAAAAGCATTAGATCCTTACCTTACTGACAATGAAGAGGTCTTCTCGTTTCACAACACCTTCCTTGATTTTCTGCTGGATCCCTTCCCCAACTTCACTCTCGTTCTGGTACACGTAGGCACAGTCAAAGTGGCGGTACCCAGCATCGATGGCAGCCATCACTGCAGCTGTTACTTGCCCAGCTGGGGACTAAAAATAATGCATAAATCTTAAGAATCTCAAATCAGTTCATGTTAAATACCTTATCCTAGAAAAAAAAAAATAAAATAGGAAAGCCACCTTTCAGAAAGCAATCCCTTCTGCCCCAGGTTTTTTTTTCTTTACAAGAAGAGCATTTCTTGCAGTCATAAACATGGGCTTCAGGGCTTGAAGCCAACCTCCAGCTACTTCTCCGTAGCCCTGCTCCCACACAGGTTCAGCCCATCAGCCATGTAGAGCAGAGCCCCAGACACGAGGACAGCTCTCTGGAGCTAGACCTGGAGGAACAGGAGTTTTGTGCCAGGGAGCTCTGCATTCCTGGTGCTTTTCCCCAAAGCCGTTACCTTCCAGGTGCCCAGTCCCAAAAGGGGCATCTTGGCCGTGGTGTTCAGCTGCACGTAGGTCGCCATGGTCCTGCACGCCGTCTGGGCAGCCCCACTGCAGTCACCTCTTGCCAGGCTTGTTTAATAGTGCGTGGTGGCTGGCCAGGGCAGGGGAAGGTGTTGGAGCGGCGCCGGTGCTTTGGATCCTCCCATATCCGGCCAACGAGGCTGCGGCTTTTTCTCCGTAGACTCTGCTCGCACAGGTTAATGTGAAAGCTGAAATCAATTATAAATCGCGGAGGTGATCAATCCCCTGGGGCGTGCAGCTGTGCTCCCTGTGTACCTTTCCTCCCGGTAAAGTTCCTTTTCAAGTGATAAGGACGGAGGGTGGCTGTGCCCCCAGCTGGCTTGTGTTTGTGCAGGGTTCAGCTCCTGCGGCGCCCTGTGCCCGGTGCTGTGGGTCGTTCCTGCCTATCTCACTTGTGATACGCACTGGGGTGTTGCAACTCGCTGTTGCAGGTCGCCCCGTTGGTTACCAGATGGAGTTTCTGGCCTGTTTCATTCAGTGGCTCTTTGGCCCACTGTTTGTCGTCGGTAAAGCCGGGGGAGGTGTCTTGAAATGAGTCGGGATGAGGTTCAACAAGGCCAAGTGCCAAGTCCTGTACTTTGGTCACAACAACCCCAGGCAGCGCTACAGGCTGGGGGCAGAGTGGCTGGAGAGCTGCCGGGCAGAAAAGGACCTGGGGGTGTTGGTCGACTGTCGGCTGAACATGAGCCAGCAGTGTGCCCAGGTGGCCAAGAAAGCCACCAGCATCCTGGCCTGTATCAGGAACAGCGTGGGGAGTAGGGCCCGAGAGGTGATTGTCCCCCTGTACTCGGCACTGGTGAGGCCTCACCTTGAGTACTGTGTCCAGTTTTGGGCCCCCTACCATAAAAAAGACATGGAGGTGCTGGAGTGGGTCCAGAAGATGGTGAGGGGTCTGGAGCACAAGTCCTACAAGGAGAGGCTGAGGGAGCTGGGGTTATTAAGCCTGGAGAAAAGGAGGCTGAGGGGAGACCTTATTGCTCTCTACAACTACCTGAAAGGAGGGTGTAGAGAGGTGGGGGTCGGTCTCTTTTCTCAAGTCACAGGCGACAGGACGAGAGGAAATGGCCTCAAGTTGCGCCAGGGGAGGTTCAGGCTGGATATTAGGAAAAATTTTTTCACTGAAAGGGTTCTCAGCCATTGGAATGGGCTGCCCAGGGAGGTGGTTGAGGCCCCATCCCTGGAGGTGTTCAAAAGACGGGTTGATGTAGTGCTGGGAGGTATGGTTTAGTGATGATGCTCCTTGTTTGTTGTGTGGGTGTCTATTTTTGTCAGTTAGGTTGACGGTTGGACAAGATGATCTTTAAGGTCCCTTCCAACCTAGAAGATTCTGTGATTCTGTGATTCTGAGTCAATAAAGAGGAGTCCTGGGGTAGGGCATGAGACAAAGGTCTTTTGTTCTCAGTGCATGGAGCTGCTCCATCGCTGCTGGCTGTGTGGCTGTGAGCTGTGAGCCGTGGGCTGCAGAAGGGTTAAGCCCTTTGGCCAGAGCATCATCTCCTCATGCCTGCCTGGTCTCCCCTTGACAGAGCCTTGTCACCCTGCGTGCTGGTGAAGTGAGACAGCTAGAGAAACCTCAGTGTGAGTTTACAGAGGAAGAAGCAGTTCCTTTTTACGCCCCCTCAACTCCTCCAAAGGTGATGGTGTCTGTGCTTCAGAGGCTGGGAAGTGAGGCACAGGGAAGAACAGGGAAGTTCACACAGGGTATGTGTGACAAAGCGAAAAAGTAAAATGAATTCCCTTATTTTTTCATGATCTTAACAGGACCATCCCTCTGGTAAAATTCCAGAGTCACCCTTGCACTTTTACTTCTCCTTGTTTGATGAGTACAGGCAACAGGCATATCTCTATTGCTTGTTTCTTAGTGGCCAGTGCATTCAGAAAGGAGAGTTTCATAATGCAGAGAGAGAAATGTAAGTGTAGAAGGGAAAAGGTGTCCTCTAGCTACATGGTCATCATGGATCTCGTGTATAATTAGCTAATTATACAAACTATACAACCTTTTGCACAAAACCAGAGCGGGCTCCAGGTAGTGGGTGGGAGGATGTGTTTTAATGTTTGCACACACGGGGGCAGAGTTAAACTTGTGTGTGATCGTTTGAATTTCTTCAATAATGGCTCATCAGACTGAGTTGCGTGTTGCATTCCTTAGATTTTGTAACAATGAGAAGGTGGAAATCTTTCTTCCTTCGTCTCTTTTCCTAAAAAGGATAAGAATAAAAAAAAAAAAAGAAGGTGGCTTACATTTGCAATAAATAAATAGGCATGAAAATTTTCTTGTAGGTTACTCAAAAGATACAATCTGAGGAAATTAGCAATTATCACTGACATACCAATTTTCTGAATTGTCTGAATCTTAAATTAAAGGCACAATTTCCTTTTCTCTGTTGTCCTCTGCACTAAGTGTAGGAAACCACTTTTCCTGCCTCAACTCACCGCTCTCTCTCAAAGATGTTCCAAAACTTTGCTTTTAAGCATTTTTATGCGTGGGGAGAGAAATCAAATCTGTTTTATCCCTTCTGTTAACCGAGCACTTACTTACAGCATGTTGTATATCCCAGGGGAAACAGAAAGACTGTCTAAAATTTAGCAAGTTTGGATTTACTCTGACCGGTAGCACTTCAATGTGCTCAGCACCTCCAGCTCGTTTTTGACTGCAGCAGTGGATGGGGACCGTGGGCTGTCTGCAGCTGGTAGGAAGCACTATGTACAGAGTTGGGTTGTTAACTACACATCTGTGGCCAGAGGCTACTTTCATTGGGAGATTTGCCATCGATTCAACAGCATCGGAGCAAGACTTTTGTTAAAATGTCTGCCAAGTGCCAGCTCTCTTCATTCAGCCAGTCTAATACCAAACTCTGTCTGACCTATTTTGTATGTTGGCCCTGATGGCCTCAGAATGGCTGCATGTCACGATTTCGTCGTGTCTCCTAGTGCTTCATCACCAGAGATCCCCTGTGTTCCCCTCCTAAAGCTCATGATCCAGCCGTGGTGGTGGCTGGGGTGCAATGGGGGAGCCAAAATTCCTCAGGATCTGCATCCCAGCCTTGGCCTGAGCGTGCTGGCATCTGGGGGAAGGAAGCAAGAACAGCAACAGGAAGAACTGACCTTTTCCAAGCACTTTCCCCACTCTGTAGCATAAACTGGTAGGCTCAAGCGATGGAACAGGAGCTGGGATATCATGCCAGGCTAAGAAAACAGAGCTGCTAAAAACACTTTATGGCCTTTTTTATACTTCTGCTCTGTCATTGTGTCACCTTCTGGAGAGAGCTGGGCTTCCCTGAAGGAGTAGTCGCATTCTGACATTTCCACAGCATTGGACACACAAGAAGCCTGAAGCAATATATTTTGATTTCTGAGGACACCTCAGCCAGTCTGGCTCTGAAGCTGTAGTAACCATTACTGTTACAAATAGAGGAAATAGGGGAAAGCCTGTGGAACCTCAGCTTGAGTTTGAAGAGGAACTCTTTTGAAGAGGAACTCTTCAACCTAAAGAGGAACCTTTTAACTCAGCAGAACTGCAGGAAGCTACAGTTTTGAGAGCTACATCAAATGGAGTGGTTTGGTGATAGAGAGAAGTGTAACTTGCCAACAAGTTGGTACCTGAGGGCAAATAAGGCAGGAAGAGATAGTTAATAAAACTGTCAGGCAGTGGGGAGCAGACCCCTGGAGGCAGTGGAGGAGGTGTTGACAGCAGACAAAGGCAAAACAAGGCATGTTCACAGTATTCCCAAAATATAATATGGTAACATTTTCTTCTGAGTCTTGTCTACATGAAAATCTTGCGCTGTTTCATTATGTTGATGCAAATGCCTTTTTTGGACACGTATCAGTTGAAGTACACTGTATATTGCCTTAGCTTAAATCCTTTCCTCACCACTTCAGTTAAAACAGCACAAAGTTCTCTTCATCAAAATAACATCTATCCTCCCACAGACTTAGCATTAATTTAACAGCATCAGTTTTTGAACTGGTTTAATTAAACTGCGACTTCTTTGCGCAGGCCAGGACTGGTTTCTGTGGAAGCAGAAGTATGTCAGTGTCTTTTGTGTCTTTTCTCAAGCTTGGAAAAAGAAACCTTCTGATCATACGCTGGAGAGCTGGATTAATGTGGGATTGGCAAATACTTTGCTTCATTTTCTCCAGGTTAAGCCCCATGAAAAGAGCAGGTACACCGACAAAGCAGAGAGCAAAAGAGCAGGCACTGACAAAGCCCATACCTTCTCAGTTGTTTCTGTGGAAGAATGGGCTTTGTAACGAGGGGACAAGGAACTTAACTTAAATAGGAAGGACACCATGGCCAGCCTCCAAAACCAGCTCATCTACACATGGAAAATTTGCTCATCCCAGACCTACATTCTTGTCCAGTTCCATTGTTAGGCATGGTTTTCACAGGAACAAGATTTTCTTCTCTCATGTGTGCAGACTGTAGGGTTTCCAAATCTCTGTTTTCTCATCACTTTTGAGAACAGTTTGCTGTTTTTCTTGCCAAGTGGAGGCTCTTGTCCCCGTGGCAAAATATTTTTATGCTCCATTTCAAGTTGCAGCAGTCAGCCGTGCCTAGTTTTGACAAGAAAAGGGGTGCTTCAAATGCCTTAAGAGTGGAGGAAGAGATATGTTTTCCATTTGTGAAACACAGAAGTGTTGAAAATATTCTCCTCATGTTTGACAAACAAAAGAAAATGAAGCACGCAGTAAAACCAATGAGTTCATCTTGATTAGGAACAACATGAAAAATAGCACTGTGGAATCTGTGCAATTAGAGCTCAATAGAAATTGCTTTATAACCTGAACTCATACACAACAGAGGAGCTGGATTGTTTTAGCTGACTGAGTTACTCAGGTTTTTTGTGAATATGAGAGCAGAACCTCATGTGGTCTTTCTCCTGTCAAATGGCAGGACCCGTGGGCAATATGAACATTTAAGGGCGATGTGGAACGTCCAGTGTTTCCCACAAAAGTTTGGCTTATTGTCCTTTACTAATCCATGGATCTGCAGTTATTTTGCTGTGGGCTCCAGGTTTGCTGTAGGGTAGGTCAAATGGGTTTCTGCACTCTCAGCATCTACCATTTCCAGAAGTAACTCAGGGCATGCAGGGAGGAGGCCATGAGCTGGAAATTGTTCTGGCAGGATGCTTCCAGATATTATGTTGTCTGGGGACTCCCGCTTGTCCTGTAACCAGAACATGACTGTAACCTGAGGGGCTGGGAGAAGATGGTGGCCAGGTGTGGGTTGCTGCAGAAGCCAGGAAAATTATTTTGGCCTGTGTGTGCTCCCAACTGTCCCCATAAGAGATGACCAGATAAAGTGGCTTCTTCATGTCTAAAGTTTGTAAGCACCTGTTTCTTTGGAAGGCAAGATACCTTGGTCAAACAGCATGGGCCTCGTTTTATGCTATCTTTCTAGAGGTATTATACACCCCCCCCCAAAGTAAAAACCACCCAAGAAAAAAAAGAGACATAGTTTGTTACCAGATATAGGTTACTTCTGCAAATGCCTTCTTAAGAAGTGCAGAACCACACTACCCAGGTTTTCTTCTCATGGATCCGTTGAACTGATCATGACTCAGTTACTTATTTGGTATGTTGTAGATGCAGACTTCTGCAGGGAAGAGTAACGACAGCAGTGCTGGTGTTTAAACAAGGACTTGACCTATTCAAAATGCTAAATGTTGGATAGTGCCTCGTGTCTCTGGGAAGAAAAGTGTCTTTTTTTGCAATATAGTAAGAATATGCTGAATTACAGGCGAAATATTTTTCCAGGTTCTTCTGTGAACAGCTAGATCTGATGAAAATAGAGAGGAATAGACTAATTCTGAATAAAAAAAAAAAATCCCAACACTGGAAGTCAGGCATGAAATTATTTAAATGGATGGATTTCCATGTGAGTAAAACAGATGTGAGATGAAAATTAGACTTGGAAAATTCTGGGAAGTTGAATATCCTAACTCCCCATCCATGCATGATTTATTAGTCCTGTTTGCCTTTCTACTCATGCTCCTTTTTCCTTAAAGAAGTGGGAGGGGAGGGGGGAGCATGAATTAACTTGTGAAGCACAGCTATTTATTTAGCACCTCAACTCCTAAAGTTTCCTGGGAAACAATCCTGTAAAAGAGAGGCCTGATTTTATTGCTTTTTAATGTCAGGAGCAACCCCACTGAATTCTGAGAAGTTAAAGTACAAGAACAGTGTGACTCAGTCCTTCCCTTATATTATCAAATCATGACACATAGGACAGATTTTTGGTATAGGAAATTTATTTTTGTGCTCCATTCAAAACCAAACTAAACATCAGTCGGGCTTGTTTTGTAAACTGTTATGGTGCAAGAGAGTCACATACCATGGAAAGAAGCTTAGGAAGCACAAGACAAATCTTTGTGGTTTGTAGAGTGTTTGTGAGAAAACAAACATCATTAAGACAGACAGGGATAGTTTTGTACACAATCAGCAAGTTCTTATTTAACCTGGTGTTCATTGTACCATAGAAGTAAAAAACTTTTAAGTAGCTTTTTTAAGGTGAACTATTAATTTTTTCTAGAAAGACAGTAGTACGAGCAAACTTGATTATGTCTTGTGTGTTTGTTGTGTATGTTTGTTGTTCTCCCCCCTTCTCTACATTGGAGTTCCCATTTTGGTTATATTTTGTTATATTTGCCCAGATTCCTACGTGCTGTTACCATGCTCTAATATCAGCACGATCCAGTCTGTTTTTTAACTAACTTATCGTGCCTTGACTAGACACCACCCTGCTGCTTTCTTTTCTTGGAGGCCCTTTTAAATTATCTCTTCCCAGACAGTTTCTTACTGACGTCTGATGTCTGCAGCACTTTGTTTATCACGGGCAAAAAAAATGGCAGATTCATCACAGGATTTTCTTTGCTTTTGATACTGCTACAATAAGTTAATTTGTACAATATTGTGACTAGAAAGCAGTGAAAAGCCCCAAACCAAATCCTGCAACGTAAGCCACTCTAAACCCACAAAATTTAGAAGTGAAGTTTGTAGATCTTCAAATTGTGTTTCTTGCTCCTGAAATGGGGAAACTTTGGGTTATGTGAAAGAATTTTGTTTTCCCAACCATTGGGACCCTGTACAACTTCTTCTAGAGCTGTTTTGGGGAATTTGAACTGTATCCATGAGGGCTCCTTCAGAACATTGTGTTCCACACACTTTCCTGTAGCATCTGGGCACCTGTTGGGATAAGGTTTTTATTTGAAGATATCCATGTGAGGGCTTTGAGGAGATAGAGAATGTAACGTTTTTCCCATGTGCACGTTTTCAGCGTGGGATGTGCAGAAATGAAATAATTTTTTCAGTTAATATTTCAGATGAACAGACAGAAGTCATGTTTTACTTCAGAATAACCTTACCAGTAACTAGCCATAGGGATTACGTAAGAAATTTGGTTCCCACCTTGGGTTTGGGATACACTTTTTCCATCCATCTGTTTTCCATATAATTAATGCTTTCATGTATTTTCTTCCTCTTTCTCAATCATTTATTCAATACTTAATGATTCAGAAAAACTTCTGCATTTACTTAAAAACTAAAGCTATGATTCTGATGACAAATGCAGGGTTAGTTTAAGTGCTTACACACTCACTTCTCTTTTTATTTGAACAGATTCCCTGCCCAAGCAATGGAGTTAGAGTAAAAAAAAAGCAGAATGCTCCATTTGCCTCCCAGATGGACTTATCCTTCTGGTTTTGACATAAAGAGAATCAACTCAGATGCATGAAGTTATATATTGCCTTCGTACCCAAATAGGATGAAAGCTCCACTGTATTTACATATGAAAGCAGCGTTGTATTAGGCAGTAGTAAAACAAAAGGTGAAAAAGACTCCCCTTTGCTGAGGAGCTTAAACTGTAACTGGGTGACTAACTGGTGTGCAATGTACGCCTCGCTGCTCTGTCAGGTGCACCCCCAAGTTTTAGGTAATAATAGGCTTGTTTTAAGACGTGGTGGTGTGATATCTTGGCAAATAGGGGTAGGTGTGTGATGAAAAATTCCCCACGCACAGGCGTGCTCGAGCCAAGAAAATGTTGTCTGGTTAATGCAAGACACGGTGAGTGGCTCTAACAAAAAGACAGAAGTAGGAGTAGTGCCTCATAGCCTGCTACGTGCTCTTTGAGCTCCGATGGAGAAGGCTTTCTTTTCTTTGTGTTATAGACCAGAATCTGGTGTTTAGAGATCTGTGAAGGACTTTGGGCCACCAGGACTCTGCAGCACTGTATGTGAGCTGTGGCTGTGGTCTCAGGGGCAACGCAAACAGCTTCCAGTCCATGAATACACATAAGTTTGCTTGGGTTCAGCTAAACAAGTGGCTTTAGAGGATAGGCTTGGGTGAAAATATGATATTGATGTCTTGGGGATTTGCAGTCTTCCTGGGAGGGAAAAATGAAGCTGATTGAAAAATCTGTGAATAAAGCGGTCTTTTTAAACCAGAAAAACTTGAGCCAGCAGAGGTGTAAAAAGAATAGATAAGGAAACTGAAGGCACGGATGGGTAAGATGACGTGGTGTTCTAAGGGAAGGTGTCCATCCTGGGTAGCTCTGACCTGCTTACAGGAAGGTTAATACACAGTGTGGGCTTCCCAGACCCCTGTCCACTTTGCAGGTGATTTCTTGCAAGAAATAAAGCTTGTGTTTAGTTTATAAGAGAGAACCAGTATGTTGGGGGGGTGATGGGCAAGGAGGTGGACGTAGCCAGAGTGATTTTACCATCTAACAGTTCTGAGTCCTTTTGGGGAAACGTTCATCTCTCTGCATAGTGTGTTGTTTCTCAATACACATTTGGTCTTGAATGAAAGTGGACCATCAGAAAAAATTACAGAGGAACGTGAGGCAACAATAGCATGGGGAGCAGACAGAAAAAAGACAGGATCTAGGACTTTTGTAGAGGAAAAACTATCAAGTGTTGAAAATGGCCTGAATAGGCTGGCATCCAGGAAAAGGCTGAAGATTCCTTGGGCACACATTGGGGTGGGAGAGGGAAGGGGCACGCTGCTGGCACCAACCGAAGGTGGAAAGGAGTAGGGAGGGTCTAGGAGGGAAGGCACAAGTTCATGCAGCAGAAAAACACCCAGGAGGAAGTTTTAGAGAGAAGGTTTCAGAGTTATTAAAGGGTGTGAGGGTTTGATCACGGAAGTTTCTTTTGAAGCTTAAATTATTAATGAAGATAGATCATATATCAAATAGTTCTAAACAAAGAGCTCAGGGTCTTTTGGAATTTACAATGGGTAAGTCTGCAGTGCTCTGTGGCAAAGCCTTGATCTAGCTTTGAACAAAGTAACTATTCTATGAAAAAAGTACCAGGGGCATAATCAGTGAAGAAGGTTCCTGTTTGCTACAGTTTTCATCAATCATTAATTGGCCTATTTCTTTCCAGTTCTGTTCTCTTCTGTTTTCTGCCTCACTCAGCTCCAGGCCTTCCTTCAGCGTGGTGCAGTTGCACTGGTGCCCCTGCGGAAGTTTGTGTGTTTGTGAGTTTCCTGAACTGCTTCTGCCATACACATTCCAGCTAAACGCTGCCGCCTGGAAGGGCTCCAGAGCAGAGACCCTGAAAAACACAGCCCAGCTGGTCTGAGAGATAATAGCTGCCAAATGAGTGGAGCTGTCTGCAACGAGTCCTGCGCAGGGATATGGCTGTGACTCTTCTGTCCTTGTGTAGTTTGAAACGTGAATCAAAGTCATTAGGCTGGTTTTGCCATGCTAATGACACGGTCTTGTTCAAAGACTAATGGAGATAAGAAATCCGTATTTAATGGCCATGGAGGTCCTGGTTTGTGGCATGGGTTGCTCTCTCCTCACTTGTAGTTATGACTGCATATTGGCATACAATATTTCTTTCTGTTAATTGAATTCTTAATGATTGAATACAGCCAATACATAGTGCTGAAACTCAAGAATAGATATTTTTCTTTCTGTCCCTAAGAGCTTCGGTTCTTTTCCTTGCAAAGTCAATCAACCAGTTTGCCTGTGATGTGCCCACAGGAGGAGACAGGTTTGATCTGACTGGAGGCAGGGTGATCCCGGGTGTGGGATCAGGCAGTGTCATGTGGGAACGTTCACCAGTTTGAGGTGGTGGGTGGCGAATCAAACTCTTCTGGTACGGTGAATTTAAGATTACGTGGGCTGGACTGGCTTTATACTGTAAGTGCTGGCTTAGACAAGGTTGACAGAGACCAGAGGTAATTGTTAACATTAAAGTCAGTGGGTGAGATGAAAAGCATTATGTATGTAACTATAAGTGCAGTTCACATCCAGTGGAAATACTTTGCATTAGCAGCAGATTTTGTTGCAGTTCTGTACTGGGGTCAGGCATAGTTCTTTTTTTTTTAGGAAAAGCACTGAACAAAGTTCTCCCTGAGATGCTGAATGCTTGCCAGAGCTTCCCAAACAAATGAGGGACAAAGTTGGCACAGTAAGCACTGAAGAGACGTAGGGTGCTGCTCACTGGCAGCCTGGCCACCCTTACCACTTAGCATATTTAGTGCTGGGCCACCCTGAGAGCTTAGTGAAGCAGTGTTTCGTCTGCCTGGTCCTTCTTTCCCACTGACAGGTTAGGATCTGACCCTAGAAGTACAAAACTAAACACCCTTTCTCCTCACAGCACTTTAGCAACATTACAGAATCACAGGATCACACGGGGTTGGAAGGGACCTCTGGAGATCATCTAGTCCAACCCCCCCTGCCAGAGCAGGCCCACCCAGAGCAGGTTGCACAGGAACGTGTCCAGGAGGGGTTTGAATGTCTCCAGAGAAGGAGACTCCACCACCTCTCTGGGCAGCCTCTTCTAGTGCTCTGCCACCCTCACAGGAAAGAAGTTCCTCCTCATGTTTAGGTGGAACTTCTTATATTCAAGTTTGTGCCCATTTCCTCTTGTCCTATCTCTGGGCACCGCTGAAAAAAGACCGGCCCATTATTTGAACACCTCTGCCCCAGATTTTCTTAAATTTCCTTGTGTTGCTTTTCCCTATCAAAATCTGAATCCCCCATCTTTCATTTTCATGCGGTGTCATTTTAACCTGTTAAAAATGAAAGATCATCTCTCCCTCTCCCTTCTAGAGAGGGTGGCAGAGCACATTTGGTACAAGTTCATTTCGTGGCCCTTTCGACTTGACGTTGTGGCTGGTGAAGGGTAAGCATTTAGAGAATAAAAAGTGAACGTGAGTGTGTATAAAAGCCGAGCTATGGTGATAGAAGCAGGAAAGGACACCACCTTCCCCCCAACACCCCTTCATTTCTAGTTGGGGTGTCCCTGCTGACTGCAGGGAGGTCGGACTAGATGACCTTTGGAGGTCCCTTCTGGCCTGGACAATGCTCCGTCCACTTGGTTTTGATTACTTTGAGTGGGAATGACAGCCCGTGGGCAGGAGGGTAGCTAGCGTGATCATTAAGTTCCTAGACTCACTTCTATATATTTTTTTTTTTTTTTCTGCTGATTTCATTATGAGTTATATATATTTATTTTTTTTTTCTGCTGATTTCATTATGAGTAATAAGAGTAATAAGACCTTGCTTCTCACCCAAACCAAAAAAAAAGTCCTTAAAGCCAGAGAAAAAAAAAAGAAAAGAAGTGAGGGCGTGAGGTCTGCCTGGCCCAGTGCCGTTTCCCCCCCTCCTGGCGATGAGGGAGGGGGTGCTGGATGGCAGCCCAGGCCACCGGGGCCACCCTTCTTCCTCCTCCTCCTCCTCCTCCTCTTCTTCCCTGGGGGCGGCGGAGGGGAATACCCGGCCCGGGCGGTGGGTGAGGATGCGGGTGAGGATGCCCTGGGGGTGCTTCTGGGAGAAGCCAGAGGCTCGGCTGCCTCGGGTGGCGTGACCCCGTCTCTCCGGTGAGCGTTGCCGCCGCGGGGGAGGGAGGGGGGGGACACAGCACCGGGAGCCCCGCAGGTTCCACCGGGAACCGAGGCCGGGGTTGCGGGGGGATATGCGGAGGGAGCTCGGGCTGGGTTCCCAGCGCGCCCCTAAGGCACCGCGCCGCTCCACCCCCAGGCGCGGCCTCATTGGCTGAAGGCGGTGCTCATCCTCTGCGCCAGCCAATCGGCTCCCCCCAGCTTCGCGGGCGCGGGGACGCCGTGGCCTCATTAAGTCGTGGGGGAGCCCCGCCCCTCTCCCGGCGCGGCGGCGGCGGCTGTGGGGAGAGCGGGCGGTGTTCGGTGCGGGCTGCGAGGCGCTGTAAGGCAG
>NW_015090800.1:3598643-3630151 GCF_001431845.1 Calidris pugnax | reverse complement strand
CGTGCGGGCCCAACGGAGAGGGGTTGTTGGGGCCCACAGGAGGCTCCCTGAGGCGGGGTGTGTGTGGGGGTGTGTGTGTGTGCAGGGGGGCTTCCTTAGCGAGGGAGCCAAGGCCGTGTGTGTGTCCCTTGAGGGTGGCTGTGTTGGGCCCGGGGCAGGTAGGGGCTTCTTGAGGGGGCAGGAGCTGTGAGGCACCTCCTCCGGGTGTGTGTTGGTGTGTGGGGGTTGCTGCCCCGCTCCTCAGCAGCCTCCTCAGTGTGTGTGTGTGTTTGTTTGTGTGTGTGTGTGTATGGGAGTCGCGGCCCCGCCTCTGGGTCAGCCTCTGCCTTCTTAGGGAAGGCTGAGAGCCATGGGTGCACTGCTGTATAAAAGAAAGGGCTGAGGGGGTGAGCTTTGTGCTGGTTGGAGCAAGGAGTCCTGGAAATGACCACATCTGGCAGTTAGACCTTAAAACCGTGCTTGGCTAAAAGGTGTGCCAATATAAGATGTTATCTGGAGCCCCTTGCTCTCTTCCACTGTCCTGAGCCAGGGCTCTACCTTGTTTCTGCTTTATGCTGGGTCCAGGTCTGCTGTCCGTATCCTCTCTGGCATCCCAAAGGTTTTGGTGGATTTCTGTGCGCTGGAGGTATGGTAACTGCAGTCTAAACAAATCTTGAGGAGCATATAATATCCTGGGGCATCTGGGAGACTCAAGAAACTTTCCCTTGTTGGAAATGCAGGAGCTGCGCATTTGCATCTTTTTGGGAGAAGGAAATTGGTAGCTTTCCCAGCTTATACAAGGGGTGTGCTTTATTTTCTTACAGCTCTGAGGGCGAATGATGGTTGGCATAGCCATTTGTGCTTGTGGTTTCTTTCTGTGTGAGCACTTGGTGTTTATTCTCTTCCTGCAGGTAACTAGCCAAGAGTGTGTGGTGGCTTCAGTATAAAGCAGTTCTTGAGTCTGTGCTGGGATTTGTGGAGGTTGTTCCTTTGCCATAAGAAAGGTGAGTAGGATTATTTCCATGTGTTACTCTAAGGCTTTCTAACTTAAAGACTTCCGTAAGTGGACTGATATTTAAACAACCCTGTGACTGCCAGTTCTTTCTAAATCTGTTTGAGAGTAGTGATTCTGTCTAACCTTTTATATAACTGAGCTGGAGTTTGTGGTCCCCAGATGATTTTTACATCTTTGTATGAGTCTTTTTTATTTTTATATTCATTGAGTTTTTTTATTGGTTTTTACCAAAAGTACTCAAGTAAGAACATGTGTGAACAGGTGCATCTCCTCTATTGTTTGGTCTTGTGGGGTTTTTTTGTTTGTTTTGGGTCTTACTTTGTAAGCTTTTGTAAACTGTATTATCCACAGGATCAGATTGTAGATACTTAATTGTTCAGTTTAATTATGAAGAGATGGAGCTTTTAAAGGGGCTTTTTTTGTGTGTAGTAGTTCATGCTGTGAACACACTGCAATTTTTAATCATATCTGTGGGATGTTGGAGAAGGCATTTCCATCTAAAGCCAAAGTGATCTATCTGATACCAGGTTTACAACAAAAAGGAGTATCTTATAGTGTTATATGTGATGTGACATGACATCTGAATCCTAATGATAGTTGATTTCTTTGGTTAATGTGCAACTGATTATTGTGAGTGGAAAAAGTGGAACATCAAAGAGATTTTGAGTTACTCCTTGTCATACACAAAATTCAGGTCTCTGTTGTGGGAAATCATAGAAGACTTTCCCTTGTGTTTACCGACTGTCTACTGTGTATCAGACCATACACACTGATGCTCTGTAGAAATCTGTCAGTCCTCAAAGGATTTTGAATCCTGAGCTGTACCAGGAGTCAGAAGTTAAAGCTGGGGAGGTATTTTGTAGTGTCCTGGTGTGTTGTAAGACTCTGTCTTCTGTGGAGTAAAGGAGAACTAAGCTGCTGCTGTAATCAAGATCAAATTACTGAGGCTGTTAATGAGTTCACCTTTTCTATATACTTTCTGAAAGTCTGCTAAAAGTGAATGTTGACAGCGTGCTGGGTGCTTCACAAAACCCTGTCCTACTGACCTAATTCAGAGTCACCTGAATTTAAGACACTTAAAGTGTGATTGGAGCAGCTCCAACTGATTTGAGGTGATGGGAGCTCCTATAAGGGTGTCTTACATGGAAGTCTAGTCCAAAGTTGGGTGTGCTGAAGTCAGGGCTCAGTCTCCCACTGCCTGTGGTTTTGGGAGCACTTAATGTTCATTAAAGTATACAGCAGTCCTCCCAGTGCAGAGAATTGTGTCTTTATGTTTTTTCCCCTGCTTTGTCTGTTGCTATCTAGTTTCTAGTGACATCCCAGGTCAGAGTGATCAGGTGGGGCTTTCAGAGTTGCAGTGCTGTGTTAGATGGACTTTTCAGGCACCACATAATCTGCTAGAAGATCCTTGGCCACATTGCAAAAGCTTGGGTGAATGGTCAAAATCCATTTAGCATTGAAGACAATCCAGAGGTGGTTTTGCTTAGTCAACAGGAGCAGAGAAAGGTGCTGCTTCATGTTATGACTCGATGATCCCAAGGGTCTCTTCCAACCTGAATGATTCTATGATTCTATGAATGTGTAGCTGTCTGTTATTTAATGAAGGCAGAAAATATGCCATCTGTGCCTGCTGCAAAAGTGAAAACATTAATCTCAATGACTGAGACCCTGGCATTGTAACTCGTAGGCACCACAAGAGGGGAAAAATATACTTGAAGGTCAGGAAGAGGGTGGAATGATCTGTGAGATCACTTCTGGATTCAGTGAAATGGGGACTCACTATTTGTGCGTTGCATCGTAGAGTAGGTGTGTTGTGGCACTTGAGTGTGGAGGAGGTGGCCTGGGGAAAAAAAATCAAGCAGAGACAGGCATAATTAGCAGGACAGGACGGGGATGTGAGGAAACATGTTATGCAAAGCGTGATTATGGTGACATCTCTTTTCAGGAAAGCTAATAAGGTTCTGTGTATTGCCAGTTGCAATTCTGTGGTCCTTCTCTCCAGTTGCTCTGGCTGAGGGTCACAGTTGCTACCTGTGCCTGCGTTCCCTCAGAGCCAGTGTGTGTCTGGGCAGCTCTTATGGTCTTGGGCTCCATGTCTGTCTTCTATGCTCACCAGTGAGAGTAAGATCTATTTTTCTGGTTGGGAGCCTCTAATGTTGAGTGAGGCTCTGTGTAAGCACTGGAGGGAACTGTAGGCAGGGACAGCTTGTATAAATCTGGTACTAATCAGTTGGTTAAGTGGGCTAATTGCAGCAAGCTGGGTGAAGGATGGTGCTTTTCCTCCCATGTGGGGGTGGGAAGGAAGTCAAAGGCAGGGGGCCTCAAAGGTAAAAACATACTTGGCAGACACTGGTTTCTTTGGTTGCTTTGATTCTGGTAGTTGTCTACTCTTTGCTCTACATCTCCCTGAAAGGAGGGTGTAGAGAGGTGGGGGTCGGTCTCTTTTCTCAAGTCACAGGCGACAGGACAAGAGGAAATGGCCTCACGTTGCACCAGGGGAGGTTCAGGCTGGATATTAGGAAAACTTTTTTCACTGAAAGGGTTATCAAGCATTGGAATGGGCTGCCCAGGGAGGTGGTTGAGGCCCCATCCCTGGAGGTGTTCAAAAGACGGGTTGATGTAGTGCTGGGAGGTATGGTTTAGTGATGATGCTTGTTTGGTGTGTGGGTGTCTATTTTTGTCAGTTAGGTTGACGGTTGGACAAGATGACCTTTAAGGTCCCTTCCAACCTAGAAGATTCTGTGATATTACTACTTGTAATGCATTATCTATGGGATGTTTGATGTATCTGTCTCATGTCTCTGTCCAGATGCATCATTATTAGATGCCAGACCAGCTGTCATCTGTGCTACGCTGCAACCAAAATGGCTAAGTACAGGCTTGTTCTCTTAAGACATGGGGAAGGAGCCTGGAACAAGGAGAATCGCTTCTGCAGCTGGGTGGACCAGAAGCTGAGCAGTGATGGGATAAAGGAAGCTCAGAACTGTGGCAAACACCTTAAAGCTCTGGGCTTTGAGTTTGACCTGGTCTTCACCTCCGTACTCAGCCGCTCCATCCAGACTGCGTGGCTTATCCTGGAAGAGATGGGCCAAGAGTGGGTCCCCATTCAGAGCTCCTGGCGACTGAATGAACGTCACTATGGGGCGCTGATTGGTCTCAACAGAGCAGAAATGGCTCTGAATCATGGGGAGGAGCAAGTGAAAATATGGAGGAGAAGCTACGACGTTACCCCACCTCCCATAACTGAATCTCATCCTTACTATGAAGAGATATACAACGATCGCCGGTATAAATGCAGTGACGTCTCTCAGGATAATCTCCCAAAAGCTGAAAGTCTAAAAGATGTGCTTGATAGACTTCTTCCCTATTGGAATGAAAAGATAGTGCCAGAACTGAAAAGTGGCAAAATGATCCTTATCTCTGCTCACGGGAACAGCAGCAGGGCGTTGCTGAAGCACGTGGAAGGTAAGGGTCTTCCTTAGAGACTTCCCCTCATCTCCTTACTCAACTGCTTAAAGCTTTACATCTTCTTCTGTAGGGTATATTACTTATCTGAGAAATGTAACACTTGATGTCTGTGGTCTACAGGGAGAAAGTAAAAAGGTGGCCTTTTGGAACAGGAGTAAAATTGGGGGATAATTAGTTAGGTTAATGTAGTTAAGAGTTAGATGCTTTCCCCTTGTTTTTTACTGCTCACTTTAAACTACTGTATTCAAACGAATTTTGTGGCTGGTCTAGATAGAGCCTGAAGAGTTTGTGTCTAACTATTTTTGGATTTAATCAGCTGCTTTGTCAGAAGGGTTGAAGTCACAATCTGTTCAATAAACAAGCATTACTATAACACAGCAGAATAAAGTGCTTGCCTTGGGTTGCGGAAGATGTTCTTGACTGTTTCTGTGGTGGGTCACTTTTGAGGCTTCGTTCTTGATAATTTTTACTCCAAAAAGCTGCTGTGACAAGGAGTTCTGCAGAGAGTAGCTGCAGAAGTCAACTTTAGCAAGTTGACTTGCTAAAGCTTATGCAAATATTGTATTTCCCAATATAGCAAATGCCTACCAATGAACAGCAAAGCTGGCAACTTAGGTTGCTTATTTATTTGTGACCTGAAAAGGATGTGATTCATTGTTAGATTCTTCCTCCTGCCTCTTCTTCAATGATACGGTTTCTAGTTTAGATCATCCTAAACTGGAAGATGTATTAATTTCTTTGTGGGTAGAGTAGAATTTAGTGATTATGTGTATGAATGCAGCCTACTAGAGGTGTAGTTGCAATTATGTGCAGTCTGGATTGTGTCAACTCATTTTTTTTTAGTTATAAAACCCTCTGCTGTGTGCCTCTACAGCTCTGACCCTGCTGAGCACTTTTGGCATTCAGGCATGCTGGAACAGTCAGGACAGTTGATGCTTTAGCAGGAGTCAGAAGGCCAGGGAATAAGCTGTACAAGTGACTCCTGGGACTATAGAGGCTGTGAATTCTGGGGTACAGATCACTGCTGGGGTGAAGGAGGAAAGCTGGTTCAGCTGGTTCCTCTGATGTGGTCTGGGTGGTGGTCCACACCGTGTGAAGTGATAAAGAATTACAAAGGAAAAAGGGACAATGATCTGCAACCACGGTGTCTTCTCTGTCCCCTCCCTGGCTTGTCCCCAAAAACTGAATGAGTTTGATGAAAATGTGCTGGCCAAGGCCTTAGGGGATGAAATGCTGTGAGCTGACCACAGCTTCAGCAGAAACCTTGGGCCATTTTCAGAGCAGGCACACACCAAGGCTGGAGCAGACAGCATTGCTGGCTGGTAAAGGTTACTTTAAAGTTGTTATGGCTGGATTCCTTGCTGCATTGAGATCAGAGAGAATGCTTCAAGTTAGGGCAGCTGTGAAGCTTTCCTTTGGGACAATCTGTTAGGTCTAATTCTTCCAGGGCTGCCCCACTGAACCAAAGTAGAATAGAACTTTCTCTCTTGTCTGTCCTACACTGTATCTTGTCCCTCCCAGCATGTGCTTACGTAGGGAAATGTGAGGAATCCTTGGCAGAGGATTTAGTTTGCTTGTCTGAGGACTGTCCATCAGCTACCCCTGCTCCCATACAGGAGCAGTTGCCAGATACGTGCTGGCCCTTCTGCCCTTTACACAGTGGAGATTTGGATTGCTGTGGAGCTGGCCTGAAGGGTGGCATGAGCAGAGTTTTAAGACCTCAGTTATTGCTACCTTATTTGCTGTTGGCACAAAGCTAGGAGGGGTGGCTGGCACCCCAGAAGGCTGTGTGGCCATACAGAGAGATCTGGACAGGCTGGAGATTTGGGCCAAGAGAAATCTAATGAAATTTAACAAGGGCAAGTGTAGGGTGCTGCACCTAGGGAGAAATAACCCCCTGCACCAGGACAGGTTGGGGGCTGGCCTGCTGGAGAGCAGCTCTGAGGAGAAAGACCTGGGAGTTCTTGTAGACAGCAGGATAACCATGAGCCAGCAAAGTGTCCTTGTGGCCAAGAAGGCCAGTGGCATCCTGGGGTGCATCAAGAAGAGCGTGGCCAGCAGGTCAAGGGAGGTCATCCTGCCCCTCTGCTCTGCCCTGGGGAGGCCCCATCTGGAGCACTGTGGCAAGTTCTGGGCTCTCCCGTTCAAGAAGGACAGGGAACTGCTGGAGAGGGTACAGCAAAGGGCCACAAAGATGATTAAGGGCCTGAGGCATCTCCCTATGAGGAGAGGCTGAGGGCCTTGGTCTTTTTAGTCTTGAGAAGAGAAGGCCTGATCCTAAAATTTCCTCTCCTTTGAGAGATTGCCGTCTCTTGGGTGTGGTGTGGTGGTCATGGAGCATTGTCATGCGTAGGGTAAAAAATGAAGGGGAAGCATTACCTGATGTGTTGAAGAAAGATGCAGATGTTGCACCCATTGTACTTCTCTGGTTGTGGTCACAGAGCTGGGACAGAGCTCTGGAACTGGGCTCACAAGCAGAACATGATGACTGGGAAGGCCTGATGCTGGTCTCACTGGTTGGTGAGCAGGGAGGGCAGTGCCCTCAGGGCTTTACTTTTTTCCATTACTGTGTGATACTTGTGCAGTTACAGTATTGCAGTAGTTTACATGCTGGAGCTACACATTGTGAGTCCTGGTGTGGATTCTGTGTTGAGGACTACCTAATAAGATTATTTTGCTGATTTTGCCACTCAACCTTCTTAAGGAGATACTACTTATGTGACTGGTGTCTGAGGGCAGTTACAGAAACCAGCTTGAGATCTAAGAACTCGCTGCTGTTGAAATGAGATGGCCTTGCACTCCCCATCATTCATCCCAGCCTTTGCTCTGTACTTCTGCTTATTTCTTATGAGCTTCTGGGGGCTTTTTGCAAGTTAACTTGGTCTGTAAACTGGCAGGAAACAGCCAGGAGTGGGTAGTCTTCTGTCATGGTGGTGGCTTGAATCAGCCTGGGGAAGGTGGTGGCAAGTGCCTGATGAGCATGCTTTGGGGCTGGAACAGCCTGACCAGGACCTCCAGCTCAGACAGGTTTCATCCATGAGTTGTTAGTGACTAGTTTTGCCAAACTTGAGTTTGAGGGACCCTCAATTGTGCTTCAGCCAGAGATGGAAAGTTTTTTGCCAGGGCTTTGTCCAGAGGGCAGTTGTGTGCTGGTAGGCTCCAGAGTTGGGTGCTCTGAGAGCTCCCATTTGTCACAGCGTTGCCCTGAGTTCCTGGTGGTGCCAGGTGGTTCCTGGTGCCCAGTAGGCTTGGCATGGGACACAGCCAGGACAGCTGACCCAAACTGACCAAAGGGATATTCCATTACCATGTGATGTCTGTTCAGCAATAAAACCTAAGAGAAAGGAGGAGGAGGGGCATTTGTTATGATGATGATTCTCTTCTGGAGCAGCTGCTATGCATACTGAAGCTCTCCTTCCCTGGAAGAGGCTGGACATTGCCTGCTGATGGGAAGTAGAGAATAAATCTTTTGTTTTCTTCTGCTTGTACTTTATTAAGCTGTGTTTATCTTCAACCACAAGTTTCTTCTGTCTTATTTTTGTCCCATCTCCTCCTTTCCCTCATCCTGCTGAAGAGGGGAGTGATGGAGTGACTCAGTGGGCACCTGGTGTCCAGCTGGATTCAACCCACCACAATCCTTTTTGGTGGGTTGACCCTGTCTACGGGATGAGGAATGGAGGTTTTGCCCAGTTCATCATGCAGTCTCTACTGCTCCTTCCTCCTTGCCCTCTTCTCCAGCATGGGGTCCCTCTCGTGGGAGACAGTCCTTCATGAACTTCTCCAGTGTGAGCCCTTCCCATGGGCTGCAGTTCTTCACAAACTGCTCCAGCATGGTTTCCCTTACAGGCTCACAAGTCCTGCCAGCAAACCTGCTCCAGCATGGGCTTCTCCCTTCATGGTTTCCTGGGTCCTACTAGGAGCCTTCTCCAGCATGGTTCTCCATGGTCACAACCTCCTTTGGGTGTATCCACCTGCGTGGAGTTCTCTGGGCTACATGTGCGTATCTGCTCCACTGTGGACCTCTGTGGGCTGCAGGGGGACAGCCTGCCTTACCATGGTCTACACTGTGGGCTGTAGGTGAAATCTGCTCTGGCACCTGGAGCTCCTCCTCCCCTTCCTTTGGTGACCTTGGTGTCTGTGGAGTTGTTTCTGTCATGTATTCTCCTTCCTGGCCACAGTTACACAGCAGTGTTTGGGGTTTTTTCCCCACTTAAATATGTCCTAACAGAGATGCTACCACTGTTGGTCTTGTCCTTGGCCAGCGGTGGGTCCATCTTGGAGCCAGCTGGCATTGGCTGTGTTGGACACGGGAAGTTTCTAGCAGTCACAGAAGCCACCACTGTAGTCCCTCCCACTACCAAGACCTTGCTGTGCAAACCCAATACAGACATAAAGTCTTGGCAGAGGGAAGGATGAAACAAGTGTAGATAATATTCCGCAACTGTGGTTGTAGTCCACCCATCTTCTTCCTTTCTGTAAGATCTGCTCAGTGAGCTAACATTCTGTGAAGGTTAATAGTTGGGTTCAAAGGCTGTGCCCACCGCCCTCCTCGACCCTACTGAAGCCAGGGCCTCTGCCAGCCTGGCCCTGAATATTTAACTCCCTAGTGTTTTCATTAAGCTTGTGAGAAGGATGCTATGACCTGATTTTTTGGATCTCAGGAAGCACCAGCTCTAGAACAAGCTCATGGTGGCTGAATTTATGCTTATGATCTTGTGTGTTTTGGTGGATGAATCATCTGGCTTCAAGTGTAGTTGACGTGCAAGGGAGGAGGGATGGGGCTATTCTCCACAGTTGTGGGGTTTTTTGTGGTGCTCTGACCATAAGAATAGAAGGAAGGAACTTGGTAAGAACAGGTGAGGGGGAGGGAGAAGCTGAGCCAGCCCTTGCAGAAGTTGGCTGTAGGTGTTTGAAATCAAGCCCGATGAGTTTTGCCTCTGTAGGACTTCCCAGGGTGCAAGTATTTCAAAGCTACCAGGTGAAGGTGAGTTCTTAAGCTTGTACAGAGATTACTGGTGTCTGTGTGTTCAATCACCCGGTTGAATTAAATGGAGTGTGAGCTGAGGCAGAAATCTGAATGTGACTTGGAAAGGTCTTTTTCATAATAAATGCTTTACCAAATTGTTACGATGTTCACGTAGCTAATGGCTAATATTATTACAGCTAATATTCAGGAACGATGTTTAACGGGGGGGTTTTGAGAGAGAACATGGGAGAAGTCCACTTGAGGAACGTAGTTGCCCAGTCAGCATTTTATCTGGGGTCCTGAGGAAGACATCCTGAATACTTCAGTAAAGTCTGTGGATTCTCATGGCTGTAAGGAGGTAGGACCTTAGTTTTAAACCCCTGCAGGGAAAGAGAACACGGGGAAAGCAACACGGTAGCCTTCAGCAGGGCTGAGACCCAGGTGCTAGCATTTTCCTGGAGGGAAGAGCGTTGCTTCTTCAATGGTCTTATTTCCCACTGCACCTTGTAGTCAGCAGTGGAGTCCTTGCCCTGATTTCACCCATCTTCCCTGGGAGATAAGGTGGGGTTGTGACACAGGCCAGCTCAGATGAAGTGCAAGAAAAGGTCACTTGGCTATAGTTAGAGCACATGAAGTAACTGGATAGCAGTTAGCTCAGGCTTGGAGTGGCCGGAGTGGAAGTTGTGATCTCTCTACTGTCCTCCTGTGTACGTTTTGCCTGCAACTGAAGAGCTTGACCAAGCTTCTTCCTTCCTGAAGATCAGAAATGCCATACAAATACAGAAACAGCACTGAAATAAAGCAGCAGGACACTATGGTTTCTTTAGGATTTTCACCTGACTTCAACTTGCATTTCCAGCCTTCTGGCTGTGAGGCAACACTTCTGTATGAGGAAAAATCCCAAGGAAAAAGCCCACATGCTGGCTGGAACTTGTTTATCCCAGACTGGGCTATTTTGCTTTGTAAATCAGTACTAGTTGACATTGCTGTGGTCACTGTGCTGTGTAAAAACAGTGAAGTGCATTTCTGAATCCCATGTAGCTACAGCTAGTTTTGTTTAATCCATCTTCAGAGGAAACCTTTAAATATCTTGGCTCCTGACCGCATTATGTGGTTTGCCTAAGTTCTCCTGCATGACTTCATCTGTTTTGTGTGTATCCGAATGGTTTAGTCTGGGAGACTGAATTTGAGAAGTGGGCAGAACACTTCCTAGGGCTGGGTTCTCTGTGGATACCTGGTGACATATTTATGTTCTTTAATACATTTAAGAATCTTTGAAATAAGAGCTCGGGCAGCTTGGCTGCTTGTTTTGCGAACCAAAGTCCTTGAGGATAGTGCTTGTGCTTGGTAAATGGGCTCAGTATTTTTCCTCTTGATTTCTGTGGGGTTTTAAAATTTTAGGTGTTCCGTGAGTGCTTTTCTGTAGGTCTGTGATTCTTCTGCCTACAACAGGTGAATTATTTATCCCTTGTATGCCAGGATTGCTTAAACTGGCAGAATAGAACTTTTTAATTAACTGATGTAATGATGTGTAAGCTTCTTGAGAGGGTTTGTCTGTTTCTCTTGCTCCATGTCCTTCTGAAATTCTGATCCACAGCAGAACGAGGTGCTTAGCCCAATCAAAGCAAGAATAGATCACTACAAAATTTGCATGCTTGTAGTCTCTGGGCAAGGGCATTAAATGGTTCTCACTTCATTGTTAGTTCTGTTTTTCCTGACCTGTTGTCATCCCGCTGTTGCTAAGTGTGGGTTTTCCTGTTAGTATGTTGGCTCTGCTTTTCTACTTAATGTGAAAATCACTGGTAAATTTGCACCCTTATGTTCTGAGAAGCATCTGTTTTGTCAGCTGCTCAAGAGGGTGTTTTCTTCACGCACCTTTGTCTAGTTTATACAGTGTCATCGTTTTAGAAGCTTGATGGTGTGCATTTCTTAAGCATGAGTTACTTGAAGCTGTCCTGCTTTACAGCAACAGGCTGCTGTTGTGACCTCAGTGCTGCTTAAAAGGGGTGAAAAAAAGAAATAATTGATATTCCCCATGACATTAGCTTTCTTTTGCCTGAAAGTTTTGAGGAATAATGACTTCGCCGTCACTGCTGCTTCATACAACTATTTAGACCTTGTGTGGAGACTTGGAGGTTTGGTTGCAAAATTCACTTAGATGTTTTGGAGTCTAGTGTGTTTGATGTAAAAATAAGCAACAATTTAATTGAGATTAGAGCCCCAGAATATTTTAATTAAGCACAGCTGGGTAAAATAAATTCTCTCCCCAGGTACACATTATTTTAGTGAAGTGGAAAATAGAGGAAAATGCTCCAAGTTGTATAACTTGACATTTTCCCTTTTTTTTTTTCCTATCTCCCTCATTTGAAAATGGCAATGAATATCCTGTATCTAGTAATTCTGAGTAGAGTACTGTAGGTGAGATGCTGTAAACTTGCTTCGGAGAAATCAGATGCGGGCAAACAGTGGTCCTTACACTAGAAGGATTTTTAAGACAGCTTGTGTGAGCAGCTTTGCACAGAAAATTTTAAGAGAAAAATCAGCCTTGGTACCCTGCCTTTTTAAAGAGACTCTATTTGTTGCTTAGTGGAGGCTGTTTCATGTTGGAGCAGCACATGTGCTCCTCCTGTACTAAAGGAAAGGTATAGACTCCAGGGCAATTTCTTCCTGTTTATTTCATGTGCGTAGACTGAAAAATAAAGAAACTGTCTTCACCTTGATGGGAACTCCCTCCTTTAGCTGTGTCACTAAGCAGTAGCCAAGCTGTGGTCTAACTGGTAATTGACCTTTGAGTAGCTGGTGATATTGATGAAGGCTGGAACATGTCCTTGATTCTTGTAAGACTAGATAATCCAAGAAATAAGGATGAGCTAGCTAGAAAATTAGCTTGATAGACAATTAAGCTGTTCAGTAGATGTAACTGTTTGTTTTTTCTTTGGCAGGCATCTCTGATGAGGACATCATCAATGTTACTCTCCCCACTGGTGTGCCCATACTTCTTGAACTTGATGAGAACCTGCACCCTCTGGGCCCACACCAGTTTCTGGGTGATCAAGAAGCTATCCAAGCTGCCATTAAAAAAGTGGAAGATCAAGGGAAAGTCAAATCTGCTGAGAAGTAAAATCCCACTGACACAGCTGTTTTCAAAGTGTGGCAATAAGTGATGATTTATGTATGACTGCTAGGTTGCACTGTGTGAAAGTCTCAATTTCAAGCACCAAATGATTGGAAGGGACAGTTATTGAGTCTCAAGTTGGTAGATTTACCCTCTGCCTTTCAAAAACTGGAATTTAGATTTCAGCATGAGGTTATGGATATGGATGAAAAACGAAATCAAGAGATCATTCAGGTAATGGAAACTTGCAGGGCAGTCTGCCCCAGATCTAGCATTGAGAGTGGCCCAGTACAGAAATCAAGGGATATGTTGTTGCTATCTACCAATAATCAGTCCTAATCTGTTAAGGGGAAAAGCACCAGCTTACTGGACTAATTAAGTCCAGGTTGTTATAGGCACTAAAACTTTCTCATTGATAAAATGGCACCAGGTAACAGAGTTATCCAGTATGACTCCTCTGTGTCAATGGCTGTGACAGTTTGTTCTGGATGGAGTTCCTTTTGTTTTTTCAGAACACTGTCAGCTGTACAGCTCTGTCATTTTGAGTCTTCCAAGGCCAGTTCATGGTCTGGAGTAAAACTTAGTAGAGATGTTCAGACTGTTACCGTAGTTGTCTTTTTATTACACAATATTCCATTTTTTAAGTAACCTAGAAGGAATCCCTTTTCCTCCACCATCTTTGCAAAGCCTAGCATGACCACATTTTGCTGGCTTGCAGTAGTAGGACTTAGTTCGTGGACTAAATTCTGAGTTAAGCACAAAGTTTTCCTGCTCAGTGTTTTAATTATCACTTAGCTCTTAGTGAGTGATCTGAATAGCTTTCAAACACTTAAGTAACATGTACATGAGGTTTGATCATCTTGTAGTTGAGTTATTAGAATAATTCCTGTTTACCTCAGTAAAATTGGATATAGGAAAATTTCCCCTCTGAGTTGCAAAGATCTCTTGATAAATATTTCCAAATAAATATTACTGTGGTTTTCTCTGGGGGGCTGGGAGAGATGCGTAAGGCACGTAGTAAGTGTACTGGGTGCAACTCATTCAGCCATCCTGCTGGTAGGGAAGGATGTCCTGCCATGCCTAAAAGTGTTTTCCTATAAAACTCTCCTCACAATCATAGCCTGATTCCTGCTGAGTGTGGCCTTGCTGTTGTGTTTGGCACTAAATTCAAACAGTTCACACTGTGGTTGTGTGTAGTGTGGCACGTATGGCAACTTGGTGTTCTCTTTATGTACACAAGCATGGAGATAATTCCACTTTTGAAGACTTGCTCTAATCTTACTTGCAAATATGAAATTTTTCCTTAAATTTAGATCTGACCCAGTGTCTTCAACACCTGAACATCTGGATTTTGACCTCTGCTACCAACATGGGTGGCACTTGTGTGTGTACTGTTTGAGCTGAATGCTTTCTCAGCATGGCCCAGCTACAAATTGCAGGAGAAGTTGGTAAGAATTCCCTCAGTATGATGATAGTATAAACTTAAAATCCTAGAGTAGCTGCTGCTTTGCAGTGAGCAGCTCTGTAGCTCATTTCTGAAGTGTGAGAGGATGTTTTTTACCTTTGAGGAGAGCAGTGTGGTGTGCCTTGGACAGTCTCCCTGCTGATAGGGATGTAGACTTTCCAAGATCCAATGCTGGCTCCTGTTAGTGTAGTGTGTACTCCATAAAAGACCTCTTGCTAGGTGGTAGTTTCTCTTGCATGAATGATGCTTGGGCTTCTTTTTGATTTTGTTTTTGTTGCCCTTGCAGTAGGAACAAAGTTCCATGTTTCTCTTTTAAACATAAAGCTGGTAGGTTTCCTCTTGTTTTGTACAAGCAAGGGTATTTGAGTGTTTTTCCCCTGAAACACTATTAGTGGCTTCCCTGCTGCTCTGTTTGACACTGACTTATTCCTTTGTGGGTTTTTAGTTTTCTGTACATAGAGTAACCCTGAATTTTAGTTGATACTTCCCAGGTCAGTGTTCTGGAGTTAAATTGTTGATCAGCAAATGTTCACCTGCCAATGCCCTGAGGAGGGCCACTGGCACTCAAATGATTAGATTCTTCTCCAAACATTCAATAATGTGTGAAGTTCAGTAACAAGAAAAAAAAATTACTCTTGCTTATTAAGAAGTCAAGCAAAGCCACCTGTTGTCAGTGGGGACTTCATGCATCCAGGTGTGTGGGCTTCCAGGCCTTGGCTATCAGTGTCCATGTCCCTTTGACATTGTGGTATTGTAAGGTAGAACTTCTTCAGGACTTGAGATGTAGCTGAAATGTACTTGGAAACTAATCTGGCCGAACTGGGTGATATGCTTTCTCCTCCCCTTTTCTTAGAGAATTTGTGATCTCTTTTTGGGAATGGAGTGGCGAATGGAAGGGCAGATGAGTGAAGATAGAGAGCATCAGTATTTCTTCTTGTGGGTGAATGGCTGAATCTGGCCTTTCAAAGAGTCATGGACAGTAAGAAAAGAGCAGCAGTATGATGTTTTCAGGTGGCACTGTTTCTGCAGTGCTGCTTAAGATGTGAATAGTGACAGGTCCCTGGGAAGTTTGACTTCATTGGCTTTGGTTGTGACTCCAAAGTGATGAGAGGATTTTATGTGAACATCTGGCAGCAATACCACCTTGTGAAAGTGTCAAATGGAACCAACTGGGGATTTCCTTGTGCTTTTTAACATTATTTTAACACCTTGCAATGCTTGCTTCTGAATAGCCTTCTAATTAAATTCCTGATTCATAAAATGTGTATATTAAAGGGAAACCAGCTTCCGTCAACAGTGGCATAAGGATGCCTGATCTTTAGGCATAGCTACATTAGAAGGAAGAAATGAGAAACTTGCTGGTGGCTTTAAAAATCATTGGTTGGAAAACACTTTCACCATGTTTAAGTGTGCCTCAAAGTCCTATAAGATAACCAGTGTTTCTACAGTTGACATTATGGATGTGGTTGATTTGGTTTGGTTTTATGCATTTTTTAACTTGTGGCCCGGTAGCAATAATAATTCTAGAATCTGTTTGAAAACCTTTGTAAATATGGTGGAGCTGGCAGGTTCTTTATAACTCAATAAATTCACCTGAAATAAATTTTAATCTGGCTTCAGTCTGTCTTCCTTTTACTCCCTTCCCCTTTGTCTCCTTTCCAGGGCCAATAGGTAAATAAAACTGTGACCTTCAGGGTCCCAGAACTCGTCAAGCAGTCGTTGATGACATATCATGCAGTCAGTTGGGTAAAAATAGTGTTGGAGCAAACATTGCCTCATGTTTACATGTAAAGAAGTTGGGCTGGAGGGGAATACATACCTGTTTGAAATTATGGAGGCATTTGCACAGGAACAACAAATGGAATGTTTAGTTCCAGAACATCAGAGCTAAACAAATGTTCACTGTTTCTCATGCTTGCTTATTTAAAAAATAAGAATCGTTGCTTTTTGATGGTGTGTTTAAAATTGTAGCTTCTGGAGACGAAGCCAACCCCTTCACTCTCCAAAGTACTCTGGTGCCAAGTGGAGTTGTGACTTGAAATGACAAGTGCAAGGAGCTGCAAGGCTGCTGAGGACCGTTTCTTGTTATTGATCAAGAAAGCTCAGAGCTGTGGTAGGAACAGTCCCTTGTGACTCAAATGGAGACTGCAGAAGGGTTTGGTGAGAAGGAACCCCCATTTGAGAGCTGTGCCAAACAGGTGTTGCTGCCTCTTCCTTGTGTTATGGTGGCTCAAGGTATTGTGGGTGGGTGAATACAAAAGGGAGCTTGGCTTTAGCATCACAGAGAGGGCAGCCTGGCTATGGCAGGGCACTCCTTCCTGCCTTATTAGCTTGTTAATCAGCTCTCAGGCCTTTTTAGGCCTATTTTAGCAGAATTTAGCAGCCATGTTGTGTCCCCACCCTACAGAAAGAAAGGGGAGAGGGGGAAGAGGCTCCCTGTTCTTGCTCTTCACTTATGCTGATGGAGCAGGGGAGGGCAGCAGATACCAGGGTATGGAGATTGCTGTGCTGAGAAGTCAAGCTTGGTGGGATAAAGTGGCTTGAAGATTACTGCTGGTTTTGAAAGGAAGGGGGTATTGACCCACAGCTTGGTCAGAGATGGCAACATAGGGTGCTACAATTACTCTAGTACTATCCAGTGAATCCTCCTTTCCTGGCAGATGGTTGTCAGCCTCTCAGTAACTCCAGCGTACTGCGATTAAGGCTGACCTAGTTCTCCAGTTCCAATCTGTGGCTCTCCAGCTGTTCCAAAACTCTGCTGATTGTGCTTTCCAGGGTCTGTACAGAAGGCAGTGGTACTGGCTGTGCTAGGAGCGAGCAAGCAGGCAGAAAGATCCCTAACTATCCCTAAAATCAAAGCAATTGCTACTGCACAGACTGTGACTACAGATGGACTTGCAGAAATGTAAGTGGGCAACAGGTGGAGACAGTGCATTGTGGTAAGTATGTTCCTGACAACAGGAACAATTTTACACTCCTGTGTGCATATATAGGGATAGCAAGGCATAATCAGCCTCTTGTGAAAAGCAGCATGTTTTATCTCTACCAGCACTGCCCTGTAGCTTAACAAATGGTGTGAAGGTGATTTGGTTCTGGTGTGGAATAAATTGCAATCGTCATCTTGGTCACTTCTACAGACTGGTCATTAGTCCTGTTTTTGTCTTGCATCAGCCACTTCACCAGACTAGACAAATTCAACAGGAGCAAGACTGGCTATTTGCAGACAGATATGTAGTCTGCAAAAAAATAAAAGCAACCTAAAAGCCCACAATTCTGGTCAGTGATAGTATATGAGTAACTATGTCAGGAAAGGCTGTGGGGAAATCAGTGTTGTATGAGAAAAGGAGCTCAGCAATGAGCAGATGGCAAATAAATTTAAAAAGAAATAAAAATTGGAGGGTGTCTTGGGTTTTGAGGATCCGATTTCAGATACTCTTGTACTAATTTTTTGAAAGGACTGTATATTCACCTCCCTCCCCTATCAGAAGTTGTGGAAATTTATAAGCACTTCACGTGCTTTCAAATTGAGCTTTAAGGTAGATGCTCCAGACCCCAGCTTAAAAGTATCTTGAAAAATGTTGACTGATGTGACTTAGCCAAGCAGAGTGAGTTTGGAGGTGAAACAGACAGAAAAAGACCCCAGTAAAGCAAAATCCCAATCTTATACTGTAAGCCCCAATATGACTGCCTTCCCTAACAGTTTAGTGTGAAAAATGCTTGTTAGTGATACAAAGCTCATGAGCTTTTTTTTTTTCACTTGCTGTATGCTTCAACCCTCTAAAGGAATGGGTTTTTTTTAAGTACAAGCACACACATAACTTTCAATTTTATGAAATATTGTGGGAACTGATACTCAATTTTGTGTCAGGCAATAACAAAGTAGAATAAACTTTCACAGGTCTCGTTTTCCCAGATGAAAGCCTTAGGATATCTACTGAAATGAAAAGTACTTTCAATATTGGAAACCTGTGCTTTCTGCTCTGTGCTTTCTCTTCCATGTGGTTGGCTTGAGTGATTTCCTCAGGCAGCAGTTAGGAATACCTTCCATGAAGCTGTAAATCCTTCACGCGAGCTGCCGATAAGAGATTTCTGAGAAGATCTGAGAACTACTATTTCATCACCTTATCTCAGTGTTGGGGATAACTGAGGTACCTACACAGTGATAACATCAAATATTCCTCTCCATTTTAAAACGGCATGCCTTATCTTACTTACAGGTAAATTTTATTTGTTTCTCAGAGTTCCTGCTACATTTCATAATTTTAACTCTCCCCAGTGCCAGGCTGGGCTTGATCTGATCCTAATCACACGCTGGTTTATGTAGCAGATGAGCTACTTTTTAATATTAAATAACATATGTTGGCAATATCAGATGCAGTCAGACACACATGCAAATAATGATTACCAATACGCATTGTTATTTTTATGCACATATAAATGGAAAAGTTGTTGATCTTCTTGGCCTCCTCTTTGGGACCCTCACTGGTTTGTCCCTATATTTCCTGAATTGTGAGGATCTGATGGACACAGGTCTCCAGATGTGACCCAAGAAGCACAGAGTAGAGTGTGGTGATCATCACATCTCTGTCTCTGCTATTAATGCCCCTGTGGATGGAGCCCAGAATCCAAATTGCCTTTGCTGCTGCAGCAGCACGCTGCCAACTCACATTCAGCTTGTTGTCCACCAGGTCTTCTAGGTCCCTTTCAAAGAGGCTGCTCCCTAGCCACACAGATCCTGACCTGCACTGGGTTCTTTGTGTCGTCCCAGGTGCAGGACTTTGCACTTGTCTTTATTAAACTTCATACAGTTCTTGCCACCTCACTCTTCCAGCCTGTCCAGGTCTTTCTGCAAGATGTATCTCTCTTCTGATGTGTCCATCTCACCACCCTGCTTAGTGTCATCAGCAAACTTGGTGAGGGTCTTTTCAGTCACATCATCCAGATCATTTGTGAAGATGTTGAACCAAATGTGAGGCCAAGTGTCAAAGCCTGGGAGACCCTACTTGTGACAGGCTGCCAGTCTGAATAAAAAACATTGTTCATCACTCTCTGAGTGCAGCCTGTGAGCCAGTTTCCTACCCATCTTGTATTTTGTCAGGCTGTCCAGTAGAAGGCTGTGGAAACACTGTTGAATGCTTTGTCCAGGTAAACAACATCCACTGCTCAAGATGTCTGGATTCCAACCTGGTGTTAACAGATATTCCAGAAAGTGCCACTGATTCTTTAAATAGATACATGAAGCTGTTTTGAAATGCCAAAGTCCTATGCCTCAGACATATAACAACAAGAAAAAAAGAGAATAATTATCCTGTAAATCTATTTTAGGTGTATACTCAGTACCTCCTCCTGCTGTTGACTAATTCTAATCTGAAATTGTATTTGCTGGGATTAGGCCTATGACATTCAGATCCTCCCTGTGGTGCAAATCTGCAGGAGGACAAACTGGGTAGCAGTGGAAATTACTGTGTAAGCTCCATCTCAAGTTTAAGTGGACTGTTTTGCTTGTTAGCATGGTAGCAAAAGGTAAGTATCACCACTTCGTGCTTGATAACACGTCTCACTTGCCATATTCAAGACGTCAGCAGCAGAGTGAAGTTGTCAGGGTTTTCCAGATGAGGAGATATTTCCAAAGTACTTTATCTCCTATCTTTCTCTAGTTCCTTATTTAGCTTCTCCGCCCTTCCCTTCTGCCACCCTAGAACTCAAATTCCAGAGGAGCTTGGGTTTTGGTGCGTATTTCTCAGCTTGGAGGGCGTTAATCAGATTTGGTCAGAATCCACCTGAAATACTGACACCTTTGGTCAGAGCAGGACGCAAGTGAAAAAACAAACAGCAGCAAGCACCAAAACCATTTGCATGGAGAGCTGCTGTCTGTGCAATAAAGAAGCAGAAGTGTTGGTGGGCAGCTGGCTGAACACGAGCCAGCAGTGTGCCCAGGTGGCCAAGAAGGCCAACAGCATCCTGGCCTGTATCAGGAACAGCGTGGCCAGCAGGAGCAGGGCAGTGATGGTGCCTCTGGACTGGGCACTGGTGAGGCCTCACCTCGAGGGCTGGGTTCAGTTCTGGGCCCCTCACTACAGGGAGGACATTGAGCTGCTGGAGTGTGTCCAGAGGAGAGCCACCAAGCTGGGGAGGGGTCTGGAGAACAGGTCCTACGAGGAGAGGCTGAGGGAACTGGGCATGTTTAGTTTGGAGAAGAGGAGACTGAAGGGGGACCTCATTGCCCTCTACAACTCCCTGACAGGAGAGTGGAGAGAGGTGGATGATGGCCTCTTCTCCCAAGGGAATAATGACAGGAGCAGAGGAAATGGTCTGAAGTTGGGGCAGGGGAGGTTTAGATTAGATATTAGGAAGAATGACTTTCCTGAGAGGGTGGTCAGGCCCTGGAACAGCCTGCCCAGGGAGGTGGTGGAGTCACCATCCCTGGAGGGATTTAAGCAATGTGTAGACATGGCACTTCAGGGCATGTTCTAGTGCCTGAGATTGTTGGTTTGTGTCTGTTTGTGGGTGGATGTGGAGTGTTTTTGTGTGTGGTTTTTTGTGTGGTTGGACTTGATGATCTCAAAGGTCCCTTCCAACCATGAATATTCTACGATTCTGTGAATGCCAGTTGGCTGAAAACTCACGTGGTCCTTCATGTCTCAGAAGTCACCACCTGGCTCTCGGTGATCCCTCTGGCCACTGTGTTTCTTGCACCTTAGCAGGCTTGTGGTTCAGCCCCCTCCGTTGATGTGGTCCTGCCCGAAACTTCTGCATCCAACCACATAGTACCTTCTCCAGCAGCTCCTGTGCAGCTCACGCACAGGGCTTTTTTGTAGCCAACAGCTAAACTGCTTGCATAGAGGGAGCAATGGGATGTGGTAGGAGGGTGCTATGACCTGCTCGGCCACTGCAGTGTGTTTCTGCTCTGCCTGGGCTCAGCAGAGCTGTGTGACAAATGACTTCTTGGTTTTTTGTGTTTTTTTTTTTAACTTCTGTGGCTTGCCAAAGGCTTCAGTTTGTGCCTCCACCAGTGCTGGTGAGATTTGTGGTTTGTTCATCACCCCATGGATCAGGTCTTTTGTTAATGATGTCCCTTAAAAAAAAAACAAAAAAAGCATCGTGCCAATTTACAGGCACTAGCTGATGTTAATTCCTACAGGGTCCAAGGGTAGCGTGCCAGGAATGAAGAAAAATTGGTTGAGTTACAAAGGGAAAAATCGATTGCAGAAATATTAGGGGTGCTATATTAGATATGCCTGTACTCCCAGAAGGATAAGCTAAGGGCTGTCGAAAGACTGTATGATCTATTTTCCAGTTTTATGTAGCTTTGCATTCGTTTTTCATGGAGATGAGGAAACAAAGGGCTTCACAAAGCATGGTGGTCTCGGTTCAAAAGGTGCCTCCAGTGTCCCTAATTCAAGCGTTACACATAACGATTCCCACTGTACCCAGCATTGCTGAAAAACCAGGACACTTGAAGAGCTCTCTAACTGGATGCAGGGTGTGAAGAGCTGATCTTGTGTGGCTCCAAGGGGAAGGATGAGAAGAGAAAGTGCCTTTGCCGTGTAGATCCTGCTGCTAGACAAGTGCTTAGTTCTCATGTGTTTAATGTGTCCACTGATGGCAACAGAACTCCTGATTGAGAGCACCATAGTGGACCTAGCTCTTTGCGCTCGTGTTTTGCAGTGTTCACCTTGGTTATTATTTATTAAAGACTTAGGGGAGACCTTCTCACCATCTTCCAGTATTTGAAGGGTGGCTACAAAGCAGGTGGAGACTCCCTTTTTACGAGGAGTCACATGGAAAAGATGAGGGGTAATGGGTACAAGTTACTCCTGGGGAGATTCCAATTGGATGCAATCGGAAAATTTTTCACAATGAAAACAATCAGCCGTTGGAATAGTCTCCCCAGGGAAGTGGTGGATTCCTCCTCATTGGACAGGTTCAAGAACTGGCTGGACAGGGAGCTGGGTCATTTTCTCTAGACTCTGCTTTTTCCAAGAAAGGATGGACCAAGCGATCCCTGAGGTCCTTCCAACTGGGTATTCTATGATTGTAGAGTTGGGTTGATAGTTGGACTCGATGATCCCAAGGGTCTTTTCCAACCTGAACGATTCTATTATAACCTGGGGTCCTCATCTTTGTTGTCCTTGCGGGAAATGGTGGAAGTCCCGCTGACTGCAGAGGGAGAGGACCAGGCTCTCTGCAGATTTTTTTTTCCCCTGGATGCAGAAATAAAGCAGCAGACTTTGAAATGCAACCTTCATATCTCATCGGCATGTTTCTTTCTAGATTCCTGGGAGGGCCCTTAAAGCCAGCAGTCTTGGTGGACAGACAGGAAGAGGGCTAGACATTGCAAAGCATGAATAATCCTAAATTCTAGCCTGGTCATTCACCTAATGGAGCTATGAGTAATAAAATGAGGTTTTTGAGAAAGCTTGAGATTTCTGCTCCACCTTCTGTTTATACAGCTTTGTGCATTTTGCTCTTGCATGTGCTTAAAACACTAATTTGTTTTTTAAATGGAGTTCCATGTCCCTTCACTCGTGTGTTGGCCCCCAATGGCCGCTGTGGCCTTTGCTTGCTTTGTGAGAGCCACCATGTGGTTGTGTCAACAGCTACCCGGTCTGCAGGCCTACAGAGCAAAAAGAGGTTCTGTAGGGGCCCCTGTAACTGAGTGGGTAGCACAAGAAATGTCTGTGTGGTGTACTGAGCAGGACAGGAGGGTGGAGAGAGCCCATGTCCACATTTCCCACCTCTGCCACCAAAATAGGTCTCCACGTTGGAGTAGCCTGGGCCCTGGTCCTGGCGACAGAGTTCCCTGTGGACAGAACCCTCCTGTTGCATGGAGCACTCTCTGCTTGTGTACTTGCAATCTGTGGGCAGTGGTCCTTTCCAGGAGGATTTCTTCAGAGCCAGAAGTTGCAGGGGGGCAACGCAAACTACCTCTAGGAGTTGGAGAGACCAGGAGCCCTGATGAAGAAATCCATATTTACTGTATGTGTGCTCGCTCATCTTCTTACCACAAGAAGTTATAAGCATTTAGAGTGTAAAAATATAGAGAGAGTAAAGCCCTGAAGTCTTCAGAATGCTTGCATTAGAAGCATCTAGGTTGGAAGGGACCTTCAAGATCATCTAGTCCAACCATCGACCTAACTCTGACAAAAAAATCATCACTAAACCATGTCCCCCAAGCACCGTGTCAACCTGTCTTTTGAACACCTCCAGGGATGGTGCCTTCAACCACTTCCAACGCTTGATAACCTTTTCAGTGTAAAAATTTTTCCTGATATCCAACCTGAACCTCCCCTGGCGCAACTTGAGGCCGTTTCCTCTTGTCCTGTCGCCTGTGACTTGGGAGAAGAGACCGACCCCCACCTCTCTACACCCTCCTTTCAGGGAGTTGTAGTGCGTGATAAGGTGTCCCCTCAGCCTCCTCTTCTCTAGGAAAAGGATTCATTGGGTAGAATCCCATTGTAGATGCCAGCCAGTATCTCTTCAAGAGTTCGTTCATGCGAGTAAATGAACATGCAAAACCAGCCAGCCCTAGGCCAGTCTGACCACTTCCAGCTCTGGAGCGGGCAGGAGGAGAACACTCACAAGTCTTTGTAACGCCGCCGTTGCAAATGGCCAGGGACTTCTTCAAGTTAGATTTAAACAACCGTGATACAAAGTTGGATGTGGAGGAAGAGTTCCTGCCTGTTGCGATGTAGCGCCTCAGAGCATGTTCCTGATAACAGTGTTTTCTGTACCAAGGGGTGGGACAAGCTTTACCTCACCTCCTTGTGCGTGTCTGCAGTATAAATATCCCCTAATAATCAAGGCTCTCCCTTGGCTCCTTTTCTTGATAAAAGAGAATAACAGGTCTTTTTAGGATGTGAGTCATCAGACCTATTTTAGACATTTCATTTGGGTGAGGTTGATGGTGGCTTCCCACTATTTACTTCTCTGCAGTGACTCAGAGGGCTCCAGTCTTGACTAGACCTGATCTAGCATGGGTTTCACAGAAGCCTGTATCTGCACAGAGGCATCCCCCTGCCTGATTTGACCTGGCTGCTTAGCTGCAGAGTTTGGTTTTGATAGGTGATACACATAACACCCAAACAAAACCCATGGATGGGTATCTTTACGCTCTTGTCATCTGCCCCAAAGCTGGATTTTGCCATCCATAAAGGCAATAACCCAGCAAACTTGATCTCGTGTACAGCTACAGCTTCTCTTCCACCCCATTCAGGACCATGGGGCTGGCTTCCAGCACGCCTCATGGGTTGATGATCAGCCCAAAAACACCCCGAGGGGAATCTGCAGGCTGCTCTTCTCTGCTTGCTCCTCAGCTGCAGCACAGGCAAACCCGTGGTGTCAAAAGATGTCCTGAGGACATAATAGTCCTCCTGGTTTCAGGCTGAGATTGCCCAAGTCAGAAGAATTACATTTGGGTAAATGCAGTGTGACTCGGGAGAGAAACAGACCCACATTTTTTCTTAGAAAGCCAAATGCTTTATAGGACTTTGTTTTTCATCTGCGGCCGTCTCCAGCAGGTCCTGCTGGGGAGACGGGTCAAAGCAGAGGGAGCCGAGCTCCTTTATCTCATTATCAGCATTAAATATTTTGCAGAATTCTGGTGTTGAAAACTGTAATCTGAATGCTTGAGAAAAAATTCAGACCTGGGTATTTCCAGAAAATGCCCACATGAATTTCTCTGATTCAAGTGGAGCGACCGCAAGGGAAATTCTCAGGACAGACAGTTTCAAATTCTAAATAGAAATGTAACAGGAAATTAAAGTAAAAAGGAAAGACCTATGACCAATACCCATAAAGAATCATTTGACCAGTGTCTAGATTTCGACTGCATAACAAATCTAGGCAAACCACCAAGAAATATGTATTTGTTATGCTTTTTCGGTTACGTTTCTCAAGCTCAAACCACTTGAAATAAATAAGACTGACTCAGGAAATTAGCGTTTAAGGTTTTCACTGATGTAATTCTAACTGTAAACCATATTTTACACTATTAACGTCAGCAGCCGAGCATTGCTTTGCAGTCGGTATAATTGGATGCATCTGATAATTAAAAGGTCAATCCTGATCCCACTGATCCTTTTAGAAGGGCTTCCTTTTCGCTGCCTGTGTTCGGTGTGTACGTACAGGTAAGAGAGATTTCAAGTGGCAAAAGCTCCTGTCTTCCTGACAGCAACATTTCAACCACCTCTTTGGTGATTTTGGAGATGGTGGATACCTACCTCACACTAATGAAACACCATTCACTGAGTGTCCTGTTTAATCCCTGACAGGACATTATGAGGAATTTCTTACAAGTTGGAGGTGAGTCTTCAGGTTACTAATACTCTGGATCTTTTCAGTTTACAAAACCTGCATGGTGGTGCTGCCACGTGCACAGCACCCTAAATGGGACATCCAATGACCTGAAAATACAAGGGAAAGATAAAATGACACTTGGCATTTTTTGTAGTCCCGAGGGTACAAATCATACAATTGCAAGCTTACAGTCTGTTGGGCTTTCTTCTCAGGTTAGTATTTCCAGGCATTCAGAGCTAGCAATTTTTAAAAATGAAAATTCTAGTGTATAGTGTGCCAGTGCACACACGTATATAAGTATACACTCTGTCGTATACATGATGGTGTAACAGTAACTGTAATGGAAATTCCTCCATCCTGATTACACTATAGTTGCTCCGTTAAAATTGCCTTTTCTGGTGTGTTTGCACATAGTGGCTTGATGTTCTTTTAAGTGAAAAAGACAACTTTTTTTTTTTTTTTTTTAAAAAAAAAAAGCAAAACGAAGCTTTTTAACACTTTCCATCTCCCTTCCCCAACAACCAGAGATCAATTGCATTTCTCAAAACTCAAAGGGTTCTTTTTTTTTTTCCTCTCTAGGCTAAGAACAAGCATGAAAATGTCAAAGAAGGTAGCAGGTAATTATCTCTATGCATGCATATATGTAACAGCATACACATTTTTACGTTTTATAAGTAAGAAACTTCTAGTTTGGCAGTGCAGGGTTTCCAAGGGGCTGTACCATGCCAGCCGTAGCAGCAATACCAGTCGCTTCCCCTCCCTGAGCATTATCCCATCACTTTTGGGGTGGAGAAGCAGGGAGCCGAGCTGGAGCTCTGCAGCTGTGAGGAACAGCTGGCAGAAGCCCCTTGAGCATTACCACTTGCTTTGCCTTGCCCTTGAGCTCAAATAACTGTTTTATTGGTCTCCCAGGCAAGCTGTGAGTCCCATGTGTTTCTCCAACGTGGAGGGAATGAGAAGACCTTTCAAAAGCCTTGGATGCCTTTGTTTTGCTGCCGTTGGTTACGGAGCTGCTGCCCTGCGCTCGAAGGGGCTGGGATGCTTCCAGGAGCAGTGGGTTCCTGCCTGGAACAAGCTGAAGAGCACCTGCAGCAAGGTGGGAGGATTTATTTCTTATCATTTTTCAATACAGCTGGGTAAATACAGATGAAAAGCAACCGAGGATGTTATTCTCTGGGTATACCTTCTGGCCGGGAGGATAGACAGTTCTACAGGGGGTCAGAAAGTGGTTGCTTGACATCTTTTGCTAAGATTTGCTAAGATTTTCTCTTAAAAAGAGAAAAGAGTTTCTTTAAACTTTTAAAAAGTTTTCTCTTAAAAAGAGTTGGTCTCTTTTCCATTCTCCTCCCACTGAGTATTTATGAAGGGGCTTGGAGGCTGCTTCATTCAAAGTTAAAGATTAAGGTCAGGGCTAATTAGGCCCAACTTGTGAATCCTCCACCCTTGCAGGAACTTGAAGGGGTTCAAAACGTATCAGAGACATGGACGTGGTGCATGACTGATGATCCTGTTTTCTGCATAAAATATGGCAAAATATTAGGATGTGGAGGTAAAAAGCATTTCCCCAAAGACCGTAAGACACTGAATATATGTACCCCTTACCCACGTGCGACCTTAAAGGCAGTATAAAGTTGGCCAGTGAGAATCCAAGCAAACATAAGTCGGAAACCTCGTCCCGTTACGCGTGCAGATACTTATTGAGATAAAAGAGATCATAAAGCAGTTTGAGGTCCGCAAGCTGCCTGCTGCTGTAGAAAGAGCAATCCTCCTACCGTCCCCTGTGTGACTTGGAAATCTCCCATCTAACCCCGCAACAAGCCTAGCTGTGCTTAGCTCTATAAAAAGCAGGCAGGAGGAAGCATATTTAAAAAAAAAAAGAAAAAGCATGTGCTACTATTGTGAAGAGTTGTTTTTTTTTTTCCCCTTGGAGCATTTCAGAAGACAAAAGTGTTTTCTCCGTGGATAAAAAAAATTAAATGAGAAGCCACAACTTCGGGGTACAAATATTTTGTTTATAAAAACTGGAAACGGTTTTGGGAAGTGGTTTTTAAAGATTCTTTTTTAATAGAAAATGGTTTTAAGAAAACAAGAGAAAACTCAGTTTTAACTCCAGGCTTCTTTGTCCAAAAGGAAAACATTTTGTGAGAGGAAAAAAAAGAAGGGGGGAAAAAAGGCTTTTGTAATGTCCTACAAAAATACTTGGCATTTTTTGAACATTTCTGTGCCTTTGTTTGTATCTTGCTCTGCCTTTTAATTGTCATAATTTAGCCTTCCCCATATGCAATCTTATTTATAAAAGAATTTTGTTAAATACGTCATACTCTCAAAGGAAGGTGGCGAAGAGGGAAGGTTCCTGTTGCAAGACAGCATTCCTGGGGACAAGTCACTCTGCTGAAGCTCTCTGGAAGGCAGATAAATATGTTATAAGAAGAGCTTCATCCCACAAAGAATGTTTGCAGTGAGTTGTCTTTTCCTTTCTTAAAAGTACAGCGTATACATCATCTTGCCAAATCATTGTTCTTGCGTCAACCGCTTTCCATGTTGAGAATCTGTGTGTCTCCGCGTAAAATCACAGCTCTCCAAAGAGAGCTGGAAGTTCAGGATGGCACTGGGTTATGGGGTGGAATAGGTTGCTGCTTCTACACTTGGGTATGGTTGGGGAGGTAGGTGACTTTTTCTCCTTCTGTTTCACCAAAGACTCTCTCTAAGTGGGGATGGTCAAATACTGGAGAGAACTGATCGTCCGTGTATGATTTGCTTATAACATGAGACGGTCTCTGCAGGAGTTTATGGCTTTCTGTGCTAGCAGATTTGATTACTGTTTGTCCTGTCACTTCTTCTAATGGCAGACACAGTCAGCAGAAGTTGACAACAGGGCCAATAATTATGGTTGCCTGACATTTGAAAAAAAAAAAAATTAGTCTTGTCTAAATCGTATTTTCACTTGTTAATATTTTTGCTAAACTTCAGCCCTGCAGAATGATATTGTCCACACCAGAAGTTTTGCTCAGAATGGAGCATCAAAAGCCAAATCACCAAGGGCTCGCTGAGTCTTCAGTTAGGAAATAAACTGGTTTTGCCACTGTGAAATTTCAGGAAGAAGGAGGAGAGGATGCAGTGTGCCCTGGAAGTGGAGGGGCTGGGAGGGAGGTGGCAGCAGGGTCAGCAGAAGGGTTGATAATGATAAGAAGTCATCACAAATAATGACTGAGAAGGATGTGACAACTGAACTGCAACCGAAGCAGAGAAAGTAGGTCTAGAGGAGCAGACACAAATCCTAAGACTTGGCATTTCTTTTCTGTTGGCCAACAAGTGGCTCTAAAGTGAGTTTTTTCCTTCCCTTGGAGATGGTCCATGTTGTCTCTCTCCTGTTGGTGCAGAACCTAGCAGGCAGGGACACCTCCCACCAGAGCAGGTTGCTCAAAGCCCCATCCAGCCTGGCCTTGAGCACCTCCAGGGATGGGGCATCCACAGCTTCTCTGGGCAACCTGTTCCAGTGCCTCACCACCCAGTTATTATTTTAAAATTATTATTTTACTTTTCATTAGCAATTATTTCACTGTTTTTATCTCAACCCACAAGTTTTCTCACTTTTACCCCTCTGATTCTCTCCCCCCATTGGCTGTGTGGTGTTTAGTTGCCGGCTGGGATGAAACCACGACCCTTTGCTGTAGATCTTACCCTGTGGGAAAGCAGGAATAAGCCCCAGCCGTGGCTTTGGCTGTCTATGCTAACCTGCAGCTGCCAGACAACCTGCAGAAAATGTCACTCCAGCATCAGTAGCTCCTGTCCCAAGAGAGATCTGCGGCCTTCCGGCTTTCACTGAATTTCACTGAATTTTTAGAGTTGGAAGGGACCATAGAGATCATCTAGTCCAACTCCCCTGCTGAAGCAGGATTGCCTAGAGCTTGTCAGAGCATGTTACTCAGGAGCATCCAGGCGGGTCTTGAAAATCTCCAAAGAAGGGGACTCCACACCCTCCCTGGGCAGCCTCTTCCAGGGCTCTGTCACCCTCACTGTGAAGAAGTTTCTCCTCATATTTGAGTGGAACCTCTTATGTTCCAACTTGTGCCCGTTACCCCTCATCCTCTCACTGGGAACCACCGAAAAGAGTCTGGCTCCCTCCTCCTTCAACCCTCCCTTGAGATACTTGTAGGCATTAATAAGGTCTCCCCTCAGCCTTCTCTTCTCCAGACTAAAGAGTCCCAGCTCTCTCACTCTTTCTTCATCAGGGAGATGCTCCAATCCTTGAATCATCTTTGTTGCCCTACATTGGACTCTCTCCAGCAGTTCCCTGTCCCTCTTGAACTGGGGAGCCCAGAACTGGACACAGGATTCCAGTTGTGGCCTCCCCAGTGCAGAGCAGAGGGGGAGAATGACTTCCCTTGACCTGCTGGCCACACTCTTCCCCATGCAGCCCAGGATTCCGTTGGCCTTCCTGGTTTCCTTTCTCACCTACATCTCTGTGAACCGATGTCACTCCGTGCTAGACCATCTGTGCTAGCAATATCCAGGAGGACTTTTATTAATGACTGAAAATGGCATTTACTCCTGCAAGGAAGAACCAGCAACATCTACACAGAGATGCCTTCAAGCCAAAAACCAAGGCACCTTCCTGCAGTATGTGAGGTGTCCCTGTACCACTAATAACTTAAGGGGACAAAGCCCTGCTGTGCAGGGCTGCTCTGAAGGAGAGAAATGCTTTCACCACTAAAAATCAAGAAACAAAGCCAGCAGGAGCGTGGTTTGCAAAGGTCACTTGAAGCTCCCTTGAGAAGCATTCTTGAGAGCGGGAACAAGGAAAGAAATGGGTGGCAGGAGCCTCTCTCGATTTGAAGAGCTTCACCGTATCAGTATCACCCAGGGAATTCCCCTCAATTTTCGAGCATTGCTCAGCTGCTGCAGCAGGACACTGGCATTGCTGGGGTGAGCCTAAAAGACAAGAACTCTGGCCGTGGTTTTTCTGAAGCTTGGGAATGAAGTTGCGCCGTCCTGGTTCTGAAACTCGCGTTATAGTACTTTGGCATACCTTCTGCTATCTAGATACTCTTGCTCCATCTAGTGAGTGAATTTATTGCTCATCCTGGCTTAGTTTTGGCTGTGGAAAGGGCCCGGGGAGAAGTGCATAATTTATGAATTTGACCTATGCAAAGATGGGGATTACCCAGGAAGATTCTAGGTTTCATTTGGTTGGAAGAGTAAGAATGACGGTGATTTTAGCTTACAGCTGCTCATTGACACGTCTTTTAAATTCTTTTTTAAAAGACTTGAGGGTTTTTTTTTTAATGAACTTTCCTGTGAAAATCTACGTGTTTATATTCGGTGGGTGGATTTACTTGTTCTGTGAATCAAATGGGGGGAAAGAGATAAAATGAAAAAAAGTTACTTTAAGTACTTTTAACTGTATCTGTTACAACCCATCTTTACGGTTCTTGTTCAGCAGCCAAAACACATTCCTCTTTTATAAAAGAAGGAACACAAGGGCACCAGCTCACAGATCTGTAGAGCAATAAAGCCATCTCTGAGGTCTACGTGAGGGCCTGCATCCTGCTGGGCACCGATGAGAGAAGAACAGGGACAGGGCATGATGGCACAGAGATGGGACCCTCTCTGATGCCTGCTGAGCCCCTGTTAAGCTCAGAGAGGTCAGGATTTGCCTCTTCCTTCTTCTGTCTTTCTTCTTTTTCTTCTTCATGACAATGAGCAAGCAGTGTGCTCTTGTGGCCAGGAAGGCCAATGGAATCCTGGGCTGCATAGGGAAGAGTGTAGCCAGCAGGTCAAGGGAAGTCATTCTCCCCCTCTACTCTGCACTGGTGAGGCCACAACTGGAATCCTGCATCCAGTTCTGGGCTCCCCAGTTCAAGAGGGACAGGGAACTACTGGAAAGAGTCCAGCGAAGGGCAACAAAGATGATTCAAGGAATCCTGCATCCAGTTCTGGGCTCCCCAGTTCAAGAGGGACAGGGAACTGCTGGAAAGAGTCCAGCATAGGGCTACAAAGATGATTCAAGGATTGGAGCATCTCCTTTATGAAGAAAGACTGAGAGAGCTGGGACTCTTTAGTCTGGAGAAGAGAAGGCTGAGGGGAGACCTTATCAATGCTGACAAGTATCTCAAGGGAGGGTTGAAGGAGGAGGGAATCAGACTCTTTTCAGTGGTTCCCAGTGAGAGGACGAGGGGCAACGGGCACAAGTTGGAACATA
>NW_015090800.1:3490051-3598633 GCF_001431845.1 Calidris pugnax | reverse complement strand
GCCTACAAGTATCTCAAGGGAGGGTTGAAGGAGGAGGGAACCAGACTCTTTTCAGTGGTTCCCAGTGAGAGGACGAGGGGCAACGGGCACAAGTTGGAACATAAGAGGTTCCACTCAAATATGAGGAGAAACTTCTTCACGGTGAGGGTGACAGAGCCCTGGAACAGGCTGCCCAGGGAGGGTGTGGAGTCCCCTTCCTTGGAGATTTTCAAGACCCGCCTGGATGCTCCTGAGTAACATGCTCTGACAAGCTCTAGGCAATCCTGCTTCAGCAGGGGAGTTGGACTAGATGATCTCTATGGTCCCTTCCAACTCTAAAAATCCAGTGAAAATTCAGTGAAATTCTTCTTCTTCTTTGCCTTCTTCCTTCTTCCTGGTCTTTCTACTTCTGAGACCATCTTGCTGAACCCTGGCCAGACACATCTCATGCCGTATTCCCCCTTCGCTTTTTTCCCTTTCTCTTTCCAAAAGACATCCATTAAAACTGTGGGTGGAAAGCAGAAGGAAGGGGGGGTGGGGTGGAAAAAAGAGGCCATGGCATTTTTTTCTGAGAGTTTGGTTTTGGGCTCCTGTTTGATAGTCACGGAAGAAAACTGCTTTTTTCAACTGGCTGTGGGTGAGACACCAGGGGTTCTGCAAGCCCTCTTGGTGCACCCCACAGCCTGACCCGCACCAGGCACCATCCTCACCCTGCTGTTTTCTCTGCAGCCTGGCTTGTGCCTCACAGTGTGCCCAAAACTGCTGCTGGGGTCACCCCACACCACCTCATGCTTGGACCCCCTGGCCGTGCGTGACCAGGCTGGAAGCAGCGCGATGGAGACCTGTCTGCTCTGTCTGAGCACGCATGTGGTTTACGGAGTGGTGACAACCTGGTGTGCATATTTCAACCAGATGTGATGGCTACGTAGCATGGTAGCAGCAGGGACACTTGACTGCACAGTAAGTGCCATTTTCTTGGGGTAGGAGTTTCCTAATTTTATTTGAAAACTCCTGTTATTACTTCTGAGTTTGGTTAAGCCCATGTAACAGATATATATAGATACACCATATATTAAAATATAAAAATATATATTTTCTGAAAACATACAAGCTGAAGACATGGGGCTTCCATGGCTATCAGGATTTTCTGCTTTTAAGTGAAAACAGTTTATTATTTTGAAAAAGGATTTAATAAGGAAAGTTCCCTTCCCCCAAAAAACCTCCACAGAAACATGTCAGTACTATTTCGTACCTATTAAGACGAAAATTATACAGCATTTATAGACACTATCTCAATGCTTTTGCCTGGCTGTGGCTGCCTTGATTATTGTTCCAGCATTAAATGCCAGTGACAGTGAGCAACTCATATAGCCATCTGCACAGACCCTGATCCTTTTCTTCCCTCTACGCAGTGCTCTGTGCTATTAAATATCCTTGATCTAATTCTTTTGCACAGTACTGTTTTAATGTGTTCTTGAACCACAAGGTGTTATTTTCCTCAATTCTGGGATTGGAAGCAATGGTAAAGAAAGTCTGTTCCCATATTTACCTTTCCCAGCACACAACGTGCCACTGGGAGCCTGCCTGGTGTAGGAGTGATGGTCTTACTGGTCCTGCTGTTGGCCTGAGGGACTCTCAGGACCACGCCGAAGGAGATATAGCAGTGTGTCTATCACTATCAACTCTAACTGGGTGCTAAAATTCTGGTTTTCTGTATAGATAAAAAGCCAAAATCTTGTGTGAATGCAAAGTAATGCCCAGGTGATGTTTGCTGCAGTGTTTGTCCTGGAGTCCTGTCTTAACCAAATTTCAGGTCAGGCAGCTGGTTTGCAGTACCATGCAGCTTTACATTGACAGTGCTCCTTGGCTTCTTCCATTTTAAATAGTTATTTTTATTATTACTAGCAATTAGATTGCTTCCTTGCCCTGTCTATGTGCTGCCTTAGTTCATTTTTGAGCGATACAGTCCCTGGAGACATCACAGGGGAGGTAAAGGAGGTCATCGCTCATTATTTGTAAGGATCATAGCTTTTTCACTTCTGAGGGTTGGTGGCCTTTCATGACCTTCACAGCTCGCAGTGAAAATGTCATGTTCTCATCCTACATGTCCCCAGGTTGTATGAGCCTGACTCGGAGGTTTCCACATTCTTACCTGCGGACTGTCAGGAACACTGTCATCTTGAATGGTCTCATCAAAAACTTCAGATTTGCACGTCTGACCTAGTGAGCAGAATAACATCTGCAGGTAAAAAGAGAACAAAAATCAGAAACCTGCCCAAGGGAAATCAGAAAATCTGCTCAGGATCTGCCTGCCTGAGTTAAGGACTCAATACAGAAAGGCGAAGGGAAGGAATACAGGGGAAAACGTTCAAATTAATTAGAAATTGTAGAAATCTGACAATCAAGTGGTATTTTTTCCTATGGGACAAAGCTAAATGCATCCAGAGGGCAAAAGACAGGCAGCGTAAGATGAAGTGACTGACTGCTGATTTTTTGACCCCGTGGAAGAGGAATGGATACACTTTGGTGAAAAATAGCAAGGAGAAGCCTTCAAAGTATCTGACTGCCAGAGCCTTCTGCTGAAGTACAGGAGTTGGTGGGGACCCTGTGAAGATCTGTGCCATTGTGACCAGTGCTGCCCCCAGTAGGGTTCTTAATTGTTGCTATGGGGTTCAGACAAAGGTGAAAGATGCTCTGATTATATGAAGGAAATGGGACAATAGGACTGGACTCAAAACTGCTTTTAAAAGACAGAAAACTGTCCTGGGAGCTTTTGGTATTTAATTCATCAGTTTACCTAACGGACAACCAGGCATTTCCTGTCGTGAATGCGGCCAAAGGCTTCTAGCTATGCCTGGGAAAATGCGGATGAGTTCAAGAAGCTCAAGTGGTTCCTTGACAGAAGTAATGAGAAAGATGGACTACAAGAAAAGGATGGTGAATTTACAGAGTTCCTGTGGAGAAGAAAGCAAGATGTTGCAGTGGGGTGGCAGCTACTGAGCAGATATTTGGGATGGCTAATGTACGAGAGAGCAAGGAATTTGTCAAGAGCAAAAGAGACTCTCTGTTGAGCTTTTTAAAACACGCCATAGTTTTCTGAGTGAAAATGAACCAGTTATCTGATAAGATTTTTGAATCTCTGGTCCTTTGAAGGTTTTCTGTTGGAGGACATTCACTTCCCTTGAACTCTTTTCTGTGCGAACGTGGTCGGATGAACCTGGAATCAAACCAACCCTGTAGGCCACTCGAGACCATTTTAGCTGATATTTTGACCTGAAAATGAAGTGCCAAGACAGGATCTGAGGAGATTGTTCCTATGGTGCCTTCAGCATGAGCTAAACTGGATGTATCATATATGTAGGGCACATGCCAAAAAAGAATTCAGGAAGAAAGAATTGGCCAGATTCTCTGGAATACAAGTCCCACTGAAAATCTAACAGCAGCGTGGGAGCTCTGCGTCTCTGTTGCTGACTGAAGTCCTCTTGTGGGGGGGAAAAGGGGAATTGGGGCTAAAATTCATTCTGTCACAATATGTCTTGGGGGATCTTTTCATGGCCCGCAAGTTTCAATCTCATGTGAAAGACCCAATCTTTAGCTACAGGATGCTCTTTGGATTTATTTTCCAGATTGTCTGGGGAATCATTGCCATCAGGTCTGCCAGTGCTCAGGTTCCCTCTGGGACACCTCTCAGCAGGTTTCTGTCCTGCTTTCTCTGACCTTGGCTGGTCTGATGGAGTCACAGAACCCAGTTTAATTCAGATTGTGCTTTTAAAAAAAAAGAAGAAAAAAACCCCGCGTACTTTGTTTTTCTGTTTTAGTATCCTTAACATCCGTTTTAGAAAAAAAGTATATATCTAAAGACATTTCCCTACAATTTCAAAGATACCTTATGGACTTCAATACACTTAGTAGGTGAAAGGCCAAAAGGTGCATTAAATTGAGATGGTGTATGAATTGTCACCTCAGACCCCTACCTTGCACCCTTTTCTTCTGGGCCCAGGGGCTCCATTTCAGCTCCAGACTGATCACCAGGTCTAGTCTGAGCCCGAGCTGTGATGTGGGTGTTTGGGTCTTCAGCCCTGCCACCTGGGCTGGACCTTGCCCTGATATTGCTGGCGGCCTCATCTCCAGCCTTGTGTCTCACCCCATTTCGTCCTGCTCCTGAGGGGACACCTTGCATGGACCCAGACCTGGTTTGATTGATCTCTCACCCTGGGGCTGTCAATGGACCTGGTTAGTAGTCCCTAGATCTGCCCATGGTGGCCAGCCCCCTGGGACTGTACCTGTTGGTAGGGTCACCCCGGGCTTGTCCCCAGCTGCTCCTTGAGATGGAGTTAATGCCCTGATGATCATTCAAAACATCAAGAGCTAATACAATTGGTACTTGGCTTTTAAGCTTGAGGACATAGAGCGAATGGTTTTATTCCTGTGCACTGTCTCTAAAGTCTTAAACTTGATTATGCATTTTTATTCAAATGCTCTACTCTTTCAAAGGACTAAACAGCGCAATTCTGCCCAGGGTATTTGGAAGCAGTATAAAAGTACAAATAATATTGGCAACCCATTGCTGTTATTTTTGCAGTTTATTTTAATTAGTAACCGAACTTAAATATAATTTTTCGACTCTGTATTTTTTTATTCCAAATCTTTAATGTCTTCCAGATCCACTCCAGGTTCACTAGACTGGGTGGTAACTAAGTCTTATTTTTGATCCAGAAGAAACTGCCGTGCCCATTTTGAGCATTCCTGATTCGCTTACTTTTGCTCTTTTATTTTTAGCTATATTTTGTATTGCATTTCTTTCTCCCTGTGTATTTTAAAATGATTTTAGACTTTTAATTTTTTTATGTGGCATTGATTCTTGGCACTGAGGTTAAAGTCTGGAACCGAGCAAGCTATGAAATGACTGCATCAGCACAACCACTTGAAAGTCTCTGTTATGTACTTGGCTTTGTCAAACCTCTGCTCAACCACCGCGCAGGATCCTCCGTAATATCTTCCTCAGCTGAGGAAGAGACAGAAGGAGAGAGAGGTGAGAACACGAGTCACTCATCATTTACCTGTTAGCTACCATCCAGAATTTCCCTCCAGAGCCCTGAAATGAAAAATGGTCAAAACTTTTTCCTTGTAAGTGAATCATTAAAAGCAACCCCTCCTCCTCCCCCTTCTTTTTAGGATGCTCTACACCAAAATCTCTTTTGCCAAGTGGAAGTGCAGCAGTAAGGATTGCTGCTCCTGCTGCTTTGGTCAGGTGTGGGTTTCTCTCCATGATGCCCAGGATGGGCAAAGTTCTGGGCCAGTGACTGATACTCTGTGCGTAGAAAAGCTGTGACTTTGAAATCTGGCTCTTCTCATCTCTTGGGAAGCTAGAAACACGAAGGGAAATTCAATATGCCTAGGAAAGAGAGGTTCTTCAGTTTCCCAGTGAGACTCTGTGTGCTTCAGGAAGACATTAAAATAATCTTTAAAGCCATGACATTCCTGCTTGGTGAAGGTATTACGTGCAGAGGTGCATCTTGGCATAGCACCTTTGCTGATGCCACCGCACCCTTCACACGTGAGACCAATGATCACTAGTGGGTTTTCACAGAAAAAAAAAGTCTAACTGTAGCTCTGGTGGCCCCTGGGTGGCACGGGCACGGCAGGGGACAGAGGGCTGAGCTCTGTGGGCGGCTACTGTGTGGCTTACACAGCTGAATCATCCCCTCAGCTGGGACTCAGGCTGTTTGCAGCTGGGAGTGCGTGGAAGGCAGCTTCATGGCCAACACAGACCCCAAGGGAGGTCACTGTTGTCTCCTCCCTTTCCAAAGGCTGTGTCCTTCTTGTCCTTCCCTTCTTCCTTACTTTCTCCTACATTTGGCAGCACCGCCACCTCTCCTCTTCTCATAGTCTCAGACCGGTTTCAGTTGGAAGGGACATTTAAGGATCATCTAGTCCAACTCCCCTGCTGTGGGCAGGGACATCTTTCATTAGATCAGGTTGCTCAAAGACCTATCAAAACCTGACATTGAAGACTTCTAAGGATTGGACATCCACAACTAGGAGACCTGTTTCAGGGACTCAACATGCTCATGGTAAACCGTATCTTCCTTACCTCCAATCTAAATCTACCCTCTCTCAGTTTAAAAACATTGACCCTTGTCCTGTTACAACAGGCCTTGGTATCTGTATCCATCTTTATTATAATGCCCTTTATTTACTGAAAGGGCGCAACAAGTTCTCTCCAGAGCCTTCTCCTGGTCCAATGGAAGGTTTCTAGACCTTTCTGGTCTCTTCTAGCTCAAGAAGCAGAGGCCTGTGCTTGTGGTAAGGGAAATGCCAAGGTAATGATTTAGCCTATAAAACTAGAAATCTTTGCAGGCACTCTCTACCCAAAGCTCATTTCTGAGTCATGGCGGGCTGTCTCAGGGATGAAGGTAAAAGAACATCTCCCTCTGGGTGCGTGGAGTCACAGGAAACCTGCAACCCATCATCATGGGGTTGTGACTCCAGCCCCTCACTGGAGATGGGGTGTCCCCCTGGTCAGCAGGGGCTTGTCCCCAGGGAGGGATGTTGGCTTCTGCCTTCTCAAAAGCCTCAGGGCACAGCAAGCTCCAGTCCCCAGACCTCCCTGACCCTCTTCTGAAAGCACACTTGGCCAAAACGTCCAGGAGGGCGAGCAGCCCTGCTGGCACAGCAGGCAGCTGGCAGCAAGGGGGCATCGTGTTCCCAGAGTGTTAACTTTTTTTTCTTGATGTTAAATTAATATACAATGGAGTGTTATAGATGTTTCTTCTACATCAGAGCCGCAGTTAGAGGACTCGTGTTATTAATGCCAAGTATAATAAAAATGTTTTCTAGTTCCCCCTGCCATCTTGTGTTTCATTGCCTTTTTTTTCCTTCCGGCGTTTCTCTTTCCATCGTGATTCTTGGTTGATCTTGGCTTCCGTAGAGCCTGTCCCTTTCTAGGACTTTCTTTAGCTGGTTGCATAGTGCATTTTGGATTTATGCTCTTCCTTTGCTAGCATGTTTGTTTATTTACAGAGGAACAGTGAGGGAGTGCTTGGGGAGGATCTTTGCTTCTTCCTTTTGCTTTAATATTCTGTCTGTCATCTCATATCAGCTCTGAGAATCTCTGGACTGATGGCAGCACCTCTGGCTCATGCCAGAGTGTTCTGTCCTCTGTCCTTTGCCTTTGATTCCTTGCAAAGCAGGAGAACAATCTGAGCCTTACAGATTATTGGATGTGCAACACCCTCTAATGCAGCTGGTGAATCCATGCAAAATGGAGGTATTACCCTAAAATCCAAACCAGCGCTGTGTCCAAACACATAAAATCCAAACCAAGAGCACCAAGGAAGCAGAGTCAGAGAATTAGAAAGGGGACACCTGTAAAGCGTGGGGTTTCCATATCTTTGTGAGGAGTGATGAGAGGGGGAGGTTTGAAAAAATACAGTGATGAAATATGGGCTTATAAAAATTTTGTGTCCTCTTACACACCCAAATTTGTCCGAGTCTGTGTTTTCTTACTATTTTCTTCTCTAGTGCATAATTTGAGGGAGGGTTCAAATATTTCAAATATCTCCAAAAGATCGAAAAAACCTGAAAACATTTTTACTGAACTTTTAATGGGAAATCTTTCTGAAATTGTTTTTTCTTTTCTTCTTTTCATTGCTACCGGCGACAGAAGCTTTATCCATGTGATAATGACGTGTGGCAGCGTTGGACCATGCCCTTACCTCGTGCAAGTTCCCAAGGCGCTTTCGAGACCATATATAGGGATAATTCCCTCACCTCTTGGGCAGGAGGCAGGGTGCCACTTCACGGTGCCAGCCGCGCTTCTCTGCAAGCCTGCAGAGGAGAAGGGAAGAAGCATTTTTCCTACTGGATGACAACGGAAATTCTTATGCAGGCAGAAATGTGGTTACCTCAGCTCTAATTTACGGGGACACCCAGGATTCTGTCTTGGAAAAAGAAATATGCTAGAGGGTGTTTAATAACCAGAAATGTTCAGGGCGCCCTGTGTAACATGTTGACTGTAGGACGACAGCCTCCCCCCTTCCCTGAGAAGTCATCAGGGGATTGATTTAAAGTAGCAATAAGCATATTGGGAGGCAGTAGAAAGATCAAAGGACGGTATTACAGCTGTTTTCCAAAGTATTTTATTCACAGAGTGAGCCTATCTGATCCTCTGCTTGATGGAGCTGATGGTCACATAAAACGCTGCTTCATGGGTCACTGGGGCCAAGACGCTGGGGGTAACTTTGATATTAGTCTTTCTCTCTAACCATCTGTCTGTCATCATCAATAACCTTCCCAATGATTTACCATCCAGACTCTTGCTTGATCTCTGTCCAAAATTGATTGTTTGACATGTTAAAGCAATTCATCAGCCGTTCCCGAAGCCAGATTTGGGGGCAAAATAAATAATACCGAATTAAAAAAAAAAAAAAAAAATATTAGTCTTTCTCTCTAACCATCTGTCTGTCATCATCAATAACCTTCCCAATGATTTACCATCCAGACTCTTGCTTGATCTCTGTCCAAAATTGATTGTTTGACATGTTAAAGCAATTCATCAGCCGTTCCCGAAGCCAGATTTGGGGGCAAAAAAAAAAAAACCGAATAAAAAAAAAAAAAAAAAAAAAGAAGTTTAATGGTTTTCTCTGTAAGAAAGAGGCTGGTGAGACAGAAGGGATTGCCTGAGAGTGTCCAGAGCCAGCCAACACTGCTTTAAATTGTGCTTGAATAGAAAAATGGGCCCTGGGAGACATCAGCAGCCTGTATGTGGTGACGAGCACTGGTGGGTGCCCGGGTGCTGGTCCTGGAGAGGGGAAACCGAGGCAGCAGGGTGGGAACAGAGAAGAAAAAAGGAGCATTCAGGTTGGTTTGGCTCAACCCTCCGCCTGTTTCTTTTTTTCACTTCTTGTTCTTTCCCCTTAGACAAGGAACACTGCTCACTCCTTCCCTCTTCAGCTGTGATACTCTTCTTTATCATGGCTTGTTCCCTGCCCAGCGAACCTTGGTTGGGCAAAATATCTTCAGGGAAGGGGGTGTGTGTGTGTGTGTGCACTTTCGTGCCTACTTCATGAGAGGACTGTTTATCAACAGGGCTGCCCTTGAACAAGAGGCATCCCAAGGAAGTGGGCAACACTCCATTCGACGTGGAGTGCCACAAATTGAGAGAGATGGTTCAGGGTGCCAATGAATTTCACTGCAGTCAAATATTTGAACTATTCCTACTAATCTTGAGCTGCTGCAGTGCTTGGTTTAAACTAATTCATGTTTTCCAGCAGCACAGAGCAGCATGTGGACTCCGAATAACTCTGGTGACCAGACAGACTGCCTGAGGCTGGGGCTGGCACAGCTGAGGAATGGCCAATGGTGCAGTGAGCTCATGTCTAAGCAAGCATTGGTGACCATGTTGACTGAGTCAGAGACTCCATGGTGAGACAAATGTCCAGTCAATGGGAGCCTCATGCAAGCCTAAGTTGAGAGGGGACTCCCCTTCCGTGGAGGAAGGACTGGATTCAAAGACAAGGTACCTGAAGGGGAAGAAGGGAGGTGGGGTGATGAAGATATCTGAATTTTGCTCCTCTTAACTTTCCACAGGATGGAGGACAGAGTACACACAAGATGTGCACGAAATGCAGTATTGGAGACAAAGTGGTAGTAGAAACCTACTCCAGAAGCAAGAACCCCTCTGCATCCAGCAGCAGCACGCGGTAGAGTGTCTCACCAAAATCTGGTGTATTGCCAGGCTCTGGCCAGCAGAGATGAGAGGCTGAGGGCCCCTTGTGACCAGGGACACAGTCCATGTCCCCATGAAGAGATGCTTGGGTACAGCCCCAGCTGCCCTGAGCACTGTGAGGCATCTCTGCCAGGTGTTGAGTGGATGTCAGTACCTAACAATCTGGGTGGAAATGAGTTGTTTCAGCCCTGGAACGGGTGGGCTGATCTTCCTAAAAGAGAAGTATAACTGATGATATATCCTTTAGAGGTCCAAGGAGCTGCCAGTTCCGCTTCATCATCAAACCCAGCTGAGGTGCTGCAGGAAGGAGGCGTTTCCTAGGAGGGGCTGAGAGACCCTCAGTGAGAAGGTGGCTTTTGTGGGGTAAGAGAGCGTTAAGCAGTGAAGTGAGGACAGGGAGAAGCAGCACGTAAAATGTTTCAGTTGTCTGTTTTGGTCAGGAAAATAGTTTTGTGTTTGGAAGATAAACCAAGCCCTGGAGGAGAAGGAGCTGATCCAGGCTCCGTGGGTGGTGTCAGCCCTTCCCCAGTTGCAGAGATGGGCCAACGCTGTACAATGGAGTGCATTTTTGTGTGCATTTGGAGTGCTCCAAAATGCTTTTTCTTTTAAACCTTGACGTGTGCTTTGCCCCAAGGGACTAATGCTGTTTGAACTGTTTCGGTCAGCTCAAAATAGAAATCTGACCACAAGTGAGCTTGTGTGTAAAACTCGCTGGTGTGCGTGGGCTGGGCAGCACTGGCTTTGCCTTGCACAACTGGGCAGACTGGGGCGGTGAGTCCACTCCAGTTCCTTGAGGGTTTGGTGGAAGAGGAACATTTTGGGGTGGTGTGTGCGGTCACGATGCCAGGCTCGGTCACCGTTTCCTCGTCAGTAAATGATGTTGTAGGTCAAGGTGGGGTTTTAGGAGAGAGAAGCACCCGCTGAGCACCCACACGGCCACACAGGTCCTTGTGCACTGCTTATATTTTTATTTAGCAGCCTCATTCCACAGAAATTACATGTTATTAGCAGCAGCCTGCCCATATGTGCCTTGCCTAAATGAGTGCTCCAGGTGGGGGCACCAGGATGCCTTAGAGATAACACCACCCTCTTGAGCACCAGGGCTGCTGTACAAAAGTTGGGTTGATTGAAAGGGGCCTTTAAATAGGGAAATGGGTCCGTGAGGCTTTGCGTTTTCTCCCAGAGTGACTCAATTTTTCTGCTGGTGCTATGATGAATAGCGGTTTGTGAATTTGCCAGCCCTGGTGTAATGCACCCTCGGATGAATGTTATGGGGGTTCTTTTTTTTTTTTTTAATGTCTGCGTTTGTTTTTTAACTACAGTTGGCAGGGTGGTAACTGGTTACTTCGAGTCAGTAGACTCAATGGTACGCGGGCTGAATTTCCTCCTGCTTTCTCAAAGCGGGCTCGGGTATCTATGTGAAACCACACTTTCAAAAGGCTTCTCTGTGACAGCAACTTCTGCTGTTAAAAACTTTTGAGTGTGTGTGCTGCAGCCACGTAACTTAATTAAAAAGATGACGAGCAATTTCATTCATCCTCCACAACCAGGAGAGGATGGTGACCGGCGGTTATGTTAAAAAGATGGGTTGGACTCTGAATCCTTTTGCTGCAGGTTGTAGACTTGCCAGCCCAGTAACTTTCTGGAAATAGCTTATTGTTTTTCTTGGCCATTTAGTGACCTAGTCAGTTCTAGACACCTGGCTGCCGTATAATACCGCATCAATTTGTGTCTTAGGTTTGAAAAGTGGCTGTTGCACATTCGTGAGGATCCCAGCATGGATGCTTTTGGCTTGCTGTGTGTGAACAGGCTGGTTCTGCATGCTGGTGTCTGACCTCCTTGATGCTGACGGGCATGAATTGTGCTACTGCTGTGTGGCAAGACTGTTTCTGCACCAGGTACAGTGCTCAGCATTCCAGCTAATGGGCCAGGAATCCCAAATATTGTGTCAATACAGGTAGAACTGGGTGATGCTCAATCAACATGATGGGGTTTTGTTGTTCAGCTCCAGCTTTGTGCATAGACAAAAGGTGATCCAGAGCTTGTTTGTTCTCCATGAACACTAAATGAAAATTGTCCTTCATAAGGATGTCAGATGTGTTTCCTAATGAGATCTCACAGAACAAACACACTTACTTTGCATGTACATGGCAAAGTCAAGAGATACGAATCTTTTTAATGTCTGTACCACTCGAGTTCAAAAGCAAATGCTAGTCCCCAGAGTGTGATGTGTTGCCATTTTAAAGCTGTGAGTTAGTATTTCCATCCATTGTGTCGAAAACCTGTTGCACTGTGGGGACAAAAAACACAACCCATTGTGCTCAGAAGGAAGAACAATACTTGAACAAAGACACGGCGTTTTTTTTTTCTTCTTCTGTCCTGGAGTAAGCCAAACCCACCATCTAGAACACATTTAAGAAATCCAGCTGAATAGAGAGCAATAAATGGGTGTTCACGTCGTGTTCTGCCGCTTTAAAATGCATAATAGTCTTGGCAGTCTTATTTTAGGTCATGTCACTAGGGAGAAGCTGACATCCAAGCGAGGAGGACCCAGCGCGTCGTCTGACGTGGTGTGGGATGGAGAGAGCAAACGATCACGAGTCCCCCTGTAGCCGTCCTGCTTTATGGAGTTGGCAAAGACATAACACTCTCTACGAGTACCAGCGAAAGAGCTCAGGGCTGCCCTGGGAATTTCTCTCTCCTTTTATATTCCCCCAAATCCACTTTTTGGCACCTCCAGCGACTACAGAGTTGAAGGGATAAAAGCAGCCCCTTAGGGGGCCAAGCCCAAACCCCACGGATGTCGCTGAGAGTTTGTGCCAGCGATGGGACTTGGTGGGGTTTGGTTATGAACCTTTAGCTTTTCTTCATGGGTCATGGATGATTTAACTACTAGTGAGTACCTGGTACCTGCCCCTTCTCTGAGGGCCCTCCGCAGGGTTCAAAATAGTGGGTTTCGCCTCCCCCCTCTCTCCTAAAGATCATCCTTTGTTTTTCTCTGCATCTATTAGCCAAAAAGACACTATCTAAAGTGAAAACACATTCCATTATTGTAGTTTTGCTCCTTGGAATGTTATGACACATCCCTCAGATATCGGCTTTGTTAACTGTCAACAAATTAGTGTCCTTTCACTCCCAGCATGTGCACTCACGGGTCCCCTTGGCCCCTGCTGTTACAGAGAGCAGCACCAGGCTGCGGTCCAGGGAACACTCCCTTTCCTGACCTTTTGCCCCAAAATTCACCTTCTTGGCAGCTGAACGGTGGGACAGCATCCCCCAAGCTAGGAAAGCTTCCTCTCCTTCTCTAGCATTAGGAGAAAATGCTTAGCATGAAATTTCCTCACTGCTGCCAGCTGAACTGGAGGAAAAAAAAAAAATCAAGCCCTGTCCCGAAAAAGCTTGGGGGATTATTCCTTCTATCCTGATTTATTTTATATGCTTTATGAGAGCAGATTAAGGTGTTGAACAGCATCACTTGGACAGTACTTGCAGCAAAAAGCCTGTCTGAAAGCCTGACCCAGCGGTGCTGTACGCTGTGCTGGGAAACTGGTGCTAATGAGGGAAACCACAGCCTACCGAGGCAGGAGGAGGAAAAAAAAACCCTCCAATTTATCTCTGTTTATCTCTCAGCTCTGGCTCTGTTCTGGTAGAGAACTGGAGTGGCGAGAAACTCTGTGTGAATTTTTCTGCACCCTCCTACAGCCTTAGGTTGTGGCTCGACAAGGGTCTCAGCCTGTTTTGCTCCAGCAGATTAGCCACAGGACCATCCTTTTGCTCCCTCAGTGACCCACGAGGTCCTTTTGGGAACCTGATGCCATCTCAGGCTGAGCAATTGTGCTGGAAAAGGCCCAGAGCTGGGTCTGTGGTGTGGTCAGTAAATACTCGTGTATGTAGGCCTGCTCTCAGGATTTAAATCAGCGTGAGAGATACCAGGACCTGGGTCCCTGCGATCTGGGGATTATAAACCGGTTATTTTAATCACATGATTAGAATTTAGATAAACAGCCAGTGAGTAACCAAGGCATGGCCCCTAAATACATTGAGTCAGACACACCATTTAAGGAAAATGAGATGGGAATAGCTTCGTTCCAGCGCAGGGCTTATCCCAAAAGCCTTCCAGCCTCCTGCTCGAGACACTGACAGGAGGAAGCTTAGTCTTGCAGGCATCTCCACTCACTTTTGCCTGCAAAATAATTATGCAACTTCACTGCTTTACCGTAGTCTGCATGGCAGCACGTTACCTTTACGATACACTAACTTAGTTTTCTGAAGTAGCTGCTACTTCATGTTAATTGAGGATGGAAGCCCTGCTTTCTGCTGAAGAGCATAAGCAGCTGAATCAGACTTCAAAAGGAACCCTCTGATTTTTTTCACTGAGAGATCTAAATTTTAGAAACAGATGTACCACATCTGATTTCTGTGGCCCCCAAGCAATCAGGCTGACCATGACAATAAAACAGAGAGAGTGAAGGAGATCTGGGCATGTTTGTTAGTCAACTCTGCTTTCACATCTCACCCTCCCTCCCGCTATGTGTCCTGACTTTCCTTCTCTTACTTGCTGTTTTGAGGGGCAAAAGGTAAATTTGGGGTGAATTTCAGCATGGAGAGGATGGATTATTGGTGTTTTAGTGCCAGCCTTGTCTTTTAATGCATGGAAATTGCCGCCTGGTCTCCTGTGAAGTCAGTTTACACTAAGGTCAAAGTCCTGCAAATATTCAATTAGGAGACCAGTCAAGTATGTGGGATTAAGTTGTTTATATAAATGTTTGCAGAACCAGAGCGTGAGTTCACAGGCAGGCATGGGAGCTTGGGTTTCCCAGCTGATCCATAAAAAGGGTCAAACACAGTATACTGATAAATGTAGCATTTTGACAAAAAGCCGGCTAGCCTCGGTCTAGTCCTGACTGGAGCTTCCAGCACCCATTCCCTCTTGTTTATCAAGGTTAAGTTGGAGGCTGATGGAATTGCAGGATGTATCATTTGCAAACAAATTCAATCTCTTCACTGGTCACTGCTGCACAGCTCTAGACTTATATAGACAGCTGAGAGCGTTAAAGGAGATTCTGCTGACCCCCAAGAAGCAGTCCCGGTGTGAGCTGCAGGAACAAGCGAGGGTGGAGAAGGTCCCATGGAATAAGGTCTGAAGATACAGGGGAGCGTAACTGGCTGGAGTTCTCTGCGTTTGCTCCTCTCTCGTTTCTGCTTCTGGTATCAAGCTCTTGAGAGAAGCTAGGAAAAGTGCCTGGTTTTCAAACCAGGGAAAGATGGAGGAGAAAATTAACTCCTCGTATGAAGAGAAGCAAATGCTTTGTAAGTCCAGCTTGAATTTTGTAAGCCTTGGCGGGACTGATGGAGAGTGTAGTGGAAGAAAACCTAGGCAAGGGGCTGAATAAAGGAGCATTTCAGGCATTTATGCATGAAATGCATAATTTCTGCAATGTAATTTTGAGTTGGTGTCATTTTTACAATAAATTTCTACAATCTTTCAGGAAAAAAAGCAAGGACTCCAACGTTCTGAAAGCATTTGATGCCTGGTTGCCTCCTTTCTGTGCTGGTCAGGGCAGGGAGAGATGAAGCCATCAGTGAGCAAACTTTCCCCAACCCCAGTGTGCCAGGAGGAGGAGTGACTGCGTTATGCTTGGGTTTTATCCTGTGGGTAGCTGGCATGAGACTATAAGGAAGTCCCTTATGCCCTTGTATTTTTTTAGGGTACTTTTCCTTGGAAAGCTTGTGGTTATGCTGTTGAGAGTATGCAACTGGTGTCTTTTGAGATGAAAGGTGCTGTGTCAGTGCGATATGTTGCTTTTGTTGCTTGAATTTGTTTTTAAGCACTGGTATCTGTACTGGAGTTATTAATAGATGGAATTGTCCAAGCAGGGATTCTTCACCCCCCTCCCCCCCAACTGCAAAATACATACTGTATTCCTGTTGCTACAACATATAGAGCTATCTTACAGCTAGTACAGTCTGTTTTTCACTAAGTGCATCAGTGAACAATGTTTAAACAAAGTTTAAAAAAAAAAAAAAAGAAAGAAAAGTACTGGCAACAAAGAGATGACTTATCATTTGCAACTTTAAAAAGGAGCCTGCAGCTATACGAATCTGGAAATAATATAAACTTAACCCACAGGACTGTTGCACTGGTTTTAGAAGAGCTTACTTTAAAGCTGGTATGTGGGCTCACTAAGAGACTGAGTGGTTGGCAAGGATGCTAGCGATTTATGGAATGTGTCTTTGGAAAGGATTAAAGCAAAAAACATGTTGCTTCTTACCAGCTCTGCGCTAGGAATATAGCTCTAAGGGGCGAGCGTTAAATTTTAAGCATCCAGTATGTAAAGCTTTTAAAGAATAAACTTTTTTCTTTCCTTGCCCTGGTGCTTGGGATCAAATTCAGTCCAGACCGGATAGACTAAAAATCATTCCCATCTGACGTCCAGGAAAAGGTCAGGAGTTAAAGGAGTACTGGCAGTGGGGAAGCAGTTCCCAGCTTGCGTAAGTACTATTTGTGAACTGCCCAAGATAACAGTCAGCATTTTAGCTCTAAATGTCCCAAGCCTCATATAACTGTGCCTCTTCGTTTTCTCCCTCTAAGCCCATTTTAAAAACTGCGTTGCACCAAGTAAAAGCACAATTAAAACTGAAGCCTGAGAACTCAGTTAAAATGCAAAATCCCATGATCCGGTTGGGAAATCTTTCATTTTCTATGTCTGTTGGCTCTGTAATGACTCACTCTCTGCCTTAGGTACTGATGGCCCAGCTCCTCTCTGTGTCATCCTCTTTCTGTGGCATCCCCCATCCTAGGCTGTGTTTGAAAAGACAGTGACAAATGCCTTTAATTGGCACCATCTTTCTCTAATAGAGGTTCCCTGTCACTAATGAAAACAGCTCCATATTCTCCCTGTGTGCGTGTGAGTGGATGTGGTGTTGCATCTGCATGTGTTTGCAGAAGGCACTAGGGCATGACTTGCTGCCAAACCCAACTTTCTACCCAGTATGGAGGAGAGGACAGGCATGGTGCTGTTCTCAGTCCACACGTCAATGCCAGCTCTCCAAGTGCTCCTCTCCTTAGGGAAGGAGAGTTTCACCGCTCTAGTGGGGTGTTGCACAGGGAGAAGTCACCCCCCCAGCAGTAGAGCCCATCCTGTGAAAGGTTTCACACATCAGGTGGATGCTGTAGGTGGGGTTTGGTGCAAATGGCAGAGCTTTTCCCCAACAATGTGTGTTGCAACAGGCTGTGCTCACCTCTTGTGTCATTCCTAAGTGCAGGGGTAGATCCACAAAGTTGCAGAGCAGAAGTGTGCTCTCTGTCAGGGAGCAGCACCAAGCCAGCTGCCGCTAGCAATATAATGGCCATGGTTATTGGTGCTATGCTTTAGTGGTGGTTTCTTGTGAGTGTTAGGTTGGTGGTTGGACTAGGTGATCTGAAAGGTCCCTTCCAACCTAGGCAATTCTATGATGCTATGATCTAGCAGTACTGGTAGTCCAAAATATTTTCAAAACTACAGCCACTTGCACAATGTGAGGGTAGATGCTGTTGAAAATAGAACATACAGGTTTAAAGACAACAGCTGTTAGACATAATTTCCAAGAGGAACAGTGTCCATTTTCCTGCAGGCATGGCTGCCATCCCCTAGTCATCTGCTCTTTCCCCACATGCTCATTTGGCTACGCAAAAAAAAGACCTGGTTATGGTGACACAGCAGCATGATGGGAAGGTGTATTATCTGTTACCTGTCAACTTCCACCCATGTCTTGGTGACTTCAGGGATGAAATCACAGCTCTGATCCTCAGGTGCAGAGCTGGAGTCTTTGGAGATAGACCTTAGTGGGTCTGAGTAATTTTGAAGGGCTTTCACTGACTCTAGCAGTTTCTAAACAGCATCCTTTCCCTTAGAGACTTTTCTCTTTCTGACCACTCAGTCCTGTGGAGATAGTGTGAGTAGACAAGGCAGGATGCCCTCAGTTTAGGGGTGATCCATGTTAAAGTCCTGCTCCAGAATTTGCACCGAATGGCCTTCGTGGTCTCACTTTGAAATATTTGCTGGCTTACTGTAGAAACTGGCTGTGGTAGGATCTGTGTATGACTTAACTTCCAGTGTTCAGGAAATATTCTGCTGCACTTGTTTTGACAATGAATGTGTACATCTGTACCATAAAAGCGTGATATCCCATATTAACTGCGAGGCTCTGAGAAGCAATAACACGTCTGAAATGTAGAGATGAGCACCTCTTTCTTCTTTAAAGTGTAAATCCTAAAGCTACGCCTTCTATGTTTAGAAAAAATGAATTTGTCTCCAACTAAATGACATAATACTCGAAGCTCATCTTTTTTTCACTCTATTAGTTACACTGATAAAATCCCAGAGAAAGTTGCAACATGTGCTGGTTGTTAGGGCTCTGAGGGCACTAACAGGCTGTAATGACCCTGATTGGCTTCACCTGAGGCCTCCACCCACAACCATGGACCCAGGTGCCCCATTTAAGCTCAGCCCCGGACCAACAGCCCTTCCCTAGTCTGTGCTGCAGGAGTGTTGATCTCCAGGCTTGCATCTTGGCTCTGCCTCAGAGCTGTGCTGTTGGGTGCTCTGTCCTGGATGGAGCCCTACGGTGAGCCTTGTTGTGCATCTCCAGTCCTCTGTCTGACTGTCCCCTGCTGCTCCTGAGGGGACTCCCTGGATGGATCCTGGACTTGGTTTGCTGCTTGCTGTGCCTAGAGCTGAAGATGGACCCTGTTGCCAGCACCCTGTGGGGCTGCCTGACCCGTGCGCTGCCTCCTCTGCATCCCCCCTGGCTCCTGGTTTGTCTGCCCTTGGGAAATTTTGGGCTAAAGTGCTTGGCTTGGCTCCTCTGTGCTTTGCTAAGGTAAGACGAGAATGTGTGGCTACTGACAAAGTTAAAAATATGAACTTGAAATTAATCTGGTAATGATAGAATTAGTAAAGCTTGGTCTTTATGGTTTTTTTTTTTCCACCCCTATGGTTTTATGATTATGGTGTTTTTAAAGGTATTTCCTATTTTCTTCTCCCATCTGCACAGCTGTCTCTGTGCATCCCACAGTTACTGGTTGAGTGAAATAACATAATGGAAAATGGCTGGTTTCAAGCTGCAGGTGTGCTGCTCAGCTACCTGAAAGGTCAAACAGCACAGATAACCTCCAAGCTCCAGCTGCAGCCTTGCTGACAGTACTGGTCCCAGTTTGCCACCCTGTCCTTTAGAACAAGCTTATGGTTTTATTTTATTTTTCTTTTCACAAAGCCTGAAAGAATATAATAGCTTTTGAGCAATTCTTTCAAATTGATTTGAACTTGACTATTGGTGAAATCTAAAATTCCCTGCAGGGAAGGGATGAAAGGAACAATGGACGGGCAGAAGCCAGGCAGACTGTTTCCATAGGTGACTAGGATGAGGGGGAATCTGTGCTTTTAGTGAGGAAAGGGTTGGGGTGAATGTGTATGAAATGAGCAAAAAAATGTATCTTAAATTTGGGGAGTAGGGAGTGTGACTTGCTGAGTCTGGGCCAAGGCAGAGTTATCAAATACAGAGAAAGAAATAGAGTGAAGAGGCAGGAGACCTGGTGAGAGAAGGAAAGGAAAAAGACCTGCCTTGGCCCAAAACAGGATGAAGTGGGAAGAAAATTCAATTTGAGAGAGGTTGATGTGGGCAAAGTTGTTGCAAGGGACATGGGCTGGAAATATGCCTGTGCTGTAATCTCCACCTTCCTTGAGGTGGTGAACCCCGAGCATGTGTGTGTATGATGAGGGGCTGGGCTTTCCAGGCACGAGGTAGCCTTTGAAGGCTTGATGTTAAGCACATACCCAGCAGTATCAGGACTTCTCATGAAGGAGGCTGTCTTCTAGCCAGGAGTAATTTCCCCAGTGTCTGCCCAGAAGAAATTCTCACAAAGTAAAAATTACTCAGTTGAGTAGAGTGGAGATGACATTCCTGCTAAAAAAACCCTCTGCAATTAAAGCCTGGGATGGTTTGAGAGTGGAACATAGAAATAGCCCAGAGAAAGAACTTCACAAGTTCCTGTGGAACTGTTTCCCTAGGGAAGTGGACTCTGTTCAAGGGCCTTGAATGCTCTTGGTCTCTTCTGTTACTGAATATTTTGCAAAGATGTGGTACATTGTGGCAGGAAGAGACTCAGGGCTACCTTTGTTTTTGGAGGTGCTTTGTGTCTGTGAGGTAGCTGGCTGCGAAAGACCAAAGTTGGGGACTCCGTCAAGTAGGGTGATGGCGCTGAGAAATCTGGTCAGAATCAATAACGCTGAAAGCGTGTGGATTTAGTGATGGAGGTACAGGACCAGAGCAAGCAATGCTTCTTCCAGAGGCTGCAGACAGCTCTGTCTGAACTGCGAAGGTTCACTGGTTACTGTCCACCACCTCACTTGAAGGTCCAGTGAAGAGGAAGGTTGGACGGACAATGCTGAGTATTCGCACCAGTGAATGATAAACTGAGTAAATTGTTGGCTACTAAAGGTACTAGAGAATATTTCATGTTGTCTGGGGCTGCTGGCGTTTGTCAGATGCTCTGTCAAGAATTCCTGATGTCTAAGCCTTTGCTTGCTGAGTGAAGACTGCAATTTTGAGGAGTTTATCTGACTAAATGCATACAGACTTGGGAAAAAAAAATCACATCTGGCATTTCAGTTGCCTTTACTAACAATATTTTGAGATACTGGCAAAACGAGCTTCAAAATGCTTTCAATAAGAAGTCTCCTTGCAAAGTCTGTGCTACTTTGAGCAATCCTTGAAGAGGTAAATGGTACTTGGGAGGTGTAGGTGCACATGATCAGATCTTCTTAGGTGTTAATGTGAGTCTTGGCACAGGGAGGACCACAAAGTCCTAAAGGAAGTACCAGAGAAGGAGGTATGTCTTTGAAATGTGCTGGAGGTACCAAACTGAGAACTGATGCTTGCCCACTGCTCGTCTCCCAGAGGAGTTATGTTCTGCTGAGCCTAGGATCTGGATCTAGTATAAGCAGCTGCAGGCAGGACTGTAGCTTGGTTTTGGTAGTGATTCTATTCTCGGATTTACTTAAAGGCAAAACAGGTCTTTGAGATTTGGCTGTCTCCTTTTGGAGGTTCTCTTGTACCATGGCTGTAGTCTCCTTTCTTCCGACAACTCTACACAGCTTGATGCTTCTCCCAGGCATGTACATATAGTGCAGAGCTGTAACATGCTGCAATAAGAACAGCTTAATGAACCCCACAATTGTTATTAACAGGAAAAAATAATTTTGGGTTGAGTGATGCAACCCTGATCTAGGGTTAGAAAGGGTTTCCAGATTGGAATGGTGGAAGAAAGACTGATTGCTGGAGATGAGGCAGTTAAGTTGCAGAAATGATCGTGGTGTTTGCCTCTGAGGGTGTTAGGTGGAAAGAAGGTAAGGTTTGGGTTTAAGTTCTTGAATCATTTCAAACAGATCTGTGTTGGAAGGGCTTTAACCAGCTCTGCTGGTGAAGAGTGCAGTGAGAGGAGTAGTTTTAAGTGCCTGGAAAAGTGCTGGTTGTAGGCCAGTGGCAAGGAAAGGTGCTCTTAAGGAACAAATCCCTTGCCTGCTAAAAGGCAGGTGGAAATGAAGTTGTTACAAAGCCTTAATATCTGGAGTGTTGCTGTCCAGGTGTGCCCTACTGCCTTTTGTGTGAGTAGTCCTGGACTCATTAAGCTGCAGAGGAGTTGCACGAATCGCCCTGGGCGTGCAGTTAACGCAAGTTTATCTTTGTGGTCTTGTTTAGACCATTTTGAAAAGGGCAGTGTAGGGAGGCTGAGCTAGTTTATATGAAGTTATGGGTTCAAGAACCAAGCTGTCCTTACACTTTTTCTTGTGGGCTTTACTGCTCTTGTGACCCCTAGTAAACCCTCTGGAAAAGAACCTGAAGCTAATTAAGAGGGTCATTTTTGTGGCATTGGCTAAATGGGAAATGGAATAGCTTCCCATTTGCATAAACAGAGGTTTGGCAGCAGCTGCAGCTCACTGTGCCTTGCTGGAAAACAAAAAGGACAAGGTCTGAAATACATTTCACAAGAAACCCATTTGTTTAAAATGAGGGTTTACAGATCTGTGTGCCTAGATAAGAAATATGTGCCTTAATGCGGTTCTGCTCTGCCCTTTAGTTCTGAGGACGGTCTTCAGTCATCTGATCCAGGGCTGAATTTTCAAAGCTGTGTAAGGACATGTAATGTTTAATGCCCTGATACCCTGCCTCTCCTATTGCTGCACAGCTAATAATGTGAAATTAAATTGATTAGCTGACATCATTGCCTCAGGAAAGGGATATGTAGGTTGCCTTTTGTGTTATGATGTAATCATGGGTATTTGGTTTATTTTGGCAACTGTTTGGGCTTGAAACAATCATGTTTAATTTTAAATGAAATCAGTTGGATCTTTTATAGTATTTATTTAGCAGTAGATTGCTCACCTGTAAAGGCGTTTTCATTGTTCACTGAAGATGGCTCGTGACTGCCTGGGAGATCTGATTAAGTTTTATCACTGCTGGGTTTCTGGGTTCAAAATCCAAATCTAGATCTGAGACCAGTTCTGCTATCTAGGCTGAAATGTTGAAAGGTTAGGTATGACAGTGAGCTTATCCAATACTGACAACACTGAACATTCCAGTATCATGAGTCAGGCTCCTCCCAAATGCTGTACTGGCTTAAGATAATGAGACTTAGAAAAATACTGAGTTATCCATTTTTTTTTTCCTGTTCACTTGTGAACCTTTGGAGCTATGCTTAGGTTATATTTTCATTTTTTCCCCCTGCAATAGTTAGGGCATATTTTCCAAGGAAGCCTGTAATTCTCACATGAGCCTTTGTCTCCAGGTGCTCTCAAAATATTGCCAATTATTGGAAAACTTGAAATAAAATGTTATTAGGCCTTCTGACTTCAAGTTAAAACAATGGACCTGTTAAAATATTTATAGTTGATGTTAGGGTAGCCTGTGGGAATTGGGTTTGAGGGTTTCATTCAGATTCCTTTATTTCATATGTGCATTTATATTCTTACTGAGTCAGCAGTGGCTGCTGCAGAACTGGGAGATAGGGTTAGGTCTGATACCTCAACATAGTATTGTCTTAATTTTAAGCTGTGATTCTGGACAAGAAAGAATACTTTAATTCTCTGTTCAGCATTGTGTACATCTGATGGTCTGGTGAATGTTTTCTCAATGCAATTCCCCGTTGCTCAGTATCTTGTGAGGACAGGAGGTGCTGATTTCATTTACAATGAGATGGCCAAGATGCTTGCCCAGATCATGCAGTAAGATGTTTTCAATGGCAGGAGCATATAGTGGGAATCCTGAGTTCCAAGGCTGGGAATATTTACCAATCACTGGGAATGTTTCCCAATCAGTTATAGAAGTACTATAGAACTTGGTGAAGGCTTCCCTAAACCACTTGCGTTTATAGCACGGTTTTTACTCCAGGCACCCACAGATGTAACTGAATCTTCTCTCAAGAATTAGCTAAAATTAAGGAAGGTCTAATCAGGTGTTAGAATTGGTTCAGGTGGAACTTTTTAACTTGTGTGAAACCACACTTAGAAAACAGAGTGTTTCTATTTCTCCTGCTCTAACCACAGGAGAACGTGTCCTCACAGGAGAGGATTCTGCTGTTTTCAGTTTATCAATAGAGTATGTCCAGAGTCTGGTATTCTCTTTACACGTGTGTTTTATTGCAGAGTACTTTGTTAATTCTTCAATCTCTCTCTTTTCAAGCTAGACAAACCCATGTAATCAATCTCAGATCCAGAGTTCTGCTTACCTGCTGTTGCCCAAACCCATAGACTCTGTTTGCCCTCCAGCTTTTTTGTCTTTTGGCAGCTGCTCTCATTCCAATTACAAAATATCCTTGGAAATTCAATACCTCATTTTTCTATTATTTAAATTGTGGCTCACATTGTAGTTCAATGAATTTAATTAAAGCATTTCCTTACACACATGGTGTCCATGTGGACAAAGAATAAGAACTTTTAATCTTAAAACTAGGCATATGTAATAATTACAACACAAAAGATTGTTCCTTCTTATTACATCCTTCAGGTAAGATGTATGTTCATATTGCCTGGAGGAAGACATAATCTGTATGAGCTGGCTTTAAATCCTTAGGTAGCAGAGTGAACAATCTGGTTTAAATAACGAATGACCATATTGTGAGGAAGTTGTGACCTAGTTTGAAAGTCTAGGAGTAAAAAAACCCAACATGTTTGGGCTATTATGTAGAAACGCTGCCAAGCAGTGCTGAAGCCTGGGATGAAGGCATCATCTTCTAGAGCCAGTGGTGATGGTTGGCTGGAGATCACCATCTTGGTACCTTCTGGCTGGGATGCATGTGTGACCTGTTTCAGTCCAGTGAGTCAGGTTAAACAGTGGAAACAGCTGTCCTTTGATAATATGAATCTCTGGAATGGCAGTGGGCTAAGGAGTAGTGCTTGGCAAAGGGTGAGGGACACATGCTGCGTGGATGGAGCTGGACCTAAAAGTTAATTCACAGCCTTAAACTACTTGCTCTTAGCCAGGCTATCTTACAAGGTAAACACTGAAGACAAATGATAGCTATGGAAGACCTTCCACTGAAGTAGGATGCATTGTGAACTGCAGCTGGGTGGGAGTCAGCTGGGACACCAGAGAGCCAGCTGCTGTTGCATCTTTCTTCCACACAGGTTTGGTACCCATGGCTGTCCCAGTGTGTTTTCAGGACTGGGCTGCTAACTCGCTTGGTTGGGAAATTCAGACCTTTGTGGGTTATTGGAGGGGTGGATGAGGGCTGTGATGTCCCCTTGCAGATCTGGGGCCTCCCTCAGTGAGGTTGGGCCTACTCCCCCCCCAGCGCTGCCTCTGGGGCCTTCACCAGGCACTGGAAGGGGGTTGGGATGAAAAAGAGTCTTGCTGAGATGAGCAGACCCTAGTGTTAATTTTGTGGTAGGAGTTTATAGGTCCCTAGAAGACCCAAAGCTGGTGTGTAAGCTTTCTTTTTGAAGAAGGTATAATTTATTTTTTTTAAAAAAACTTTAATTTCTAATACTCTGAGGAGGGAGCTCAGCTGATAGCAGTCCCCCTCTTCCTCTCTCCACCTTCCTGCAAGACTGTTGGTTAAATTGGATTGAAGCCGGCCAAAAATGGCAAGTCCAATATCCCTTGTTTTAAAAAAAAAACACACCAAAACACCCCATACCCCCCCCAACATCTGTACATAAGACAAGTGAAGGCAACAGATGCAGCATGAACTTGATGTGTATTGGTTTGGTTTGTCCCACCAGCTGTCTGGCCAGCCTAGGACTAAGGTGGTCTCTCAGCCCATGCCGCTCCATTGGATGTTGTCTCTTGGCTGGCTGGTGGCCAGGGATGATATCAGGAGGTGAAGGTACCAAGATGGTTGTTGCCCTGGGCAAGGTGAATTGAATTTGCAAACAAAGTAAGAAGTGAGGGCTGACATTATTATGGAGTTAGGGCTGAAGAAGCTGCAAATATTTTGGGGGTGCTGGGAAGGGAAGTTTAGGGATGTGGACTATAACTCATAAATAGCTGGCTTTTGGTAGTGCTCTTGCTTATGTGATGGCTTGTTTTGTTTCCATTGGAGAGTATGAATTGTTATTGTGGATCAGGCTAATAGTGTGTCTAATCTGCTAACATCTCTGTGAATGGACAGCATCAGATGCACAAGAGAAAGTTGTAGCTGACGGGTGTGGAATAACTACCTAGGACTAAGCAGTGGCTGCTATAAGTCAGTTCTCCTTTCCTGTCCTTGGATACAGCTGCTTGTTTATTGCTGTTACCTTCAGGGATAGAAGTTATTATGCTTTCAGGGGTATATAAGCATTTGGGATGGCTGAAGCTTCTCTTGTCAAGACTGGAGTGTTTAACTTTTTTCCTTTGCTCCCCATTCCAAGTGCTTTCTCAGAAAAATTACAAAGTAAATGCAAAACCAGCTAATACATATTTAAGATAACACAAATAAACACTTGCAACACATTCATTGGGAAAGTTGTAGTTACATTTGATATGCAATCAAGCCTTCAAAAGACAGGAAACTTGAAAATTGTGAAATATTCAAATTCAACTCTGTTTATGTCCTTTCTGAGCCATGTAGTTGACTTCATTGGTTTTTGATGGTTTTGCAAAGCAGTTTTCTCAATCCCCTTCTTAACATAAGTGAATCTATTTCACCATGATTATGCCACTATATGGAGCTGACACAAAAATTTAGCATTCTAGCAAGATGAATCATCTCAACTGTAAACAACTGCTTGCATTAAAAAAATAATTCACTGGATTCTTCCTTTCTCTTGCTCAGAGCTCCAATTGTGGATATGGAGACTGCTTACCTCTTCTACTTTGAAAACTGGAGATTGTTTAGCATGACTTTGAGAGTAGTTCAGTAGCTTCCCTTGGGCAGGTGTTGCTAAATGAAAGAAAATACATTCATAATTCAAGTTCCTGGTAATTGTGGACAATTATGATGCATTAATATCATGTTGGTCACACTCCTTCCTGAATACGGAGCAGTAAGAGTAATATTCAGGGCACAAACTGAGTGTGTTTCCAGTGAAGCCCGTGCTTGAACTCGAGGTGAAGTGTGCGGTATAGCAAATACTGTTATAACACCTTAAAGGCATGGTAGTCTAGCTCAGTGGGATCATCTGCACTTGACAGCTTGTGATAACAGTTTGAGTTAGACCACAGCTGTACTTGTACGTACTAAGGAAAAATAATTGTTAACGAGAAATTAGTTATGTACACAACTACAGGACCTCTGAACTTCAGAAACAAGTTAGAACATTCTTCTTTGTTGAAATAGCCTAAGAAGGAAGCTAATTTGAGCTAAACAAGCAGTACCTAGCTTATAATCAATAGCTTATTTTCCTAAAATGTGAGTTTTTATAGCACTTCCACCTATAATGATTTTAAAATATCTTGACATAGTAACTGCTTTCTTAGCTATCAAAGTACTTTCATCTCTGTTTGAAGTATGGTGCCAGTCTGACTTCCTTATTTTTTAATTTCTCCTTTGCCTTCCCATGATATCAGTGAGAACAAATGGGTACAAACAGACCCCAGTTGCATCTGGCAAGAACTCGGGGGAAATCTACTGTGAAGCAAAACTTGGAAGAACTTGTCCTCCTTCAATAGTGATAAACTTCCAAATCTTAGATTTCCTGAACCCTTTGGACATTAAAAAAAGTAATCACTAATGAGTGCTTAAAAAGGGGCCTCTTCAGTCAGTCTTCCTTTCCTTGGAAGATGTTCTCCTAGGCAATGAAAACATGTACAGCGTGCTCTATTTATAACTTAGAAAACATATGTAATGGCAGTGTCTTTGGCCATGTTACTTTTATTGTGTTTGCAGAGCCATTACTAAGCTGTTGGAAGTACAAAAAAAGAAAAAAGATTATATAGGCTATTCAACCTCCTCCCAAGCTCCTGTATTTCAACAAGTAAAGACTAAAAGGATGTATCACATGTGCCACAGTGGCCTTTATTCAGAATTTGCTGTATGTTGTGGGAGTCTTCCATTTGGCTTCAATATATGCTGGATCAGGGCCTTTGGCAGTATCACCATCAACAGAGTCTTTTACTCAGTCCGTGTACTAAACTAAAGTGAAAATGTGTCAAAGAAATGTTCTATATCCATGTTGCTCATGAAAGCTGGATGCGGTGGCTGGACATTCCCCTTGTCCTTCAGCAAGTTGAAAGAAAGCTCTGGCTAAATAACTTACCACTCATCCTGAACAAGTGTGTTCTGTTAAGCAGATTTAGTTTGGATTTAGCAAGAGAACAAGATATAAGTCTAGAAAACTCTATTCCAGTTCTACTAGAGGGCTCTCTTGATGACCAAGTAAAATTTTTAAGACCACTGAATAGGTGCTACCTCCTTTGCCCCATTTTCCTATATTTTTGTTTCCATCTGTGTTTTGGGTGGTTGTAGATTAAAACAGATAGTTGAATTTTTCTTACTGACTTTGTTTTCCTGATGAATTACGGATGCTGTTATGGTTGCTCTTCGGTGATAGAGCCCAAGTTCTCAAACAGGTCTGGCTGCAGAAATTGAGTAACACTAATGAGACACCATTCACTTTACCAGCTGTTAAAGTACGCTTTGTACTTATTTGACGGATGGGTCACCAAGACAGCGTGGTGAATTGAGTAAGCATCTCTGCTCCACAAACTAATGATGGAGCCACAAAGAATCCTGGATCTTTGGGACACCAATCAACTCAGGTGGCAATTTTCTGCCAGAGTATTAATTGTCATGCAGAACCACCAAGAGATTTAATGTTGTTTTGGATAAGCAAATCCATTTACTACACCTTCCTGTCATGGATTAGTCTCCTGTAAATGTATAGGATTTCTTCACTTTAAAAACAGTAACCATGGATTACTTTTTTTTTTTTCCTCCTGGTAATTTCTGCTAGCTCTGCAGGAGGCAATGGATGGAGAGGGAAGGATCCTTTCTCTCAATCATTAACAGTGATAGTGTTGAAGCATTTCCATGTGGCTACCACTGCTGTCCCTGCATTGTGGAAGTCACTGAGGCTGAAGGCTTTACCTGGCTTGAAGAACTTGTGTGAGTGCCTGAGAGGGAGGGACCTGAACTTCACCATTGGCTCACAAGCTGTGTTTGCAGGCCTGGTGGTTGGTGTTGTGTGTGTTGCTCTTTCCTAGTGCAAACAACCTGCAGCTAGTTGGGAGACCTATGAGCAGGACCTTCTTAGGATACCATTTTTGACTGTTATTTTAAGAGGAGAGCTCTCTGTACAATTAAAATAATAGCTCTGGGTAGGTGGTGGGGTTTAGGGTAATCCCCACAAATTTGGGATAAAGACAGCACAGCTTTTTTCCAGTATATTTCTGCTAAGGTTGTGAGAAGCCTGATCATTTTCCTGATGCATCATTAGGAATAATTATCCTAGCCTCCTTCAGGTCAGTGAGCTTTGTCACCTCCCAGTTGAGGGGTAAAACTGTTCCTCTACTCCCTTCAATGCTTCTTATCGACATCTACACTGCAATTAGCTGTGCCACGCTGCTGGTTCCCAGTCCATATTGGCAGAAGGTAACATGTTTGTGCTGCACCTTCTGCCAACACTGCCTTCTGTGCTTGGACTCTCATCTGACTACGTAGGAAATCTGTCAGCCTTGTGGACTTGAAATAAACTGTGTGTAAAGAAAAAAAAAAAAATCACTCCTGCAAAGCTGACTCATTTTAAGGCAGAACAGATCCTGGGAATAGCAATCTCCTGGTCCCCTTATATGGAAGGAGTGGTTTGGGCCTGGCATCTCTTAATGAAGAAATGCTCAGCAACTAGCCTAAAGAAAAAAAGCAATATTCACTTAAGTTGCTTATTCATACACAGAATGCCAAAATTGTCACTTATTTCTTCATCTATGCAGGGCTGGTAAACTCCATAACTGATGCCTTCTCAAGTCATAGTTATATGGCAAGAAGCTCTAAAATTTGCTTGGAAAACTTAATTTGATTTAAAAATAAATAAATCTGCCCAATAGGGCCGCTTGCTCTGTGCACTTTGAGATCCTCAGTGACAAGTATGTGCACAATGAGGCTTAGGAAAGATGCATGAATGAAACCTACATGTAAATATAAATCAGAGGGAGACAACATATGGTTTACATCACTGTGTGTTTTAAAATTGGTCCGGTATCTCACATTTCTGATTTTAGTCAGAATGAAAGGCTTTTTTGAATCCTCAATTTAATCACTTAGTGCAGGGATTACCTCATGCTACTTTCATGCCTAAATACCCAGACTGAGGCACGGCCCAACAGATACCTTTGCCCTAAAATGATGGAAATGGCTTCTCCCCAGTATTTTTATGTATGTGTTTTGCCCACAGTCAGATGCTTGGATTTTTGTTGGAGTATTGGAAGGCAAAACATAGGAAAGACAAGAACACAGGTGTCTGAATAAATGTTACCAAGTGTCTTGTTTAGTGCGAGGGCAAGTACCAGAGTTAACTGTTTTGATTTGGTGGAGTGTTGCATGAGTTTTCCATGTTTGCAAATTGGCATACAAGGTGATGAGCCACAGAAAGGTGAGACCCTCTGGAAAGGATTCAGTCTTGTGGGAGATCTTTTGAAAGCGTTTGTGATGATACTCAAGTTCCCTGTGGTGATCTGTGTAATCCCTGCAACACTGTAAAACAGAACTGAAATTAAATCAGGTAGAGGAGCAAATGCTCCATGTCATAATCTCTGTTCTCTTTCTGGTCTTCCCTCCAAAGCTCTTTGCCTTTACATGGAGGCACTCAGGTTCTCTTTGAGGACCTTGCTTGTGCTGTGCCACCTGCTCAGGCAGTGGTTCAGTGTTGTGGAGTGCTTCTGTGAAAACACTTCAAATCTTTTAAATGGCAACTCTTTTTACCAGTGGCTTTCACTGTAGAAATACAATGCTTTACTGAGCTTGTATGCCAAACAAATTTAGCCTGGAAACCAAATGTTACATGATTTGGGTTTTTTTGTGGATATGCAACAGTAAAGATTCCGCAGCATGTCTTTTTCTTGAAATCATTCTTTTATGATCCACAAATAGAATCCACCACACACCTTTTCCTTCCCCTGATTGATCCCAGCAAGCAGTGGGGGTATCACCCAGAATCATCTGTTCTGGAAATCAGTGTGTCACCCATTGCCATTTTGTATGTGTGTGAGATTTTTTAAGTTTCTCCATCTATTGCCTTCGAACAGCAACTCCTGCCTTTCCAGATCATTTGCTTCCAGCTTTACAATGACTTTTTTTTTTGTGGGTGTATATATTGAGCCCCAGTAACTGGCCAAACTGGGGAGACCCAAGGAACTTCTCTATATTGTCCTGGTCTCTCTCAGGGGATGTGGTGGCAGGGATTCCCAGGGAGGCTGGCGTGGCTGAACTCTTGTGGTCATGCTAGTGATTTGCTCCAATTAATCCTTTCACCTCTTTGGAATGGAACTTTGCCCCTGGAAACTCATAATTTCTGAATACTTGCCATTATAATGAGCTTTTGAGACCTTACAGGGAGGAGAAAAAAGGCAGAATAGCAATTGCCAATATTTTCCAATGTCAGTATTGAAAGTTGTCCTGATGCTCAGAGGTGTTGAGTTACCCCAGGTTCAGTATTTTCCACCATTCAGACTCAGTTCTTACAGGTGCATGCTGCATTTTCTAAGATAGTGGTGGCTGCACTTATATTTTGTGGGATCCTTCCTAGAGTGACTAGATTACTGGGGATGTACGTGATCCCCCTGAGGAGCCATAGTTGCATGAAGTGCTCAAACATCTTATGTAAGCCAGTCTGGATTCCAGTCACCTCGATGGTACTAAATATCTTTTTTGTTTTGTTTTGTTTTTTAACTTGGCACCACTGTGCCAAGTGAAATAAATGTGATTTATTTGTGGACTGAGGTAAGCATGAAATCTGGTATCAGAAATCTGGCCCTTTCGGTAGTGGTGAGAAATGGAAAGAAATAAACACTGCCACTTTCTCATTAATGCAATTACCATACCCCATCAAACATGTGCTGATAAATTTGAGAGGCTTATACTGTTCATTAGGCATATGTATTCATTAGTGTAGCCATCATAAAATAAACAGGGGAGTGTCCAGCATGGGGAAAATTTCAGAGAACAAGAGCTCACATTATACAAAGCTATGATGATAAATGTCTCCTGTGGCATAATTTTAACTCTTACCATCTGTGATTCCCTGTTGCTATAGCAACTTTAAGTAAATATTAAAAATAGTCTGAAACCAGGAAAAGCACAGCGGGGAATGTCTATCCTGAAAGAAAACAAGTCCTCAATGTGACCAGGCAATGGCAGGAAAAAGGACTGATGAGAACTTCAGGAGTTTTAGCTCACAGTATTTTCAATATGCAGGGGTGGGTGAGAGAAGGATCCCAAAACAGTGTTTATAAGCAGTTTTAGCTGTGCTACCAAAACATTATCAGATGCTCAGTGCTGTACTTGTCATCTGTTTTCAACTTTGAGCTTGAGAAGTAATTTTACTTCAACTGTTAGGAGATTTGTGTATGTATGTGTATATATATAAATAAATGTGATTTTACATTTATGACAGATGTGGTTTTGACTTTTATGGAGCTAGGGAGGGAGAAGAGCCCTTCTGGTGCATTTTTTTTTTTTAAAAGCTATGAACACTGCAGTGGTGTTCATCGAATGATGCCACTCAAATAGTAATATAATTGAGTATTTAAGCCAAAGACAAGGCTTAAAAGGAGAGCTGCACTTTCATGCCAGACACCTTGATGGAGGAGTTGCTTCCAGTGGCTTCTTTCTGGAAAATGCAGGAGCTGAGCCCTATGCAGTAGCAAAAACTGACCAGGGAAAGAAAGAAAGGGTGAAAGACTGCATTTAGTGGAAGGGCCATGAATAATTGTTTAAGTAACTCAAAGTGTTGTGAAATGACAGAGTGCTTGAATAACCTTATCCACCAACAGCCCTGAGGAGGACTCGGGGGTGTTGATTGAGGAGAAACTCAACATGAGCCAGCAATGTGTGCCCACGGCCTGGAAAGCCAACTGTGTTCTGGGCTGCATCAAAAGAAGTGTGGCCAGCAGGTTGAGGGAGGGGATTCTGCCCCTTTACTCCACCCTTGTGAGAACCCACCTGGAGTGCTGTGTCCACCTCTGGAGCCCCCACCATGAGAAGGACCTGGACCTGTTGGAATGAGACCAGTGGAGGCTCTCCAGAGGAGATTGTTTAAGTAACTCAAAGTGTTGTGAAATGACAGAGTGCTTGAATAACCTTATCCACCAACAGCCCTGAGGAGGACTCGGGGGTGTTGATTGAGGAGAAACTCAACATGAGCCAGCAATGTGTGCCCACGGCCTGGAAAGCCAACTGTGTTCTGGGCTGCATCAAAAGAAGTGTGGCCAGCAGGTTGAGGGAGGGGATTCTGCCCCTTTACTCCACCCTTGTGAGAACCCACCTGGAGTGCTGTGTCCACCTCTGGAGCCCCCACCATGAGAAGGACCTGGACCTGTTGGAATGAGACCAGTGGAGGCTCTCCAGAGGAGAGCCACGGAGATGATCAGAGGGCTGGAGCATGTCTCCTATGAAGACAGGCTGAGAGAATTGAGCTGGAGAAGAGAAGGCCCTGGGGAGACCTTATAAAGGCCTTCCAGTGCTTTATGGGAGAGAAACTCAACATGAGCCAGCAATGTGTGCCCACGGCCTGGAAAGCCAACTGTGTTCTGGGCTGCATCAAAAGAAGTGTGGCCAGCAGGTTGAGGGAGGGGATTCTGCCCCTTTACTCCACCCTTGTGAGAACCCACCTGGAGTGCTGTGTCCACCTCTGGAGCCCCCACCATGAGAAGGACCTGGACCTGTTGGAATGAGACCAGTGGAGGCTCTCCAGAGGAGAGCCACGGAGATGATCAGAGGGCTGGAGCATGTCTCCTATGAAGACAGGCTGAGAGAATTGAGCTGGAGAAGAGAAGGCCCTGGGGAGACCTTATAAAGGCCTTCCAGTGCTTTATGGGAGGGCTACAGGAAAGATGGGGAGGGACTGTTTTTCAGGTAGTGTAGCAATAGGACAAAGGGTAATGGCTCGGAAAGCCAACTGTGTTCTGGGCTGCATCAAAAGAAGTGTGGCCAGCAGGTTGAGGGAGGGGATTCTGCCCCTTTACTCCACCCTTGTGAGAACCCACCTGGAGTGCTGTGTCCACCTCTGGAGCCCCCACCATGAGAAGGACCTGGACCTGTTGGAATGAGACCAGTGGAGGCTCTCCAGAGGAGAGCCACGGAGATGATCAGAGGGCTGGAGCATGTCTCCTATGAAGACAGGCTGAGAGAATTGAGCTGGAGAAGAGAAGGCCCTGGGGAGACCTTATAAAGGCCTTCCAGTGCTTTATGGGAGGGCTACAGGAAAGATGGGGAGGGACTGTTTTTCAGGTAGTGTAGCAATAGGACAAAGGGTAATGGCTCTAAACTGAAAGAGGGTAGATTTAGATCAGATATTAGGATGAAATTGTTTGCAGTGAGGGTGGCGAGATCCTGGAAGTGGTTGCCCAGAGCTGTGGCTGCCCCATCCCTGGTGGTGTTCAAGGTCAGGCTGGATGAGTACTTTGGGTAACCTGGTTTAGTGGAAGGTGTCCCTCCCCGTAGGAGGGAGGTTGGAAACAGATCATCTTTAAGGTTACTCTTTTTTTGGAGGGCCAAATTAACTGGGAATTCCCTATCTCAAGAAATCCTTGGTTGAAGAAAAAGCTTTGCATGGAAAGAAAACCCCTGCTTGGGGGGAATTGCTAAATGTACTGGGTGTATCCTTGCTTTAGTCTAATTGCAGTGAAGATTTGTTTAGCTTCCTTGCTGAGTGTTCCTGTACACTTTTTAGAGCTCCCTTTCATTCATTTGGCAGTCACTTCAAAAGTGATTTATCATAAGAGATGAGAAAACAAACTCAGATATTATATTAGGCAGTAGCCAGGAAACTCAGATGTAATCGCTGCCGCATAACATCCTGCACAATTCTGTGTGCAGTGGGTTCACCGTGGTGGACTTTAATGCATAAGATCTTATTTGAACTTGCAAATCAACACAGCCTGGATACTCAAAACAGCCTGGGAACCCAGGTGCCATCAGCACAAATTAAGGGTCTGTGGCTGGACTCAAGGTGCAAGGGACCAGATGAACATAAATCAGAAATTTTGTTTGGCTCTATTATCTCTGATGACCTGATAGGCAGGCTTTTATCTGCAACCTTGTGGTTTGCTCTGTGATAAAGATAATGAATGCAAATTCGAAAAGGCAGCCAAATGTAGATGCTTTGATTTGTAGGAAAGCTCTGTACCATCAGAACTATAACTTTTAGTGAGAAAAGTCATGAGAGTTCCAATTGCAGCTATTGTAAGTCTGACTTTTAGGAAAAGTGTCTTTTCATTCTCTGCCTTCTCAGACACCTCGGTGAAATCTGAGAGTTTTCTATATTTGGCCAGAGTTGCTGATCAGTGCTGCCCTTAGCCTGCTGTATATCTGGAAATTGTGGACACTTCTATGGCACAAAACCAGGGTGACTGTACAGCTTCTGTGTAATGAGTCAGCTGCTCTGGAAGTATCGAGAGCTCTTGACTGTGTTCAAAGCAACTGCTGTATGTATGCAATAAGCCTGATGCACCTCAAAAGCCTTACTCTTACCCCCAGACTCACTTGATGTAGGTTCAAGGTTTCTCACAAGGCTGCATAGTCTTTCTGTTGAGTTAATCAGGACAGAAATGGGGCACCTTGTGTGGTGTTGTGATGTGGAAAACTCTTTTCCAGTCTTGCCGGGATCTGGGAGGAGACCTGTACTGCTTTCTCCTCACTGATACAGCTTTTTCCTGGCTTGCTGTCCTAGTCCCATGAGATGGGGGAAAGCCCCCAGAAGGCTTTTCCTTAGACTTGTTTTGAGAGATGGTGAAGGGAACCAATGTGTTGACCTATTGGGATATGTCAGAAGATACAGTTTTGGTCTTTGTGTTGGCACTCCTGTGTGTCCATGGTTGATTCCCACACACCTGACAAACTGAAAATTCCCCAATCCCCATCTGACTCTCCTTCAGCTAATCAAATAGTTTATCCAAAGCTTTATCCACTTCACCTGGGCTGCCAAGGAGTCATTGTGCAAAAAGGGCTTCTTTGGAACCCTTAGAATATTGTGCAGTCTTGTGAGCCTCAGTCTTAGCATTTTTTTTTTCTTTCTTGTACTCCATTTCTGCCTGCCTATTTTGTGGGGAATCCGCACTCATACCGACGTGCTTTCTGGCATGCTGCAGGAAGGAAGGGTTTTCCAGGAGTTCTGGGAACAGGCCAATTACTTGGAAGTCCTGCCGGAAACACTGCTTGGAAGTTGCATAGAAAAATAATAAAACTTTCATGTATCTGCTCAAAATAGGCTATTATTCAATAGTATATCCAGTTGGATGTGGTGGAGATGCATACATACACATGCTTTGTTTGACTCAGTGTGTGTATTACTTAACACAGACCGTCTGCTTGGCGGTCTCTTCTTACTACTGAAGATAAAATGTTTCCTGCTTTGAGGAATTTACAGCCTAGACGGACACTTCAGGAAGGCAGAAAATCCAACAGCAGCTCAAGATGGAAGAGTCCATTTTAGGAAGTTTATCTCTATTTCATGATGGTGATGACATAATTTTTACTTGGAGGAGTAGGATTTATGCTGATGTACTTCCAGCTTTTATGCCAATCTCCTTATGTATTACATTAGAGGGTCCCTGCTGCAAAGGTTTGAAATCCCAACTAGATTAAGATATCTGATCTCTGCTTCCCCAAAAATTCCTCTGTGTTGTTAAAGGAAAGCAGAAAGCTGATGGAAGGCATAGAAGTGTGCAGAAGGCCTGCCATATTTCACTAGGATTTACTCTGACATCTGTATGTAGCTAGTTGATTTTTCTTTTTTTTTTTTTCCTTATGACCCAAATAGCAACATAACTGAGATCAGCAGTCAGCAGCACACATTCTTTAATGCATCTAGAGAATTGGAATTATTATTTTATGGGGGAAGTGATAGCCATGCAATTAGAATTTCCATCTGTGTGATCCTCTACATGGGTATGGTGGCAAACATGTAGCATTAAATAAGCTTATTGCAGCTGTGGGAGGAGAGCTAGGGGCAAACTTACTCTGTTTATAGTTTTGCTGTAAATTTTTACTTCTTTGGAAATGTTGCCGATGTTTACAAAACTTTCCATATAGCTGCTTCCTGAAGCTATGCCTTGTCTTTAACTTAAGCTGAATGTTTAAATGATCTAGAAGTTACCTAACTCCCTATTTGCACAGAAACCTCGCTCCTGTTAGCTCTGAACTTGTGCTGTCCCTTTAATGAAAAGCCCTTACTGTGTTTTGTCATAGTCCAGAGTTCTACAGCATAGATCTGTGTATGTTTGCAAGAAACTGGAGCCTTGTTTTGCATGAATTGAAGTTTAGTTTGGAGGCAATTTAAACCTCTATGTACTTTTCCGGTTGGGCTGTAAGGAATATGTGGTTTCATGTGTATTTGAGAAGCTTGTACAAAATTCAGATTTCTTTGAATCTTGTTTTGCAGTAAAAAACCATGCTATGTCTTCTGTGCTGGAGATGTATCATTAAATTGTAAAAAAAAAAAAAGAAACAAAACAACAAAAAAAATCCCACTTCCAAGTTCCAAAAGGCATTTCCTTCTTCTGTCTGTGTAACTTTCCTTCTTGTACAGGCTCAATAGTTTCCATGCTCACTGTTCAAGATCCCATGGATCTGGAGAGCTCATGGTGACTATCATTTTATTCTGCTGAGTACTTTAAAAGTTGTAATGAGACTGTGTGGTAAACTTAATAGAGCCTCCTGGTTATTCTCACAGTACTTGTAAAAAATTACTTGGTGTCATGACTTCATATCCAGATGACTGTATAAAATTAGGAATACTCTTAACGCCTGTTCTTGGAGATATATATTTTTTAATTTATTGGTGCCATGAAAATGCAATCATTTTATCAGGGAGATAACCCAGAACTTTCTAAACGCTGATGAATAACATGCCAAGTCTTTTCTGCGTTCAATAATAAAGTTCAAGGCATAACACACTGGACACAAGGGAAAAGATCCTTTTTTGCTTGCAGATGATTGATGTGCCAGTCTTTCATTCTACTTCCAACATGCTTGTGCTTGGAGATGCATATTTTTTTAAACAAAAGGTTACAGGCCTTTTTTTCAACTCACTTCAACTATTTAGAATCTTAATATTTCATCAATTAAAGTTCATGATAGCTAAGTTTAATGTCATCTCTTGCAGGATATTCTTAAGCATATCCTTGTAGAATAAACTTTTCTGCTCAAATAATGCAGACCACCTAACCCATTCCCTTCTTCTGGTCTGTAATAATTAGTGTTGTATATAAGTAGCTTTCCTGTTGCGTTGTACTTTTTATTAATCAAGAGAGGGGAGGAAATGAAATGCTAGCATGGTTTTCATCAAAAATGGCTCTTTGTTTTCGCAGGTGTTTACTGCTTGTAGAACTTAATACCGTTATACTGTCTTACCAGTCCATTTCAGGTAACTTGTTATGATGAAAAAAAAGTGATGGGAGAAGCGTACTCAGATTATTCACGAACCACAGCACTGAGGCATGCACCCATAATAAACGGGTGCATAATAAATCCTAGCTTACGGAATTTCTTTCCTCTAAGGCCTCTCTAGTCCTCCTTTCATCATCAGCCTTCTCCCCCTGCCCCTTTTTTTTTTCTTCTGAGAAACAGAAAAGAAAAAACCCCAATGAATGTGACTTACTGCACTGAACTAATTACGCCGCAATGGTTCAACCTTTCCCTAGAGCTGGCTTAATATTCCCATGCTAAGGATAATATACTCTGTCCTTATAGAAAGGTAATGACTGCATGACCTCGGACACTGTTGTGTGCCAAGAGGGGAAGAAGGGATGGCTCTTATGCCCCATCTCCAAGATGCGTGGCTGTAACCCTGAAAAACCCAGATTCTCTGGAGCCTGGCAGTGAGTTGTTGGGTAACACTGGGGAAAACACATCCTCTTTTAATGTGTCAGTCATTAACTTTGGCAAATGAGAAGGCTGGTTCTTTCAAGTGCTTGTGTGATACTGGTGAGGCATGTGGCACAAAAGCCAGGTGCCACATCTATCTCATAGTGCTAAAATGCAGTGTTTTGTGGAGATGTCCACTGGTGATGGTCTGCGATGGGGCAGTTTCTGTAAGTAAGATGCCAGGAAATTCAGGTGCTTTAACAAATAGGCTTACTGGGCATGAAAATCCCTGGTATTTCAAAGTCTATCTGTGGAGCAAAGCAAGTATAATATACAAAATCATGCATATATGTATGATATGCAATCACATGTAATCAGAAGCATGTGTAATACATGGTCTGAGTAATATGCTGCTCTAGTTAAGCTCAGTTGTAAGAGGCTACTAAAGTTGATGGAAACTTCTTGTAAATTTGGGTTTCTTCCCCGGGGTGGCTGTCTGATACTGTGGCATCTTTAGGGGCCTCATGGCATGTGTTTGCCACCTTTAGAAGTAATATCTATGCATTTATTCCTCATGAAAGATACATGTTTAAACACAATGGGCCTGTACCTCTGCAAAGTGGATTCCTTACAGACTGGTAGATCCTTAATAGATGCCCGGTGAGAATGTGGGTGCCAGCATCGTCAGACCCAGACGTAATGAGTGTCCAGCAACAGGTGTGCATTTTGACTCTACATCACACGTGGCACCGAGTCACCCAGAGCACGCATAGCAATCTTTTGCCTGGGGGACTCAATGGGTCATCGATCACCATGAGGACAAGAGATCATCTCTCGCAAAGTAGAGAGATACTAATAAGTGATAATTGGGATTTGTTTTTACTGTGAATAGGAGAAACTGGTGGGTTTTTTTGGATGGTAATTTCTATCCTTTAAGGATGATGCTTTATACTTGTCTGTGTCCACCCCCCATGATTGGGTTGCCATACTGGCCCAGAGGAAACCAGTATTCTCTTGGCAGTCTCTGGGCAGCATTAGCTGCTTCAGAGGGACATGGTGCATGCTCTGGCCATAACAGCAGCTGCAGAGTTACTTGGCACCTTGACTGTCTAGAAAGGCCCAGATATTTGTTTAGGTGTGGCTTTTTTTTTCCCCGGAGAGAAATAGTTTAATAGTAAATGGCATAGGATTAACATCGCCACAATTTCTTAATTGCCAAATCAATTACCAAATCTTAAGGGAATAAAAAACCCCAGTTTTTTAGATGTTAGCAACATACAGTCATGTAACTGAGGCTAAGTGCTTTTGCAAAGGGTTGTAACTGTGCTCTGCTAAAAACTGGTAGTCATATTTCACTGTAATCTTCGGTTGATGCTAATGGTACCAAAGAATTACCGAGCAAAAATAAATGCCAAAAAAAAAATAAATCCTTAACTAGGCAAAGAATACAAATGGTATTTATAGATGTCTGAGATTGCTTCTTTATCTGGAAACCCAGACAGGGTACTTAATCACAATGTTCTTTTCTGGAGGTAGAAAACCATATAGCTTCTGGCCCATCTATCTAAAATACAGGCAATAGGGAAAGCTATTTTATAAGGTCAATGTTTCTGCTAATTGGTAATTTAGCAAGCTGGTGATGATTATCAACATAATGAGAAAAGCGACAAGGTGTTATCTTCCACCTACACAACTACCTAGGCTCTTAAAAATTCTGCAAGTATTCTGAAGCTGCCTCCTCAAAATGCCTCCGTCTACTATTATTTTGAATTTAAATTCAGCCCTCAAAGGTATGTGAGAGTTGCAGAGTATTTTACTACTGATATGATGTGTCTGTAAGTTGCAGACTATGCCAAATTATGCAGCAATACTTCTGTGTAGCCTGTACGGTAATTAGATACGGAACCCAAGCCTAACGTTTGGCCTCAGGGAGTTTAATTCAGTTGATTGTAGTGTTGGTGGGAAAGCGAATTCTGTAATTGAGCCTGAGATCTGACGTCCCCCACAGTATTTGAGTATTCAAATACAAGGTTTTGGGAGAAGTCCATTTCTAATATTCACGCTAATTTATCACTTTAACTGACATACTTGGAGCCCAGTACAATTGTAGGTTAAACAAAAGGAAAACAGGATATTAAAGGATCCGATGGGTCACGTCCAAGTTCTGTGTGAGTCTCTCTCTACTGGCTTTCATGGAATGTGGCCCACTCTGTAGAAATGCTTCTTGAATTCTTTTCGTTGGAAACACTGACAAAAAATTAATATGCCCCTAAAGTGAAACAGACCTGGGAAACAAAACAAAACTCAGCTTCTTATAATTGTCCAAGCCCAAAGGAAGTGCAGAAGCTAAACAAATACCATAAGAATGTAAGAGAAGATTTATGCTTTCAGTTTTAATACTTTAAAGTATGAATAACAGAGATAAGGTAATGGTGGGTCTAACTGCTAATTAGAATAGTGCTGGAGACATACTGAAATTTTAAATGTTCAGAGTCTTACTGTAATTTAGACAGTGCATATTTGAAAGAGATATTTTTTAGAATAGTCCTGGAAGAGTCCAGGTTCCAGTTGGACCATGGTGCTTGAGTTTGGTTGTAGCAGTTCATCCCTAAAAGCTGGCTGCTTCAGAGCTTCATGAGTAGCAGAAATAAAGCTTTTAGAGATTGAGTCCCAGTAGAAAAATCTGGTGGGATACACCTCTGGTAGGGTAGAGTCACCTTAAAATGGATGTAACTACGCTGAAGGCCCATTTATGCACTGATTAATACTGCTTTAAATAAATTTGCTGGTTGGTTTGGTAACTTGTCAAGTTACCAAAGTAACTTTAGGAAGTTCATCGCATTCTAGAGTGGGAGAATAAGTAAATGGGGAGGATACTGAGGTCTATCTCTTGTTGAAGTAACAGCCTTAAATAAAGTGTGAAAAATTCATGTGAAACAGTTTTTTGAAAGTTCAGCACGTCCACCTTTCTTTGGGAAAGTGAAGGGCATTTAATTTGTATGGAATTACTTCTCATTACTGTCAAAGTAATGTGATGTGTTTTTTGTAGTACTGTTGCTGGTTTTGCAGTGTAATGCAAGAGGCAATTGTCGGGATGTGAAAACAGGATCCTGGAAGTCATCCTGAAAAGTATTTGACTTTTATGCATTAACTGCAATGATTCAATTGATGCTGAATCCCTGCTTGCAGGCCTATTTTTTTCCTTCTTTTTTAATCTTCTTTATTTTTTTGGAGTTGGTTATTCTGGGTGCAAAGCTGTTGTGGGAAATCCCCCTCCTCAAGATGAGAGTAGTTTTGCTGCTGACTTAAATGGTGCCAGTCAATTTTGCTTTAAATGTAACGGGCCTAGTCCTGAAGGAAGCCAGTGCTTTGCGTGCAAAAGGACATCAAAATCAAGTTTTTCAATAGGAAAAAGATAAAAGAATATATTTATTTATTTGGGGAGCAAGACAGCTTCCAGAAACCTGCTTTTCAGAATGTAGTAATGGGCATTTATGTAGATTTAAAAAAATCTTTTGTTTCTGTTAGAATTTGAATTTTGGCCTCTGGTTTCCACTTCTTAGCAAAGAAGGCGTGTAAATGTTTGTTCTGAATTCCTCTCCAGTTGTGATTTGCAGCATAAGGTACAAAGTCCAGAACTTTGAACAGGTGGAGGCCCTATGTCCATGCTCACCCCTGGTAAGTAATGAGCACTCAGCTGTCCCAGCGCACAGTGCCATTGAAATTGTGCTGGAAATAGCTTTTGGACAAACACCAAAAATCCTGAGGGTTTAAGTCAAGGAAAATCCCTCTTACCTTGCAAGTAACTTGCAGGAATAAATGTAAAATGAAGTCTGCGTTAGATCACTCTAGCTACTTACTGCAGTACACTGTGGTTAGGAAGAGGAGCATATGATCTATTCCTCCACTGTATACATTCCAGAAAAAAAAGTATTTGTTGAGGTTATTTATAGGCACTTCTGTGGTGCTTACCATTGCAGTATCATTTCATTACTCTTAGGGATTTCATGCCTTTAATGGAAAAGGACAGATGTTTTTCCTCATTAGAATTTGCAAGTGAGGGCACATCACAGAAATTCATCTCAGGCCTAAATTGTTACTCGAAATAAAATAATTAGTTGTAAAGAATGCCACTGTTTTGTAGCAGTTCTTGCAGGTTTCTTAACAGAAAGGAAATGACCAACGTACTCTTCATGTTTCTTTAAATGCACTGAGTATTAAATGTGAAATTAAATTGTGAAAAAAACTCCACTGTGCATAGTTTTCCTGACTTGCAGCAGTGTTTATCTAGATATTTACTTATTCTGGTTAAGGGCATGTGTGATGGGGAGTACGGCTGCTTGGAAAATATTAATCCCTTCAGAGGCCTGCTTCTCTCCCAGTCCCCAAAATGCTGATGGTGACAATGACAAGAATTTCACTTTTAATAAGAAAATTATTTTGGCATTTTAATTCAGGGGGGTGGGGGGGAAGAATCTTAACCTTAATTTTAAGTAAAATAATAAAAAGCTGTGCTAAGTTCTCACTTAAAACTTGATCAGTGCCACCTGTCCCTGCAGCCCCTCACAATGCCAGGCTGTAGTTCAGGCTTTTCGTTTGCTGGGCCAAACCATGCAGTGCATCTTGAGAAGCCCAAGTCAGCCAAAAAACTTGGCCTCAAAAGAATGATGCTTTGAGGCATTTGTCCTAGAAATCATGAGGCAATGTCTTAACGTGTCTGAAGGTAAGTTTTTCAGATGAAACAATAAGTCTGTTTTGTGTTTGTCATTGTTTTGGTCCAAAAAGTTAGCAGTTCTCAAAGGAAAACAATATTTTTATGCGGAAAAAATTTTTGTTGAACTCCCGATTTTATCAATTTATCAATTCTCCTAACTGGAGTTTTGCATTATCCCGAGAAGAAAATTAAGATTTGATGCTTAAAATTAAATTTAATTTCTCTTATTTTAGGTAATACCATTGAGCCACTGTCTAGAGGAAGAAAAAAAGTGGTATAAAGATTTAACTCTTGATAGAACTTTGCATACTTGAAACACTATACATAATTTTTAATGTTATCTCTTCTAATCCTTTGGGACAAAGTTATCTCTGGAATATGATCCAAAAAGAACAGGAAGATCATTTAGAAAAAAAATGTTGTAACTGTCAAGTCTTTCATCTACATTATTAGTACACTGTGTGTGGTCTCTCTGGAAATTTAAAGGCAGACTGAAAGCTTTGACTCTTGTAACTCATATGTACAATGAATACGTCTTCTGGTATATATTTTATAAAGTTTTTGCCAGTCTTGAAAATGTTGCAACTTGCAAAAGAGCCTGGAGCTAGAAAGAATGTGTTAAGTAAAGAATACAATGGAAATTCAGAGAAACTCACAGGAAGAGAAGAAATCTGATCCTGAAGACCTTTGTAGTGCTCCAGTCTGAGGAGGTGGTGCATGACTCCTCAAAGCCCAGAGGCTGTATGACTCCTTGAAGCCTAGAAATCAACCATTCAAAGTGAAATTCCACTGAGCCAAAAACAGGAAGGGAACTGATATGAGGGGAGAAGGAACCTTTTTTTGGTCAAAGAGGTGAAGGACAAAGCTTGTTATGGCTCTGTTGAGCTGTTGTGGGGGCACTCTCTTTGACCAAGCAAAAGAAGAGTTGCAGGGGTAGGTGGCCTTCCAAGAGCAAGAGATAGGAGAAGGACTCATTGCCCCAAAGGTAGCTAAGATGAAACTGTCAGGGATGAGCTTCTTTCTGTAACCTTGCCCTAAAGTAGATTTTTTCTTATCTTTCCGTTGTAATGTTTCTAATTTTGTGATAAGGATGCTAAATTCTACTTTTTTTTTTAAACTGAGAACTTTTCTAAAGTGAGAATTAACTTGGCTTATTTTTTGTCCTATTGCTGTAAGAGGTTTTGGGGTAACCTGGACTGTCTTCTTGTGGGCAGTCAGACTTTGGAGTCCTGAGAACTCAGAGCACCAAGGGTGAGGAAACACTTCCTTGATACATGTAGGCCTGTGCCCTTTTGGCTCTCAGGAGACAGTGGGAAGATTGTTTGTGATTGTCAAGTAGACCTCGCCAGTGTACCATGCACACTATTGGCTGCCACCAGGAATTTTGTTTATCCCTAATGAAAATATTATGTTTCTAAACCTGGGCAACTAAATGAGAGCAACTAGCTTTGGAGTTTTGATGTATTTAAATAAAAAATGGATATCATAGGTGTAACAAAAGCCTATATTCTCTTCTACATCCCTTCTTGTGATGCTAGGAAGAAATCCCTTCTGAAGGCAGAAGGATTTCTGTGTCTAGATGTTATGAGGAGTTTATGTGCATCATTTAGTTATAGAAGGAAAAAGAATCTGCTTATTGATAATACCTCAGAAACCAACTCTTTTGTGTAACAGCGTTGTAAGCACAGAAGACAAGTACATTAGAATTACAAAGTGTAGTCTCTCTGTAAAATTGGTGATATTGGTTACAGAGCTCAGATTTGGGAGCCAGATGTTATTGGTGCTCATTCATTCCAGCTGGGTGGGTCTTGATTGGTTCTTGAATTCAAACTTCAGTGGAGCAGAAGTTTATTACTGCTGTATGAGAAACTTTCTTACCATCCTAAGAATCACTTCATTTCAAGAATACTGGATCCCCCACATAAAGAAAGGAAAACCTGCTGCCTGACTCTGCGTTATTTCTCTATGGAGGTTGATGGTTGGACTAGATGATCTTAAAGGTCCCTTCCAACCTAGATGATTCTATGATAGTGTTCATGGCTAGAGTGATACATCCTGATTACTGGAGGTTCCCATGCATTCATCTGCCTGTCTGTAAGGTGCCATTACAATTCTTGGGTATTCAGAAACTCACCAGAAATGGGCTGTATGAGACTGCTTGGGTGGGGGACACCAAAGATATAGAAAGCAGTCTTGGACAGTAGATGATACTCTGTTTCCTAACTCATAAATATCTCAGTACATTGTTGTGGGACAGACAAAATCAGACTGTTGGTAGGGGATATGGTGCTGGGGGAAACACAGTCTGCTGGATGGGTTGTAAAACCCAATTTATAACATTTTTCTCTGGCATAGCAATGTAATGCCTCTACGAAGGGAGAAAATTCCAGTTCACTGACTTATGCTCTCCCTAGCTGAAACTATTCCTGCATCTTCCTCCTCTGCCTGCTTTTTGTACCCAGGTGCTTGATGCTCTCTTGCTAAACAATTCCTTTCTTTTGCTCCGCACTGCATCTGTTTCAGTGGTAACTGAGGCGATTCATATATGTATCTGTGAAACCCACTACAGGGAGAGGTAGTATGTAATATAAGATCTGTTTAGAACAGGGGTTTATGCAAGTTTTCAGTTCAATAGGTAACCTCTCCCTCCTTATGGCAAAAAAAAAAATCAAGTCAAGCTTCTACCCTATTCAGTGGCTTTTATTCCTTGTCCTCCAAATTCATCTTCCCTGCTAAGAGACAGTAGTGTGCCCCATTAAGTACATTACAGTTACATTGCAGTGATTATTTCCTTTTGGAGTTTTTGTGGAAACCTCAAGGAAGAACAACTGTAGCGTAGACATGTGCCTAGCAGGAGTTTTACTGAGACCACCAACTCATTTCACATAGGTCGTCAAATGGCTTTCAAAGCACCCGCTGCCTTGGACTGGTTTTGAATCATTGACTTAGGGTGGAAATATTTCATATCCATTACTAATCCCCTGGGCCAGCTGGCCTCCCACCCCTGTGGTCATTATTTTTAAGGAAAATCAATTAAGTGCAGAAATTCGGCTTTGTGTTCTTTCACTTAGGTCTCCAGCATTCTGTGCTATGTCAGGGAGGCTTTATGAAGTCTGGGAAAAATGTAGAATAATCAGGAGACAGGAGAGGGGTAAATCTTTGTTTCTAAACTGCAGCAAAAAAACCCAAACCCCAATTCATATAGTTAACTAGAAAAAATGACTCACTCATAATGTTGCATTCTACTTAAAACTTTCTCAGTACTACTTGAATTGTTGCTCCTCTCCAGACTTGCTGGGCTATTTGTTTTCAAGGGTTTTCCTGGTTTTGTTTTTTTAACTTCTGTTAAAGTGTAGAAAGAATTGTGCTTTGCAGCTGGGTGTATAAGGCAACATATTACCTCCCTTTAAATCTCAAAGGGAGCATTTTCATCTGATGAGTCAGAGGAGCAATAAAAGCTTGTCAAAGGATGTGGATGTCTAATCATTGTGAAGTATCGACTCCAGTAAAAGATTGACAGTCAGTATTTTTGATGAAAATAAAATTGCTGAAGAATGATTTAATGGTTGGGATAAGATTCCTAGTGCTGACAGTTTTTTTGCTGTGTTCGGTAGTACTCGGTGTTGACATTACACTTCTTCAGCCCAGAATGTTACCATGTACTTGCAGAAATGCCAGTGGTGATTTCATTTCAGAGGATTATGTATTTGTGGCAGTTGCCATCTTTTCAGAGGCTTGCAAATCTGACAAACAAGGCATACATGTATACCTCAACTCTCCCTGCTAGCTACTTCCACGTTTTCTTCCCAATAAAGATCACGAAGCTGGCACTTCAACTTACCTCAGCATTTCAGATAGTTACATCCTTGAATATGAAGGTAGAAAAGGATCTGTAAAAGTGTGTAGAACAATATTATGGGAACTTGGCATACTGTCCGGAAAATTTGTCTGGAAAGCTGTGGGTTTCCTTTTTACTCATATGCCTCTAAGTGGATTTGCTTTATTGCAATGCCAATAAATAATTTAAGCCATTTATATTAGACAACTTGTGATCCCATCCATTAGGCTAGGTTTTTTCTGTTATGATGGTAGAAACTTGCTTTTTTTTTTATATGGCAGTTCTGTGATGGATAGCATTGCTCTACAGTTTTTTTTAGTCTTAATTGGGTGGATGTCTCATGCTTTACCAATGCTCTTGTAACCTCTGCTGAGTAGAGCAGCCATAAGAGTCTGTTACTGTCTGTAATGGAAGAGATAAATAGTCTCATTGCCATTGGTACACGTGTTAGGAAAACAGTAGCTTACTCCCAGTTCTGCTAGAGACTTCAGGAGCAGTCTTTAAGCTCTTTCTGTATCTGAAGCTTTGTGTGCAAAATGGGTGTAGGCTCTTTACTTTCTAGAGAGATTAGAAAACCTTTCTGGAGGGAGGTTAGGAAACTGCTGAAGAATACTTGCTCTTGACAATCTCTTATTGCTATATAATGACCTTCCAGCATTTTGTGTTTGACTGTATTTTTTGCCTTTTTTTCATGACTCGGTGACCTGTTAATGATCAAGTGATAGCAGTATCACCCCCAGCGTATTTTTTGGTTGCTTGTTCTGTTTTGTAACAGTTCAAAAGTTTCTCCACCACCATCCTCCTTCAACAATGAATAAATGATGGGGTGGTTCTATTTGTTTCTTCACCTCACCTAAAGCATGAACTTCACTCGTGTCTAAAGCAGAATCTTTCACCATCCGACAAATGGTCTAATTTATGTCAGATTTTATATTTTTATCCAAACCACAAATTCACCATTTTCCCCTCCCTTTTCAAATACCCAGAGCAATGCACACAGTTCTCATTCATCTCTCTATATCTGTCAGGTTCATTTCTACTATATTTGTCATAGTTGTTGTCTCTGGAAATGCTGGGGTCATCTATTCTGGTTCTGGGATGCTGAGGAAAGAGGCACTTTATTAGCTCGTTTGAGTGAGAGACAATGCATCAAAGTTGTGTTGTGACAATAAAAATGTGCTAGAACTCCCAGTGGCTCTAGTTATGTCTAAATATAGCTTAAAAGCCTATGAAAGAGTTGTGGTGAGCTAATTAAAGACAGTATGGTAGAAAGCACTAAAAAGCTGCAAGTCCTAAGGGAAAGTAAGTAATCTGTGTTTGCAACGTTCTTTGGTGCTCCCGTTTATGCTGTAACTCTTAATTACTGCTGTTAGGGAACTGAATTCTGAAGACCTTTAGGGCCTGACCTTTCAGTGAGCTTTGTGTAGATGAATGGATCCTGCTACTTTGTACAGCTCTCGTGAAGTCCACAGGCTTATTGATAGCTCAGCTCAACGAGTTTGTTGCCAGTTTAACGCTTCCTGTGGGTCAAGCAAGTTCTGAAAGGCCATTGGTGTGCTATCCTGATCTAAAAGCTGTTTTGTATTTGTTACTGTCTTAGACAATCTTGGTTTGTCTATTTTTTCATGTAGATGAGGTATAAATATGTGCTCTTCCCTTCAGTAAACAGTTGGGAATATTTTCCTTGCTGTTTATGTTGACAAGTGTTGTTTAGATTTCTTCTTTGACTTTTAGCTGAGCAGCAGAGTGATCAGATCTCTGACTTGGTAAATTCAGTACGTCGCTGTGCATTTGGATTTGAGGGAAGGGATATGAACGCAGCTGTGATCCCACAAAACCTGGTCCAGAGCTCAGTGAACGTAAAGATTTTAAATTTTTCATCAGCTTCTGTCACGATCACTGATTAAAAAAATTAAACCTACCTTCTCTGAGTGAGATCTTTTCTGTAAAGACTGTATTTCTAAGTTGTTTTTTTTTTTTTTCTGACTTTCATGGTTAAACACAGTAAGATAGCCTTAAGGTACCTATAAAGTTTTTTAGATTTTAGATAGCTGCTGAAATAATAAATAGCCAAAACACCTGAGGAAAGATGTTCTCTACTCAAGGCAATATGTAAGTAAAAGAATAATTGAAGTGCGAAGGAAACATCGTATATCAACGTAGACCTTCTTTGGTCACCACATCTGATTTCCACAGGCGAAGGTCTTTCTTCTCACCCTTTGCACAGTTTTAGGTTTGTCTCGCATGTGACCAGAGTAAGAGTGAACCACTTCCAGCTATCTCTGCTGTAAGAAACCAGTGGGAAAAGCTCCAGCCTGGCTTTAAGAAAGCATGCTGTAGATATGTCAGTTGTCAGCAGCTTCCTTTCTTCTGATATCCTACCCCTCTCAGTCCTAGAAAGCCCTTCCCTGGATCTACGGTAGTGTCTGTTCTCTCTCAAGCAAATGCAAATGTTGTCAGAAGCCCTGGAAGGGAGATGATCCTGTCTGTTGCCCTGATGGGCTGTTGGGATAAATGGAAGAAGTTCCTCTGAAGTCACTGTGGCTTTGCTGATTTACATGCAAATAATTTGTTGACATATTTTCATAGACTATTTCCACGTTGTGTCTGGAATTGAGAATGATTAATATGTCTCATGCTTCCTGCTGATACTTGCTGACTTGACTTCTTTTAGTTATGCTAATTGTGTCCCTGCAAGATTAAACCATTGTAACAATTTCCCTTTCATCTTAAGTTTTCTAAGTTAAAATGATCACCTGCAATAAGGGCACTTTCATTAGGACTACAAAATATTGTATCCCCAGTCTTTTCCCTTTCTTCCAGAAGCTGCTGATCCATGTTGTTTCTTACCCTGTTGTGTCTTCCCCTCTTGGTTTATGCCTGCTAAAATTCCACTTTGCATTACCATTATGAAACAGCAGAAGCCGTGCTTGTTCTCAATTGCTAGTGTCATCCTCTTATATCTTTCAGAGTACTGAAACAAAGTTTTTTTGATCGATGTTTCACTTCACTGGGTAGCACAGGGTCTGTTGCTTACTCTGATGTTCATCTTGCTGAACTTCAGGGTCCAAATAACTATCTAGACTGACTTCATTGTTTTGGGGAAGCTGCTTATAAGGTTTCTCTGAAAATAAGAGTTCATATTGCTCTGCATGTAGTCTTGCTTATAATAAAGATAAAAATGCAGGGGGAAAATCACTGATAGTCTACTGTGGAGTTACGGCATGCTATCTATGAGTGCTGAGCACTTGGGTCTCCTTGGTCTGCTCCATGTGAGACAGAAGAGTTGCTGGCTCTCATGGCCAAAGGGTGTTACTGTGTTTGAACAGAGCATGCAGTGTGAATAATAGTGGGAAATTAGGAACAAAGAGCATTTGAACTTCTGATAAGCAGTTCAGCTATGCACCAAAATGTAAACATTTGGCAAAACTGTCTGGCGCACATGTTTCATATTTCAAAAGATGAGTTACAATTTCTAAAAGCTTAAGGGCTTTGATGTTCTCCAGTTACTTCAAGATGAGTTCCTAAATGAATCTGGGAGGAATGGATTCTCTTGTTTCAGGACTTATGACATGCTTTGATATTTTTACTTTTGTCTTTACTAAAGCAAAGTTTTGGGATGTGTGAAATGAAAAAATAGAAATATACAGACAGTATCTAGGTTAAGGCTTACCAAAATTTCCAGAATTCTTGGCTAAAAATAGTTTCAACACAAACAAAAGAAATTAAAATTAAAAAAGAGTTCTAACTGCCCAGGCTCACCGGTCCTTGTTCAAGTAAAACCAAATGTACAACAATTTTGCTGGCTAAATTATGCATGCTTCAAGTCCTTCCTGTCCTTCATAGGAGGAATTGGAGAAAGATCTACCCAACTTTCATGGGAAAAAAACCCACAAGATTATTTCATATTGGTTTCCTCCATGAGGAAGCACTTTAAGAGTAAAACAAAACAACGTCTGACTCCGGTGCTAAGCAAGTAGGAGAGACCATGTATCCAGGAAAGATGTGTAGAAGTGTAGACAGCTTCTGCTCTGGCAGCACAAGGGATCTGCCAACTCCTACAGGGCAGTCAAACTCAGTAACTTTGGGCTGGGCTCCTTTCTCTGTCTGTCAACTCGGACCTCAAGGTAGAGCCCTGAGAAGGTATTTTTCAGTACAGGCTGCTAGTGCTGACTCATCCCTTCAATGCATTTCCAAATGATAAGAGAAATCAGCCTGACTTTGCACCTAGGAATACTGATGGTTTCTCTGAATCTTGAGAGTTGAATAGATATGGAAGGAAGTCTATATGCGGACAGTATTTTGCTGTGTGGGGGTTTTTTTTGTGATAGATGTGCAGTGGAATTCAAGGAAAATCTATCATTATCAATATATTACAGTAGAAGGCAGTTAAAATGCACTGCAACCTCATATTTTATGACTGATCTGGAGACAACACAGTATCAGACACAAACTCAGAGCTGCAGACCAAATCTTCAATGCAGTTAAGCTGATAGACTGAGGTGTAAGAGAGTAGGTGTGCCTGAAACTTGTACCCCAGCTAAAATGTGACTCTTCCTTTGGCAGAAACTACCAGGATCCTCTTGTGCTACAGATCCTCTGCTACAGACTTACCTGTTCTGGTGGTTTTTTAATCATGACTTGAAAATAAGTAACTGACAAAAAAATGCTCCACCTACCCCTCTGTAGCTTGGCAATGCTGCTTGTTCTGTACATGATGACAATGAGAGGTTCATGCTTTCTGTGGAGTGGAGCCACAAAGAAGTGTACAGAGAGTGTTCCTCAGGACAGACCAGCAGAGATGCTCTCCCTTTACTTGAAAAAAAAAAAAAAGCCTGATTGGCTCCTGAGGACCCCCAGCCAGCAAGAACCACCCTGTCTGGCAACACGTGGTAAAGTGAGAGTTGTGGTTCAGGATCAAAATGGGTTTTTAACTGAAATTAAAGTCAAGTACTGGTACTGGTGTACCAGTAACTGAAATACTGGTGCTGAAGTCTATGGAGAATCTGTCCAGAGTAAAGGAGGGAATATCCACAGTTAAGTTCAGGTGTTTAAAATGTTTATTATTTTTCTAATGTTCTTGTACACACTCTTGGTATTATATGCAAGGGAAACAGAATGGCATAGAGCTGCTCTTGTACACTGTTATGTACAATGAAAAAAACCATACCTCTTCTCTAATTTAAATTGCTCTTTTGCCTGGGAAGTAAGTATTTCATAAGCAGAACCCCTAATATTTAGTCAGTCTCAACTCATCAGCTCAGCAGCCGTGTCCTCTGACCGCAGCCCAGGCTCGCTTTGCAGGCCTGGCTACAGAAGCAGATTCCAGAAAATTAGTTTAGCATGTCAGTCCAGCAAGGACCTCCAGACTTTGGGGGCAGGAATGAATGGAGGCACAGTTCTTGTGCAGACCACATGGATTCAAGGCTGCCCTCTGATTTACACACACACACTGAGCTCAGGGGAGCTGCACAGGTGTATGTGAAGGCAGAAACAGGCACGTTTGTGTTTGTTTTAAAAGCAGTACAGATCTGGACTGTGCAGCCAGATCCGTACCAGTCAGACACATGCTTTATGTCCAACCAGTAGCTAACTTCATACCTGAGGCTAGATTACAGAATATGTTGTTAGTTCAAAGTGCCTTTGTACTGTTGCCAAACAAGGAACAGGCTCATTGCTTATTCTCCAAATCAAAAATATATTGTAAAAAGCAACATAACACAGAATTAGGGCTGCACGGTTTAAACATTAAACAGTCAGCAGAAGCAAAAGGAAAGGTTTCTTCGGCAGCGTTAGCCCTAAGCCAGGCTATTTCTATTACTGTTTTTCCAGCTAGACATGCAGCTTACTACCTATGCTTGCTCTTGATGAAATTAGCAGTGACATTTTTGTGTGATGGGAGGCAAATGGAGCCTTAAAATGGACTGGTATGAAGCGGTGCCAACTTGTGACTGTAAACCCCACCAGTGCATCTGGTTTAAATTGTAGCTTGAACTGACCTAAAACCGTTTCAGAGAATGAGAGGTGTCTCTAGAGACCACGTTTGTTCTTTATGGTTGGACACAGAGGCCGTGGCTTGATTTCCTTAGCAAGATAATGCTTGTAAGGTCTGAACAACCCTGAGCCCAAAGTATGTGTGCAGGTCTGTCTGGAAGCTGCAGAAAATAGTTCTCCCTCCCTCCCCCATTTTTAAGTAGAGAGATATAACTTGGAGGTATTGAAACACAATAAATATGAGTCCCCAGTAATGACAGCTGCATCTTGAGACCATCCCTATTCTTGTTTTTCCAGCCAGAGAGCTGAGCTGAGTCTGGCAACAAGTTCAGTTTGAGCCTAGCAAAAGCCAGGCTGGCTGGAAGAATTAAAAACTGGCTGATCTTCTTGTTCACACCCAAGAAAGGTCATAACTAAACTTCAGGGCCTTCAGTGAATTGAATTGCACTTACATATGTTAACACAACTTGAGACACTGACAGCTCTTTTAAGCATTTCAGATTTTTGCCAGTGAATATCTGGCCTTGCCATGAGTTATTTAACGTGCTTCTGAGACACATGCTCTGTAAATTGGTTTAAGGAGTGTGAGCCCACAGATTGTAGATCTCTCCCCAGTCACTGTAAACACTGGTTTAAGTATGCAATCCTATAGATTTGCAGTCCTGTAGTTGCAACTGAGACGGTCTTGAAAGCTGGTCAAAGAAGAGCAAGAGCAAATCCGTACTTTTGGCACACACAGTTAAAGGTTCCACTTCAGTTATTTGCAGATCTTATTCCAGGCGCTACGGGTTTGACAAACTCAGAATTTAAGATTCCTTATTAACCATCTAAGAAATAAAGCTTGTGTCTTTTTCTCTTCCTGTTCCGTTTTCTTAATTTTCACTTGGAGCAAATCTCTGTCTCCTGGGGAAAAAAAAAAATAATAAAAATCCCTGGAAGAGTGATGGCTGCTAAGCTTGCCCAGTAGCTCGTGGATAGGGGCTGATGCTGCAAGACTTGGATGTGGGCAATGTAAATGCCTTCAGGAAGCCAGCAGGCATGTGTTGTGCTGTGCCACTGCCCAGAGCAGCCTGTGGGAGGAGAGCAGGAAGGACAGAGATGGGAAAGTGGCAGTTTCTACATTTTGAAGTCTCTGAAGATGAGATTTATTAAAAGATTTCAAACTGAAAAAGCCCTTTTGATTATCAGCCTGAGGAGATAGACCTTGAGGATGAGTATTGGGGTGGAGGATAATCATAGCTTGAACAATCAGTTTAGGAGCAGTAGGCCTTTTCTGAGACTTTGAGAGATTTGAGAGACTGAGAATTTGATGAGTTACCATTTCTTTGCTTTTTCTGTGCTTGGTGAAGCTCAGGACAGGTTGTCAGAAGCCATGCCTTGTGCCTAGTGAAAGTGGTTGTGAACAGTTTCTTTCTCTCATCTTTTTCACTGAGACAGTCAGAAGGAACTGCTGTGTGTAGTCAAAGCTCTTGTTAGCACCATGCTCTGATAGTCAACCTCTCATTTGCAAGACTTGAAGTAAATTAAGTTGGGGTGATTTCCCATGTGGATGGGAAAAGCCCTGATGTGGAGTCTGACTTTGTATCAAATGTGAAACTCCTGTTCCAAAGCCTGAAGCTTCTCCCTGAAACGGCTATAGCATTTTTTCATGTGGGACAAACATTTATTTTGGTCCAACATTGGTTTACAGAAGTCCAACAAACTTCTGGAAAAAAAAAATAAAGAACCAAAAACCCCCCCCAACCAAACAACCTCTCCCCCCCCAAAATGTCATCAGGTAGCATGACACAAATGCATTGCATGGAAACTTCTACTCAAACACTTAACACTGAGAGAAGTTATAAGCTACTGAAAGGGGGATGTCCTGTAATGGAAAATGTTATGCAGGATGAACTAGATGTGAAACTGCAACTGGTACATAGAACTGTAAAGCCACGGGTGGCTTGTTTCTCCTCTGCCTTCCCATCTAAGTTGTACAAGCAGCATTTGCCACTGAGGTTATTTTTCCATGAAATTTCAAAATGAAAGTAGAACTTACAAGCTAGTTTTTTATTGCAATGTGTTGTTGTTAGAGTTTTTTTTTTTAATTACATATACTTCCAAGTGGGACCTTCCAACTCTAATGTCAGGGCAAATAATTCATACTCAGATTCTGCGAAAGGATCTTTGTGGGGTTTTGTTCTGAAGCTGTATGTAAAATGTCAGCTCTGATTCCCTGACTTGGCTTAGTCACTGGCATTGCCCTCAAAGGATGGTCTCATCCTTTCTGCCTCCAGGAAGACGATGAGTGAGACAGACTTCACGTGGCCTGTCTTTCTGGGCTACCAGTCTGTAGTTTCAAACTCTTTAGCTCTTGCCTTTGGATCCTGAGAGAGTGGGGGGAAAAAAGAAACAGGTTTGGGGACTCCTTGCACCCTTTCTGCTTTCCTCTGTGTCTTCCTACACTCCTGGACAGTACTTCTAGGGAGAGGGTGGCAGAGGAGCTGGTGTTAGAGAGGGAGCAGAGGTTCTGGGCTAGAGTGGAGGGGCTAAGTATTTTATTTGCTAGGGAACCCAAACAGGCTTTCAGCTTCCCTGCTTCTCCCCTCTCCACCACAAAAGATGACATAATTTCTCTGCAAAGTGCCACAGTGGCCATTTCTCCAGTACGATTCCTTCTGGGAATTTTTAGACTTTGTTTGAAGACTCATAAAGGTTCCATTACCCTTCTAATTAGGAAATAAAGAAGGCTTGTTATTTTGTAAGGGCCAAAAGACTTAAACCTTTTAAGTAATTATTTCCATGGTGCAATACTACCCATAATTGTGAAATCAAAATTGAAGCCAAAGAGATTAAGATCCCAACAATTGGTTTGACATGAAAAAGAAGGGAAAAAGCCCACAAGATTTATGATTGCCCCTTTTGTAGTAGTCCTTCTTGCCAGAATGCAAGAACTCCCAAACATCTGGAAGAATTAGGTTAGCTGAAGTGAATGAAAGAATTTAGACACACATGAAGGGTTACAACAACAAGCAGAAGATTATTCATAGGAACTGGATGTGCAAAATCCCCTGTGCATATGAGCTGGGTAGGAGAGAAGTAAGAGAACAATGACCCAGTTTTGCTATTATTTTTGAACTATATGAGTGAGGTACATGGACATTGCTTAATAAATTCATTATATATATATGATACATTATCGACTGAGTGAGTCAGGAACTAGCCTTCCCAGTTTACTGCTGATAAAGAGGAGTTTGGGGGTGAAAGGTTTTTTCTGGCCAGCCATTTTGCAACACAAACTGCACAGTTAAAAGCTGTGCAGCCACTTAAGAGAACATGGTGTAGCCACGCAAAAGCTGCTGCCCACCAAAATCTGTAGCTTGTTAGTCCTAGAAAGACTTGGACTTGTCTCTCCTTGGGTTCAGCTCATCCCCTGAGTTCAGTAGAGCTTAAAATCCCATTGTGGGTTTGACATCCCAATTAGTATGCCTGGTCTCTTTTAGATGGCTATACTTCTCAGCAGTGTATGTTCAATACAGTAAAATTAGTTGGTCCAGTAGTTGATTCTTCTATGTGATGGATAGGTGTGAAGGAGCTAACAATGTTGTTAGCTTTTTTTTTTTTTCTGTTTAAAGCTAGACGTGCTGAGCTTAGGGGATGAAGTAAATTCATGAAGTCCTAACTCTGGTGTGTAACTCCAGTCCCTCCCGTGCACTGTGGGGGATCCTGTTGAGAACTGCACCCAGTATCAACAGATCTGGATGTGACAGAGGAGGAGGCAGTGCAGTGAGGATGAAAAATGGTGGATGGAACACAACATAATTGAAGGTGCTTAGAAAGCTGGTATTTGCCTGGGCAGGATGCACCTTTTCCTAAAAGCTAAATGAGGTTTTGGTGTGGCTAATGTCTGGGTGGGAGACCACCTGAAAAGTCCTATACATCACAGATGCTCATCAAGGCAAGTTTCAAAAATAAGTGTCAGCTTGAAAAATCTGCATTTGCTGTTGATTTTACAGGAGGAGGAGGATGTTGTCTCTAGAGAGTTGGACTCTGTTGTCAGCAGTTGTCATTTTTGTGTGCATGTCTTATAAGGAAGGAGTTAAAGCTGAAAATAATCTCAGGAGGCTCCACGCATGGAGGGTAGGGGAAGAAAAAGTCCAGGTTTCCCTTCACTTAGGAATATCCCACACCTTCAGAAGAGGGAATATAAATGTCTTAAAACAACAGGGGAAGAGTTCAGCCAGTTCCTCAGTTATAAAATCCTTCATCACTCACTACTGTCCCACTTGATTTACGCTGCTTAAGGTGGGCCAGCCACACTTGAGCACTATGATAGCCAAATACATAACAATAAAAAGTTAAAAAAAGTCATAAAAGTTTTACTCAGAGGATGTGACCAGCATAAACAGCTCACAACATGTGTCTCACTCACAGAATAGGTGTCTGGGGCTGAGCAATCAGCGTCTGTGGAGCAAGAAAATAGCCATTGTTTTAAAAAAATAAATCCTATGCTACAGTACACAATCTAAATGCATAATAGTTCTGACCCTGGTGCCCCCCTCTGGTTATGTACTAGGGTCTAGCAGCACAAAACAATTTTGCACCAAAATTCTGGAGAGTTTCTATTTTGGCAAAAAGTGCTGTTTGGAAGAGACAAACTGGGTTGCTAAGGTATCGGGATGTGGGAGAGGCTGGTTGAAATCTCTGCTCCACTCCTTCATGTTCTTTTTTTTTTATCTTCCCAGATTTCTCCCAACTAATTAGAGCAGGGACTGGACTCTGCTGGTGCACACTGCAGGTCAGGTTTAGAGGTTTAATTTTGATGTAGCACAGAAGGAAACCCAACAATCTTGGGTTAAATGGATATAAACAACAAGGTTAAATGGAAATAAAAATTTAAGCTTCACTGAATGAAGTTGTGATTCATCTGAGAATTGCCCTTTTGTACACATTCCCATTGAAATGTATTATGCCAGCAACCCTTCACCCCTTCCCTTGAACACCCCGTGTTGTAGATCAACTGAGTGTGGTTGGGGAGCACGAAAGCCTTTATGGGGGAATTAACCCCACTCCCCAATGTTATCTGTTTACTCGGCAGAGCAAAGCCTGCTGGCTGTAGGGTCTGCTGCTATTCTCTAGGCAGAAAACGCTCCCTGGGTAGAACTGGTTTGTGAGCAAATGGGCTTTGGCTAGGCATGAGGTCTGAGGCACCTGACACTTCATTAAAGACTGCAGTGATCTGAGGCACGGGGCTTTCAGTGCACCTTCATTTATAGTGCTCCATATAGGATATTCATGGTCTGGTTTGGGCTGCAAGGATCTTTCAGGTGTTTGTTGTGTCAAGAGGAAGCCTGCAATGGAGAAGAAGCTACATGCTTTTAAAGGGTTCAGGTGAAGTCTTTGCACCTCTGTGGAAAGAGAAAGAAACATGGGAGCTTAGTAGTGATTACAGCAAGAACAAAATATTGCATTTTTATGTACTTAAACAAGTAGAGCTTGACTGTATTAAAAAGGAAAGGGTTTGGAAATTGCCTGACTTGATTGATTTATTGTTATTGTATGTGAGGTCTAAGGCCATATTTTTGTAAACACTTTCTTGTAGCCACTGGAGACACTACAACACTACACTATAAGACAGTTAATTCTCAGTAATTGACTTACAATCTTACTGGACGTCTTCCATTGAATGGGAGACACATCTAGCTGCTATGTTGAGCTTCAGCAGGTCATTGACCTTTAAACTTCCTGGGTGATGCTCAGATTTCTTGGGTCATATGTATATACATGGACTTTAAGCAAGTTTCAGGGGTTCAGGATCCATCTTCAGTTCCCTTCTGGGGATCTATATCTCTGACATCTAATATCCTCCAATTTTGTACATGCTCATTTCTCTTTGTGCCATATCAAGATTTCTGCTCTCTTGTTCTTTTTGGACTATTGTTTTGTTCTGTGGGGACTTCATCATGAATGGTGAAAGCATATTTTGCAAAGGCACTTTCAAAGCCCATATATGCTGTACTCGTGGGCACAGTTCATGGTAGGTGCACAACTATAGAAAAAACCAAATACTGCTTTGCAAACCTGGGTTGGTTTTACTCCTACAACTTGACAGGCCCCTCCAGGGAGTGTAGCCACCTCCTTTCTCTTCCTTCTCTATCCTGATTTCTGTTAGTTTCTGTTCTTTCACGTAATGGTTTCTCTTTTAATAGCCATTATTTAACCTTTTCTTTTTTATCATCTTCCCTGGGAACTGATCATGCTTGGTCAGCTCTGGCCTGCAGCTCTTCATTGGAGCTTTGTCATTCCTGAGTCAAGGGCCACTGGCCAGCAGATTCTTTGGGGCTGAGACAGAAGGACAACAGCTCTTGACAACTGCTGTTGCTCTATGAAGACTTAATGACTGGGCCATCTGCACCCGTCATCTACCTTTCCCCAGATCCCAGGGCTCTGATTAATCCTGTGCCCATGCTGCACACATCATGACAGCAATATAAAGGACAGGACGTCATTTAATATCAGTAGCCTAGATGTCTTCTGCAGCCTTAGCAGGTGCTAAGGTTTTCTAAATGTCTTTTTCCATCCGTGCACCCCCAGCCATATTATATGTAAACTTAATACCCCTGATTGCCATACAAGCTAAACAAAGATTAGGAATGATTTATGTTGGTGGGAACCTTGATGTTCCTGTTTCCATAGAGAGTGGTTGTTTGGGAATATTTACAGGCTATAAAGGTAGCAAAGGAGGGATGAATGAAAACTTGGTTTAGAGAGCATATCTCTGGAGATGTGGAATGCAACAGTTTGGGAATATTTTTTTTTTTCAGGAAAAGAATAACAAAGGGAAGCATCTGTAATGATGTTCACTAGAAAGTGGCATTGTGCATAAATTATCAGCACTGTTTAGAAATGACCAGGAATACGTAAATCTGTGCATCAGAACAGATAGCTACGGCTAAGGCATTGCTTATGGCATGTGGTCATGTGCTGAAGTTGCTACACTGAGTCAAAACGCTATCATTTTCTGAGGCCGTATTCCAGGCCTTCCAGCCCTGTATCTACATAAGGGCTGCCCTGAGTTTGGATCTGAGCCTGGAGCAGGGTGGCAGAAAAGGATGCTTGTAAAGATACATGACTTTAAACAGGGAGGAGGCACTGAAGCTGGCATTGGAAATCAGAATATCTATTATCACGACATAGTGTGGACAAGGGTAGATTCTTTTTCAACACTTTTCTTGATGCTTGTAGTTTTCTTTATGAATTAATTAGAGGGCACAAAATGTAGCTAAAATAAGCAGCCCTATAGTAACAGAAAAATTAATATAACAAGATAGTAAAATTAATGATACCAAAAAATTCTGAGATCGTTTGATGACTGAACTATCCACATACTTGGACTAATTCAACAAATTGTGTACTTTCTACACTTGCACATTCCTGCATCTGATATTTATATCTTGCAGCAAAACAGGAAAAAGAAGCTGGAGAGAGATCTTGTGAGGTTGGGATCATTCGGGAGTTTTTTGAGATTTTTTTTTTTTTCTGTAGAATTCATCTAAATTTGCTTACAGAAATTGTGAGAAAACATGATTTTTGGTGAAAGGAAAATGAATGCAAAGACTTCTAAAAAGTGGACGCTTAAAAAATATCTGCCCTTTTTAAATGAAAAAAGATTCTATGTAAGTAAAAGCTTCTCTGATGGCATTGCCTTGTAACTGAAGGAAGCACAGCCATCTGGGTTGTTTTTGTTTTGTTTGTCTGTTTTCACCAGTCTCTCATGTGATGTATCCTAGAAGCTGCCAAATCCTCTCAAATCTTGGGTGGCCTGGGCCTGAAATAATAAGCCGTCCAATTTCCCATACTGTTGCAGTATGTAGCCACCAATATATTTTTTTTTTCCTCTAATTGAATTTGGACAGAGAGATTATAAAAAAAATGTTCTCTTCCTTGGAGAAAATGAATCAAAATGTCTGTTGCTAATCTTTCCGAGCATACGAAGTCCATGTTCATAAGCCAAAACTTGTACTGTGTAATTTTTATAATCAATCACAACTAATCTGAAAGATAAGTTGAAAACGAAATAGAGAAATCAGTCACTGTACCAAAAATTTTAAGTTAAACACTTTTCTTGGTATTTCTCTGTGCTGCTTCACTCATCTTTGGTGGTTTCAAAAAGAAACTGTGGTAGTAAACAATGAATGAATAATATTACTGCAGGAGCTAAAAGTTCTTTCATTGCAGTCTCTTTTGTTCACACATTCCCTGAATTTTATTGGAATGTATTTCACAAGAATTGATTTTTCTCTCTTTTTGATTAAATATTATTGAAGAAGTTTTGCAAGCAGTTGAAGCATCGTGTTCTAGCATTCATCTCTGTTTCTGATACTTTAACTTCATGCTGAAGTTTTTTATTAGAAAGGATGTCCTTTGACGTTGTCAAGAGAAGGTACATCTGCAATTAAATTTAATTGGAAATTTTTTTGTCTTTCCAATCAACTAATGAACTCAAGGAGAGTCCTGAAATGTTGAAATTTCCCACGAAACAGACTTTGGGGACTTGGACCAGCCCAGAGAAGTGTTTGAATAGAATTTTGCCTGCTGATATCATTGTGCAAATATTATTTAACGTTCAGCATGCCTCTGCTGCAGGTAGGGGATGAGAGAGCCATACTCTCCCTTGCTGTCGATGTGAGCTTCTTTGCTTTTACTTAGGTTTCACTTGCTGGTATTTCATGACAGCTCTTCATGGCTTCAGATGGGTGCTGAGCACAAGGAATGCCTGCGGGATGCTGCATTGTGAACTGAGGAGTGAGCTCTGCTTATGCGGGTGGAGGAAAATGAGCAAATCCTCTCACTTATTTTTATGAGTTCTTGACGTACACCGGGAGCAGGGTGACAATATTTTGAAATATAGACCTGTACATTATGGCACATATATCTATCCTACTGCCTGGTTATGCAACCAGCAGCTTAATTGTTTTATATTCTGGTTCAGATTCTGTCAGAGATGGGTCCGGTATCTCACCAAAGGCTGGAGAATTTGTCTGCGATCTGCTCAGAAATGGGAAGTGTCACCAATCAGACACTGCAGGGATTTGGGCAACTGTTTGTTTCTTAGATGTTTTCACTGCAGGCATCTGTGTAAGAAAACCCCTTGTGATTCTGAGGAAACATTCAATTGCATATAACTGCTTGGAAGCCAAGCTAAATAAGCCAAGAGTCAGGTTTTTGTTCAGTCAAATATGGAGTATTTGAGACTTGCTTTGAACACTAAAAGATGGCAACCAAATGCAGGAATGTGTTGGTGACCCATGATCAATTTAAAGTCTCTTTAAAAACTAAGGCCACTTAGAAAACTGATTAACTATGAGATTAATTTTTTTTTTTTTGCTTGTGGTGTTATAGTGTGCTAAGTTCTGGAAAAAGCCAAACTCATGATACTTCTTCCAATGAATCCAAACAGAGAATATTGGTTACGAATTCACGTGTGCATTCTGACTCTCAGAAGCAGCTCTGACTCAAGGCATATGGATGTTTATCTCGATATTTTTAATATCATATGTGGTAGATGCTGGCAAGGACATCCCTTTCCTTTACCCAAAAACATTTTACACTGATGAAAGGACTTTTGCAAAGGCAGGCATAATTCTTTCCGTGTTTGTGCTTAAAAAAAGTTCATTGATTATTTTTTGTTTATGGAAATTGTCTTTGTGGCTGAAAATAATAAAGATATTAACCATAAGCCACTGGTGACTGGTTTACGTCATCAGTATCTAAGCTTGAAGCACTGCGAATTGCTCTTAATGGCTTGTGAGACTGAGCATTAGAAATGAGAAGAATGTGGTAACGGTGCTGCCTTAATAAAAGATAGCAAATGATAATCTAGAGAGTTAATGGAAGAAAGTGTTATTTTCTTTATTGGAAAATGTAATGAATGCTTGCCCAAATGTTCTTAAAGATGTGTCTTTTTAGTCTCTACTATGAAAAAGTGCAACTTTTCAAAGACTGCCCTTCTTATTTTTTTGAGCTTTGTATCCTGAGACCCCTATTTTATCAAGCCAACTGTGAGATCTACTTTGAGAGCAATACTGTGAACGTGTATTGCACAGGTATCCCCATGCTAATTTTTTGTGGGGTAACATAAACCAGGAATACGGTGCTACAGGGCATGCATGGTGGCAAAGAACCTGCTTTACAGCCATGGAAACCTGTGACCTGCTTGCGTTACTATGTTCCCATTGATGTTGTGATGTTGCTAAAGAAGATAAGCAGTACGTACTTACAGCAGTTATTCAAGCTTTCTGGAAACAATTCTTGTGTCCACTGTTACCACTGCAAAAAGACACAGGAGCATTGCAGTCTTCTGTGGCATTGTATGGCTTGGCTGAGGAAGTGGTATCTGAGGAGATACCGTGACTTACAAAAAAAAAAAATTCTAGAAACTTGGTAGGAATATTACATTAGTATTGCATTTCCATTCTTCCTGAAACAGAAATGGAGGGAGACGATGATGAACACTTAAAAAAGGACTTCAATATAAATTCAAAGGACTGAATAGAGAAAAGATGGAACTATTTCCCAGCACTTTTAATTGATATCTGTGTACTTCATACAACTGGCACTTGTTACTCAATTGCTGTGAAATATTCCTGAAGGAAAAAGAGAAAATTTGACTTCTTGTGATTTTTCAACTGTCTTAAAGAATAGGATAAAAGGATATTTGCACTGAATATTCAAATGTCAATACAGTGGAGGTTACATTAAGCTTCAGGGGTCCAGAGCTTGCCACAGAAGGTGAACATTAGTCATTCTGGAAGGGGAAGGGACAAAGAGAAATTGGACCTGCTCAGGAGATCAGGTATTTTAATGAGTATTTGGTGGATGCTGATCATGAGAGAGCCAGAAGGTCACAAAGTAATTTTTTTGGGTAAGCATGACCCCTGCCTAGAGAATTAAACCCAGCACTTTCAATTTCACCTTCTGACCAAAGGGCAGGCCAAAGTAGATTTGATATAATGTGTTTAAAGCAGAAAGCTGCATTCTACATCAACCTCAATTTTGCCATAAACTGTGGCTATGCCACTTGCATAGCAAAGCATGGGGATTTAATCTTTTGGAAGCAAAGCCATTTTGAAGTGCAGAGGAACTAGAGACTGGAACTGTGAGAAACATACGAGCTGTTACTCCTCTTTCCTGTATATTTCTCTAGTTACCTCATCATGTGTTATGCCAGTGATTTAGCTTATATAGACAAATAGCATAGCTGTCTGCAGTTCAAAACCCCAGCTGCCCCTGGTAGTTTCCCCTGGAGAAATTCTGTCATGCTACTTTGTCAATACAGATGATTGAGACATACTGGGAATATTGCAGGATAGGAAATGTAAAATGAAATGTAATTTCAAAACATGTAATATGGAGGCTTCTGTAGTAATAATTTTTTAAAAATAAGACTATTATTTTTTTTAATTTAAATGAAGATGCTGCAGGAAATTGCCTGTCAGAAGATGCTAGCCAGAGCTTTAAGAGGAAGCTGGGTGCGTCTAGATTAGGAGAGGAGCAAATGTCATCCTGGATAGTTAGCAAAAAGGCCACTATCCCTCTCTTTCCAAAGAAAAGGGGACAGGGAAAGACATTCTAGAATGGCACTAAATGCTGCATCCTTCAGAGAAACTCATCTGGGGTTCATGCTTTCCTAGAACTGCCGGTGTGGAGTCCTGCCTGTGGATGATTGTAGTGCACCTGGAGATCCCACCAGCACAAATTTCTCCCATAACCTGCCACTGTAGTGTAAGCAGAGGGACCACTTCATGGGAACTTGAAGCCTGACTAAGATTATTGGAAATAGTCATCATTTCAGTGATGCTTCTCTCAGCTTCGGGACAAGATGACTTGTCCTAAAACTGTGAGTGAAGCTACATGCTGGTAGCTTCATGGGATCTGCCCACCACAACTGGTCTTTCAGTGGGATATCTCCCCTCTTGATAGGGATTGGACCAAGATGAAGATGGCAGTATGTGCTGCTAGATGAATGTTAGGGACCCCCTGTGCTCCTGTACCCAGTTTTCAAATTTGGTCCATGGTATTACATAAGCTATAGTGCTAATGTTCCTTCATTTGCTTCCTCTTCTCTTCTAACTCTTTCATTTCTTTTGAGGCAGATATTGAAGTTGCCCTTCCCTCCACTGGATAAACCCAAGGGCAGGCTGAAGTTTTGGCTTAGAAAAATTTCTGGAACTGTTGTCAAGGCTCCCTCTGCTGTGCCTGCTTCTCTTTCCTATAGATTCCTCATCAGCGATGATGACAGAAATTTGCATTTTCCAGGGAAGTGGAAAAGGCTTGTTCTGTCCAGAGGGTTTGCATGGCTGGAAGATTCAGTGAGGGATATTTTCTGACTGATTTGTAGCTCCTTCCACAGAACTGCCATGTTACTTTGGCATAGCCACACTCTGCTCTAGTGGGCTTCCAACCATGGCATCGCACAGGCTGACAGGGTGTGATGCATTTTAAACAACTTTGTTCATTGGTGCTAGTAGCATGTGCACAGCATGTGAGTGCTCAGAGTGTGGGACAAAGCTGAAACTGGTGAATTTGTTCTCAGCTGGGACCCCACAGCTCTGCCTTCTGCAGGTGATAGCAATAGCAATGTGAAAGCAGAGGCTGGGTCTTCTAGTCTCTCCCATTTTCCACCATCTTGTTCCTCTTGGTGCTGTGTCTGCTGAGATATCTTGCAAGTCTTGTTTTCCAGCCTTTTGCCCTGCACCCTACTGCCTGTTTGCTCTATGCCCCCTCAAGTGTTATAGCTTCTTCCTGGCTAACATGGTCCTTCCTCACCCTCTTTGGGTGAAGGGCGCTCCATTTTGCCCTTTTCTCTGGCTACAAGTGAAGCTACACGCTGCTAGCCTTGTGTGAGCTGCCCAGCACAGCTGGTCTTTCAGTGGGAGGTCTCCCCTTTTGACTGGGATTGGACCAAGATGGAGAACTTCTGGGTTCCTTTCTTGGCTCTGCCAGACACTGCCTGCATGATGTTATGCAAGTCACTTAGAGCCAGGTCTACGTTGGACTGAAGTCTTAAATGGTGGGGGGAATTATTAGATGCGTCAACATGAGATGAATGTCTGAATACCTGTGTGGATCTAAGATGTATCTACATGGATCTCTTTGGTACCTTGTTTCCCATCTTTAAAAAGGGAGCAATTGCTTTGTATCATTCTGGTTTCCACCTGTTTGGACCTGAATCCCTTTACTGGTACAGAAACAGAGATCTGGTCCTGTCTATAGGCATGCAGTGTGGCCTGAACTGGTTAGAGCTGCTTGGGTTTGGAGGAGATAGGATATATATGGCAATAAGATAGAGCATGAATTGGCTGGAAAGTGGTGATTGTATTCAAGCTCTTCCCCTTACGCATGTGCTGCATGAATAATATGGGAACAGTCACAGTTTCACTGTCTGAAGCAAATCCCAGCAGAATATTCTTACCAGCAGCCCACCAACTGTCTCTACTTGATTTTATTGAGTAAGTACAGTCTTCAGTAGTCTGAGGTGTCTGTCTTTCTCCATGGCTTGCCATCCTGTCCTACCTTTGGCTGGGATAAAGTCAACTTTCTTACTAGCAGCTGGTATAGTGCAATGTTTTGGGTTTAGGATGAGAATAATGTTGGTAACACGCTATGTTTTTAGTTGTTGTTAAGCAGTCAAGGCCTTTTCTGCTCTTCACACAGCCCTGCCAGAGAGGAGGGTGGGAATGCACAAAAAGTTGGGAGGGGATACAGCTGGGACAGATGACTCCAACTGATCAAAGGGATATCCCATGCCATATGATGTCATCCTCAGTATATAAAAATGGAGAAAGGAGAAGAAAGGAGGAGATGTTTGGAGTTTTGGTGTTTTGTCTTCCCAAGTAACCATTATGCGTGATGAAGCCCTCCTTCCCTGGAGTTGGCTGAACACCAGCCTGCCAATGGATAGCAGTGAATTAATTCTTGTTTTGCTTTGCTTGTGTGCGTGGATTTTGCTTTACATATTAAACTGTCTTTAACTCAACCCAGGAGTTTTCCTTATTTTTCTGATTCTTCTCCACATCCCACTTGGGGAGGGAGGGATCCCAAGTAACCATTATGCGTGATGAAGCCCTCCTTCCCTGGAGTTGGCTGAACACCAGCCTGCCAATGGATAGCAGTGAATTAATTCTTGTTTTGCTTTGCTTGTGTGCGTGGATTTTGCTTTACATATTAAACTGTCTTTAACTCAACCCAGGAGTTTTCCTTATTTTTCTGATTCTTCTCCACATCCCACTTGGGGAGGGAGGGAGAAGTGAGCGAGCGGCTGCATGGTCCTAGTTGCTGGCTGGGGTTAAACCACAACACATCCCTAGGGATGTGGCCATGGAGAAGCAGCTGTAAGTGTTGAATGCCATTACAGCAGCCAGAGCAGATCAGGAGACCTAAGTGAAGATCAAAAGTATTGTTTGCAAACATGGGCACGTCTGGGACTTAAGTGGATTTTGCCCACTAAAGCTATGTTTTTCATTTGAGCCCAAGTTAATGACCGAGATCTAAACTTTACTCATTGCCTGGGCTAAACTGCTGAAACTGAATAGTTTATTAGCATCAGAGCACAAAGAGCCCTGGTTCTCACATTGCTGTAACAATAGGATATGTCGGAGAATATTGATTTGATTAGGCTGACACTTGGTTTACCCTAGTCTAAGTGAGAGGAGAATCAAGGCCAAGGACTATGCCTCGCCCTCAAAATGCCTGTACCAGCAGCTGTGCAATTTGTAATTCAGTTGCAAAAGTAAATGATGGCACCATCTTTTCTGCCTGGAAAACAATACTCAAAACAAAGCCAGATTCACAAAGAGGGAGCGTGTACAGTGCAATTGTTTTGAGCACATGCGCCGATTTTTCTCAAACCAAGACAAATGGAGAATGTGTGCAAATTTTCTCAGCACCGCTAATTTCGTTGCGCGTAATTTTTCATTGCTGGCAATGGAAAACAGGGGTGTTTGGGAAAACATACACATTTGCTGTTTGTAGCTTGTACACTTTGAGAGAAGTGGACATGCCCTTCAGGAAAAGCAGTGTCCCTGAGGGCAGAGTTCCGTTATCTGTTAGCCTGCAGAAAAATTGTATTAAAGTCCTACTTTCCAAAGCAATCCAGAATTTTTTTTTTTTTTTTCTTTCTTTCTCTTCCACTAATGAGTAAAGGTGCTGTGAAGTCTCTGTTCTTTGGGGGGCACTGTGTACTTGTAGCTAGGCTTAGCTTTGTACTGGAAAATTGTAGGTATTACATTTTCTTTGGAATATGGGCCACAGTGTTGCTTGCTTTGCTTTTAGTGTCCATGATTTGCTTTTAGTGTCAGTAATTAATTCTTTCTTATTGTGGGTAAAGAGTCTCTTTCCAGCAGGCTTTGGGATCCCTTTTTTGTTTTGATTAATCTTTTTAATGTATAAATATGCTTTGCATATATTTAGCTGGGTAGACTAGGAGAAATAAAATACCATACCTAGCAGAAATGGGCAGATGAACCACACCAAAATGAATGACAATGATATGTAATTATATGTCTACTTTTTCTTTAATCCAAGGTGAGGGAGTGCTGCTCCTGGAAACTGTGGACTGATCCCTACTTTCAGGGTGCTGCATAAGTCTGTCTTCCCCATACTAGGGGGAATCTCTTCTTTCCCAAAACCTTTATGGAAGCCAAAACTGGTGCCATCTTCTGCCCTGCACTCCTTGCTTGACTGTCGTGATGTAGACTGATGTATGACATGCTTCTTGATTCCTGACCTTAAACAGGATCTGTTGGGTTTTTTTTTTTTTTATTGCTTTTGTTAGCACCCAGAAGACTCTTAATATCTTTTGAGAGGGAAAGAGAACACAGTTCTTGGCACTCACGGGGGATTTGTGACACTTTGAGCGGGAGGCTTGTTGCCTTGGGTTTCCTATTTGTCAGTGCAGCTTTTCTGGATGTGCTAAACATCCACAATGTGAAAAGCCCTTTGGAGCGATCTGCTTCTTCCACTGGATATACACAAGTCCTGGGGACTGCATTCTAGTCCTTGCTACTGTGTCTAAGCAGTACTAGCTTTTTATTTCCCAGCTGACCAACTTTGTAATGCATTTGAAGAGAAGCTTGTATTCCTCTGCTTTCTTTTGTGGTAGCTTTTACACCCTCTTTGAGTGCACTGGTGGCTTTGAAGTCCTATGGATTGTGCTGTTCCAGGCAAAAAGATATTGCCTGAGGCAGCATGTGTAAAATTTTCCTAAAAGAGTTACCTCTGCCTGTCTAACATAGAAGAAGCCTGTCTGTGCCCAGGAGGTAATCATAAGGATGACCAAATCTGCTCATGGTGTGTGGGCTTCTCCCTCATGCACTCGGGAGCAATCCTGCAGACAGACCTGCCAGCTGGGTGGCTTGCTCACAAATCTAAGCTTACTCACCTTCATGTCAGACGTGTACAGCTGTGAGCACCGCCATCTGGGCTCTATCCTCTGTATATAAGATTAGGCTGATTTCAGATGAGCTGTGGAAATGGCATAGCCATAGCATCATTTAGGAATCGTCTGCTGGGGCGGGGGGAAAGCACACTGTGCTTTCTTTATTTTATGAAGGGGGTATGAGAAAATGTGCAGAGCCAAACCATGCTTTCCAGTCGGGCCTGGAGCAAGAGAAGGAGGTGTGAACTAGCCCAGAGTGCACAGCATGTTTCCTGCCTGCTGCTCTCTTTTACCAAAGGAGGAAAAAATCAAAGTCTGGAGAGGGTGCCCCTACCTATTGTCCTGCATCTGACCAGGGTATGGAGGGCTGAAAGCATAAGTGTAAGTTGGTGCACCTGGTGTTAACTTTTCTCTGGGCATACCTCTTATCCGACCTGGTCCTTAGGGCAGTTGTGTCCTTTGGCGGCCAAAGGAAGCTTTGTCCTTTCTGTTCATGCAAGAAACACAGGTCTCGCCTACCCTGGTATGTACAACAGGACTTCCTGCAGGATCTTGTTAGCCTGGACATCTTGTGTAATCTCAGAACAGTTCCTCTCATCTTTGGTCATGACGTTTCACTTAGCTTATATTCTGGAGGGGCTGAAAGTGAAGAATGATGCAGTGGTGACTGATATCTCAGGGGTGCTTGGAGATATTCAACACTGTGTCGCATGCTGCAATATACAGTGAGGAGCAGGAGAGGTTTGTTTAGTTGCCAGGGAAGAGAGTCCCACCTCTGTTCTCAAGACTTAGTCTTTTGATACCTTCTCCAGCTCCCTAGAGGGTTCATAGGGTAGGACCAAGGTTCTGCCCCTGCTTTATGCAGCTGTGTCACCCTCCAGGGATGTATTTTGTCATTGGAAGTGTTATAACTCCCTTCCCTCACTGTCCTACTTGGAGACAAAGAATGACAGACTTTTATTTAGAGCAAACAGTTGCGCTGCATAGCTGTGAAGAGAACCCAAACGTGACAAATGAAAGTGCTACAAGTTGGATCCAAGGGGTGTTTGCTAGAAGGAGAGCAATGTTCAGCTCTGGCTGTGGCTGCCAGGACTCAATGGATGTTGACCCTTGATGCTGACGGGATTATAACCTTTTGTGTCTGTGACCCATGCCAGCACTCCAGCATGTCACACTTTTGTTATTGGTACTGGGATTGGAACTAAAGACTGCTTTCTTGCCAGCAGGGCTGAGTGACACATCTTCATTACCCTTGGTGCAGGAGGAAGCCTGCCTCTGTGTGTCAGTCTCTGTGCTAGGGAATAAGCTTGGTTACTCCTAGCACAGAACCTTGCTGCTGTGGTTCTTCTAAACAGAGCTTTGGTCCCCCAATCTAAACATGGAGCATCTCATGCTAGTTACAGGATGGGAGTTTCTTTCTAAAGATTTCTGTCTTTATGCTGTGAGCACTAGGACAGGTTGACCTACTGTTAACTGCACAGACCACCAAAAAAATAGATACTGGGAGTGTGAGGCAATGGCCAAACTGGTTGGGTACGGATGGGAAGAATGGCCTTCCCCATGGAGTATTTGATGATCTGTATGGATCTTGCTGTATTGTGGGAATGTGCAGGGGTGGGAGCATATTTCCTCTACGTTTCTGAAATGGCAGCTGAAGACATTGCAACGACAGTGGTGGGAGGCTCAGTGCTCCTCAGTAATGGTCACGTGCACCATGTCAAATAAAGAGAAGAAAAATAATTTCAGGAAGCTCAGTAATAAAAAGCGACTTCATTTTGAAAATCAAAAGATTATTCCTCCCCAAATACCCGAAAGAATTTTTCCAGGCAGGGAGCACAGCTTTGCTGTTGGAGCTGCTTTGGGAAGAAGGCACTTGGAGGACTGGAACAGCAATAATACAGGTTGCCCCTTTGGTCACCGCTGCCTGCTGAGTCTTGAGGGCTTTGTGGTGCCGAAATGCAAGTTCTTTAGAGTGGCTGTGCGCAGCAACCAGACCTGCCTCCCAGGGGATGATTTATAGTGTACTTTCTCGACCACAGACTTACCTCAGCTTTAGATTGTAAATTTTGTAGGAAAAATTGATAAACCTGTGAGAGCCACAGTCTCGACAGAGATTTCCAGGTACTTCCAACATGATTCTTCTGAGGGAGTGACTGGAGGCTTAGGTCTCCAAGAACGCACTAACAGCCCAGCACGTAGAAGCGCTTTGGCTGTTATCACAAGAAGTCCCACCCTTGCCCTGAGTTGTCAAGCTCAAGAGCTTAGCAATGAGCACTTGCAGGGCCCTTACTTACCATGATAAGGTATCAATATTAAAACTGTGCTTGGTTTGGGTGTTTAATTTCTGCATATACTACTTTTTCTATGTCTTATATGTGCCATCGTAAATCAGGACCTGGGTTATTCAGCTCCCAAAAATGTTTTTTAGCTCTGTGCTATGACACAAAGAGTCTGTGATTGTTAAAGCAGAGGGGATAGGAAGATGTGGCTAGGCTGGCAACCCTGGTGATGAGGGCAAGGGCTACCATGATAGTTCCCTAAATTCCTGCAATTGTGGGTTTAGGCATATTATAACTATGTATTTACAACAGGCATGTACAAGTGGCTTTCAGTCATAGGACACGGAGGGGCACCCACTGGAATGTAACTCTGCATTCTTCATAACTTAAATTTCCAGTAATATCTCCTGGAAAACTATAGTATCTGTGCCAGTTCATTGGCTTTGAAGTTTCAAGTTATGGAATCCAAAAGTTCCTGTAAGTGAAACTGAGAGCTGGGACTCTTTAGCCTGGAGAAGAGAAGGCTGAGGGGAGACCTTATTAATGCTTATAAGTATCTCAAGGGTGGTTTGAGGGAGGATGGAACTGGACTCTTTTCAGTGGTTTCCAGTGACAGGACAAGGGGCAATGGGCACAAGCTGGAACATGGGAAGTTCCACTCAAATATGAGGTAGAACTTCTTTACAGTGAGGGTGGCAGAGCCCTGGAACAGGCTGCCCAGGGAGGGTGTGGAGTCCCCTTCTCTGGAGATTTTCAAGCTCCACCTGGGTGCAGTCCTGAGTGATGTGCTCTGGGTAACCCTGCTTTAGCAGGGGAGTTGGACTAGATGATCTCTAGAGGTCCCTTCCAACTCTGACAATTCTGTGAAATTCGGGTCAGCAAGAAGGATGCAAACTTTACGTTTCATGATGCCATTTCCCCAAAGCACAATTGGTCTTTTTGAAGAATTTTAATGGAAAAGTGACTTGGAACACAAAGAGTTTGGGATGCTTTGACAAGGGGGCATCAAACTCATGATGATTCTTTTTAAAAAACAAAAACAAAACAGTTGATTTCAGCTTTAGGTATTGCATACCTGCTAGCTCCCTGTTGCAGTGGACACTGAGATTGCAGGGGTTGATAATTGATTGTAGATGCTTCTACCATTCAGTTTTCTGTTCTGACTGCCAGCATCTCTGGATGCTGTTTACTCCTTAGCCTGGATTCTTCAGTGTTTTACATTCTGAAAATCTAGGGGATGGTAAGATCCAGCAGAGATTTGTAATTTCTTCTTACATAATGTCACTACCTCTTTCTATTTGGTCATTAATATATAGGCTAATAATTTCTACAGTTAAAGGAATGACTGAGAACAAGAATTTTATTCTCCTTTGTCTAGTAAATCCTTAAAAACAGAGTTACACATATGCTGTTATGTATTCCTCCTAATATTTAAAACCATCACAGCCACATCATGGGAGATGTCTGGCATTAGAAGAAAGTTCCAAAGGGTTATTAGATAAAAAAGAAAAAAAAGTGCCTTACAAAAACAAACACCATTTTTTACTTCATCTAATAAAGCTGTGAAATTTAAAGTGACACTAGAATAATTATGATTGCTTGCTGTAAATCTGCATAGATTTGGCCGTCTTTGGATTTTCTTTTTCATGCTATAGAGATTAGTTTACTGTCTGTGGACTGAATCCTTCTTGCGTTACACATGTGACTAAATCCATGGGGCCCAGTGGCCAGAAAAATAGACCCAGAAAGGCATTAAAATAGTTTAGCCCATTCAGCTGCGAAGTCATCTTACACATATTTTCCCCCTAACCGGTTTTGTGTATAGTATTGTCAAATATGAATCTGCAGAATATCTCCTGGTCTGGATTCCGGTCCCCTTAGAGCAGTCAGCAGTTCTCCTGGAGCTTTTCTTGGTGCTTGGTACAAGCATGTGTTAGGATCTATGTACTGTGCTGTTTGCCTTGGCAATAATTGTTGTATTTATTTTCACGCTTTCTTAATTAGTTTATGTAGCTCATTTGTTTCCAGCATTAGTCTTCATCTGTTCTTTCATTTTTTTAAGCCGTCTGCATAATTTAGAAAGTTATCAATAGTGTGTGATCACTAAAGCAAAACAAACAAACAAAGATAAAACATTATCTAAGCTTACTTTATTTATGGTATTCAAAGACAGTGAAACGTATTGGTCATAATATGTAGATGTAGGATTATCCTTATAGTGAAGTATCAGTTTTAATGTCTAGATAAATAACTGTATACCTATAAACTAAACCCGTGTATCCTACTAGTCCAACTTGATCATCATCAAAGTTTTGAATCCCTTTAAAAGTTATTTTTCAGAACACGGATATTCTATATGTAACTTCTGTTGTACCATTTGAAATGGAAACGGGCTGCGAGGGCTGCCAACTCATCTTTCATGTGCCTTTCCCACTGGTGTGTCTCTCTTTCTGCAGAATCAAGCTTGCACAGCAGAGCGTTTGTGTTCCCTTTTACATGTGGTCCTCGTTAAAAAAAATACAATGAAGTTTAGCTGTGGTGAAATTATTTATTTGATTTTTTTTTTCGACTGGTGCAAAAAGTAAATATGTTTACTGTGTCCCTTTCCATTCAGTGTATTTCCTTTTTTAAGCTCCATTTGTGTTCAACAAGACAGCCTCTTTCTCCAAGATTAACATTTCTTATGATTGTTCCTGACAGAGGATTTACTTTCAGAGGCCCTGCTAAGGATAACCAAAAAAGGGCATGTAGCAAGACAGTTTTGGCAGCTTGCACGAATTTTCGGAGCTTTTTAGGTCTTGGTTTTCTGATGAGTGGCTTCCTGAGCATGCCTAGGGAATGACAGGCATCTCTGCAGGCAGGCTGAACCCACCTTGGCTTGTGCGTAGTCATTGGCTGCCTATTAGAATAAATTGAGGACAATGCATACCGCTGCCTGCCAATTGTAAACATAAGGGATATGTATTCACTTAGCATTGACTTTTGGGAGGGGCCAAGGAAAAGCTGTAGTTTTATTGAATAGAGCTGTGTGTGAGGCTGCTGGTGTGCCTTTCTTGCTCTGTGCTCCTGCCCAAGCAGCCAGTTATTCATTTCCTTCCTACTAGTTGAAAACTTTTTTCAGCCGCAGAGGTAAGGGCTTCAGATACGTTATTTGTTTGGGAATGAGCTGCTCTGACTGCGTTTGCATTACGGCTAGAGATTAAGCAGCATGCGAAACCTAACGAGCCGTGGAAATAGTGCAAAAGTGTCGGATACTCTTTTTCCTCCCCTCCTCTCTTCGTGTGTCGTGTGTCCCCCCCCCTCCTCTCCCCCCCCTCCCCGTTTCTTTCCAGATGTTTGCTGTGAACTAAGGGAGATATCTGTGCGGGGAGGGTGGAGGGGGGTGCATGCTTGTCCACCCCAGCAGACCCTAATGCAGAGGTGTTGGGGGGTGAGAGCCAGGATCTGTGCCGGTCCCACTCCATGTGAGTTCCTGCAGCGGGTTTGTTAGTGGAGAAATAACCTATCTGTTTTTCTTTAGTTTTCCTTTTTTAAAAAAAATAATATTTATTTATTTTTTTTTTAAAAAAGGAATTTCAATGTAAACATTTTCAGTGTGGTAATGGCTGGCGAACTGCTTTTAATTTTTGCAACCTAATCCCTGAGCTTTTTCAGGGCAGCCTGATTGTAAAGGCAGTCTCCCGGCGTAAGTGATACAGATACAGTAAAGCTCTGGTTAATGTAAGTGATCTGATCCTCGCTGGAGCAGATGTCCATCATGGCAGCCTTTCCTAGGAGTATTGTTGACAATAGAACGGCATCCGTTTTTTTTTGTCTCCAGCCTTCAACGTGCGCAGCAGCCTGCTTGCCAGAATGTTTCTTGTGAAAGTTGTCTTTCCTGTTAAAAGGGGGAGAGAAAAAATGCGCTGGGGTGGGACCGCAGCTCTTAAAAGTCTGGGTCTCTCTGTGTGTGTGTGTGTGTGTGTGTGTGTGTCAGTGGGAGCGCTGCCGGGACTCTCCTTCCCAGCTCCTTTTGACATGCTGGGGCAGTTTGAAGGCTTTGTGCGAGGCTGGCTGCTGATAGCAAGATATTCGGCGTAGCAGGGGATTTCTCAGAGAAAGAGCTGGGAACACGAAGGGAGGGATGGAGTTTGCTGCAGATGGGTACTTGGGAGCAGCAGGCGTTGACCAAACTACTAACCTCTGGCCAGACCTGCAGCAATAGAAATGAATTTTCTCATATATCATATATTATTTGGATGAGCGGGCAAGATAACTGTTTTAAAATGACTTTTCAGGGAATATTTATTTTCAGAGGAGTGTTTATTTTCAGAGTATGCAGTTTGTATGCAATTTCGTGTAGCTGAGAAGGCTTCTCTTGCTAAAAGGCATGCAGGACAATAATTTGTGAAAAGAACACATTCCCTCCTTGGCAGCAGTTCAAAGAAAATAAGGAGGGAGAGTGTTTCTTTTGTGAGAACCATGTATTTATTATAATTTGTCTATTTTAGATACCATACTGTGAATGATTGTGCTTGTATGATTTGCAACCAAAGAACCCTGGGTCCCTACCTCCATTCTTTCTCTGTCTCATTAAAAGTAGCAGTGGGTTCTCTGTGAGCATATGCATCTGCAGACAAATTTCATACCTTTTTCTCCTGCCATTGACAGACAAAATAAGATCCTAAACCAACATACACCAAAACCAATTAAAGGGACTGTTCTAACATAAATTGCAAATGTAGCAGTGCTTTAAGGAAGTAAGTGGTCCGATTGCTTAATTAAATTACCTCTAAGGTAAAGTGAATCTGACCTATTCCCAACATATTTGAAGAAAGTACAGGTTTGCCTTTCTTTGGGAGGCTTTCTGATAGGCAGGTATCTTAGTCAGTGAAGCCTGCACGCCTTAATGTAATACCTAAACCAGGAGGGCAGAGAAGAACCACCGGATAAGATGCCTCTCTGAACAAGATGCCAAATTGAAATAACTTGTATTTCCTGAAAACTCCTCTTTGTTGCAGCATGTCAATGACAAGAGGATCAATTCCCCAGCCGTCATTCACAGGATTAGTCTTGGTGAAATCAATACTGTCATTAGCGGATGCAGGACCTGACGCAAGGGGAGTCCTGTGTACTCTGAATGTGCTTTGACAGTGAGTGATGTAAGCATGTATTAGGAGAATAAGGGATTTTCCACAATTGCTGCTTCCTATGCTCTCAGCATTATTCTGACATGAAGCAGCCTGAGAAAGGGGTAGCCTCCCTTGTGCTTTTACTTCTTGTCCCACACTGATACACAATACAACAGTGACACTGAAAGCTAGGAGATCTGACAGGAAAGGGGGGGCTGTAAGGTCTTCTGGCTGGCATTCGAGAGAAAGTTGAAGTGCATTAAGATGGGAAGATTGTGGAAGTCTCCTTCATGGGGCCATGTGTGGCGTGGAGGCAATGCTGGTCAGCATCTGTCCGGACCCACATGGGGTTAGGGCTCGGCACTACTGGTTCCAAGTGGACTAGAAAAGGAAAGCAAGGCTTTTTTGCTGGCTGCCTTCTGGGACATAATTTCTGTCATTGAAGAGAAAGATGCCAGGGAGGATCTACCAAGACCCTGGCTAGAAGTTCTCCTCCTTTCACCCTTCCCTGTGGGTGGCTGGAGTGGCCCAGCCTACAGGGGTGCTTTTTTCACTGCAGAAAATTAAGGGCCTGCAGGACTTCCTTCCTGCGGGACAAATAAGATTTGAATGCCCTGGGACTGTTTTAAAATACTCTGTTTTCTCACTAGTTGCTTACATGAGACCTATTCTGCTGGCTGCCTGAGTTTTCATTTGTATGAAAGATCCGGTGGAGCTGTTAACCCCTCCTGTACCACCAAGGGTACAACTTGGTGATGTTTGATCGCCGTGTGTGTGAGCAAAGAGGGACAGGAAACCATATATGCCTAAGAAAGAGAGAGCCAAGAGGGCAGCATTAGCTGTCCATCTGCAGAGCTTGTCTGGACTCTACCGGCTAGTGCAGAAAGCACCAAAAAAGGTAACGGGGCAGAATGGGAAGCTCAGTCCTGTGAACCTTTCCTTGTCTTTGAGAGGAGCTTTATGGGGAGTCTGCAGGATTGGGCTCCAGGTGTACAAAGCCTGAGGCGGCCAGGCCTGCGACTGCAAAGAGTGGGAGTCTATCTTCAAAGCAAGCTTTCATTCTTTAAAAATTGTCTCTTCTTAGTAACTACCCCCCCTGGCAGCTTTGTAACAAAAAAGCCTCTTCCTTACTAGAGCTCTCACCTTGAGAAATGTGCGTGTGCAGGGGCTGGTTTGCTGGGTTTGTTCATAGACCCTGGGTGGTTTAAAACCCCCATGACCTGGTGAGAATGGGCTTTGGGGGCATCTGTACGGGGAGCAAGGCACCAACCTACATGCTGGTACTTACTCTGTTGGTGCTGGTGTTTGCTGGGAAGCTGTAGCGTGCCTCCAAACCGTCTGTCGAGGATTTGGCTGAGGCTGAAATTTGACTCAAAGGCATCTGAAGATCAGATTAGATCTGACCTTTCCTGGATGAAACACGGAGGTCATAGGACGGTTGAACTATGTAACAATTTCTTTTTTGCTTTTCCTGATGCTTTTGTACAGTTCAGCTGGCCCAGCGGGGAAGGACGCTCAGTACATTGTAATTTGGGATCCCTCCCACCCCTGGGGGAGCTTGCTCCTACTTTTCTTGAAACAGATTTGATTAACCAAGAAGGTCAGGGCATGTAACACCGTTACTTAGTCTCTAGCCCTGGTATGTTAGCTGTTAAGGTTTACATCCTGCATTAGAAAGTGCTTCTTTTCATGTGTGGGTTTTTTTTTTTTTCCCCCTTTGGAGCTCTGTTTAGTGCTGATAAAGGGTGCAGGGCAGGCAGCCTGGCTGCCAAGCAGATACCGGCATTAGCAGCATGGTCCCCACCATGTCCCTCTCCCCCGAGCACCACTGGCTGCCCCTGGGAGGAATGCAGCCTTCTGGACTTTCTCACTTGCAAACCTCCTGGCTTCTGCTTATGTCTTGCAGCAGCTGCTGTGCATCCAGCTACAGCGGTGCCCAGGTCTGCTGGGCTCCCCAGAGGTGAGGTGGGTGGGCTATGAGCTGAGGTACCACCTCCTCCACCTATGGTCAGGAACCACCAGTGCTAACTGATGCCTCTTTCCTGCTCCCTGCCCCTTGAGAGGGAAAAATTCAGTCCATGAAGCATAGGGCCACCTCCTGATCAGAAGATCCTGCCTATAGTTTATGGGTCTTTGGGTTGAAGCCAGGAAGAAGTGTCCTGCTGGGTGAGAGCAAATAACTGAGGAAGCAGGGGGAAGAGAGAATGGAAAGAAGCAGCCGTATCTGAAGCCACTGGAGTAATTTCTCCTTTGAATTTTTTCCTGTGGTCATAAATACCTGGTGAGTCACTTAATGGCTGCGTGTCTGTTTCTGTATCTTCAAGTAAAGGATAATCCATGCCTTTCTGTATTTAGCCCATGGGGCTGCTGGGGCTTAAATCATTATTGTTTATAAAGAATTTGTAATGCCAAAATGCCAAGTTTAAGCACTGGCTAAAACCTTACTTTTGACTATTTGCCAGCAAGACGATACGCTTTTTTTTTTTATTTGTTCACACAGATACATACTCTACTAGAAATTAACTTTTTCTAGATTGTGGGCTTAAAACCACTGAAGCCCAATGAATGTGGTGGAAGATGGAGCAGGCTCCATAGTGACACTGAGCTTATGTGGAGGGAACATCATGGGTGCTTGTGGATTTAACTGGGCTTGCTGCATCTGAGGCAGAGCCTTCCTGTGAAGCTGTTGTGCATATATCAAAAAACACAGGATGACAGCTTTTTACTTACAGACCCGCCATAGTGTCATAAGCTTGGAAGAGAAACTACTGAGCAAGCTGCTGAACCTTATCTGCTTGTCCAGTTTCATGTTGATGGGAGCACTTGAAATTGTAAGTCCTGGGGCCGGGCCAGGCTGCAGTGGGGAAAATATTAGGGAAAGATTGCAGGCAATGGAAACAACATTACATGTTTCCACACCCTCTTGTGTACAGAATACAAATAAAGAGCATTTCCCTTGGGACTTGCTGTGGAGGGTGTGAAACAAAGTGGAACCCACCCGTTTGCACGTTTTCTGGTTTATGTCCTTAAATGGCAAAAAAAAAAATCTTTGGAATTTAGCTCATAGAAGGGTTATAAATAGATTTGTGGAGATAAAGTTTTGCTGTAAATGCTCTGGTTTTGGATCTATTTAGAAAAGTAACTGTAGGCCAACAAATATGAAAAGGGGGATGTTGCTAAATGCAGGAAGAAAATTGCATTGCACGTAGTGCAATGTGCACACGTATACGTGCATGTGTGTGCACACACAGCCCTCTCCACTTGCTCTGACCCTCCCATTCTTCCTTCAAGGATGTGGAGATCTAAGGGGTATGGAAATTGCTGCGTGCGCTTTTAAAAAGTTAAATAACTTGGAGTGAGGAAGAACTAGCATTCATGATTCATCAAATTGCGAAGGGAGCCTGAACCTATGACAGCTCTGTAAACAAAGGTCCTGAGATTTGTTGGCAGCTTGTTTTATGTCTTTCTCCAAAGCAGCTGGCTCCGGCTAGGGAGAAGCTGTGTGAGGCTGGATGAACCCTTGCGGAGTGAGTGCAGGAGCAGTGATCATTGTGCTCCCTCAGAAGTCAAGGTTCGGTCCTGCAGACTCGTGCCAGTTGGATTCCAGTCATCATCAAAGGCAGCTCTGCTCAAGTGAAGGAGTCTGTGATCAGGCTCTTGTTTGTTTCTTATTTGCAAGGCTTTGATGTTCCCGTTGTCTTTCTGTGACTGCCACAGGGCATGTTACTACCCTTTTCCCACTTCATTCTTTTCTTTGACAGTGAGCTCCCTAATGGTGAAATGGTCCTCCTCCCTTCCCAATTTTTTTTATGTTTTTTTTTTTTTAGCCACAGCATTCACCCCAGTAAAATCTCTCTCTCATCCCAGAAGCAAAGGCAGGACATTTTTAATTCCTTACCTTTTTAGAGAACCTAGCAGTGCTTGTTTAATAGCCCAGATCATCACCTCCTCATACCAGCACTTGTTCCAAGTACAATTTCTGCTCAGTCTTCTGGTATCAGCTGCAGATGGAGCAAAGGCTAAGGACTTTCTGTCTGCATCTTCCTAATGACCTAGTGATAACCTGCTTTCTCTCAGCAGCTTCAGAAGCCATTGAGCCAAGGGAGAATTTGGCTTTTCTCCGGCCTAGTTAAAGCTCGTAGGTTTGGAAAAGAAATTCCTAGAGTTTGGCTGCAACGTGTAGAAATGGGAACGGGTTGGTTTATCTCTGAGATCCGGGGAGGAGTTTGGTCAGGTCTCATTTACCCACGTAGCTTAACCTGTTGGTGCTGTAGGATGCCTCTAGTCAGCATCCTTCATGGGGGGCTTTGGAGTTCTGCACCCCTGGGTCCTCAGAGAGGAGAGAGTTTGCTTTGTTTTATGGCTTTGGGAACAGCTTAGCCCCATACACAGAGCCCCACCCCTGCTATGAAAATGAGGGGTTTCATTCAGATGTCTGATAAGCCACAGCTGTTGCTTTGCCACTTCAAACAAAACTTGGATTATAAAGACTGAAGTGCAGCATTTTAATTGCTGTAAATACGAATAAGAGTGTTTAGGCAATCCAGATGATACTGAGCCAAGCATTTCTGCGGCTAATGTATATTGCACTGACAAAAGCAGGCCAGCTGAGAATTTCCCTACCGCTATTCCCAGTAACTTAAACACCAATTGTCTGTTTTCTGCTGCATTGGTGTAAATGAGGGAGAAGTTTTAAACCGGGGCATCAGTTGGCCTGAATCTGATCTTGCTTTCAGCAACTGTACGGTGATGTAAACCGTATTGTTAGTTAAAAAAAAATAAAAATCATTTGGTCTGATCTCAGTTATCTTAGTGGAGATCTGTTTGATTTCCTTGGGTTACTGAGAATTCACAGTGGGCTGCTTGCTATCAGAAGCCTGCCCTTTTTGTTTGGCTTTCTACACATCCCCTAAAGGACGACGGCAGCAGGAAATTGGGTCAAAATCCCAGTAACAAGCATTCGCTGGGAAATGATATTTCATACAAGAGAGGGCACTGCAAAACCAGAAAGCCAGTAAAATTCCACTGCTCGTTTGCTCCCTGGTGATTAAAAGGCCCTGCCATATATGGGAAAGGTCTGAGCTTCATTCACTCCAACCACAATAGTAAATGGCTTATTCACTGGACACAGTATGCAATCAAGGAGCAGTGCCTTGTCACAATAAAAAGGAAAAGCAGCAACTTTTGCTTGCAGTTTGTTTGCAATTTTCTCCGCTGCGTGTTATTAAAAGCTCTGCAACTATTTTTTTCTTTTGTTCCTTTATTTAGATCCCTGTAAACTGCAGTTTGGTTTGCCACTTAACCCTCCCCCCATAAAACCAGACACACCAGCCTATTTCCTCCCCTTCCCCCTATACAACCCAAACAAGAAAAAGACATTTCCTCTACCGGTCCATATAAAAGTAGCTCCTCTGTCTTCGCTGCATCTATTGTGGATTTATGTGACTAAAGGCTGGGCTTAGCTGACAAAAATCTGATTCTCACCCAGGTATAAAGCACTAACTTTAACAAAAGCAATGTTTAAATGCCAGTATTTCAGACACAGTGATGGGACCACAGGAGCGAAGCAAATAGCAAATGTGGGTGTGTGTATGATTAGGGATGAGTTTTGGGGAAGGAAGGGAGCAGTGTGCTTTGGATGGGAGGTGCAGAAGGGGTCCCCAGTGCTCCACACACCCTTCAGGGATCTTTTTTTTGCACCCCATCAGTTTCTGCAGTGAAACCCTACACAGAGAACATTAAGGGACAAAGTCATTGGAGCACACTTGTGTTTACATTCTTGCTTTTCAGTTTATTTTGTTTAGGGATCAGTACTCTCCCTGCAATCAAAATCATGGCAATGAAGTAGTTGGTCTAGTTGCATTTTATTTCATAAGGAGACAGTTAAGTGACTGTAGCAATGGAGATACATAAGGTCCTCTGCTTGCTGGAGATTTTCAGGAGTTTTTATTGTTTGTTTGTGTTACATTGAGTACATTAGAAATATGATGTTTGTGTCATATTAATAGATCTAGAGATTATGTCTGGGATCCTACCCCTATGCAATTATGATGAAACCCCACATCTCTGTGGCCAGAAGGGCCCATTGATCAGTCTGATCTCCCAGACGATATGCATCATTGCACACCACCCATTAACTCGTGTTCTGAGGCCACGTAAGCTGACACAGGTTAAATGGATGTTGTAGTCGGCCACAGGACAGGTTGGCTGGATTTGAAGCTGGACTCCTGCTCCTCCAAAATGTTGTTGTGCCTCCCAGGAAGGACCACAGCTGTGTGACAGCAGAGGTGTGGCTCAGCTCCTATGTTCAGACACATCTGTGTGCCTCTACGATTTTCAAAAAATGTAACTGGTAATATGAATTTTTTGTCCATGTGAAGAAAGCAGAGTTTCTTGCAGGTGATCTGGCATAGGGTGATAACAAATTTACCATGGCAGGTTAGGGTAGCTATTGACTGGCAGCCTTCAAGTGGTTTTGCTTCTCAGTAGCAGAGAATTGTTTTTGAGATGTGGTCCTATTTCTGTTCCTAGTGTTAAAGAAAACTGACTTGTGCGTTTGATAGTGCTTTATGTCCAATACCTCTCTTCAATGCAAAGAAGTGGGTTTGGCTTTTTTAATTATTATTTTGCTAAAGGTGAAACTGGATTGCTTAACTGCATCTGAAAGGTCAAGATCATTCAAGTCAAAGAGAGGGAGGATGTAAATTAGGCCTCCTTTGAGATGTTGCTGCTTTTCATCCCTGGGCAGCAGTTCTTCTGAGGAGATGTCATTTGACCGTTACCATGAAGTTGTGCTAAGACTGGTGGCCATGAGGAACCCTAATGTTTGCAAAAGAAGCTGTGTTGGATTGTGATAGCTGGGTGATGCAACAGTAACACATGTGAATGATTCTTTTCCAGCTCTTGGAATGATCGGGGAAAGACAAACTGGAGACCAAAATAACTCTATATATCTAATCTGCGTCTTATTTCTCCATCCAGAATTTGTATTATGAAAAACCTTGCAGTATATCAGCTTCTTAAATGGCATCTGGAGCCTCTGGATGAAGTCCTTGAATAATAAGCACATTGGATGCAAAAAGTATTATTGCATGGTTGAAAAAATTACTGATTTTATTTTTACCATCTTCAGTCTTCCTGAGTCCAAATGGAATATGTGAGATTTCTTTGTTTTAATTTTTCCTCTTAAAAGAGGAAAGTATAAATGATGCATGCTAGGGAGACATTTTTCCCTGGCTCTCCCTTCCTTTAAGTGATTTTTGGCCAAGCTTGGTGTTTGTGCAATCTCGTTCTGGCTACCTGGAGGGAAGCTTGGCAGAAGTTGTTCTTGTTCAAGTCTGCTGTTCTGCGCTGGCCATGAATGGGAGTTTCCCTCCCCTTAGTTTGTTGGGGTCCTTCAGTGAAGGCTGTCAAGGTCACCATTTTAGAAGATAGGTTTTTTGATTTGCATTAATCTTTTTTAGAACAACACCCTTCCCTTTGGTCCTGTTAGTGAACTGTCTTAGAGGTGCAGTCCATTGTCTAACAAAGGACTTAGATGGTCAGTAAAGATGTTTATTGCTTCACCTATCAAACCAAAAAAGTAGTGTGTGGTTCCTGGGCCACCTGCCCTAACAACCTAATAGCTTTTCCAAAATAGACATGATTGTTATTTTTTTCTTTTTCTGTTCACTATCTTCTGTAGTAGATGTGAACTCTTGGAGTCAATATATACCAAAATTAATATTAGCAAAAAGGGAGAGTGTAATGGTGTGATTGCCTTCTGTGTCAGAGTATGTGATAAAGATCAGTTCATCTTGGTAAAAAATGAAAGGAATTTACAGTATATGTAGGAAATATGTTTCATTATAAATGAACAGATTGAAGTGGTGACAGACCATGAATCTGACTTATATGACAAATAGAGTTATACAGTCCTGAAAGCCTGCAGACTGGTGTGATGAACTGGAAAACACATTATAATCTGAGTAGGTTATTTCTGTCTCTCCTGTGACCCTTCAAGGCAATGGAAAGGCACTGATGGAAAGGCTGTTGGCATTAGCAGGCATAGAACCAGCTTCATCGATCTTGGTTCAGTGCTTACAGGTCACTGAGGCTGAATTTAAATCTTTACATTCCAGGTTTTTCTCGATTTAGAATTAAATACCAGAAGCTATAGGCATTAAAAAAAAAAAAACCAAAACCAACACCAAACACCCCCCACTTCCCCCAAAGCAAACACAAAACTAAAAACGAAAACCTGGGAAAGACATATTAGGTCATCTTGTCCCTTGCCTCTAGGCAGTGCAGGATGATTCCCTGAAGTATATTCACACGTGTTTTGTCCATAAACACCTCTGTTTATTAACAAAATACAATAAGCTGCAGTTTTTCAGTGAGGATTGGGATAGTTTGCTGCACTTTCTAGTTTTTAGCAGGGGGAAATAGCTATCATTCTAAAATGTGTTTCTTGGCCCATGGATATTGCTCATGTGAATTCAAGCAAAAAAACCCCTAATGAATGGAAACTTGTAGAAGAGTTAACGGCAGCTGGTTTTATTATGGACCATGGCTCTGACATGATCTCACGCTAGTTTAATACAAGTGTTACCTCACTGACTTCAATGGAACTGCTTTTCATTTGCAAGGGAGTAAATGAGGCTAAAATCAGACAGAGACCTAGGGAGACGCTCTAGGAGAGGGTTTTAGTTTGGGGAATGTGCTTTACATACATATAAAATATATGGGCATATCTGCATGTTGTAGTAAATCTGTCAGGCCACCTGGGAGAAAGGGCCAGATTCTGCTTTGAATAGCACCTGTGTAAATCCAAAATGAACTGTAGGGGTAATGTGCAGGGAGGGCTAGAGAGGCATGTCATTTTTCTGAGAAAGGACCTAATAATTTCTTTCTTGTTGGATTTCTGATGTTTCCTTGGTGAGACGGTTCAGAAATACGACAGAGTAAGACTGTTCTGCAGGGAGCTTCAGACTTTTTACTTCTTAATTTCAACCATATCAAATTAAAAGAGAGGTTGCGATGACTATTGTGAAGCCAGCTCAGACAAAAGCACCACATGTGCAGATGTTCTGCCTTGAAACTATCAAAGCAAGCAGTGAAATAAGAACCATGTATTTCTGGAGTCAAACCCCTCTTCAGAATTGTGCAATATTGCATCCTCCTTCAAGCAGCCTTCAGTTTAGCTGAATCTTGCCAAACTGTAGGGAGGCGCCTGAGCTCTATTAGAAGTGTAGCTTTGGTCTCAAAGAGGGAGAAGAGCTTTAAAACTTCTTGAAGTCCAGCAGAGGTGTTCCTTTACAAGCAGGATACTTGGGTGCTACAGCAACAGCCAACAGCTGTGAGATGGGCTTTGCCGTTGCTCTGTGTATGAGGACACACAGTTGAAGACATGGCAGGTGATGAATAAGAGTGAAGAAAAGCTGGGGAGAGAGGTTTTGTCGTCTTGGTTTCTTGCTTCTTGTGTTTAGGTCATCATCAGGCACGTCTGGAACCAGAGTCTGCAGCCTCTTCAGCGTGAGCTTTGATATGTTGTGTTTTAGGGTTAGAGTTTAACACAGCTCCCCTGATTTTAGCAGGATTTCCCATGAGTTTAAACACCAGTTTCAGATGCTTTTTGCTTTGCTCAGTCTTTGAAATGGGGATGTTTACAGGTGCGTGGAGTGAAGGTTCATTGTAATGTGGTTTTGCAGTGTGGTGCTGTGCACTCCCACTGACGGAGGGAAAACATTTTAAGACTACAGAGTTGTGTAGTGTTAACTTTAATTTTTACTTTACTTGAGGTCTTGAAGGAAAGCAGAATGGTGGTAATTAAGGTTGAGCTGTAGGCCAAAGTCAAGGCGGGGAAGGCAGTAAAGTATGGGGAATGTTTTAAATGGCCCTATCTGGTTGTTTAAAAGGAAGCTTTTATGGAGTGGGGATAAGAGTCTCTTCTCAATCTATTATAGGGTTCTCAGTGTTCACTATGTGAGCCAAAGCTAATTACATTGTCCACAGAAAAAGTGCAGCAGAAGCTAGCGTCCCTGCGGTTCGTACAACTGCTAATTATTCCCAGTGGGCATGTAGAAATGTATTCTTACAGAACTGGTCTGAGATCACCAACTTGGTTCATGTAGGATGCTGTTCTGCCATCAGACCAAAACGACTTCTGCTGGCTGCAGTGCTTTGTCGATTCACAGTAGTAAGCATGAAATAGAGGCCTTATTGCCCAGAGGATTTGTGATGAGATTTTTTAGTCCTCTCTGGATCTTCCTCCTAAGCAACTTAAATGCTTGCTGAGAGACAAACTTTGATGGGACAGCTCTTGTTTAAATGCAGCACAGAAAAGTTTTCTCCTACTTATTTCCCACATGCTTCTGCCCTGAACCCACCTCCCTACCCTCCATTCCTATTTTAATGCTGTCTTTAGCTGAACAGAGCTTCCCAAATTCAATCCAAACTGTATATGCCAAATAATATTGTGCACATTGTAGGTCCCTTCACTGAGATAAAAATGACTGAGGTTGTGTGGAAAGTCAGTGAAAAAGGTACTGAGGGATATGGTGTAGGGGAGGACTTTGTAGAGTAGGGTAGATGGTTGGACTCGATGATCCCAAGGGTCTCTTCCAACCTCAATGATTCTATATAGGGACAGAGACCAGAACTTCTGTCTCCTACAGCAAGATACGCAGGTCTAAATTATGCTGTTATCCCAGGGCATAATATTCATAGGCCTATTATTTAATTACCCTTTATTTCACGTAGCTCCTGGGACTACCATATTGATGGCAAAGGAAGAGATAAGTAAGCAGGGGAATTTCTGTCTGTGAAGAATGATTAGAATTTAAGAGCATTTTAAACACATTTAGAAGTGTTAGGGGATTCCCTCTTCCTGCCCATATTCAATAACTTGGGCATCTGCTGAACATTCTCCTATGTGAGCAGGGCCTAAATAGATGTTGTCTAGTGACTTGGATGTTATGATGTGTGATACCTTTTAACAGATGCTGAATTTCCTCTTTGCCACTTAGTTAAGTATAAGTTTATTGTGGAGAGTTATGGTGTTATGTTTAAAGTAGCCTGGCCACCCTCAATCAATTTTGGTTTTGATCAGTAAAAGTACGGATTAACAGATGCTGAACCAGATTTTTACTGCTGGTTACTTGCTGCTGCTGGGAATACTAAGATGGTCTACATCCATGGACTTGTATTTGTATTGCACTTACTGTATCAGACTGATTCTAAAAAATTCTTTTTTTATATAATTTCCTGGATGTTTTCTCAGCAAATGGGCAATAGACTCTGTAGGCAGTGCATCTGTCGTGCTGGTTTCAGAAAGCAGAGGTGGTGCTAAATTCATTGGCAAACTTCAGTGCAGCTATGAAAGCTGTGGGATGGAGAGACAGCAGAAGCTCAGATGATGATGCATTCATTTTTGCCATGTCTAAAAGTGTTGCATTAGTTGAAATGTGTTTGTCAGAAATGAACAACTTTAATTTTATGCTGAAACATGTCTAGGAGAGAGAAGGATAGGAGGATACATGGAAATAGCTGAGTTTCTTATACAGCTTTGGTGCTGCCTGCTGCACAACGAGCATAAATTTATCTCTGAAATGCCAGAAAATAATAATAAAAAAGCTTTATGTACCTACCACATATGACTTTGCATTTATACAGGTGCAACTGGCTTTAACTGAAGGGCCATTTTGACGAGAGACGGAATGTCTTATTTATATCATCAATATAAATTACATCTTGACATTTACATGAGTGGTAGAAAACAAACACACTTCACTTGTGTTGGTGTTCTTGTTGTGTGCATAAAAGAAGACCTGTCCTCCTTACCCATATGCATTTTCTGTAAGGACATAATGCCCCTATTCAGTATTCATAAAGAAGGTAGTGGCTATCCAGCTTGGCTGCTTGATGAAGAGAGGCAGTTGCAGAATTACAGCCAGCTGAAATCACTGATTTTTGTGATGGAAATTGTTTATACATTTTTTTCTTCATTAAAAAGAAATGCAATTAGTGGTTTACAATGTTTATATGGATAGCATCAGCTGAATCTTGTTCCAGTCCATTGCATGCTCTTCTAACGTGACCTATAATACGCATGATGCAAAAAATCTGACTGCGTTGTCCAATGTTAAGTGCAGATTTCCAATGCAAATATGAAGCTTTGTCAAGCTGAAAGAAGCTCTTTAGGTAATATCAGGAAGGGTTTTGTTGGTTTGTTGATTGTTTGGGTTTTTGTGGGGGCAAAGGGGTGGAGGAGACTGTAAATAGAAGTAAGATGGTATGCTGCAACTCAAAAGGATTAGATCTTGAATTAGAACATTGCACTAAATTTAAAGATTTAAATCACTGCTCAACATTCACCTTTTCAATGCAGTGATCCCTAGAAACTCTTTTGGGGAGGCAGCTGTGCTCTTAGCAAATTTCTTCCTAACAAGTCAGGGGTGTTGATTCAAAACTTTTGAGTGTGCCAGCAGTACTAAAAGGATGTCAAGTTTCAAACATGCTGGTTTGTCTGAAGCCGAATCACAACACTATATCAAGTTCCTTCCTCTTCTACCTGATTGCTTTATTTTGAATGTGTTTTGCTTCACTTCAGCTTTATTGATCAGATATTACTTATTAAATAATATCACAGCAATATAAAGCTTCTGGACAATTTATTTCAGTAGTTTTGGGGCAATCATGCTTTAGTGTTTCACTGCTTATCGCATTTGAAATCTGAGCAATTTCAGGCCAGGTTTACCTCTGTTGAAGCTTATTTTGGTTCTAACTACTTGTGATACGACAGAATACATCTCTGGAAGTGATGCAAAAAGAGCAACTGTTTCCCCTTGCCCTCAAGATTAAAACAAGCTATTGTGTTCACTAGAGTACTAAAGAAAGAGTTTACTTGAGAAAAATTTCTGTTCTGAAAATCTCCAGTACATTATTAGGGATAATCCGTACAAACAGTGAAAAAACTTGCTAGAGGGGTTGCACATCAGAATTGGTACGTACTCTTCATTTATACTCTGTGGTGTGGTATTTCCAATAGTTTTTGGAAGCAATCATTCCAATATTGGGGTATCCCATGACACATGCACAATAAAATCTGAATTTCCCCAGTACAGTGCTTTTAGGAACGATTAAGTTTGTCATAGTTTGGATTGGGCGTTACTCTCCTAAAATAAAAAGGAGCAGTTCTTTGGCTGTTGTGGGGGTTTTCATCAATGCCTGTTCAATTCTGTGTTAGCATTTCTCCTACTTATAGCTGATGCAACCCACCCAAAGAAACATGTGCCTGGCTTTGACTTGCACCCATCTGAATGTGGTCGGTGGCTCTACAGTGCCTAACGCCACCGGTGACTGAGGGGAACAGGACTTGAAATCTAATTTTGAATGCTGTTTTGCCATCAAAGCATTTCAGTCACTGCTTTATTGCTAGAAGTACCAGATTTTCTTAGGAACCTCAGATGTCGACTCAGAATTATGTGGGTTGAAAAAAGCTTCATTTAAAGGAACCCAAAGATTTAGACCTTTAGGGTAATTGCTATCTAATTATCATAGCTTTCTTAATGTGACGAGGAGAGAAAGGAATATAAGGTACTTAGCAGATAAGAAACGTAGAGCCTGTAGTCCATGCTAGCTAGAGTACTGCATTTTTTAAAATGTGCGTATGGTTAGCAGCTTTAAGCACTGGATGCTGTCTTTGATTATAACAGTGCTGAACTTTATCTGCAAAATTGAAACCTCTGATTTTCTAGTACATCAGTAAGTGAAACCTAAGCACATGTAATCTGTAAAAATAGATGTAATTACTTTAGCAAATGTATCACAGCTGGCCACGTTTAACATTAAGATACCTGTTTCTTATAGCTGACTAGTGTCAGAAGACAGAGGTGATGGCTTGAGCTGTGCAGCTGACAGAACGGAGGAGAGAAATTATTGACTTGCATTCTTCTGTGTGTACATTAAAGTGAATTAAACTGAGCTGCAGTTCTGACCTTTTGACATTTCTTCCCACTATTTTCTTCTGCTTAAAGCATCTTGGTGAGAGCAGCTTTTTTAATTTCAAAAGCTCTGGTAAAATTGTAGCTAAGTGGACTGCTTCAAAATTGAACACTTGATAAAATCTTCAAGAACACCTAAGGCATCTGAAAGCTGTCACTGATCTTTTTCAAGGTGGTAGTGTGCTAGAGCAGAAGACAGGACTCTGTGAGACTCCATTTGTGGTGCTGCTTTGGTTTTGCTTTAGCAGACTTTTTTGCCTTGTCTTGTTTACTTATCTATAAAACACATATTTCAGATTTCTCTAGTAGCGTGGGGGCAAAGCGCTTCAGTATCGGTCAGTGATTGCTTTGGTTGTAATGATAAGCTCATGAAAGGCTGTGGAAGATCTCTGTCTGGTCAGAGCACTGGCACAAAGCACTGATTGCATGGGTGTAGCTCTCTTCATTATTCTCCAAATTTTCTCAACAAACTTTGGTGTCATTTCCTACTGTGGACCTTATTCGTCTGCTACAAAAGTATACTTATTTCCTGATCTTTTGGAAATTTCAACAGCTAGAAATCCTGTTTCTCACAGGAATGTTGTGACTTGAAACTTAATTAGTGTCTACAAAGTGTTTAGAGGTCCTTTAATGAAAGGTGCCCGGGAAGCGATAAGTGCATTGTGATATTGTTAACTAAAGTGATGCCCACAAGAACTAGTAGCTAGATAAGGCTATCATCAACTGCTAAGCTTTTTCTGTTCCTGTTCTTTGATCCTGCAGGTTTCTAATTCCTCCTTTTCAGCAGTTTTAAATTCCCCTTTGTAAAGAATGCGTGCTGCTGAAGTAATATGGACCAACTCATTTTGGGTTACCAATCCAAACAATTGAAGCAAGTTATTAGGTTTACAATTTCAGTCTTAGAGCACTGGGTTTTTTTAAGAATTGCTCTCTGGGAGGTTTAACAATATTTAGGAATTGCTGTCTTGAGTAGCCAGTGTAGGTTACAGGACAGATTACTAATAAAATAACTAAGTTACAACATTGATTAGTTAAAGTACTCCTCCTATCCCCACCTCCCCCTTAGAAAAACAATGTCAGATTGAAAACATTCAAGATCTTGGTATTACAGCCAGGCCCAGCTGAGGTGTGATGGCTATGGAAAGTGAGGACTCTGGGGGAGTTCCTGTGTGTTTCAAACCACTGAAAGAAACAGCTGTAATCTTAGTATTTGTGCTCCTGTGGATGGACATGTAATCATCCCTCAGCATTACACCAGGAGGGGGAAAGCATCATCCCTGGTGTGTGGTCCGTACCGAGGTATGGGTGCAAGGAGTTGCAGCCAGTTCATCTCCTACCCCTACAGTGATTCTGTTCCCTGAGGAGGCCTTTGTGACAGTAACATAAGCAGTAACAGTCCTTAGGGGTCCTCTATCTCTGATTTAGGGGTGCATAAGAAGCTACCTGTCTGTCTTTGCTCCAGTCTTGGCTTTAGGACCAAGATGAACTTGGCCTCTAGTGTGTTAGAACTGAGGCATGTGCAGTTCATCTCTCTTTGGGCTACTCTGTGGGGAGGTCATTCTTGTACTCACATATTCTGGTCTTTCCAAGAGTCTTTTGCCTCTTGTGAGATGTTACTGGGAGTGTTTTGTGGCGTTGGTAGCAACTCTGTGTCTTGATCTTAACTCCCTTGCCTCTCATGCAGTACCTGGAAAGAAAAGCTGCAGTGGAGGCCTAAACTTTGTGCTATTTTTTTTTGTTTTGCTTTGTGTTGCTGCTTTTTTTTTAAAGAAGGAAAATTGTAGTTTTTGAATGACCTGCAGACATTATGTGGACAAAATTCCTGCTTTGAATGGTTCCCAGGGTACTCTGCATTTTACATGGCCCCTAACGCCGAGCAACTCGTAGCTGAGATTTGTTTTGTTTGCTTGCAAAAGAAAATTAATATATCATGATGGGCAATGCATGGCACATAAGTCAAACTACACAAACAACTAAGGATTTTTGTGTTCCTATATCTGTCCATCGATAATATTTAGAAAACAAAGTCCTTTGAAAACCTTAAGGAATTTTGGCTGTCTTTCAGAAATGGTAGAGTTAAGTCAATAAAATGCTCAGCAGAGATTGTATGTCCCCAAACATATTTTATCTTGACAGGTTATATACTATTGAGAGCTGCAGCCATGACTTGAAGCCAAGTTAGGAAAAGAACACTTCTGTTACAGGGGTGCATTTGATGGGAATCTGAGGAGGCGAAGGGAGAGAATAGTGTGTGCTCTGGGAACACCAAATGCAGAAAGCTTCTCTCAGCTGAACTCCTGGGTTGTATAAATCATTGTAACCACACTGGCATCACTAGGTATTTACTGATTTACATCTCTTGGGCATCTGATTTGTTTTTTATTTTACACAAACCTAATTGCTCTGGATGCATGAAAGCATAGATTTTAATAGAAATTATATTGATGGGTATGAGCTTGGAGACTAAGAATTACAGTTTCTAATCGGTGTCATTTGCCTTAAAAAAAAAAAAAATAATTAAATGGGCAAATGGGGTAATGTCTAGCCTCCAAGACCTCTGCCTGCACCAAATACATACACTTTGTTTCTCTCCACTGATGTGGCTTTATTGAAGTTTGCTCATCAAAGAGCTTGCTTTTATGCAAGAGTTTGACTGGAAAGAATAGGCTTTTTGGGTAGGAGACAGGGAGTTGCTAGTTATGTGATGTTAAAATAGATACTTTACTGGGTCTTTTCGTTCTCCCATCTGAAAGGAACATGAAGGATTCGTTCTAATAGCAGGGAGGATAAAATCTGGCTGTCAGTGATACCTGTTGAATGAAGCTCAATCTAGTCACTCTATTGCATGATTAAAACTCTTTGGATATACAGAGACAGAAAAGTGATGCCTGCATAGCATCAAATTGCCTAATCTCTCTTTTGTTATATCTAGCCTGCAAATTAGTAATTTAAAGGCCAGCTCTTTTTTCTCTAGGAGAGACTGAACGTAAAGGTTGCAGTCTGAACATGAGTGTTGCATGTATTGATTTTTTTTTTCAGTTGTTTTCTTTTTTGTTTTTCTTTATAGGAAGCTGGAATTCACTTTGCAGGTACTATAGGAAAATTACACGCAGGCAGCACAGAATGTACAACAACTACTGTCGAGGCCAGGGGACATAAACTCTATAGTGAATTTGGATGGTACCTTTGAACCACACAATTAGCAGAAAATTGAATGGTTTTGGGTCAAAGTAGTGAAAGAATTACAGAGGATTTAAATTCACATCTCAGTCACCCTATATGAGTACCTGTTTAAGAAAGGAGTTTAAAAAGCCTGATTTTAAATCAGACTGTACTCCTGAAACCCTTTGGTACTTTGGGAACTCTTTAGTAGTGGTTGGTGACTTATCCTTTTGCCTTGTCCCCTCAGAAGCCTGACTTCTAAAAGAGCACCCCTAATGTAAGGAGGAGCTACGACGTGAATGTTTATCAAGTTGAGTGTCTAAAAAAACAAGTATGACCGTACATCGCACAGCAGCATGTACTGCCTTGTAGGGTTATGTGGAAAAGTTTGCATTAAAAAATTAATCAAATCATATTCACACGTGTAGGCAGAATTGGTTTTCCTTCATAGAAATACCTTGAGAAGATGTGAGTTTGTGTTGCTATTATTAAAATAGATATTTTTGACTGTTATACTTCATTTGATCAAAAAAACCCCAAACAGTTGGAGGAATGTTTATTTTTTACTCCTTGGATGTTCTGTCCTTGAGGCAGTGAACAGTAGTTTGAAGCTGATAAGGGATGCAGTGGAAAGTACAGCTGTTGGCTGCAGTGTGGAGGCAGCTGAACAGAATTAAAAACCTTGGAGGGTCAGCTTGCCAGTTGGCATAAGATGGCAATAGCTTTTTGGTGGCTTTGCAATGTAACTGCAGTTCTCAGTAGTAATGCCTGCATTTTCAGTTCTCTCATTTTCTTTTGAAGTTATCTTATGATTTATATAATTGGATGTCATCGATGTCTTTGGAAATCTGTTAGGGAGAAAGGCCATAAGTTAGAAGTGCCTTCTTTGCTACAAGTTTCCCAACAAGTGACCTAAAGAATTGCTAAAGCATCTTTTTTATTTTTTTTCTCTCCCACACCCTTCCCCACCATGGCTATATGTGTTGGGTTGATAAAAAATTTCATTTTTCCCTAGAAGTCTTCTTTTATTCACTTCAGTTGTCAGGTATTGGAGGGTAAAGCTTGCACACAAAGTGAGATTGTTCACTGTGAAATTATTTCTCCCCTATGCAAAAGGAGAAAACAACACATGTGATTTGGAAATGTATCTGAATTAAATACAACACATACCCATTCTTTTTTTTTGGGCGTGGGGGGCATCCAGAGCTAGTGGTGACATTACTTACAGGGATATTTTAATGAAACTGGACGATGCTGAAGCCATTTCACAAGGGCTGGGGCATTTGTCTTGTGCTGTATTGTATTGACTTCAGCTAAAGCAGGATCAATTCCTTAAGGTCCAGGAGTAGCAATTATAAAGCATAGTGTGGGGGTTTTGTTTTATTTTTCTTCATGAAGAGGTCCTACCTTTTAATTAAGAACTTTCACTAGCCAAAGACTTTTTTGACTCTTAATGAGTTTTTTTTCTTCTGATGACTCTCAATCTTGAAAAATATTGTTCCTGACCTCCACTTGGATGGCTCATTTTTAGAGAGACATCTGCTGAATGAGACTACATGATCTGAAGTTCTGGGGACTGAATGCACACTGTGATGCAGAATTGTAAGGTCTGATTCAGCCGATGTCAGAGAAATTACCAAAAGTTTTTGCTGTTTTTTTGACAGCTTCACAGTGTTTTAAGTCATGCAAAGCGATATATTCCAGCACTGTTCAGGAAATGCTTTTCAAATGAGTTCTTAGGACATATTCTTCCACTGCACCCATTTAGAGTCATTCTAATCATTAGCAGTAGATTATAGCTCAGGATTTAGCTTTTTCTTTAGGGAAGCATAATGAAAACTGCATTGCTTAGCTTCTGCTGTAATTTTTTCTAAATAGAGGACGTAATCTTCAGGTCTGTCTATCCAGCATCTTTCATCAGCACTGAATTCACTCAGTTTGTCATGCTGCAGTAACCTCTGAAGCATGCATGTTCAATGAGGTTGTTTTCAACATGGTGCTGAAAGAGTGAAACCCATAGTGCTGTGAAACAGTGATATAAAGTCAGGCAGGTCTCCCAGAGAGAAAAGAGTTTATCGTAATGCATATACTTAAACAGACACGGCCATGGGTGCATAGGACATGACTGGCTGCTTTACTTTGGGAGCAACTTACTGACTTTTGTTTTCACAGTGCCATTTTGTTGGGTTGACAGTTGGACTCGATGATCTGAAAGGTCCCTTCCAACCCAGACCATTCCATGATTCCAGGATTTGGATTATTTCTTCTAAGTGCAGAACCTTCCATTTTTGCAGACCTTTGCACTCAGCTAAAACTGTGTGCATATTATCTGAGCCTTTCATTCCTTCACATTTTCTTTTTCTTCCTAGTTGTTGAGATATTTCAAGATGGTGACTGGCAGGGTAAAGAAAATCTAAAGCAAAAAGGGGGCAGGGGATGACTTTTAAATGTGAAAATTGCCACCCTGAGCCAGCTGAAGGTACTGCTGTTATTCCTGAAAGCACAACTAAAATCATGAACCAGTTCAAGTGAAGTGGCATTTTGGGTGTGGAGTCAGGGTTTTTCAGAAGTTACACCTCACCAAAAGCAGACATTCTTTTTTTGCTTTCACTGGTAGAAATCCAGATGCACGTTTTAAAACTCAGTTTACTCTGGATCTGTACTCAGATAAGCAAAGACAGAATATTGCTCCAGATGCAGATGCTTAAATCACCAGCCCATATCTTCATTTCTCTTCTTTTCCTTCAGTTTATCCTCCCTTTGAAATCCTGGCCACCCAAGAAAGTTTCTGAATGCTGTGATCTGGAATATTCTCTTAAAACAATACCTGCAAAGTTATTTTAGATTGCTGATTCATTGCCATCCTTCCTAGGGCTTTTAGCTTTTCAGTTCTTTCTGCAATGATTTTTGGTTGTTGGCAAGCCCAAGGCAATAATAAAAAGCAGCAGCTAGTCTTTCTCTTGGTATTTGGTTGTTCTATATCCTCTAATTTCGCTCATGGCAGAACATGCTAATGGCGAGGTACCCCAGTAGTCAGCATGATCATTCATATCATATTTCTTAAAAAATAAAATTTCATGGAATCTTGCTTATAAGGCATGCTGGATGAGCTGTGCTGAAATGAAATTAATTTTCTTTCTAGAAGAAGATAGCCTAAACAGAAGCTTTTATCAGACTTCCCTGCTGCCCTGAAAGAGCCCAGCTGTTAGGAAGAAGGCAGGGATGTGTGCAGATTTTCATACTCATGCAAACGTTGGCCTTTTTATACAGATTGTCAGTAGGGCTGCTCATTTATAACAACTATAGTTGTTTTTCTGGTCAAGTAAAAAACTGTCAGGGTCGTGTCTAAGGAAATTGCGTTCCATTGGCGCAAAGTGTCATCAGGTATCATGAGGTAGATTAGTAAAAATAAATTTGCAAATCTTTCCAACCATTTAGCCCTTGCCTGTTATTGTAAAAAGACTAAAGATACTCAAAATACACATTCCGTTGGGTTCTCTTTCCAAAACTGAAAAAACAAATAGTCTATCCAAAGCCTCTTTAATGGAAAATGATTCCCAAGGGAATACAGAGCTTCTGGTTCTTTTCCAGTAACTAAAAAGTTAGCATTGAAACAGGAAGTGCATATAAATATCTGCTCAGCAAATATGCTACACATTTATATAGTTAAGAGTGTAGAGGTTAAGAGTGTCCAGTTGGCACTGGGATTGCTCCAAGTTCTCCAGACTTACAGTTTCATTATTGTATTTGAAACCTTAGGGAAAAATATAAGTACTTATCAAATATTTGCATTTATCCACCCTCTTGCAAATCACTTGCAAGAATGATATTTTAAAGATTTCCTTGAGCTTACTTGGTGGTTGTGGAAATTCTGTGGTCTGCCCTGTCCCTTACCTACAAGTTTTGGGGTTTGCTTAGTTGTTACTTTTTAAATTTCCAAAATAATTCATTAGAAAAAGAAGAAAGAATAACAGACTGGAACAAGGAGAGAAACAATCTCCTTACCGTGTACTCTACTGAAAAAGGTTTTTACAGCGTAGGGGTGGTGGGAGAAGCGGAGCTTGGAAGCTTTGTACATAAAATCAATGGTGGGATATATTCCAAGGTCAACAAAATATACTGTGGATCTACTTCTGTAACCCGTAACTCCTATAAACACGCCTTTCCGATATGAAAAGTACCACAGCTCTGGTGGGATTATTGAAGTGAAATGGGTTAGCAGGGGATGCTTGGCTCTTTCTGACAGTAGTTCTGTTCGGTAATCTTAAAGCAGATGGTCCCTCTGGAATTCGGACGTGATTTTGGGAAACGTGTATCAGACATGCTAGTCTTTCTTGAACAGTTATTATGATAACACACCAGAACTGGAAACCTCAGGAAAAAGTGAAACGAGGAACAAAAGTTAAGGAGAGCTACTACTGGGAGATACTACAGCTGCTACTACTTAGAATTCAGATAAAAAGCACAGATGATACCAGGATTGGGACAGTGGGGGGATAGTGAGCAGTGATGAAGATAAGGCAGCTGTATAGTGCAATCTGTATCACTCAATAAAGTGAGTCTATTCAGATAAATTGTTGTAATGCAGCCAAAAGCAAAATCATATATCCAGGAACAAGAAAAACAGAATGAGGGATTGTATCTTCTGTGTATGAACAATATAGAAGACTCTAATAAAAATCAAATCTTGGTATCTCCTTGGGGAGAGATATTGGCTACTAACAGGCTCTATGATTCTAGCAGAGAAAATCCTATCTAATAGCTAGAATCTGAAGCCAGACAAGTAAATTAGACACACATTTTTACACTCAGGGTGATGAACCACTGGAAGAATAAGGTTCGTTTGATTCTTCAGCTCTTGGTGATGGTAACAAAACATGACATCTGCTTTATGTTGGAATGTCCCACAGTTTTGGGGTTTTTTTTTTCTTCTTCCTTTCACTTCAGTAGTGCCCTTAAGTGTGCTGTGGGGTTCATGTGCTCTAGGGTCAAGACTCCTGCTAGATAAGTTAGAACCTTTCTGATCACACCTGAAAAGTGTGTTGTAACAGGAGTGTTGAGCTTCTTTAATTAAAACCCTGACAGGAATACTTTCCTATAGTGATTAATAAACTGTGCTATAGAGCCTGTCTGGAGGAGTTCTCACAGAAAGTTTTCCAGAGACATCTGGAAGGACAAGAAACACACGCAAAATCCAATGCATGGGAAATAGTAAGTTCTTACAAAGCAAACATGAAGGCTGATATTGGGCTATTGCAAAGTGACTTAGAGGTGTTGTGCATCAGGGAACCAGAAACTGGAAGCGACCAACAAGGTACATGCTAGAGGCTTTTCTGAATGGGTGCTTCCATGGGAGCTTTTTAGACTGGAATTTATTGTAGATTTAACTTCACGTTACTGATTCATGTAAATTAGAGAAAGCTAACATGATATGTGAGATGTGCTGCTCTGCTGCACCTCCAGAATGAGAACAAGCCATTTTAATAACTAATAGTGATATAAGCTCTAATTACAAAATACTTGGGTAGATGGTACCTCAGTAACATTATAGAACAAGAAAATGTTATTTAATACTTATTTTAATCTACGTTTATACAAAATGGAATTAATTTATTTCAAGCTATCTGTGCTTTTCATAGTAATTTTACTTTTAGAGTTTTAGGAATAAAGTGCTACTACCTTCCACTATGTATTCATCACTAGACCCAATTAGTGGTTGCTGATTAACGGTTCTGTAGCACAAACGTGGGCATGATTTAAAAAGCAGAAAACCAAAATGCATTCTACTGTCTAAATTTTCTGCAGAAATCAGGATGCAGTTTTTGTAGGTTTTCTCATGTGTGATATGGTCAGAAAATGGGGAGTGGGTGGTAAGGAAGGGTAATTCTGCCGTGGCATTTATAATCCCCAGTAATTGAGAAGGTTGCAAAGAAAAGCAGCTATTAAGAAGAATCAGCAACGTTTGCGTGTTGTTTTTTTTTTTTTTTTTAATTTACATTCATACTCCTGAGAAGGACTAGGAGAAAAGAAATGTGAGAAATAGCAGTGGAATTTAGCAAGAGACTGTTGAATTTAGGAGGAAAGGTGAGGAAAAAATGAAGATAGCACTGAGTCTGCAAGTCTGGGAGAGAGAAAGGAGGGCAGAGCTGTCAGGAGTGATAGAGAAGACAGATAAATGAGAAAGATGGGTGCAGTTTTTGAAGAATCTGTCTGAAATGATGTTGTCTAGTAGAACAGGGCAAGATGGAATGAACAGAAGCTGATGAACAGGTGATTGGAATGATACAATCATGGAGCTGAGATCAGAAGTACTAGCTCTGGGCACTACTGGAGGTGACAAACTATAATACAGATTTTGAAGGCTGTTGTTATTTCCATTTAGGTGTGATGTTATTTAGTATGTTGTAGCCTAATAGTGGCAGTTTTGTTAATTCTGGCACTGTTCCCATCTGGTGGACAACATATTCTTCTTGTTTAGCATGGAAACTTCACAGATTGCATGGTAAAAAGTGTTTCGGAGTGGAAAAAGCCCGGACCAAAAGCAAGTAATAACACTTTCCAGTCCTGGAAAAAAAACATCGCAAGACACTTATATGATCTTAGATACATGTTTTTCTATAAATTCTCTGCTCTCCAAAAGCTTTTGATGACTATACACACTATCTTCCTACTCATCATCAGTATTTTGGTAATGTAGGTTTGTGTCTTGTACTTTAATGTAAACCCCAACTGATTGCCAGTGCGTTATACCTGCATGCTTTGGCAGAAGAGGAGGCAATCACTTTGTTTTTTTTTAAGTCCAGGACAGCCTTTGCCCAGTGGAGCGAATCATTGTTTGAATGTCAGAATTTCTTTTGGTATCAGTTACCTGGTTATAACTTGAGCGTGGCACAGTGGGCTTGCAGTGCAATATCATCTCCAGTTCATCCTTGATGATGGCTTGCCATGCACAAGAAGTTGGAACAGATGGGTTTTCGATGAGAGAAGCCATCAGCTTTGTCCTTATATGTCTTTAGCATAACAGAGCTGATCCTTGTGTTCAGTGTTGTCTGTTGGTGCATGCTTGGTGTGTGTAGGCAGCATTAAGACTTGCTATCTTCTGTGACAGGTCTGGCTGGAATTCCAGTGTTCATATAAGCTCAGAAAAAAAAAATTAAAAATTATTGATAACACTGTCTTTAGAAAATTTTAGGGCTTCCAGGTTTTTCTTTCCTTGAAAAGCACTAAAAGGTGTACGGGCTAAAATGTTTAATCTATTTCTATGAATCTGGCCCCAGGGCAGTGTTTCATTTAGTTGATGTACTGAGCAGGACACATCATGTCAGAATATCAGTCTTCTGCTCTGACCGTGACTAACTGACTAAGTGTGGACCTCATGCAAAGTAACAGACGGTGGGTCGGCCATCACATGAGACTTCGGAAGTAAATTTTCATCAAACTGGTTTTGGGTGAGCTTGAGACAGAAGGACCTATGTTTAATGTAGAATTTGTCATCTTTGTATCTTCAGAATTTTTGCTTCCGTTCTCTGCCCATGAATTCAATGAGGCTTGACTTCTCGATAGGACTCCATGACACGTTTTTAAATTGTTCTCTTGTGACTCAAAGCTGTATTTTTAAATGAGTGCTTGTATAGGCTTCTCTGTTGCATCTTTCAACACCTTTTCTTGATGTCTCCCTGTAAATGTCAGGCACTTCATCAGTTCTATGACTTCATGTACCTTCATGCAGGGCTGGTGACCCGGGATGTTCTTTAAGTCTGCATATATCTTGTCAACACCAGTTGTGCTTTGGACTGGGCTTGCTCATAAGTAATGTAGACAGATAGCCAAGGGTGATTTCAACAGAGCCCTTGTTCTATGCCACCCCTTTGCCTAAAACTGCTGTGTTTGTTTTGCCTGCTGTTGGATCTGACAGTGCCAGTATCCCAGGAACAAGGACAAGGGGAATATTAGTGCCCTGTGACTGTTAGTTGGGTAACGTGTTTCCACAGAGGTTTCTTGCTGCTTCAAGTATGATATCATCTTAACCTCTTTGCAAGACCTGTCACTCTGAAACTTGCAATGTGTTCAGGTTTCTCTTTGGTCATCTTGCTGTAAACTCTCTGTTTATGAGGATTTTTATCGAGATGATTCGTCTTGAATTCATTGTGTGTCCTCCTCTTTGTGGTTTCAGTAGGCCATCATGTGATGGTTGGCAGGACTACCTGACTGGTAACACTGTGATAAGGTCCATCTGATCAGCACTGCTTGGGTTTACGTGGTCACTCTTAGTATTTCACAGAAAGCTTTGATGTCTCTGTGCTGTTTTTGAATCTTAGGTAGCTGCATGGCTTTGACCAGATACTACTCAGTTGTAGTCTGTCAAATTCTTCTTGTCTTCATGTATTGCCAAGCAATACATACAATTTTGTTGCCATCGTCCAGTTTATGTAATATGTCTGGGTCTATGTATTATATTGCATTGTAGTGTATATTACAGATATGTACCTTTCCAAGCTTTGTAGTCTGGCAGAAACAGTACTGTGATGTGCATTGGTTGGTGGTTTGTTGAGGTTGGATGTAGTGAACAGAGATTGATCATGTGTTCTTCCATATAGACTGTATGTCAGGTTTGGCAGCATGTCTCAAGTTGAAGCAGTGGGCAAACGCTTGCTGGACTTCAAGTGACTGACTCACACAGTGGTGTCTCCCATTTTTAATGAACATTTAACTATAGGGGATGAAATTGAGAACGTAGTAAGTGTAAAATAAGTGATTTCCCTCTGCTGTGGTGGTTTTCCGTTCACAGAGGAACTGTAGTTGATGCTGACTGGAATTCAGCCTGGATTAAAATTTGGACATTAACTGCAGTCCACATGCATGGAAAAAAATAGAAAAATAAATTCCTTCGTGATAGCTGATTTTTGCAGAAATGCCTTTTGGTTGAAGTACTACATGCATTTTAGAAAGTTCATGTACCTCTGCAGTTTATTTTAAGAGATCTGAATTTATTTGGTGTAGATTTATTTCAATTATCTAATCAGAAGCAGACACATAACTTCTTAGGCTGTCAAAGGTATTGAGGAATGTATGACAAACTTCAAAGGAATGCATAAGATCTTGCTACACATCTTACCATACATTTTTATAGAAAAGAGTTAATTAAATTTTCTCTTTCTGCCCAGAAATTACTTTTAGGCTAAATTAAGTATGTGGGGTTGTAAGGCTTTTGAGTGTTCTCTCTTTCTGCTTTAGCTTTGTGACTGATTAAACAGCCAAATGCTTATCTGGATCAAAGAAGTAATAAGCAAAGGGGCATCCTTAGGCCAGTTATCAGTTGCAAACAATCTTAACTGTCACGTATCCAAGTTTTAAAGCACATACTCGACTGAATGGATTAAGCAATGGGGACTATGTAATAGCGTTTATTTGCAGTGAAGAAACTTCCAGGGGGAAAGAAGTGCTGTTTCCTACTGCATTTTTCTGCAGGCATGGGTTTGCTGGGGAACAAAAGGACTGCACTACCCTCGTGAGTCCTGCCTGGTGTGGCATGTGGTCCCAGTCAGATGAGACACAAGTTTCCCTGTACAGCCTTCTTCCCTGCCTCCAAACTGGGAATGCAGCTTACTCGTGGGTTAATTCCCGTGGAGACTTAATTTATGTTCACTCGCTGGGAGGGAGGAAAAAAAAGAACTCTAGTTATCTGAATATACAGCATTCAAGTATGTTTGCAGGGACAATATTTCAAGTTATTAGTCTCAGCAATTTAGATAAGAACATGTACTTTCCTAGGAAAGACAAGGCATAGTGTCTTAATATTAATACCTGACACAGGGTAACCCTATGTGATGAAGTACCTAGATAGCTCAACAAGGGGTGAATTAGAAATGCCTGGGAAGATATATGATGCCATTAGTAAAACATAGAGATTTATGTGTGACATTAACATCTCTAAGGCGGCAGAAGCAGAATTGTGCTATTAAAGCTGCATTAATGTTTTGCTTCACCCCAGATGCAGCAACAAAGAGATCTCAGAGGAAGTTTTATCTAATAGGTAACGTGTCGCCTACCATTCCCTCCAAGTTTTCCTGTGTATCCTCTAGCAAATGACTAAGATTCAAATTTTTGAAATCTATGGCTGATGGTTGTAAAGATAGTGGCGTTTTGGCTGTGACTGAACACAAGAGTTTGGTTACCCTTTCATGACGTTTCGGTATCTCAGTACCTGATGGGAACACCTATGTACATCATGGGGGAGAGTTAAGCAGAAAGGATGGCCCCAGAGGAATGGGGCTGGGCAACAGCAAGTGCCAAGCATAGAGGTCTTCTGAAGTCCACTTCTTCTGGAGCTCTTCCACACCAATCCCAGGAAACAGATGAATGCTAACTCTGCTAGTTGGCCTTGTGGCATACTTCATCTCCAATGGCTGTAGAATCAGGGGGGACGAGAGACTTGCTGCATCCTCTTTGGCACAGCCCTGAGCTGTTTTATATTGACTCCTGCTACTGTGAATTTCTCATGTTCTTTTTGTCATGCCTGGTCAGGCTCTCTTTTGCATGCACATAGAGTGGGTCAGTAGTGACACATCCTCACTCAGCCATGGAGCAATCCTGTGCCTCCTGCCAAGAGGGAGGTTTTGTTGTCTAGTATTTGTTATCATACAAAGAGATGGAGCCACAATTCTAATACTCCCACAGCCCTGGAGTTTGAAAATGTTTTATTTCCTGTTGGTAATTTCTTGCTGCACAAAGTGAATTCAGTTGAGCAACAACTAATTTTTGAAAGTATACCTTTTCTACAATGCAGACGAGGAGTTAATGATCTGCAATTGTAGTTCTCACTTGTTGGTAGCTGGTCTGAAACTCAGTCAGTCTGTATTGTCTTAAAAGCAGAGAAATCTTAATTGTCTTAATATCAGAGAAGTAAGAAAACTGTCATGGTGCCTTGAGTATGGAAAATTTGAGAAATAGCTCAGTTTCCACATAGAGAAAGTGGGTTTCTCTTGAGCAGACCATCGTGTGAAGTAAACTGAGGCATAATTATCTATTAAAATTTTTGTTTCCTCCTCTTTGAATCAACTGTATATATATTTATATATAAATAGAAGTTCTGCTGGTTTTGAGGTAAGGCAGTTTAGCTTTGATACAAGGTACTGGTTGTTTGGGGAAAGTAGGTACTAAGGTAGGTGTGTAGCATATTGAAGAGTTTTATTGAAACAATTGGTCAATGTCCCTGGAAATCTGGGGATCAGAAGTTAAAGGTGACCACACCCTTTCAAGCAAATGGTTAGTAAATATGTTGCTTATAATAAGTAAGAATAATCTTATGGCATTCAAGTCTTTTTACATTTGGTGACATAACACATTACACGTAAAAGCACTTTTCACCTAAGATGTCTCAAAGATCTTCACAAAAGTGAATTTTCTGCAAAACCTGATTGAAAGTATGATTTAGATCACACAGAAGAGACTTGAGGCGTAGCGAACCTGAGGATTTTGTCTTAATTTACACATGAAATGGGAAAGGGAAAACTAGAAACTTGATTCAGGACTAGCAGGCTAGTTACATGATAATCTTTTGGGTGTTTTTTTCTGTCAGTTGGAAAACAACCCTAATGTATACAACTGCTGCATACAGAAAGGATACAAAGAAGTTGACAAATATCAGAAATGCTGACTTTGCACATTCCTGATGCATTTTTCATTTTTTTATGGGGAAGGTTGACCAGAAACAGCTCTATGGTGCATAACCCTTTATTGTTTAGGGGTTTGTAAGTTCCATTTTATTGTTTGTGGCATATTTTTTTTAATCTTGTAGTCTGAAATAGAAAAACCCCTCACTTTTATGATGTGTAAGCATATATTTTACATTTATTTTCATAACTTCCAATGTAAAGAATCCCTCCAAGGAGCTGTAGTTGGGTTAATAGAGTTGGAATCTGAGGCTCCATGGAGCAGGGAAGTCCTTTAGCTCTGTTCCATAGTATGGATGGTCCTGGCTGCTTTACAGAAAGAAAGATGTAAGGGTGTAATTTGGCAGCACTTGTTCTCAGTAGTCACACGATGAAGGGCCTGATGGAAGGTCTTCAGTGAGTTTTGGATCAGATTGTGAAATATTTTGCCTATGAAACATCACAGAATTTAGATTTAAAAATAGATTTTATTGGAGACCAAGATTTTCATATTAAAAAACCTTCAAATATATGGTTGGAATAAGTGTTCATGATTCCTTTAAAACCAAGAGATGAAACTTCTAGTGATTTCTAAGAAAAGTGAAAGTTAGCATGTAAGAAACAGATGCTGAGTTTTTGGCCTTGTTGAAATTGATGACGAAGCTTCTCTTCTATCCAGTTGTAGACTGTTCTCAGATTTGGCAGTCTCACTGATTTTTGGCTGTTGACTGTTTTTAGCAATAATCTCTGGCCGTAATGCACCAGATTTCTGGATGTCTAGTACCCTAGGCTACTAGATGTCTCTAAATCCTGTATGAATGTTTAGTGCATAAATGCAGAACATTTTCATTTCGCATCCTAGTATGCCTGGTGCCTTAGATTGATTCCAATTGAATACAGTGTCAATCAGTGCAGTAGAAAGTAATTCTGATATAGAAACATTTCAGACCTACTTATTTTGACTTGTCATTGTTGGCAGATTTGAGAACTCCACACAGAAATTGCAATGGTTTAATCAAAAGTCACCATTCTTCTAGACTAAAATGGACCAGATGAACAAAAACCCCATAAAAATCTTGACTCCACCCGAATGAGTATGCATGCATAATTTAAAGCTCCCAAACAGTCTTGTTAAATTCACATTTTGTACTGTCACAGACAGTCATGGGATGTAAAACAATAGTCTGGCTCTTGTGTTAGGTCAAAGGTCTGTTTGCTCTTTCATATTTCTCCTTACTTAATTTGGCAAGTGGACACTCTTTCTGTCAAAGAGAAGAGGCCAAAACAAAGGGCAGTTTTTTTTCCAAGTTATTTTTGAAACATCTTGATTCTTGGATGTCCGATTGGGATATTTAAGACCTGGCTGTCGTTACTCTGGAAAACAAATGCTGTTACAGCAGCTTAACACAGGCAGCCAAAATCATTAAAAGCTTTTGAGAAAAAGCATCTAAACATACTCAGGTTTTGTTCAACTGCACAAAACTTTGAGGTGCTAATTAAAAGCTTAACAAAGGATTCGTATCTTCTCTCTTACATATCAGTTTTTAAACAAAATGAAAAATTGTGTCCTTTAAAGAGCTAAAGATGGGGTGGGGTCTACTATGTTCTCCTTTCTTTTCTCCTCACAGACATCCAAACACCTTTTTCTATATCAGAAATCTGTATCTGTGCTTGGGTTATTTCCTCTTTCGTGTATGTATAAACCCAAATAATGAAGAGCTGTGTACTGTGCTTATCCGATACTCACACAAGGCAGGAATTGAATTATATGGGAGCTTGAGCTGCAGAATCTAGCCCACCATAACAAGCTGGGCTGTGTGGTTCCCTCACCACCCAGTGATGAGGAGAAATTCCACTGGGCAGAAGCACCTTATTTGGTGTAAAGCTCGTTAACACTGTCAAGACCCTAATGGAAGAAGCTGCTGTGAGCTCAGGTCTGCCTGATACTTGTGACATGGATCGCTGGGTGACCCAAGAGCCAACATTGTTGTAGTCAAAGGAGGAGACTTTCAACAGCCCATTCACTACTGCTTTTTTGTTTTTGTTTTTTTAAATGCTGCTCCTCAAATCTTAGCCTGGGATTATACATGAATTGTTACAGATCTGACAACATAGACCCTTCCTGAATTTTAAAGCAAAGGTTGTTCTTTGAATACATTCTTCCATAGAGTGTTTTTTTTTTTCCCCTCAGTATTTCTGCAATGTTTTGCTATCTTTATCTGTCCTTGGCACAAAAACATGTAACTGAACAACTTTAATCAGAATTATTTGTTGGGGAGCTGACAAAGCAACAATTTACTTGATATATTATATCAAACTCTCTTTTAGTCCCAAAGCAAGTGTTGTTACAGTGAATGTCTTTGGGTTTAGAAAATTTCCTGTGCGCTGATGCCAGTTTATCTCACTTCAGACTCCACTAGGTCATCTTTCCTAGACTCAGGTTATGTACCTGCAGAGAATAGATGGTTATTCTCAATAACTTTCAACCCCGTGTAGCCATGTGATGGTAAATAGCTTTCTTATTATTTATTTTTTAAAGAAATCTTTAAAAGATACCTGCCTTCTATAGTGTACAATGGCATTAAGATCCAACTGTCAGGCGTTGCTTTTTCTGTGATGATCTCAAAGTTCTTTACTAAGGAGCTTGGCATTGCTTTCCCTTTTGTCAGTCTGAGAAATTGAAGCACAAAAAAGAAAAATGACTCCTGCAACAGCACCAGACTGGAGTTGATGCCAGCCAAATGCTTCGTCCACTATGTCACACTGTGCTTTGAAAGGCAGAAACCAGGATGAGCACTAATCTCACAGTCCAGCCAGTATCAAACATGCTACTAAAACCATTGAACTATTATTCATCAAAGAGATGGATGGGGTACAAAAACAGGCAAAACACACTTTTTAGTAGTCCGTGGCATCATAGAGCTATAGCAAAGAATGGATCCTGTGAAAAATCCAGCTAAGGGCAGAATTAGATTAACTTTTAAAAAAGAGATTCAAGTAATAGACTAACTTGTGCTATGTCACACGACATTTCAGAGTGCACAAATGAGCCAGACAACTGTGTAATTTTAACCCACATTCAACATTCCTATCAGTAAATCTGCACAAAGGGCCCCATATCCATATCTTGTGTGGTACTATCATTAAATCTTTTTTTTTTTTTTTTTTTTTTTTTAAAAAAAAAAAAAAAAAAAAAAAAAAAAAAAAAAAAAAAAAAAAAAAAAAGTTCTAGGAAAAATATTAAACCC
>NW_015090800.1:3422580-3489772 GCF_001431845.1 Calidris pugnax | reverse complement strand
CCAGAAGAGCGAGGTCTCGATCTTCTTCTGAATCTTAAACACAAACTGGTTCATAAACCAGTTTTGTTTTTTTTTTTTTTTTTTTTTTTTTTTGCTACTGCCTGGAATTTCATTATGAACCATTAGTGATGTAATACTAAACCTATGGAATCTTAAACATGTCTTAAAATCTGTGGAATAGACTCCTACCAAATAAAAATTGTACTACCAACAAAAAATGCTCAAACGGCTCATTCCAGTTTTTTTCCCAAGCATGTTTCAAGTACAGCGTCTCAAAATAAACTTGCTTCAGTAGATGTGTTTTCCAATAAATGTTGTTTTTCTTTTCTTCCCTTCCCTGTTCCCAAGACACTATTTACTGGTTCATTTAAATACAAAATGTCTGTTACATGCTGCCCTCTTTTGCATGGAGTGTTTGAGTTGCTTCTGGTTGCTGTAGGAGCCTGCCTTTGGATTTTTCCTGGAACTGTGGGATTCTGTGAGAGAGTCTTTCTCACTTTTATATTCTGGGATCTCTCAATGTTTCATTAATAAGTTGTGTGAACCGTAGCAGTCTGAAACAGAGTGAAATTTGTGTCTTTGAGAAGCTTCTCAGCTTGTAAAGGAGGGTTTGATTTACACTGTAGCCACTGGTAAAAAGAACTAAGCTTTAAACTCTAAAAATGTACCTTTAATCATATGGGGAGTGATTCAGGGATGTTCCGAACCCTCTGTGAAACGTTTAGCTGGCACGGAGTCATTCTTTTTTCAGAAGCAGGAGTGAAAAATTGAAGGGTGTGCTTTAAAAGCAGCTGATCTGCAGCAGCCAAACAAGGAAAGAACTGCCTGCTTCTGATTTTCAGTCTATAGAAAGGCATGTGCGTGTATTTTTCTGGAAGTGCTTCAGAAGCTCTTTTCCCGGAGTCGGTGTTTAGCCTTGAATCGGTGCTGGCTAGAGGCTGAAGAGCTGGCTGGGGGGTACCAGCAGGAGCTCAGGGGGTGTCATGGTCCTGCTGACCATGGGGAGATGCTCCCCCGTGTCCACCTTCCTCACGTCGTGCAAGGAGGTGACAAAGGATGGATGAGAGGGCGAGGGAGCGTGTCCTGCACGCTCGTGTGTATGGCTTGGCTGCTGGGATGGATCAGGAGCTACGCTTAGGAAAAATGACTCACTGCTGGCTCCCTTGCTGCAGCGTGTGGGAATGAGCCGAGGGCCAGAGCGGTTTCAGCCAGAGTGTGAACATCCATTAATACTCCGTCTTCATATCTGCTTGTCTAGCTGTCCTCCTCGCCCTGGAGCAGCGAGTCGTAAGGCTTTGCCATCAGTTCACTGCCTTATCTCGGGATGTGATTTTATCTTTTTTTTAATTTTTTTAATCTCCGGCAGCTTCGTGACAGCGTTAGGCCTTCGTGTTGCTGACACAACCTTCAGCCTGTCCTGAAGCTATCCTGGGTGCCTGCTGTCAACACACCATTTGTTAAAATCCAATATTTGATGCTCAGTGAATTCGCCTCTTGAAGAACCATAATTGTCCTACTGATGTCTGTAACAGGACATTTGCTTTAAAAACCTTATTTTTTTTTTTATGAACAAAGGCACTGTAGTGAAACCTCAGTCTAGGCAAAATGTTGATGGGCTTGTATTTTATTCTTAACATCAGCAAAGGCTGAAACTTCAGAGAATTAAATTAAGAGAACGAGGGGTTGAATAAAAATCATATACATTTTATAATATAGACTACCAGTGGTCAGTTTAAATATGCAGGGAGCGCTCGTTAGGTCTGCCAATGTTTACCAAAGTAGGAATATCCCCAGGGAGAGGAGCTAGAGTACAGATGAGGCAGTCCATATGGTGTGACCGGGTGCTACGAGATCCTTCAGAGCAGATGATGCTTTAAATTCCACTCTTTCTTTGTGAGCCTGATGACAAACTTGTCAAAAACAGCTTTTCAGATTTAAACAACAAAACCAAACAAAACCTCCCTCCCACAAACCGCTGTCTCTTCAGAGTTTTCTTCTCTTTGAGCTATAAATTCACTGCTGATATTGGCTTAGGATTTGGCTGGCTGCCCGATGCAGTTGTCCCACAAAAATGTACAGAATCTCTATCTTTCAGTCTCCTAGAAAGAAAAACATGGAACAAAAATGCCAGGGGAAAAATGTGTAGAATAAGATGTGACCTTTTATGAGGTAAATATATATGCAGGACTTGAAGGATCCTCAAAAAAGCCATTCTTTTCTAAAATGCAAATGTTTCTGTTGATGATTGATACCAGAACTAATAGAGGCAGTAGGATAGGTGGATGGTGGGAGTTTTAACCAAAAATGTCTGATCAGAGATTTTAAGACAGGGTTCTCCCTACATGTGCAGCATTCATGCATATGCTGTGTTTTTGTAGGCTGACAAAGCAAACAACAGATAAACCCGCATTGCTTTTTTATTTTCCCGTTGCATAATTCAGTATTACATGTTGAGTTGTCATCAAATTGTTAACAAAAATTATCAGAAATTAAGCTCCTTGCTTGAGTCATGAAAGGGACTAAAGGCTGTGCATTGAGCAAGGTTATGTCTAACTGTGCTTTTTCACATCGGTAGTGAAAAATACTGTGAAAAAGTAACTGCTACTCTAGTTCAAGAACAGGCAAAACCGCTTTAGGTCTCTTTTAAATACTGTTAGAGGAGAAATTAAAGGACTTAATAGGTAAGATAAAAGTGTACAAGTTACCTTGCTGTGGCAGGCAGAATTATTGTTTTAACTGTGTCCATTTAATCAGTATATACATAAAGCTTGTGAAAAAGGACAGTTTAAGGGCGAGTTCTCCAAAGCACCTGAGAAGTCTGTGAGCTGAAACCTATTAGACCTTTCAGTCACATTTCTGTCTTCAGCCCAGCCAGCTGTAAGAGCTGGGAATTTGCATCTGAGGATGACTACCCTATTGAGCATTTCAGATGTGGCTGTGATTCTGCACCATGGGTTGCTTGCTATTAGGACATCAAAGAGGAGCTGCTGTCTGTGATGGGTGGTGGTTTTCACGTTGTCTCTTCAAGGTGATTGTAAGTGGAAGATAGCGTTGCTGGTTGCACTGAAAGGTATTTTTGCCGTTTGTCTCCTTTAAAATATCTGCAGCCTAGATCCACTGGGGTTGTGATGTCTTTTGATCTCAGGAGCTGAATAAAACAGGCCAAGAAATCCCTGGGAACTTCTGCAGCCAGATTTGCTGGAAAGCAGGGTAATTCAGCACATATAATGCTTTCCTCTGAAACAGCGCCATACCTGATATGGTTTCAATGAGTTGCTTGGCTGTTGTTCACGCCTCCTGCTTTCATAGCCCTGAGGCAGGGCTCCAAAGATGTTCAGAAATCAGTTTGATTTCTACAGGTATTTAAATGTTTGTGCCGTAATGGGGGGGAGTTGTCCCCAACATTTTGGCCAAACAAAACTTCAAAGGGTACGGCATTTCATGCGTGTGGAAACGAAATAAGGCATTTTGTTTCCTTACTTAGGCTATAGAAAAGAGGGTCAAGCCCCTTCCAGGAGAATGGAAGTAGGTAGCCCTTGGTGTCACTGTTTTTGTTTGCTAATGGAGAGACTACCATCTAAATTTTTTTTTTTGTGGTTGGACCCAATGATCTCAGAGGTCCCTTCCAACTATGGTGATTCTGTGTTTTTTTTTGAGGAAAGGGAGAGACAGACAATGTATAGTTGGTTGTTTTGATTGACCTACAAAGAATTACGGCGCTATACCTTGTTTACACAAAGCTTACTCCAGTATGCAAATGTAACCCACAGAATGCAGCTTGCTTATTCTAGTAGTCGACTTAAATTGAAAGAAAGGAATTTCTCAAAAAATATTAGACTAACGCCTTTTCATCTAAGCTGCAATGACCTTATTTTCAGAAAATGATCATTTCCCCCTTCCTATAGAGAACAGAATTTAATCTTGGAAAAGAGCAATGTGAAAACATGCTTTAGTTTGCTTATAAAAATGTAAATTGTCTGCTTTTCTGTTTAGAAGTAGCTATCTCTAGCTATGAAATTATGAAAACAAGATAATACTGACAACCTGAGGAGGAAGAGAAAGTTTACGTTTCCACAGCTGCTTGGGTTTGGTACCCGTACTGCCATTTTCCCAACTGGTAATTAGTTGATTGATATGTAAGTAAATATAATGGTGTGATAATCTATAGGAAGGATTAAAGAAACAAAAAGATAAATCCAGTTGTATCACTCTTTGGCCTCTTTTAGGAAAGAAGGGCAAGATAATTAAGTCTCAGCTTTTCTTTGGGTGTGGCATCTGGGGATCGCCTGAGTATGAACCAAATAGATCAGTTTTATACAATATTTTTAGTTATTGGTGTCTCTTGACTTTGATATTTTGCAGGCTATATGATATAAAATAGTATAAAAGTATATCAACAAGTGGGTAAAATGTTCCTCTGGCTCAAATCCTGCCTAGTCAGTTAGTGTTCACTCATTCGTAGTCTTCCATTTCATAGATATTTCCTTTCCATAGTGTTTCCTTTTAGGAGAGAACTCAGGTTTTGATAGCTTTGAGGGTACAAACCCTCATGGGAAATGTCGTTGCAGTTGGGAAATAAGTGGTGTAAAATATATTCATTAATTTTATTCACTGAGGAATTAACATGTGACATAATGGACTTATTTTATTTTTTTGGTACTGTGCTTTGGGCTACAGAATAAAATCAGCCCATGAAACAAAAACATGTCACTGGTCAAGTATATGCTGTGCATGTGTATTTTGGCTCTATGTCAAGAAACGTGTGCCTAGCTTCAAGTGGGTGAATAATCTTGTTTGGTTGGTGAGGAGCATGCACCTTGTGAATGTGAGTACTTGAGAATGACTTGATGTTAAGGTATCACAGGATACAAGTCTAAGTGATAGCCCTTGAATGGAAATGAGATGTTCTGATTAAGACTAATGTCCACCTTTTGATGGAGATTTATTTCTGAAATATCTAAAGAGTAAGGAAGCTACAGAAATTAATGTTAAGTCTACTATACTGCACATTTGAATGTTTATTTTCCTCATCATATGTAAAAGATAGTGTGGATTTTTTCCATAGTAAGTAATGTAGGGTGAGCAGTGTAAGAGCTGAATTCCTACTTGAAAGAACCAGATCACCTCATGTAGCTACTTGACTACTGAATGGCATGTTAATAATTGGATTTTATTAATGACTGGAGCAGTTTTGCATTTTTAGATCTAGCTTTTTCTCTGGATTAGAGCATTCCACGGCTATTTACTTTAATGGGACTTTTATTGAGGCTGAGATAGTTCAGAAACCTGGACCTTTGCAATGATCAGGGGTAATCTGTGTTCTTCTCACCCGATCTCCTGGATTTGGCAAACCTCAGAAAAAGTGGATCTCTTCAGCACTTACTGCGATGCAGTCTTAGGAAAGTCCGGGGTAGAGCTTTCTGTAGCAACCACCACCTCAGCTGCACACAGCTGTGATTTTCCATCTTGGTATTTCTTGGCCCAGTGAAGGTGTTTCTTGTTTTTGTAGAACAATAGGGTACAAGTTGTGTTTTGCCATGATGGAGCAGAGTACTGTATGTGTATTGGAGACTTTGAGTCCCCCATCATTCTATCGCATGCTGCCTTCGTAAGACAGCCATTTGACAGGCAGTATAAAATTAAAACAAACCCCTCAAAATCCCCTAAGATAAGCAATGCCCCCCTCAACGCTACTGCTTAGGGATTTAGAAGAAATGGTGCAAAAATGCAGTGTCACTTGCAACAGCATGATATATTTTTCCAGAGCTTTGTCAAATCTTCTGCTCAAGCCAGCTAGTCTAATGAATATTCTTAAACACATCTGCTGATTAGGTGGAGAACATGGAAGGTAAACCGTGTATTTCTAATGAAAGGCTGGTTGTGAAGAAAAGCTCTTTTTTGAGAGATCTTTCTTCACCTGGTTTAGCAGATAAATAAAATTTCTCCAGACTTGTTTCCAGAGCTTTTTTGCCTTTTGAGTATTTGGAAGTTTTGTCTTTTCACTGCCTCTGTAGACGAAAGGGGATGGGAGCCAGCAGAGCCCATGAGCAGCTTCCCAGTTGGCTTATGTTCTGCCAAGTGGGATATCTGAGTCTATTCTCCCAGGAACTCCCTCCAGTTCTCCCGCTGAGGCGTCACTCAAAGGCAATTTCCAGTCTCGCCGCATAGTGCCCAAGCTGTTATCATTTAATCTCGCTATTACTCGGAGGTGGCTGTTCTATCACTTAGCCACAAAGTGGCTAAGTACATGTAAAGACAGACAAACAACCTGTCACCGAAAACTGCGTAAATGCACTCCAGCAGCTATGCAGAAATAGCCAAATGTTTTTGCATCTTTGACTGGAGGCAGCCAGCAATCAAGGAACTGTGCTGGTCTGCTGCCAAAACAAACAGGGAATTCCCTCAGATATTTTTTGTGAAGTGAATCATGGCGGCATAATCAGGTTTGGCTCCATGTTAATCGATGCAGTTTGGCTATTAAAATTCTCAGTTCTGTGGCTGATGCTTCCCAGGCTGTTCTCAGGATTGCATTACACTGTGATTGGGTTACGGTCATGGCAGCAGGATCAGGTATATGGAGCAGTTTTCCCTGAAAGCAGAAGCAACACTTTGTCCTAAATGGGACCTTGGATGGGTAGTGCAGTCTGCCCTTGCTCGCTTGGCATTTTCTTCCTCACAGAGGAGGCACTTGAAAAAGAAAAGGAGTTGCAAGTCAGCTTAGTCAGTGGTGCAATAGTATCTGGAAACTACAGGAAGGATCGAGATCTGGTCTGATTTCTGGATCATCCTTACTGTAAAGTTCTTCTGCCTTTGGAGCCCTCTTCATTCCCACCCATAAACACTTCTGTCGTTGCAGTGCCTGTGATAACCATTTGGTTACGCAAAGAATCCCCTGGGAGCTGAAGAGGCAGCATCTTCCAGGCTCAGGGGCATCATCACTGGTGAGATATTAATTTTTTTTTTTTTTTTTCTGGAGGTATTTTTATTCAGTTGAGACAATTGCTGTCATGACCAGCACTTTAGATTTAGCTTAGTTTCCTTTGAAACTCAAGATCTGATGTGGAAAGAGGGTATTCTGGGTGGCTATTATTCAGCTTAATTTAATATATTGGTGTCACTGAAATCAGGAATAAACTCCTTAACACCAAGGTAGTCTTAAGAAGCAGGCATTCTTTTTATTTGGCACCAGGTGCATGGAGCATCATTCTGCAAAGCATGCATGCCCAAAGATGCTCAATACATTGTTTATATTAGTACAATCCATCCATATTAATCACTTTTCAAAGAACGAATATACACATTCATGCTTTTTCTCAGAACTCATTATCCTAAGGATCCTCCCCTTTGCACGAACTCAGTTGATCATCTTACTGGTCATGGTGGTCTTCTAGGACCCTCTGTTGGTCATTCTTGTCCCCTGGGTGAACCTTTGAGTCTTAATACTAAATAAGGGCATACTTGGTCTACATGCCAACTTGCAGGTTGCAACATTTTGCCTGAATGGGTTTTTGTCTTGTTCAAGTAGCCTGCTGCTCCCGTCCTTGTGGTTATCTTGTTCCTGTCCTGCTCTACTAACTTTATTGAACAATACTTCTGCTGTTCCTGTCCTTGCTCTACTATCTTTATTGGAACAATGCTTTTTGTTCATTCAGCATCAACTCCCTCCTTTCGAGACTTCTAAGGAAAACTTTATTGGTAGTCTCATCTAAATCGGAGAAGCATAGTATTTAGTTTTGGCCCTGAAAGGAGCAAGGCAATAATTCATGAGTGAGCCGTTTCCAGACTTCAGAAAATCCTCAGGAGGTATTGCCACTCTGTAGTTCATGAAGAGTCTTTGCCTGTTTCCAAATTTCTTCTAAAGCCCTGTTTTAAGAAAGTCAGTAGGCAGCAAACAACATTTTAGTTAGCATATGGTTGTAAAAAAACCAGAGGCCTATCTTTGGTAATATTGGGAAGATGCTTTATGGTAGTCCTTGATTGAACTGTCTGTCAGAAATTGGTTGGCTACTTGGGAATCTTCCACCTTGATGTTTCTTTTTGTTAACATTTTTTGTGCTAAGGATTATGAGTAAGTGCAGTAATCTAGTTCTCTGAAACACTGGAGGAATTCTTCCATGTTGTGGTTCCTTTGGTCCCTGGACAATACCTGAATGGGAATTTCTTCCCTTGAGAAGACCTAACTCTTATTTGTCTTTGCCATTAAACTTATGTGCGGTCATCTTTGCCACATACACATCAGTTGTACACGCAGGGTACAGACTGAGGTAATTACTTCAGCTCAACAGCCATACTAGCCTTTCTTCTAGTGAAAGGTTATGAATATGGAGACTATTATATGTCATTAAGATAATAATGTTGCTGAATATGTTAGCAAAGTCAATGACTCTCTATTCCCTAGGTGTTCTGGTTTTAGTTTGATAGGGACACGCAAAACAATTCTGCTTGCCAGGTGGGAGGAAATTTGCCTTTCAAAAGATTATTGCTTCAGCACTTGATAGAAGTCTTGGTAAGCAATGATAATAATAATAAATGTTCCCAGGCTGCACTTGTTTTATAATTGCCATTTAGCACAAATTGCTCCAAGTGAGGGAACTCCATCATTCTGACTACACAGGTGGAGGTTATGATGTCATGTGTAGCAAATTCACTGATCCAAAAGGATGAGACATTTATATGAAATAGTAATAGGTGATATTTAAGGTCCCTTCCAACCTAGACAATTCTATGATTCTATGATAACATCATCCAGAATTATAGTAGTGAAGACTAAGGAAAACAATGAAAAGGGATTTAAAACTTAAGTGATACAGCCAAACTCAAGGAGGAGGTGAGGAAGGGACTTACCTAGAATGGTTACCTTGTTTGTTGAACACCTCTCTGAAGTGCCTGGCCCCTGTCAAGGGCTGTGTCTTGGATGAGAGATGTCACAGATCTGATCTTGACTTTTCCCGTGAGGGTAAAGTTTTATGAAGTGTCCCAAAAGTCATGGTCATATAAATGGCAGAACTGATGGTTATTTTGTCTGCATTAACTCTTAGTGAATAAATAGCACCTGAAGACTTGCCTTTGAGTCATGTTGCCTGTCTTGTATCCTTTTTGTAGACTGCCTTTTATGATGACTGGTCTTCAATAGGTAAATACAAGAGCCCCAAGCAGGGCAGAGTCCTGAGTGCATACCGAGTCTGTGGGGTCAGATGTAGCTTCCCTGCTTTTCTGGGCTCTGGCTACCACAGCTTGTGTTAGGAGAAGACAGAAAGGAGAGGCAGGGTGAGCTGGGCTAAGGCCAGGAGTAATAGAAACCTAGAAGTGATAGTTTGCTGAATAGTATTGGCTCCCAAATACTTTTTGCTTGTAGAAGTGTAAAGGCTTCAGTGTGTCCTTGGGAATAATTAATCCTTAAGCAGTGGAAAACAGTGCAATATGCAATTGGTGAGCTGTCCCGACAAAGACTGTCAGAGTAAAATTATTTTTTTGAGGCTGTTAACTATGCTGACTAACAGAGTTAGTTGATTCTGTAAGGATAATGTTTTGGGCAAATTCCCAGCCTCCAAATGCCTGCAGGCAGACTTGTCCATATTTGTGGTATATTTGAGGTCTAGTGTTCCTCCTTTGGGCCATATATTTTAAGAGGAAATTTTAATGGAAGGAAACATTGTTGCAGAGTAACAGCATTCTCTGAAACGCTTTCCAAAGAAATGTTAAGGCCAAAGGTCTTGTTTTTTCAGGACAAAAGAAGTGAATCCTCTAATATTTACTCAGTTATAAATAGATGGGATGGATTCCTGGGAGATTGTATCAGGGATGGTTATTTCCCAAACTGAGCAAAGGCTATGGTTGTCTTAATTGTTGCATCCTCTTTGGCACAGAGAACAGTGTTATTGTTAAACAGATAGCAAAATTTTCATTCCTCTGCCCAGGTGGTGCTTAATTTCTCTTCAATCCCAACAAGAACAAAAATGTGTCTTATTAGAAATAAGATAAGAGATGGCAGTTTGATGCTGGGGAAATCTGCATTCTAAAGGTTTTAGTTCTTCAGCCACAGCTATATTAGCATTAGGATTGTGTAGAGGGTAGGAGAAAGTGCAGCCCGGTGTGGGAAAGTGCTTCACTGGGATGGAGGAGGTGCTGCTGTTGAAAGACCAACTGGGCTTCGGCAGGTAACTGCATTTATGCGTGCCTCTCTTCCCCCACCTGTAAAGAGAAGGGAAGATTATTCCTTTTATTTGAGAGCTGCTGTTTGAAAATATTGTGTTACTTTAAACTGAAAACAAAATCTGCTAATATTATTGCTAACAAATAGATGAAGGCTAGCTAATTCAATTAACCGATTATTTTGCCTCCCACAGTGAAATTCAGCCTCTTACAGTGCAGGTCTTATAAAGCTCAGCGTGCACTTCATGCATTGCCAAAGAGTTAACGTGAAACCCAAGTGATGCATAAGCCTTGCTAAAGAGGCTGAAGGCCAGAGCCTTCCTAATGCCTTGATGTTTTCCAAACACAGTTACAGCATTTGAGGTGTGTTTATAGACTCATGGGTCTGCCTGGAACCACAGGGCAGTCCTGGTGTATGCGAGGCATTTGCCTTGTTCATATGCATCATCGGGAAAATAATGCCTAGAAGTAAAATGTTAAAAAGTAAGAAAATGCACGGCATTAATTCTTAGGAAAGGAGTGCAGTTGCTGGTTTGCTTTCTAATTTCCTATATCAAGAATGAATATATGGTAACTAAACTGATTGGAAAATGTGTTTGGTAGGAAACGCACTAGCTAAGACCTCAAAAAGCAAAAAAAAAAATATGTATTTTTCAAACAGTGATGTGGTTTTGTGTAGATTTATGTTTTTCTGCTGAAGAAGAAAAATCAAAATTGGCCTCTAACTGTTATTAGGTATCATTCAAAAATCTTGCAGTGTAGCTTTTTTTTTTTTCCTAAGAAAGACAGGTATTTAGCTTTTTGCAAATTTGTGGCTAAACTCTGCAGGATGCTTTAAAATTTAGGGAAAATAACAGGTATGTCATTGTAACCTGTTGTGTGCTATCCACACCCAGAAAATGACAATTAATACTCAGTACTCCGAAAAAAAAAGTCACAGGGATTAAATGACAGAATTGCTGCTTTTTTTTGGTGGCTGCTGGTAATATCATATATGCTAAAGGCATTCCAACCAAGGGCATGTGGCCATAATGGAATTTGATGTACTATCAGTTTTAGGGAACAGTCTGTACCTTGTTAATAGAATCCATAAAAGGCTTCCAAACTTCCTGAAACCAGTCCCTTCTGTTTCTAAGTCTGCATATGATCTCATAGGAAATGATCTGGGAGAGGCTGGCTAACCCTTTTGCATAATCAAGGTAACATTGTTCTTTTAATGCCTAAAGTGACTTGTTTCACTGATATAAGCTCAACGATCCACTTTTCCTCTGTCTCCAAATCCCTATTATCAGACTTCGCAATGATTTCAGTGGCGTTAGATTAAAGTGAGAGACCTGAAGTGTTCTTAGTGTTCTTAGGCCACTTAGACTGGCCGTGATAATGTCATTCATTTGCTTTGTCACCTTTTCTTGTCTTAATTTTAAGAATCCTAAACCACTTTCTGCCTGGCAAAATTTGAAAGATGGAAATGCAAATACGTAACGTGAGAGGGCAAGGTTTATTTTGCAGCGGGCTTCAGAGGCAGGTAAACAATCTGCAGCTTGCCAGGTTTCCTAAATGGCAGTAGTAGCAAGAGAGCTAGTGAGGAAAACACCTTCCCTGCATATAGATTTGATGTTGTAAAACCTCTCATATATGCATTAGCAGTACATAGAGAAAGCATGTTCTTGTACCGAAGCCCTTTAAAACCTCCTTTTTCTGAGATGTTTGGACAAAAGCAGAGTGCCTCATGCAGTGTGTGTTCTTTTATATCCTCAGGATACCCAGGATTTCCTTTTTGTAGCTAACCCAAGAAGGGAAACACTCCAAGGAGCGTCTATGTCTGAAAGCCTTGTAGGGCAGCTAGTGTTAATCTTCATTGGCAGCGGAGAGAGAACAAACGTTTCTGGGCTTTGTAACTGTGTAAAAGTACAATTATGGTCTAGTTCATGTGACTAGGTAGTAACTGCACCAAGCTGAAATTACAGTGAGCCTAAGCAGAGGGCTCTGTGGCACTCTGCTTACTGCAGAGTTGTTAAGTTTGGCACTCCGCTCTGGGCTCCAGTCAAACATTTTCTTAACCATATTAGGTTATATGGAAATTGGCCAACAAGCAATAGGCTTTTGATGTACTTACTGTTTGTGCACATATTTTATGGAGTAGACAGCCACTGCTTTTCTTAAGAACTCACAACAGGTTTAATAAAATGAGAGAAACGGAACCCTTTAAAAATTGCCATTAAAGTCTGATAGCAAAAAAAGGAGCGCTTCCCAAGACAAAGGAACCCAAAGTTGACGTTATTATAACACGACTTTGTGCTTCCTTAGAGCTTTTCATCCATAGGTCTTGATCACTCTGTAAATCAGCTCTAAATATAGTTAAACAGTAGTTGAGTAGTAAATAGTAGTTAGGCATTATGCTGTTATTCAGGTGAAAAACAGGAGTGCAGTGATCCTGACTGGCTAAGGCACAAGCACAGCCGTTCCCTTTGGCAGAGTCATCCAAGGCATGGTAGCCCCCAGCAGAGAGGCAGGGTGAACAAGTGAACCGGTGACTTTCTAAACTCTTGCAACAAGGTTTGATTGAGATGGGAAGATGGAGCCTTTTGTGTTCTGCTGGGCTGTCAACAAGGTCCATTTATGTGCCTGTCCATCCTGTTTCCTGGAGAAAAGAAAGAGGAGAAACAGAAAATACTAAATATTGAGTTTTTTAGTTCCCTCATCATTGTAAATTTTCCCAAAGCCAAACAGAATGGGATCTGGCATTTATTTTCACAGTTTTTCTAAAGGACAGTTAGATGAGAGACAGGAGGCACTGGTGAATGCCCCACTTGGGACATTGTCCATCAGTACATGTAGGCTGGGCTGCTTGTGTCATGGAGTTTCTACTCAAAGCTGTAACTTATACCTGGGGTAGTGCAGAAACAATGGGTTTGACATGTCTGTGTTGCTTCAGAGTTAAGGATGTCTGAAAATTTCAAAACTTGTTTTCAACCTCAAATTTCAAAATAGAGTGTTTTCAGGATGTAGCTGATAATTTTTGTGCTCATAAATTTTTGTGCTGTAAAAAGAAAAGTTGAGAAGTAGTAGTGTTGGTTAAGCATATTAGCAGGCCTGCCCCATACTCTAGCAGATTTTGCTATAAATGACTTTTGATCAATAAATATTTTCATTACTTTTAATTTACTACTACTCCCTGTAGCTGTAAACTCTTGTTTCACTAAAATGATTCCTTGCCCTTGCTAATGTCCTTATAATACTTGCAGACAGTTGTCACATACCTTTTTTAGGATTTAGTCAGTCGATGCATCCTTAGCTCTTTTAATCTCTCTTTCTAAGTCAGTCCCCCTCTGCTCACTTAACATTTTTATGGGTCTCTTGTGATCTTCCTCTGGGTTGTTATTATCATTCAGGAAATGAGTTCTCCAGAGCTGAATGAGGTATTCCAGGTGTGATCGCCACGGAGCTCTGTTAGGGATATTACCTCTCTGCCCTGTGAAGTTGCTTTTATTTCATATAACATTGCTGCTCTTTCTGCTACCACATCATGCACCTATTTGGCATGTACTCCTAAGAAACTGCATTAAACAAGGCCAACTTTAAACCCTTTAAGCCTTTTGATTGTGAATTTTGGTAACATCTTTCAAAGATGTAATAAAGGCTGAAGCCATGCTCTTGGTTTCTAGCTGCCAGGAGGCTGGGATCATCTTGTGAGTTCTGACCCTGCTTTTTGCTGATGATAGGTATGGTCTTACACATGTCATTTGACTACTTGGCCCCATACCCATATTTGTTAGAGGATAATAGAGCTATAGGAGCTGCATTTGGTATGGCTGCTGTGAGGGATGGTTCAAGTTCCTACATGATCTGGAAAATATAAAGAACTGGAAAAGCAAAATATTTGGGCAAAAAGCTGCAGAAAACCACATTACATGACCTGTAAGCTTATGTTGTCCAGGCTTGTAGAAATGGAGGAGGACCATCGTTAAAAATTCTGTTTGTGCATAATCATTTGTCACCTTTTTTGCTAAAAGAAGAGGGGACCTAAATCAAACGAAAAGGGGTGAACTTTCTATCGAGTGTAACGTCTGCAAAGTTCACTAGAAACCCACTGAAAATATGATTTTTAACATGTCCAAGTTGGCTTTGTTGTTTTTCCCAGCTGTTGATTTTTATTTTAAGGGACTTGCATAAGCAAGTATATAATCAGCCGAAAATCTTGGAAAGGGAAGTGAGGCTGTCTTTTGTTCAGATGTGTTTATATCAGTGCAAAATGAATGCAATAGCATCAAAAAATGTAGCAGAGCTAGGAGTGGAGCATGAAGAGAATGGAATATTATTTTTACATGTACTCTGAACTCATGTAAATGGTGACATGTCACAAATGCTTCTTCTGAACACAAGGCTGGTAATCCACTCGTTGGCACAGCATATGGATTTACCGGATTAAAGAAAACTGTGTCATACCCTGTTGCATGAAGCAGATGCAGCTGGAGACAGATTTGTCCAACTCTCCCCTGCCCATCATCTCTGTGAGATATAAAACTGGTGAAGTCTTCACTTCAGAAACATCCAGTTGATGTTAATTTGTGAGGAGTTGGTGTTTATTTGTGATATGGACCTGGTGAGGTGCTCTCTGAGTATAGTAACGTATATGAGAGCCAGGCTGACTCACAGCCTTTTTAATCAGATCCAGTAGTGCTTATGCGAGCTGAGAAATTTGCAGTAATGGTCCCTGAGGTTTACAAATACATCCATGATTTGTAGTTTTAGTAAGCTATGTTTATATTTGGAAGTGAATGCTCTAAGGTGGCTGAAACATGGTTGAAGGAAAGTTTTCTTAGCCATAGTTGCACTTTTCACTGTATATAGCTGCTTATAGAGTTTGCTGATTATAAGATAACAAAACCACTTGTGTGAAAGTTATTTCCCAGATGAAGGCTTTTGCCATACACTGGAGTCATGGATGAGGAATGAAAGGTGCACAAAAGGTTTGAAAACAGCAAGGAGGGTGTGCAAAGGCACATGAGCTTCTGGGGTAAAAGGGAGAAGGTTCTAGATGACTGATTGTGGCGTTCGGCATTCCCACAACACATCAGACTAAGACAAAATAGGTAGAAATGCAACCTCAGTTCTGAATTCACTCAAAGGAAATCGGGAGGAGGTAGAGAGAGAAATACTTCTGTTGGTTTCCCATTTCAGGTCCAGCACAGAAGGGAGCTCTGCTGTAGGGCTGTAGTTCAGTTCTTGCAAGAAGCATTTCTATGGAATTTTGGCCTTAGGTGGACTTCCTAAGAAACAGCTACTGTCCAGAAGATATTCCAGCTAAAATCTTCCGAGAGCAGTTTGAAAATACTGGCACTGTTTCATCTGAACTCTGATCCAACTTTAACTATGAGAGGGAACATAAGAGGTTCTGATTTGGATCTAAATGGCTCCTCTCTGCACTGTCCAGCTTGGACATTAAATGAACAAACAGAAGAACACCCCAACCGAGCAAACCCCCAAATGACCACTTATGAAGAATATGAAAGTAAAACAGTTGTACAGAATTTATATTTGACGAGACTGAGATCTAGTTTTAACCATAGATAGTTATGAGCAGAGGACAGCATCTCCTCAGCAGTGGGAGGGGAGATTGTGGCAGGGGAACGCGGCACAGCAAACAAAGTGACCCGTTCTGCACTTGCTGCAAGTGTAGCCTGTGTTTTGGCTGGGCTGCAGCCTTTGCAGAAATCCTTCCTGCCGTGTTATTATTGTTGTCAGCACCACAACAGCAGTTGTTACTGTTGTCTGGATGTAGAACTTCCCTTGGCTTAATCCTAAAGCTCCAGGACCGGGCTAGTGGATTAAGCAGTGTGGGCAGAGACAGGAATTCAGCAAGATGCCTTGTTTTTCAGTACCTCAGTTTTCCTATTGGGAATAACCTAATGTTGCAGAACCAAATTAGGCAACATATACTTATCAGGAGTGTTTGTATGCTGTTACTCTACGCAGCTGTTACACTACACAGTTCTGTTCATCTGAATATTGAGTGAGTTGCAATTCTTGCCTGAAGTGTTCCCAACTTAAAATAGACAAAATAGGCATGTGCAGACAGGGAGCAGAGACACAGACTGGCTTCTCTAGGGGTCATGGAGTCTGTTTAGAAGAGGGCTGGCTTTGGAGCCTCGTCCCCAGAAAGGTCTCCCAGTTACTGACTCTGTAAACCTCACTGTAGTCTAAATATTAAGATGGACTACCCTGATGTAGGCAAAATACAGCTTTGCTTTGAGCTAAGGACATCTTGGACCCTCAGAGCTTTTAAGGACGGGTGACTCTGCTAAAGGATTCACCTGTATGGAGTGAATGTGTCTGTGACAGCAGGAAGGCTGGGGTTGTTGAGCTCACAGAGATTTCAGATCTTTCTGAAGCCATTCTGAATGAGCTGGCTACAGCCTGGAACCCAAACTTCAAAGTCTTCAATGAAATTCGAAATAACACAGTAGGAGATTTTTGGAGCTGATTTGTTTTCCTAGAGGTGTATGAAGCAGCAGTATGATGCAGTGTGATCCAGCAGTATGAAGCTGAGATCTGGATGTGTTCTGGATCCAGCATCCTATTTTATGTGTATAAAAGGCAGTTATTTTGAAATACTGATTGAGTGTGGCCCACCTGTGTTATTCTTGGGACAGAATTACAGTGTTGCTTTGGAAGTCTTTTTCTGTGTACCTCCTTCCATATGCCTCACTGTGCCATGCAAAAGAGCGAGCTAAAGAGTTACTACTACATTTACTTGTGTTTCAGGGAGAAAAGTCTTCCTATTGCTGGTTTCCGTTCCCTCCTATCTGTTCCAGAATGTTAGTTAAATTCTTGGCAAGATGATTAAGTAGCTTGGATATAAAAGAAGATTTTGTTTTATGACTCTTAATAAAATGTGTAGATGTGCTTGTGAAGTTAAAGGTAAGTAGATCTCATGTTCCAGAGTGTAAGCTGAATGCTGAGGGACTTGGAAAAAGAATTCACCTGTCTTATCCTGCTTATTATTTATTGCATGATTTGATAGGTGAATCAGGGACTTTTTCCATCTTCTTCTGAATACCTGATAGTCACTGTTGGAGGCAGAACACTGATGTTGGTAGAGCAGCAGCTACAGTTGGTATCATTAATGTCATGTTTATGATCCAAACAAAAATAACAGATCAGAGCGCTCTATAATAATAGCAAAATGAATTTTATAAACAAAATAAATATGGGGACAATTAAAGAGAAAACAGTAGTGGTTAGGGGAAAAGTTTCAATGAGAGGAAACAGGCACTCAGTGAAAGTCAAAGCTAGTAACTGTCCATTGTATCTCTACATTTTCAGGTTCAATTTTTCTATCCTTTAAGGAAAAGAAATTGAATTAATGGACTTCAAAACCGTATGTTTGGCAAAAAAATTTCTGCGTCTTGAGTTCATTATACTTATACAGCTATCCCAATCTGGATTTAGATTGGGGGTTTGTATGTTGATTTGATTGTTATCTATGGTTAAGAGAGTGTCCATAGTCAGAGTATCTTGGGTTCTGGTTTTGTTACATCTGTCATCGATTTTTTGATACCTTTTGGCTATGAGGATAGGCTGTCTTGCCAATTGAATCCTTAGGAATCTTTCTCTGCAAATGCTTCTGTGGAAACGGTAATGTCTGTGCACTTCCTCCTCCTTCCTGTGGTCTTTTGATGAGCTCCAGCTTTCTGCTGCTCTTATTCAAGACACACATATAGCATTTATGCTGAAAGTGGCAGATGGTATCCCAAAATATACAAAGGTAGCCTAGAAGAAATGTTGTCAAGTAATCCAGTCTGTTCTATTGGCTCAAACCAGAGGTTACTACAAATTTTGGATGGTATATTCTGTTCTGGAAGTGCCCCACACAGAGCTTTCCAGTTTGCCTCAGTTGACCTGTAACAGCACTTAATTGTTCTTTACGGAGTCACCCTAAGTATCTTAATTGGCAGGGAAATAGCTAATTTCAAGGGAGAAAAAATCAGTCTCCATTGCTTCATTTTAAGCACATTATGTCTTGTCCTGCCCGCAGTGGATATGGAGAGTTTATCTTTTTCTTCTCCTTTAATATACGCGAGAAGAATTACCATGCCTTTTAGACTCAGCAGACCCAACTCTTCCAGCCTTTCCATGAAGGCCATGTTTCCTAGATCTCTCAAAACTTTCATTGCCCTCTTCCAAACCCTTTTCCAATTGGTCCACATTTCCTGCAGTGACGTATACCTGCAGATAGACTCAGAACTCCAGCCAGGAACTGACCAGTGGCTCAGGAGGAAGGGAGGGTTGTTTGCAATTGCTGTGTTTCCAACCGTATGACATTGTTCCTACAGTGCAATTCACTATCATCCCTGTGTGTTGGGGTTCCCCTCCCCCCCACTTTTTTTTCTTTAAAGAACTGACAATTACTGCTTCGTTTAATAAATGACTACGTAGTGTATGTGAAAACAATTACCAAACCACTATCATGATTTTTTGGAGAGATTTAGACTGCAAGTTCAGAGTTCTCAAAGCTGAAAATTGCCTGGTTTTGCATGTTCTGTTACTAGTCAATAGTGCTTTGACTTGCAATTCTCGACCTTTATCATTTTTTAGGTATTAATAGAAAATATGTCAATGAAGAATCTTGATCTTTTTGATCAATGACTTGGGTTGCCTAATGCATTCAGCCACATCATGACCAAGTGACCTCACAGGATAAGTCAGACTGAAAAACAAAATAAGCTGAAACTGGAAGGCAAGCCTTAGAGCAACGAGGGAAATGGAAATGTACACATGAAATGCTTCAATGTGTTTTTGAAAGTGATTAGAACAGTAATTAGAGAAACACTTGAGGAGAGCAGGATGGATCTGGAGCCAAGTTCCTTCAGCACTTATGGGCGTGCTTCATGTTCATTTTTAATATCTGGTTTTAGAAATCTTGAGAAAGAAGAGGCAATGCTAGGACAGAAGAGCAAACATGTTTTGTTGAAAGTGGAGTGAGTCCTATGGAAGATGTCATGTTATTAGAGTGGAAGTCGTGCTCCTTCCATGCAAGATGAACGGCTTAAGGCGAGGTGCTTGCTTCTGTAATCCTCCTTGCTATCTCATGATTGAAAGACTTTGGACTCTTTGAAGTGAATTTACCATAGAAGTGGGAGAGTCATCCAGACCTCCTTAAACTTGGCTTCCTGGAGATTCAGTAGATGCTCAGATGATTGTTAGTGAAGCATACAGCTTGTCCTAAAGAAGTCAGTTGAGAACATCTAAGTCAGTTGAGAACATCTAAGTCAGTAGCAAAGAAATTGCCAGTTCCTAACATCCATTTGCTGTGTTTTTAATATGCTGAATTCCGAACAGCAGCATTGTAAGGAGAGGTACATATATGTTCTTTAATGCTACTGAGCCATTAATTCAATTCAAACTTATTTTTTTCTACTTTGTAAAAGAGAGGGGGAATGAAAAAAAGTGTCTGTCAGCTAACTATGCAGTAGAGGAAAAAACTTTAGAAATGCAAGACTAAGGAAATATAAAATTGGACTTGTTATTGTAATGAAGCTTAATGGTAAGAGTTCACAATAGGTCTGTTACTCTAACTAAGCAGAGAAAAGGCTCTAATTCTTTGAAGAATAAAAGTTTCTTTACATTATTTGCGTGAGTGTGACAGATGGGACCAGATGTCCATGGTACAACTCCGTGGGCTCTGCGTAGGTCAAGCTAAATGTGGCCAATATTCTCAGAATAAGATATTTACTGAAGAGATAAATTTTGCCTTATTGACTGACTAGCTGCAGTATTCACCTTTAGAAATACTGAAATTTACCTCTTGGGGTGACGACTGATACACTGTACCTTTTCCCTGTTTTAGGAACAGGAAATAACTGCTGTTTCGAGCTTTTCCATGCACTGAAAAAGGACTCATGTTTTTCAGCGCACCATCTTGTCTTTCCTCTTGAAAGTCTTTTGTCTGAACCTAGGAATATCTTGTGCACATAACTGTGGTACATACGTAGACCTCAACTGAGTGCTAGGTATTTTTAATAGAATTCCATTTATGCGTTATGCTCATTTACAAAATGTTGATAGAAATCCATGGAAACATGAAAGAGGCTTTCAAGTAGGTTTTGAGCCAGGCTCTGAATTAGAATAAATATATTGGTAACAGTCAGTTGTGCAAAGGTAAATACTTGTTTTCCTCTTCACAATGTTACAGGAGTGTAAACACATTGAGTATTTACTTAGTAATGTAATATCTTATTTGTGTAGACTTATGAAGAAAAATCAAGTGTTTTCCTTTTCCCTCTCCACCCTTTCCTCTGGGGTATTGTTACAGTGTGTGCATATTTGATCTGATCCGAAGCTAGGGAACTGAAACTTTTTTTTTTCCCCACTGATTTGATAAATTTTGAACACTTCCAAAAGGCCCAGGCCCCTTAGTCATGTCACTTTTATTTCCTCAGAGAACTCTTTAAGAGTTCATCTCTGTTATAAAGGCCATAATGAATATTTAAAGAAAACTGTGGAAGCTGAAGTTTCTATCTTACTAGGAGGTCATGGTTCAGTGATAAAATAAATTGTGCATTAGGGCTCCTAGTAACTGACTTCTCATCCCTGGAGGTGTTGGATGGGGATTTGAGCAACCTGGTCTAGTGGGAGATGTCCCTGCCCATGGCAGGGGAGTTAGAACTAGATGATCTTTAAGGTCGCTTCCAACCCAAACCATTCTATGATTCTATGATAAGAAATATTGGATGGTGTAATTAATGCCATTGTGATACAAATTCCTATTACTAGCAAGCAAACTGACAGATTAACTTCATGCTGGCAGGATTTTTGGTGGATTAGGTATTGCCTTTGCTTGCAAAGCAGTCACAGAGCTGGTACAAAGGTGTAATGCCAGTGTAAACTCCATAAAATAATAGAACTGAAATATGATCACAGATTATCAGATTTGCAGGCTTTGGTGGCATGTTTGTGCACATCACGAAACCTCAGTCTAAGTGTAACTAGTAAACCAGAGTCATGAATTCAAACTTCCTTGGCTATCCTTAGAATTACAGGGGAACTAGTGCACTTTCAAGTAAGAGTATGGGAACAAAAAAACCCCTAACTGCTCCTGGTTAGCATCTTGTGAAAGGCCACTTTCATCTCTGCCCTTCAAGCACTGTAAACACCCATTAAAGTGTTGCTCTATGGCATCAATAGCATATTTTTAATGTTATTTTTCATTATATAGTGTATGTCTACTCTTGAAATCTGGTTCAGATGACTAAAATGCACATGTAAAGACAGAAAAAGGGAGAATCTTTTTTACATATTTTATGAATGATATCAACAAGACCTCAGATACTACTGTCTCTGTTGGGACACAAAAAAACTTACGGTCTCAAAGTTTCTATGTATTTCTTGTAGATCAAGACCTCAGAGTTAATGTAAGTGATTGCTTTTGTCATATTGGAAGTATTACCTGTGCTCTGCAATAATAATAAAGGTGCTAGGAAAAACAAGAAGAGATGTTTAATGATGTTTAGGTAAGGTTGACGCTAGACATGGGTATCATGGCTCCTGTAGATGTGCCTTGGCCACAGGATTTTCCTGACTCTCACTAAATACAAATAAAGTGTAGTTAACTAAAACACACTGCCAGATAAAAAGCCTCCATGATGGAGTACAGCTTGGCAAATAGAGAGCTGGATTGCATCTTAGAAGGACCAAAGTTATCGTCTTGCTGTTTCAGACCTTTTCCATCTCTCACATGGGAGGCCTTGAATAGCTTGTGTTAATTCCAGGGGGTTGGTCCCGTAATGTGTCTCAGTAAGGAGCAGCTTGAAGCAGGTTTCAGCACATCATGTTACCAAGCTCTTCATTTCTAGGTGGACAGTACAGTGCTGGCTTGATTTGTTCTGAGGTTTGTGTCGCAGTCAGACAACCTTTTGGTTAGTATGTTGGATGCTGCATATTTCATGGTTGATTTAGCTGGATTCATAGAGCTTTCCATAAACCATGCAGTTCTAGAAAGAAATTTATGGGTTTGAATGAGTAACCAGTTACATAGGGCAAATGGCACTGTCTCCAATTACTGTACGAAAGGAAGTTTGGGTTTACCACTAATTGCAGATAAAAATTAATATTTGCAAAGGAGACACGTATGATTTATTTATAAGTGTTTTCTGTTTCCATAATGAAATTTCCTTCGGGTTTAAGTACAGTCATTTGGAGGAAAAAGCAGAGGTCTGTGGCTCATTATTTTCTGGTGGTTGTCAGAAGCCATTAATCAATTGCCCCTTTTACCAACATAGGTCCTAATTCAGAAAAGCATTTAGGCACATGCTTAACTGTAAGCATGTGTTTCAAAGCACTTTGCTAAATCAGGGCTTTAATGTGGTTCAAGCTTGCCGCATTTTTTTCCAAGTCTAAGGTTACCCTGAAATGACAGAAGTAGCTAATACATCAGCTAAGGTGCCATGGACCGTCCTCACCTGTCTTTCTAAAAAGTGACATGCAAGGGGGAAAAAAAGGGTCAATTTTTCCCTCTGCCCCCATTCCCTCATCCTTTTCAAACCCTACCTCAAATGGAGGCTTCTGTGCCGAATAGTGGGGCATGTGAAATGGTAGCAAGTCAGGGAAAGTGAAATGAGAGGAAAGCAGTTTCCACTTAATTAAGGGGAAACGAACACTCTGATCTCTGATTTTGCTAAAGCCCACTTGGCTATGGGGAGGAAAGGGGAAGGCAGCAGAGCTGTGTTCTGATATGGCCAGCCAGATGAATCAATGAATGCAGGACCTCATAAGTCTACGTAGGGTACACCTACATCTTAATCTACAGAGGAGATGTAGAGGGAGGGGAACTTGAATTTAATGGTCCCAAGCACTTCTACTCTTGTGAAAATTACTGTGGGACTTTCAGTGGTGATGAAAGGTCAAGGCTGAGGGTTTTGTTCTCAGTATCAGTATCTTGTCCATTTTGTCTGGTGTGAAAAGGATGTAATCCAACCACAGCTATCCTGTGGAGAAGTTCCCTGGCAGAAGCAGCATCCTAGCTGTCCCAATGCCAGCATAACTGGCCCGTGGGTCCACCCTTCCCATTTTAACTCCAGTAAGAGAATCCAAGGGACCTGAGGGTTTTGTGTGTGGTGGTTTCCCCCCCCCCCCTTTGCATTTATTCATACATGATTCCTGATTTAGTGGAGATGATTGAGAGCTGTCAGAAATTTCAGCAGTTACTAGACCAATATGATTTTTGTGTATCAGCAGGAGGCCAGATTCCTTGAGAGTACAGGGAGCCAGTCTTACAGTCCCTTCAGGATTTGTTGGCATGGGAGAGAGTATAGCCCTTACATACTTTTTTCCTCTCTCCTATGAAAGTTAAAGCTCCCCAGCAGTGACAGCCACATATCACACAAAGACCTCGATTCATTACGGGCTTTGCAGTAGGGATGCTGCCTGTTGAATCATCAGCGCCACTTTTTGCTGAACATGGGTTTCCTTTGGATTTCCTCCTCTCAAATGCTGCTGCCACTCAAACTTGTTTTGCTTGTGAAATCTGACATCATTTCAGCCTGAGGTTGTATGTGGGAAAGAAAATGACTTCATTGATTCATGTTTCCATTTTCTTCCCTTTCCATATTTGACAGCAACAAGAAGGCATGATGGAATATTGCATGTAAACCTTTGCCATGTACGTTGCACAGATGGAAATGGCAACTGAGCTTTGCCTTTCGGACCAAAGCAAAGCCTCTGTTGCTCATAATGGACCTTGACTCTGCAATGTGCAGTCAATAGGTTAGTGTGGAAAATTTTGCGTGCTTCCTTTGACTTTCTAGTGGTATTTTCTCTATCCCAGAGAAGAGAAACCAAAACACTTTCTATTATCTGTATTAATAGTTTTATACCACACTTGTGAGGAGCTCAAGCACTGTTTGTGTTGAAAAGCATTCCAAGGCCTCAAAGACTTAAAATCTGACCAGATGAGAATCAAAGGGCAGCAGGGGAAGAAGCAGCACTGAGGCAAACTCTTGTCCCCAATCTCACCCCAAGCCCTTGCCCCAAATCACGTGGCAGAGTTAGGCAGATAAATCTCGTCTTTAATCTCAGGTTGCAGCTTTCTCTTTTGCTGGTAAAAGGTTGTCTTTCAAAGGCTCAAGCTGTTTTCTATAGCTTGACTGATAATGGTGGCAGTAGCTGAATCCTTAGCATGCTTTTCCTCTGGGACCCTAATAGAATTGTTACTTTTCCACTTTAGCATGAATTATTAAGGCAGGTAAAAGCAGAGACTCTTTCTCTGGTGCTTTTTTCCCCCCACTTTGGGACATATTCCTTTGAATGATTTTGGAAAGTCAAAGCAACAGTTGTGGAAGTTTTAAGATAGCTCTTAGTTTTCCTTCATGATTTGGTCATATGGTTGCTTAGAATTCCTAGTTGCTGTGTGCAAGAGGTTTAAGGGGCTTCATATCTGATACTTTTGCTCTACAGTTTGCTGAGCATTGTGTGTTTGGGTATTGCAGATCCATCAGGAGCAGAAACTGTGGGCTCTGTGCAAAACTGTGCACAGGGCAAGTCAGACCTTTAGCCTATATGTCTATAAAAATTTAAAGCAGTCAGTTGTTGCTGCTCAAGAATTCTTGCTCTAGAGAAAGCAGCACATTTGAGGAAAGGGATCATCAACAGTAAATTGATTAATTATTTGTCAAGATAAACCATCCAGTCCTGAAATATGCTGATCCAACTATAGGTGGCCTTGGAAAGTGTGAATCCTTAGCCACCCACAGAAGACACTCAGCAACAGCAGAGATGTGATCATGAATAATTAAATAAAATGTCTGCGTTTGCTTCTAGGCCATGAAGTTTAACCAAAAAAAAAGAAAAGAGAAAGGATGGGCGCGGGGAAAAAAAGAAGAAATGGGTGGGATATATGTGATTAATATAGATTTACCTTTGCTGTCTGTGATGACGGTATGCAGTGATGAAGTGGATGTGTTCTGTGATTTATTTTCTTCTACTTTAAAGTAGTGGAGCTCTAAAAATGACTAATGAACCTCCTTTCAAGGTTCATATCTATGACCTAATTCGTATGTGCAGGAATCTTGTCTTTCTGTTAACTGCAGCAGAAAGTTGAGGGTTGCTTATCCAAAGAGTGTTAGAGGCCAAACAGAGACCCTGGACAAGATCCAGCACAAATAGCTGCATTCCATTGAAAACAGGAATCAGATGTAGCATGTACATGATAGTCTAATTGGCAGATGCTATTTACCATATGTTAATTGCAAGTTGTATTGTAAGTTACGATGTTGATGAAGGCAATAATTAGAGCAGTTCCCTGTGAGATGCTGAGTTGCTAAAAAGAATTGTTCTGATGGAAGCACTTTTAATCAGGATACCATTGAACTTAGTCTTCTGAACAAAACCTTGTTAATGCGCGTTGTCCATAACCTCCACTGATGCAAGCTAGAACATATAGGAATAGTTTTCACTTAAGGAACTGGCCTGCTGCACTTTTATACTATGAAAAGATAGTATGGTTTCTATGTTTACACAGTGTATTTTTGTGCTATGTATGTTGCAAGATGTATCATTGAATAGTTATCATGAAACTCGACTGTAATTGCAGAATCGCAGAACAGCTGAGATTGCAAGGGACCTCTGGAAATTTTATAGTCCACCCCTTCTCTCCTCAAAACAAATTCAGCTAGAGGAGGCTGCCTGTGCTTGTGTCCAATTGGATTTTTAATATCTCCAAGGATGGACTTCATGACCTCCCTTTGTTGAACTTCATGAGGTTCCTGTTGGACCTTTTCTTCAGCTTGTCAAAAATCCCTCTGAATAGGAGCACAACTATCTGTTGTATGAACCATTCCTTCCAGTTTTATCTTGTCTGCAAACTTGCGTGGACTTTTCCATCATCCATGTCATTAATGGAAATGTTACACAGAATGGTCCCAGCGTTAACCCTGGTGTATAGATACCACTAGCAACTGGCCTCCCACTGGGTTTCGTAACACTGATCTCAACCCTCTGGGCCTGACAGTTCTTCCAGTTTTCAATCCATCTTTCTGTTTATGTGGATGTTATATGCTGTGAGACAAGTGTCAAAAGCCTTACTAAATTTGAGGTAAAAACATCCACTGCTTTCCTGATCTCAAAATAATCTAAACAAATTAGACTAATTTGTCCATGCTTGGGGTGTTATGTCATCTTTAAACGTGAATGAGTGTAACTAGGAGTACAAATTAGGTTATCTAAACCTGATTGTTTTCGGTCTTTTTTGGAGGTGATAGACTTTTTTTTGAAAGAAATTTTCAAAGATACAAGGTGCATAAACCCAATTAAAACGTATGAGGTTTGGGCACTTAATTGTTATTTATGCCTTCAGAAATCTATATTTTGTGTCTCCCTAGAAACATGCATGTTGGCTAAGCAGAGTACTTGTGTGTTGGAACTGATTTTAGAGCTTGAGAGCAGGGCAATGGTGGGCTGTGATCAAAGCTTCTCCATTAAGACCACTCTAGTACTTTATTTTCAAGTTTATTTTGTAAAGCGCTGGTAAATGATCACAGGAAGTTACAGTCAAGTTACTGATATGAATGGTGTATCTTATAGATATCACTGGGAAATAGCATCGCTTGTTAGTCATGGCAACTAATAATCCATTAACACGCTCATTTATGTGTAAGAATATATTATATTTAATTGTAAACTGTTTGTGATTAGAACCCTAATGATTCTTAGTAGCTTTTTAAGTAATGTTCAATACTAGCATTGTATTTTGTTTTGTATTATGTTACCCTGCATCCAGAATGAAACTTGACATTGAGAGTTTGTCTGTATTTGCTCTGGTGAAGTAGGTTGGACTTGAGAACTTTAAAGGTCTTTTTCAACCTAGATGGTTCTATGATTCTGTGAATGGTTACCCTGGTTTTAGTCTAATTTAAAATGTCTAATTTCTTCATGCAGCAGTCCGTAGACATAAACAGGGATTCTTCTCTTAGTTTATAGAGGTGAATAGTATAACACAGAGCCCTATTTCCCCCAGGAGGGATGCTAGCATAGGAATGGAGCTGAAAATCAGTCATGAGGCTGTGCAAAGTGTGTGACAAACCTCTTATGTCAGGTATTTCATAATGAAGGAAAAGAGTAGGGGAAAGCTGTTGCAAGAAGAGGATCAAAATGGTGTGCTCATCCAGCAGACCAATCCAGCAGGTACAGTGCTGTAGTTCCTTCTGAGTACAGAGTGGTCCCAGTATTTTTTCTTACGGGACACCAGCTGCAGTTATGGCCATGGTTGTTTCATTAAGGCTGTGTGGTGCTTCAGCTGTACCTCACTGCTCATGTTGCTAAAATGATTTCTATTCAAATACCTGGACTGGCCACCTTCACATGGAACATATGAAGGTATCTCAGAGGGAACAGAGCTAATCATCTGATTGCAGTAATGAGCGTGGTGGGGAGGCAGCAGAAACCTTACATGACTTTTCTTTTAACGTATAGTCTTATTCTCAAAAATGTACTGAAACCCCTACTGTTGGCACATGCTTGTGGGTACAAGAGTACTTGTCATGTGTCACTGTGCTTCCTTTATACCACAGCGCTGAGGTTTCCCTTTGCATTTAAATTGGAAAAAAGTTGACTTTTTGTCTATGTTCTACAGTCAAGCAGTCACCTATCACCATGTCATTATAACAAGTTTTTAAGCTGTACCAGCAAACATGAGGAAATAAGCTCCTTTTTTCTCTCCTTATAAAAAAAAAATAAAGAACAGTACTTCACACAATCTAGTGAACACCGTGTTTTGCTTTGAGAGATTGATTTATATCCATTCTCTCAAAGTGGAAGGAACTCCAAGTAGGGGAAATCACCATCTTGAAGGAGAGGCTACTTTGATTTACGTCATCTTCAAAGTGTTCAGACTTCCAGTCACACTCTAAGCTCTCAAACTGAAATAACTATGTCTACCCAGGGATTTGTAAGGGCTTAGCTGCATCTGTTCGGAATTGTACCTCTCATTGAAGTAGTGCAGCTTTCTCTCTTGCTCTTTTTTTTTTTTTTTTTCCTTCTTCTCTGCTCTAGCAAGAAAATTTACTTAAATGCTGTGGCCCATAATTACTTGGCTGTGGACATGTTACCAGAGAGGTGATGTGCAGGGTGCCAGAGGAGAGCAAACAATGCTATGACTGCTATGTGCAACCAAACAGTCTTTGTATTGGGGCAGATATTTGAAAATAGTAACAAACCAATCCACAGAGAAATGTGCACCTCTGAGAACGGAGTAATTTATATGACTGTTTGTCCTAAAACTGGGAGAGTTTGGTTTGTGATTGGTTGTTCTGCTCATGAATCTTAGGCCACAGTTACCCCATGGAAGAAGTGCAAATAGTTCAAGAAGACTTGAGATTTCATGTCTGAGTGTAGATGTACTTATTGCATGCCACCTCTGAATGCATTTCCTCTTTAAAAGAATTGAGAAAGTAGATGAATGGGTATATTTTAAGTTTTGTGCCCTCATTTCAAGAGTCTCAGTGAAGCAAGAACCCTGGCACATAGGTAGAAAATGTTGATTATAGACAATCTTTCAGCTTTCTCATGAATGTTCATCTGAAACTTTATTAGATCTGTCTTGAAGTAAGCATGTTGCACAGTTTGGGGGCTTATAAATCATGGTCTCTATGTTAACTATATAGAGATTTTTAACCATGTATGACCTTCACAGGTGTTTGAATTACCAAGAACAGGTGATCCTACTTGCAATAGGGCACTAAAGATATTGTTGCTGTATTGTATGCTTAGAACAAGACAGTATTTGGGGCTTGTCTGGAGCTTCTTCTCTTTTCCTTCCTCCTCCCATTATTTTTGGTGGTTTGGATGTCATTTATGGATGTATGAAGAGGCCCTTCAACCCATGTAAAGTGTGTGCTTTGGTTCTGACTCAAGGAAGTCAACAGCAATGGAATTGCTATTTCTGGAGACGACAGCAGTTTATCATCTTCTGCCACACTTGTCACTGCCCTCTCTCCCTTTTTAGAGCATACCACTGAAAGAATTTGACAGAAACCAGTTTTGTGTTTCTAGGAAATGAAGCATTTGTTTCTTTCAGAACAAGTTGAGCTTTTTTTTTCCCTATAAAGAAAACCAAATGGGGGGGAAAAAAAAAAATCTGGACCGCTTTTTGACACACTGGGAGACCCCCATGTAAGGTCTTCATTCACAGAACATGGCTGTGACTGTACAAGTTATTTATTTTCCCTTTGTTGCAATCAGACTAATGTAAAATAAGAACAGAAATCACTCCATTCTCCATAGGTTTGTTGTGAGATGGAAAACTGTGAGGCACTCAGAATTGCAGTGGAAACCCATGAATACCATAGAAACAAAAACTTTACTGCAGTTCTATGTTGACTAAAAGGTATGAGAGATATATTTGTGCTTGGGTATTGCAAGAAACCATACAAACTTAGCCGGGGAAGAGATAATATATTACCTGAAGCCTTCCCTGTGTGGAGTTTTGACCATGTTCCTCTCATGCTTGGATGCAGCTCTTTTGATTTCCCATAGATACGTGGCCGGCAACACTGTGTATGGAATCAGTGATTTGCTAGTAGAAGGATCACTAAAGCTAATGTCCCCCTATGGCACCTTGGATGGAAAATGCAAAGTAGCCAAACATTAACTGGGAGTCAGTCTGCACCGAACTGGGCTGACATAGCTGCTACTGCCATCACGGGTACTCTGTCAGCTTTGTTGACCAGTGAAAGACTTCATTCTAACAAAGCTGCTAATCCAGCATCAGCTAGAAAACTTCATAATTGCTTCTTTTGTTGCCCTCCTCCCCTTCAAATTCAGCCTAGAAACAAGTTATCACTCAAATACAGAAGTAGGAGGATACTATTAGTTTTCACAGCCTTGCTGCCAAATAATTGAATTTGACATTGTTGCACAGAAGGCTAATTTCTGCAGTATGGAGCCGGCATTCCAGGCATTGCACTGCAATAGCGAGGTCTATGGGAAAAAGTTGAGGAGCACTGTCTGGAGGAATTATGTCGGCCAGCCCAAATTCCAGCTGAGGAATCCCTAGATGATAATTATTTAGAAAGTTTCTGCTCTCTAGTGGGTAGCAGTCAAAATTAGAAAAATATCTGAGATGATAAATGGCTTGGAGGAGAACAATCTAATTGTTTTGATGAAAGCTGTTTTGTAGATCAAACTCAGAGCTACAACACTGGCCATCTAACTTCTCAAACCCTCAATCTTTTTTTTTTTTTTTTTTTTTTTTTTTTTTTCTTCTTTGATTATCTATTTTTAATCTTCTGTTTCTGGAAAGATAGGTAGAATGAGCTGTGCTGCACGAAATATTTGTTATCATAAGGCTTTTTGTGCAGTCAGTCTATCTGACAGTAAATCAACACAGATTCCTTCTCTGGTGTGTGGGCCTCTTTTCTAGATGCAAAATCAAGCAGTCCAGATCATCTGTCTTTTTTGGTGTCTGCAGAGGGGACAAGCACCACTGAGGATACTATAAATATAAAAGAATAATGTGATAATGTCTTGAATGTGACATTGTGCAACTACAAGCCCCAGCCTTAAGCTGGAAGAGCTATAAGAGTTGTTGTGGTCCTCTAATGGACCTAGCTTATGCCTACCACTAATCCTGTACCTGCTGACCAGTTCTCATGTTGGTCTCATTCCCTCCAAAGTTGGAAGGTGCCAAACCTTCTCCTAATCTTTATCTTCTTTGATGCTTCTCTGTGCCACTGCTGCTCTTCCTCTGTTTTTAACATCCTCTTTCCCATAGCTTTAATTTTCCACCTCCCCTTTTCTTTCCAGTTTTGTGTGTTTTGGGTGTGTTTTTTTGTCTAAAACGTAGGGCAGATTTATTTCTATAGCTCATCCTTCTGTGAGCTTCTCTCACTCAACCAGCAATGGTAATGTTATTTCTAGTCTGCATAAAGTAGATGCAAGTTGTGAAAGGTAGAATGGTCTAATAGGTTTAAAAGCATTAGGACCAGAATTCCTCTCCTCTGACTTTTATTAAAACAAATGAATCTAAAGTAGTGCTAACTTCATGTCATTGTCACGATGTGACATTCTGAGGGTTTAACCCTCTGCCATTTCAGCTAAAACAGTTGCTCTCTGAACTGGGAGAAGTCATAATTTGGCATTCATTGAATGGATGAAGCTAGGCATCATTCCCACTTCATTCCCAGATTTTCAACAGGACCATGAAAGGAAGATGGAGCATATTTAAATGCCGATGTTCTTTGAACTCTAGTTTTGTATATTATGTGGTAGGAGAAATTATTGGAGTGGGAGACTATTGTTTAGTTTTGTATATTTCTACTACTTAAAGATCAAGGAAATCCTGAGGCTGACAAGGGGGTTCTGTTTTAAAGTAAGAAATACATAAGATTTAAACATCAATCTTCTTGAATTTCACTTAGTGAATGAATTCTGATGTCCATATGATACTTGACTGTTTATTAGTCTAATATGACCCATATATAAAGCTTGCTTTGGACAAATGGTATCAAGACATAAAATTAATAAACTCTCCCTGAGTGTTGTTAACAATGAAAGCTGACAATAGTCAACACCAACTAGTTTCCCATGAGAAACAAAGAAATAGCAAAGTGCTGTAAATAGCATTCCATTTTCTGTTTGCCAGATGAAGAAGGGACATGTGGATGGTTGTAAATATTTCGCCCATTTTGGCACATTCTTGCATTTTCAGTGGCCTAGCTTCTTGGTCTGGGATTTAAAAAAACAAAATAGCGAGGCTCCCAGGCTTTTAAAACACAGCAGAATCATTGAGTTATTCTTCACTGATATGACTGCTTTACTGAATAAAAGCTGATGGCTTTTCTAACTGACTTTATTTCAGCTCTTTCCCACCAGAGAGGATCTCTTATCTTCCATTTGTATTTTTGAGTTTCACTTTGGTTTCCCTGCCTTCTTCAGTATTTGTGTGATTGTAGGTACCTCGTTGCTATTAATCAGGCAATGGAAAATACCACACCCCCACCCTCCCAGCCTTTTCTTTGTTTTGGTTTTTGGATTGAGCTGTTGCAGATCTTGAAGAAAAGCAAAAATACTATGGGAAAGATAGTAGAATCCTCTTTAGTAGTCAGAATTAGGATATTTCTATTTTGATAGTTAAATAGTCACCCTATCTGGAAAAGGAGTTTAACCCAGAAAGCCTCTCTGACTTCTCTGTTTTCATGTAACCCTTAGACCCAAGCAGCAAGTGACCATCTGAAAGATAAAACCTTCCCTCCAATCATGTTTAATTCAACTAAATTCTTTTCTTACATGGAAATCAGTGTAAAACTCAAGGAGGCTGAAGGGTAGTGTGTTTAGGTGCTGCCTGTGCCAAGCTATTTTTCCCCCTCCCCTCTTATTTTGTAATGCTGAATACAATTTTGTGTTGCCACAAAAGAGAATTAATGTGCATAGAATTAGTTTCAGCTCTTCTTCGATGCTGAATTACCCAGAAAAGTAATTCTCTGTTGTGTACTGTTGGTCACTAAGCTGTTGAATTAGGCTTTTTAACAGTTGTTTCTTTTTTTTTTTTTTTAAATATGGTTTGGGCAACAACAACTTGAACTCTCACTAGCTGCAGCAACATTTCTCTGCGAGTCAATGTCCTTGAGACAAAACAAATACATTGCTTAATGTGGTTTTCTTTCCTCTTCCAAAAAATATGCAAAGCACAAAGCAAAATGTTTTGCAACCCAGTATCCTTTTTCTCCTGTGCTTACTGTTGCATCACAAATAACATACATTATGCTATTTAGTTTGCTAACCTTGTGTTCTGTGGTCAGCTACAATTTTTCTCTGGAGTCAATGGAAGATTCAGATACTAGAGGAATCTGGGTATGAGTCAGCAGATACTGACCAGAGCTGGGTGAAAAATGATTTCTGTCTTTAGGTTTTCACAAATTCAGATTCTTTCTGGAAATGCAATGGGATGCATTGAAAGACCTCATGAGGTAGAAAAGGAAGAAAAAGAGACACTTTCAGTCCAATCCATTGGCTGGGTCTCCTTGCAAGATTGAAGGTTTAAATGCCACCCTGTGTAGCTGGGATAGAGGCTGGGTCTTTCTCTTGTGAAAATGTGGGTGCATTGATCATCCTGTACTGCATTGTTCCTGCTCAGGACTCTTTTTAGAGCTGCTCTGCACTGAATAAATAATTAAGTATTCTGTTCCCTTCGACAATGGACTTTTTAATGCAAACTGGAACGACTCCAGAAAGATGCAAGCAAGTTTTGATCCAGAACAGCCCTTAGGCTGGTGACTTGCTGTGCATGATGGTACTTATCTGAGAGATATATACAAGTATTTTCACTTCACCTGAATTTTTTTTTTCTCTCCAGTCAGCTTAATGACTAATAATTAGATAGATCTTTCTTTGATTCAACCAGAACTGATACTCGTACTCAGTTGAAGACGGATAGTTCTATAGAAAATTTCAATTTCATTGATCTGTTTTGAGGGAGGTTTACCCCATTGACTGTTACATTTTTTAGCAGAACAATTGCAACTGCTTCTGGATATGTATTTCATATAAATTATGGCCTGAAACATCTTAAAATGTAAATAACTAGTAAAGCAAAGGAGGAGAGACAAAGTAAAAGTTGATTAAGCAAGATAAGATTTTGAAGTGAGATGTGGAAGCAGTGTGGAGAAATAATTGCGATAAGGCTGGTCTGTGGCTAAGGCTTCAGTAGCAGAAGTGTCACTGAGGTCAGGCATAATAAAAGTACACAAGAAATGTGAAAGATAGATGAAAGAAAAACACAGGGAAGACATGTTAATGAGATAGTCAGCTTCTAAAAGTAGAATCATAGAATAGTTTGGGTTGGAAGGGACCTTAAAGATCATCTAGTTCCTACACCTCCCACCAGACCAAGCTGCTCAAAGCCCCATCCAGCCTGGCCTTGAAACACCTCCAGGGATGGGGCATCCACAGCTTCCCTGGGCAACCTGTTCCAGTGTTTCACCACCCTCACAGTAAAGAATTTCTTCCTAATATCTCATCTAAGCCCCCTTCTTTTGGTTTAAAACCATTACCCCTCATGCTATTGCTACACTCCCTGATAAAGAGTCCTTCCCCATCTCTCCTGTAGGCCCCCTTTAGGTACTGGAAGGGGCTATAAGGTCTCCTCAGAGCCTTCTCTTCTTCAGGCTGAACAACCCCAATTCTCTCACCCTGTCTCCAGCACTCTGGAGAGGTGCTCCAGCCCTCTGATCATCTTCATAGCCCTCCTCTGGACTCATTCCAACAGGTCCATGTCCTCCTTATGTTGGTACCTCTAGAGGTAGATGCAGTACTCCAGCAAAGTAAAGGGTCAGAATCACCTCCCTTGACCTGCTGGCCACACTTCTTTTGGTGCATCCCAGGATGTGGTTGGTTTTCTGGGCTGTGAGTGCACATTGCTGGCTTATGTTGAGCTTTTCATCCACCAACACCCCCAAGTTCTTCTCCTCAGGGCTGCCCTCAATCCATTCTCCATCCAACCTGTATTTGTGCCTGGGATTTCCCTGACCCAGGTGCAGGACCTTGCACTTGGCTTGGTTGAACTTCACAGGGGCCCACTTCTCAAGCCTGTCCCAGGTCCCTCTGGATAACATCCCCTCCCTCCAGTGAGTTAACTGTGCCACACAGCTTGGTGTCATCAGCAAACTTGCTGAGGGTGCACTCAATCACACTGTCCATGTCTCCAACAAAGATGTTAAACAGCACTGGTCCCTGTACTGACCCCAAAGGAATGACACATGCCACTCGTCACTGGTCTTCACTTGGACATTGAACCGTTGACAGTAACCCTTTGAGTGCAGCTATCCATCCAGTTCCTTACCCATTGAGTGGCCCATCCATCAAATCCATGCCTTTCCAATTTAGAGACCAGGATGCCATGCGGGACAGTGTCAAAAGTTAACCTTTAAGTTCTTGGAATGTATGAAAAGCCTGAATTGAGTCTTTGGATTCTTTGGTTTTTCTCTGCTAGTGACTTCACTCTGCTGTTTGTGAAAGTGAGGACTGCAAAGAAACAGTGTAATACCTATAGTGGTAAAATAGGTAAAGAATAGGGCAAATTCCTGTACATAAAATAATAAAATAAAATAATAAAAGCTGCTTTAATATTTGATTGAAGAGAAACAAGGCTGAACTTGGAAGGATTAATGTGAGGCTGCTGAAACCTTCATTAAAGGGCTCTCCAAAGAAGACCTTTATCATTTACACACATGCAGTCTCAGGCAGTGCAGTCATGCATACTTGTACAGCTAGCAAGGAAGTCAGCAGTGAAGATGAAATAATTAAACATAGTCAGAGACTATAATTTTAATTTTGTTAATAAAGGGGGTATTCCTGTGAGAGAAAGAGAATGCCTTAAAAATAGGTGGCTCTGTGTGGTGCTGCATACTGACCTAAATTTTATGACTATGTTTTTTTTTCTGCAAAATCTATAAATACTTTTCTTTTGGGGGGAATGAGGAGCAGAAGAGTGGAGAGAGGTTAGGAGGGAAATGAGAATGAAGTAAAACAAAATTCCTTTTTTTTTTTTTTTTTTTCCTCTTTTTAAATGGAATGCTAACCAATCCCTTGGCAACAAAGCCCATGTTTATTTTTAATTAAAAAATAACATAGCTGGGTTGACTTCAGTTTTCCCAGCTGCTATTCTTCCATCACAACAGCTCTCTGGCCTCTTTTCCCTTGCTGATTTCTTTCATCATTTGCACTTAGCTTGTATGTGTTACATGGATTTTATGTAATATTTCCTACCATTGAAAGCAAGGCTAACAGTCTAAACAAGTAGCTGGGGCTCAGTCATCTAGATTCTCATCTACAGTACCTGAGCATGCCCTTTGTTTTTGAAAAGTAATAGGTGTGACCAGGATAACTTTTTTCATGTGCACATTCCTTGCTCTTCATATGACTGCCAAACGAGGAAAGATTTAAACAGCATATTGAATTTATGAGTTGTAGTTCATTAAAATAAATGAGTGGGTTTGGCAAAGCTCAGGTATCACTGAGCACACAGGTACTGTCTGAAGGCTGACAAGCAGCCTTGGTGGTTTTTCTCTAGATGATCAATTGCAAACTGCCAGTTTTTGTGTTTCTACATTAGGTGAAAAGTTAGAAAATAGACGTGCTTGCCATGCCTTCATTTCCTCCATTGGTGGGGCAGAACAGGAAGAAGTCAGGGTGATGATCCGTTTCTCAGCATGTTATGACAGAGCTGACTACTCATATAGTGGAGAAGATGTTGTCCATCTGTGACAATCAATTTAATTTCCTGAGTGGACTGGAATTTAAGTTTCTGCATGGATATTTAAAGGCTCTTGAGTATTCAGGAATACCTGGTACTTTCTGCAGGCATTTTTAAGCTAGTTATGGTTGAAATAGTAATGTTGTAGCCTTGAAGGTTCTCATACCAGCCATCCATACTGCCAGCAACAGTGGGAGATGACAGCATCAAAGCTACAGCTTTTCCCAGACAGGAATGTGGTAGATAAAACAGAAGTAGTGATTTGTTGGGTCACTGGAACCAGACCATGGAAGAAGATATAAGTGTACATATTAATCTTGGACAGTCTTTGCAATGCATGATTTGCAAACTTTCCATGTATAACATAGCCACTTTAAAAAACAGTTATTTGCACTGGTTATTCTTGAATAAGTGGCAGCAATCTGGCATGCTATGATGTTTATCCTCTGTGGAAGTTTAGCTCTGCACATCTTGCCTCAGTTAGAAGCCAGAAAGGCAAGGACAAGGTACTTAAGAAATGACTCAAGATTTCTCATTGATTTCTGATTTCTGCCTCATGGTATTTGCAAATATTTTCCCTGATCCAAAATGTCCGTGGTAGGACTGAACACATTCATTACTTAGGAAAAGATGCTTGCCATGTTAACCTTTCATAGATGATAAAGTTTACTGTCATGATGAACTATGGGATCAGGATAAGAAACTGAGAGGTAGCATGTATCAGGAGGCCAACATAAGGATTAGGACAAATGGGATCTGGGGGAAGAAATTGGTTAAAGTCTGGTGTAGAATGAATGCAAGCAGAAGTGAGAAATGAAGAAGCTGAAGAATGGTACATTGGGGGAAGGCACAATGGGTATGAAAGCAGGAGAAGAGCAGGGAAAGTATGGTGCAAGAAAGTGAAGATATGATACAAATGAGGTGTTTGAAAATTGCTGGAAGGAAATCGCTGTATCTGCATTATTGTTATCCTGTCTGAGGAAGGTGATTGAGAGTGAAAGAGTATCACCTTTTTTTCTTCTTCCATATCACAGTTTCTGGGACACTGGTCAGCAAACTAGTGGGTGCTTCCTGTGAGAACATGGATGCTGTGGTCTTTCCTTTGTTTTTGCAATGGAGCAGTATTGGCTTATTTCTAGTTTCTTGTTTTGACATGTAATGCTTTACCGCTTCTAAAAGATGATTTACTTGCATTAGTACTTAAAGATTTGACAATAATCAAATAAAATGCGATGTTAGTGGTCAATTTAATAATTTGTCCCAATGATTATATTATAAGGCATTAAAGCAATGAAATTGTGTTTTAGGCTAAGTGTCACTAGGAGAATTCTAAAAGATTATCATACTAGGAAGGTGGTATGAATTGGAAAACTAAAAGAAAATGGTATTCTGTACAATCCTGAAATAAATCCCCAAGCAAAGGAAGTGGAACCAAATGTTCCCCTCCACGAAGTTTAGGAACATTATTTCTTAGAGTTTCTTTTTGTCCCATTATAGAAACCTTCCCCAAGGACTAACCTAGAAAACTTGAATCAAACGTTCTGCACCCAGGGGAGGGTGTTCTCCAGGGACTTTCTGCTGTCCCATCTGCATGGAACAACCCATGTGAAGGGAAGCCATGGGCGAGTTTCACATGAACCTTCCCTGCTGAGGGAATGCCTTCATTTGCACAAAGCTCTTTTCGAAACTGCTTTATTTTTATGGGAGCTGTGAGTTCCAGGATCCACAAATAGTAACTTTTAGTACTGGCACTAATCCTGTCAATCAGAATTCTTCTCAGAAATACCATTAATTAAACTTCCCTGAAAAGGATCCAGCTCGCCAAATTTTCCCTGCAGCTCCCTCTCTCCTGACACCCATCCCAGCAGTGTGTTTATGTTCAATAACTGAAGAAGACACGAGAGAGGAGAAAATCGGAGCTTTCACAAGAGACCTTTTTGTTATTGCAAACTTATTTTAGCTGCCCTACTCTGCTTGTTTTGAGCAAATTCTTTCATTTGTCGTGTTGAATGATGCTAGCAGCTGTCAAAATATGTTTTAAAGCAGCCAGTTTCCATTTGCTGTCAGTTGCAAGTGACTACTTTCTGAATTATTATGCAGTATTCTTTATGGATTATTAATAATTTGGATTAGAGCTCCAAGATTTCAGCAATCCTTTTCTGAGAGGGACAAAGAACTTGCAAAGAATTTGGGACTTCTTGTTAGCAGTAAATGGTTCTGTAGCAGACATGCCTGTAGCCACTGCTGGTGATGTAGGGGAGCTTACGTTCAGTTTCCAGATCATCAAAAAGGGATGTGGCAAGCTCTGGTTTTTAAATTTTAAAAATTTTTGTTCTTCCAGATCATAATTTGAAAGGGGAAAACCCTCCTTAAGTTGTCTTTTCCTTGCCGTGTGTGTTGCTGCTCTATTAGGGAGCTGGGTTTACATGAGGACAAATGGCCATTCCGGAACAGGCTTGTCCTGTTCTTGCTGCCACTGATGTCCATGTGAGAACAGCAGACCCTGTGAGGAGCAAGCAAGGAACACAACCCTTTGTTTATTCCTGTGGGCAGTAACTGCTGATCAAAGCAGGAAGAGATGAGGAGCCTGGTTTTCTGCTAATGTGAATGCCACTGCTGTGTGGTTAGCAAATGGTTTCTGCTTAGTAGCATGAATGTGGCCAAAGAAGGAAGCAAGTGCTATATTTGCATGGCCAAGGATGATGTTCCAGCCCACATCTTCTTGGATGCACACGTACTTTGCTAATTTGTTAGCCTCTATTTTCAAGAATAGCCATGTAAAGATCTTGCAATCTATTTCCACTCGATATGACCTTCATCTAGTCCTCCCTTTGGTTGTGTTTAACTGCAGGAAGCAGTTCTCTTTCTTTTCTGTCTCACAGAATCACAGAATCGCCTAGGTTGGAAGGGACCTTTAAGATCATCTAGTCCAACTGTAAAAAAAAAAAAACCCACCAAAAACCCCAAAACAAAATAAAACAAAACAAAACAAAAAAAAGTCCAACACCACACCCACACACCACCAACCAACACTAAACCATAAAAAACCATAAACCCTGAGCACCATGTCAATTTGTCCTTTGAATATCTCCAGGGATGGTGCCTCAACCGCTTCCCTGGGCAGCCCATTCCAATGCTTGGTCTCATGCCAAGGTACGCAGAATCAAACCTTGTGTGTAGGGGAGTCATTGCATCAAAAGTTGTTCACTTCTATTAAGGGAATATCCTTGTATGTGAGAGGAAGGACTTTTCTTCAAAGTGTTAGGGTGCTCTACTGCTGAAAGGCAGTGTACTGATACTTTCAAATGGAGAATAAATACGTAATTTTCTGAAACTTACATATATAGACAGATAAAGTGCCTATCACCATATTGATAAACATTTTTTGGACCAGTCTGATGTGAAACAGCTTCAGATGAGTTGTGGTTTATTAGCAGCTTGGCTGAGGGGAAGATACAGATCTTTCTTCTTCACAGACTTTCTCCCCTAATGCTTATGGCTGTCTGGCATTATTTTAAAGACCAATCATGATTACAAGCTCTGATTCAAATTTGTAATGAAGAACAAACACTCGTTGAGCAGCTTAGTACATGGGATGGGGTGTGTTCAGAGTGCCCCAGAGTCCTGCTGTGGAGAACCATTCTGTGTACTGCTATGTCCATGGCACTGGGAGTGGATTGAAAGTGAGGTCCAGTGGGTCACCAAGAACTTGAGCAGTAAAGGGTGGGTGGATGTTGAAGAAGGTGTTTCCTCCCTGCTCTTCAGATCTCCAATATATTCTGCAGCTGGGCTGGAAGAGGCACTGCTGATTTTCTTCTCCCTGACTCTTTAACTCATGAGGCACACATCTGGACAATCAGGACTATCAGTCCTGTACATAAAGCAACCAGTGTGATTCAACCAGAGAATATGATGAGGTGGGAAACTTTTTTCCTACAACTCACATTCTCCCTATGAATCTACACTTATTGATACTTTTCTGCATCACTGAAATCCTCTTCCAATGAGACCACAGGAAGATGAAGCTATAATGGTCTGAGTGCTTCATAACATCTGAAAACTAAAAATGTATGTGTATACATGTACAGACATATATATGTTTAACTATATGTATGTAGCTACATATTTGAAAGATGAAAGTACTTCCTTAAGACCTGTGGGCTCTGCCTTAATGGCCATTCTTTGGCTGAGATTAAGATGGCACTTGAACTCTAAACCCTTTCTTTAATAATATATGAACATTTATAACATAATGTTACATTAAGTTCATTGAGAATAACTATTAGGTCAGAAATTTCTAATGTGTAGCTTCATCCCTCTTGTACCTGGATAATAAATTCTTTGGGAGTAAAAACTACCTTTTTGTCCTACTGTTTGTGTAGCACCCAGAAAACTGGAGCTTGACGATACCACTGCAGTCCTAACACTGACAGAAAAATTGTTAACTAGGAGGTGGCTGGAGCCCTCTGAGAAGTAGAGCTCAGGTACAGCAAATGGTCAGCAAAATGTTCAACAGAGGATGTAGGCACATGTGTACTTAAACTAAAGTTGTTGGGTTTTGACTATGGTTTTTAAATTAAACTCTTAAGTGTATTGCTGCATGAGAGTTAATGGGTGTTTTGTACTGATGTTTTGTCCTGATAAGCTGCTTGTAAGTGGTTAGGCAAGCAGTTCATAGGAGACAACACACCTCCCCTTTTTAGGTCATCCTAGAAAACAAATTACTTGGGTACCTGTTTAGATAGTAATGAATGAGTTCGAGGCTTCCTGTTCCCTTCTTCTGTTGGCAACTCTTGTTTGCTAAAGGCTGTAGTGAAAAGCCTTCTTTGTGCACATAGCACACCTGAGGAAAAGCTGAAAAGTTTAATTTAAGTGCTCCATCTGTAATGGCTTTGTAAGTAAATAAACTTCATGGCAATCCTGACATGAAAATGAAAAGGGGAAAAGGACATCTGGGTGGAAAGGGTAAAGAAAGAAATACTTCACCTAGACTATTTTTTTAAAAGGTAGTTTCCTGCTCTCATTTTCACAACTCTAGGGAAAAAAAATAATTTGCACAAGAGCCAATATTGAAATCTATGGAAAAAATTTCCTAGCTGTAACTGGAAAGAGACTCAAGTTTAAAAGCTACTCTATGGCTATCATACGCTGTGATGCCGTGACTATGGGAGGAGGGAGAGATGATGACAAAAAAGACAGAGCTAAACTCTTCTCAATAGTACCCAGTGAAGGGACGTGAGGAAAGGGACACAAATTGAAATACAGACACATTTAAACATAGGGAAAAAAATTATTCCTGTAAGTGGGCAACACTGGAACGGATTTCTCAGGGAGGCTGTGAAGTCTCCATCCTTGCAGATGCTCAAGCCCCAACTGGACATGATCCTGGGCAGCCTGCTTTAAGAAGGGAATTAAAATAGATGATCTGCAGAGGTGCCTTCCCATCCGAACTTTTCTGTGATTCTGTGAAATGATTTACTACTTTTAAAAATTAGAGGAGGAATCCTTCTTTTATCTAATAGGTTACTAATTGAGAACCCAGTAGATAGACTGCATTACTTCCTTTGTCCAAAGAACTGTAAAGTGCTCTATCCAACTATTCTGTATGGTGCTCCCGCTTTCTCATACTGATATAATTCCACTTTCCTAAATGGTTAAATATGTAATTGGGACTGAAACCCAGGTGTGCTATTTCCAAAACAGCTTCTTAACCACCTTGCTGTTGAGTAATTTGGGATTGCTCCATTATACGTGATGCAACAAGGAATACTTCCTATGTGCATACCACACCTAACAGAGCATTAGGTGAGTAAGCCCTCAGCTGGGAAGTGGCATAGTTGAGTCCTAGTGTCAGTCTGAAGGTTTAATTACTTGTCCAAAGTGAACTATATCTTCACATAGCACATAATTAAGTTGTGGGACTTTCTGTTATGGGATTTTGCTAAATGTTGGCAGCTACTGGAAATAATAATGGAAAAAAGCTGCCATGGAGATCAGTAAATACACAGATTCCACTTTGGACTCAGGCATTCTGGAAGTCACAAGCTTTTGTATGCTGGAAGAGTATTATGTGGGAAGCAGCATCGTATGCTTTCCCTGTTCTCATGTTCTACCCTGAATATCTGATATTGTCCATTATCAGAGACAGGATATGGAGCTAGCTGGACTTCAACACGTTACAGTTCCTCTTACGTTCTTAGCACCAGCACTGGGATGGAAGGATGTGGAAGAACATCCTAGTGCTAGAGTGTCCTTTGAGAAGGGTAAAAATCCCTGCAGGAAGAGATGAGATCTGAATCCTGTCGTAGCCCTAGCTGTTGAGATGTTGGATAAAATGGAGTACCTGCAGCATGCAGTTTTGATAACTGGGTTCCATAACTTCATTTCCATTCAAAGCTACTTGATATAATGAAACCAAATTCATTAACAGAGTAGAGGGGAGTGAAACTACACTTTTTGTGTGTGTGTGTGCGTGCATATTCTTTAACTCAAAAAACCACATTTAAATGTCACAGGTCAACTTCTGAATGACCTTAGATATGCTTAGATATAGCTTCCGTAATCAAGATAGTAACAACTCCCTAATTTCTTAAGCCACGAAGTACTGCTTCTGATTAAAGCATTTTCAAGAGCTTCCGATGAAAACATTTGTGATATTAAAATCGCATTTAATGGGTACAGACCTACATTAGCTGGGAATTGAGTTCCTCTGTGTGCTTGGATGTGCAGTGCTGGGTGTGTGCCTAGGTCTGCAATGCTGTTAATGCCATTGTGTGAACGAGAACAGAACATGAGACCAATGTTTATGGTCAGGGGAATTTGAAGGACTGAAGAATCAGTAAAAATTGTGCCAATTTTACCACTGAGGATTACAGCCCAAAATGTATCCAAACCCTAGTGATGTTTCTTGGATTGGAGGGTTTAGATTTACAAAGTCTGATTTTTGACCCGGACCTGAACTTCCTTCATGCTTAAGTTATATGGAAATTTCCTGTTTGTTAAATTGTTCTTAGCCCTTCATAGTCAGATCACAATGGAATTGTGGTGTGATAGAGATTTTTTTGGATAGCAGATAGTGAGAGAGCGTATTTCAGTCATTTTATTGATATTACAAATTATGTTGAGCTCAATTCAGAAAAATGTTGCCTCAGGACAGAGCGAATACAAGGAGAATAGCAGAAGAGGGCTTGAGGGCTTTGTGAATGTGGAAAAGAAAAGGAAAATCTTTTGGGTGTTGCCTCCATTTAAAAAAAAAAAAAAAAGTCTTGAAGAAATTGAAAGAGAGAAACCATCTGAAGCAGAAAAAGACATTTAGACCCAGGATCTTCCTAATACATGGTCTGAATGTCATGAGCCTGAGAGTCAAGTGGGGCACACTAAAGAACAGAAATGGGCAAAGCCAGCTTTTCAGGTTTGAATGAATTCAGTGACCTGAGAGGACTTCCATGCTATTCATGAGTTGGAGCTCTGTGTATTGATGGAGCCCAGTCTGCTCTTGCTGTAAGCAGGAGTAACCAGCAAAACAGAAGTGACACTGAGGATCTTGGTTGCCCTTTTCAGACCTTGATGATTTGGGATGTCCTCTTATATTGCCCTTTTCTGCTATGAAATATATGCATAATGATACTGGGCATCAAAAGGAGATACAGATCTCTTATGAGTTTAATGCTGAAACTTCTAATGGAATAAAGAAAAATTTTGGATTTGATGACCCCAAAGATTCAGCGATGTAAATCACAGGTGTCTATAAAACCCAGAGACCATTCTGTAAACCCATTTTTCAAATTGCTGAAAAATCATTTGCATCAGGAGTCCTCAAAAGTACTAGAGTTTCAGTGAATAACCAGAAATCAATACAAGTAATGGCCCCATGCTCTGATCTGAAATTACTGAAAAAAGGCTTCACTGATGTTTAAAGGACCCTCTGTTGCTACCAGGATGTTCTGTATGAAGGTCCTTGAGTCTAAAGAGAATGGACAGTGCAAGGCTCTCATATTCTGCCTCAATCACGTCTCCTTTTCAAATGGAAGAGCCATACTCTAGACAGCCTCCAAGATGGGAACTGTGCCATAGCTCTCATATTATTGGTATCCCTTCCCGGGGCTCTTCTTGAGAAAGGGTAACTAGACCTTCATGCAAAACTGAAAACATAGACATACCACACATTTATATTATTCAGATTTCTAGATAGAACCTAGATTTTCCCTTAATGATTCTTAACTTGTCTTTTTACAAATTCTGGCTAGTCAGCGAATATTTTCAGAGAGCTCTTCCTCACAGCCCAAGATGTCTTTTCTAAGTGGTATTGGCTCATGTAGAGTTGATCACTGTGTGTATATGCACACAAGGGTTTTTCCCCAGTACTTTTTCTTATGACCACTGAATTCAGTTTTCCTGTAGAAATTAATTACTATTATTTCTTTCCCCAGTTCTTTGTATTGACTTTAGATTTTATTATAATGAATAGTTTTGTATCATCTAGAGACTTTGTTTTCTCACTGTTCATCTGCTTTTGCAGGATGCTTTTATGAATATGTTGAATTCTACAGGCCTCAGTATAGTTCCTTAGGGAAGGAGGCTGGAAACCTTGCTCTGTTGAGAAATCTCAGCACTGGTCTGATGCTTTGCTTTGTCTCTTACTAATCATAAAAGAATGTTCAGCTTAGCCTGTATCAACTTCACTTCTTAAAGAGGTTTTAGTGAGTGACTTTGAGAGATTTTGGGAAATCAAAGTCTGCTTTGTCAAACATTAATTTATAGAGCTGTTGATAGTAGGTTTTGTCGGTCTGTTGCAAAATTTTTCTGTTTTATTCCATACTTTAAAAAAATTTTGTAGAGATCATGTTAAAGAAGACTTTACCAGGGAAAAATGGAGAGTGTACAATAATCATGCTATTGCTAAACCGTGTTCCTTATTTTTATTTCTCTACAGTGATCAACTCTATTTTCTGGAGTCATCATTCTGAATTCAGCAGCAGCTGATTTGTTACTGAAAACCTCAGAATATTTCCTCTGCTTGCCTTCCTGTGAGTATGATCAAAGTAGTTACCTCAGATTTCCTTCTGTGTGGTATTCAGAGGGTTTTTCTGTATTTTTTTTTTGTATTGAGGCTTTCATATTGGATTTTTTTTTTTCCTGTGTGCTTGCTTGCTTCTTTTGGGCTGCTTCAAATCCCTCCACAAATCAGTGCACAGCCCTGCAGTTAGACCGTTGACTCCTACTCCTCTGGGACCATTGTCACCAGAGATGACTTTCTTCAGAACTGACAGCAGAAATAAATGACTTTATGTTGAATTTTATCTTAAAATCAAAACCACTGAATTTTACAGTAATAATTTTGTGGGTGTATGATCATTCCTTTAATAGCTATATTTATTTCTCCACTGGATTTCAGCAACTTTTTCGCTTGCAATGGGAATCTTAGACCATATTTATTTGCGTTAAGATCATGCACCAGTGGTGTTACTGTCCTGTTGTGTCTTCTGTTCTTTTTAGAGCAAGCAGGCTCTGAGGAGTCTGTGAGAGTTCAAGACAATGTTTACTGACTATTTGCAACGTTTAAGACTTAAACATTTTTTACAAACATTGTACTTTCACTGCCAGAACAAGTAAGTGCTCACAAACCATTTGAAGGAAGTGTTTATAATGTGTATAAACTTCAGCCTCTCAATATATGGAAATTCCTGACTGGAGACAAAGCAAGGACTGGCTCTAAGTTCAAGTGATGCCTATGACAGCAGATTGATGGGGTCAGAAATTCTGCACCGGGGTCAGAAATACTGCACCAAGGTCAAGGCAACTCCCTTAGATACCATCATCTTCATTTAATTCAGGGTACAGTGAGCTGCTTATTCTCACTGATGAGTGACCGTGTTCTCCGTGTGCTCTGTATCTGTGCTCCATTCCCCTTCTTTTTGGCAAGAGCAGTATGGAGGAGGAGGAGGAGGGAGAGACATAGCAGCAGGCTGAACACCAGTTACTTCGCCTTTCATCTCTGAGACCCTTCTTCCCAAATCAGGAATGCTGGCTCTGAGCCCGTTTTAGCTGGTTTTGTCATCGTCCTTGGGGAAGCAAATTTAACTTTGCCTACAATTCTGAGAAGGTTTGTGCAAGTGCTGGATGGGCTGATAATTGTTGCAGGCTGTTCTCTGCCCTGGTTGCCATTTCAGAGTTCTCCATTACTGTCAAGCCTTTGTGTGGGGAGTATTTAGGACTGAAGCCAGATACAATCTAGGATTTCCAGTTTGTAGGAAATTTTGATATTTCAAAATTAGGATTTCTTTCCTCTGCAGAACTTTCCTAAATGTTCTGAAATTTCCCATGACACATTTCTTCCAGAGAGATCACTGAATTTAAGTTCCCATGTGCTTCCTTGGGTGATGCATTTATGAGGTACCTAAATTCCTTAAAAATTTGATGCAAGGAGAGGGAGGCCATACTGTCCAAAAGTAAATGGGGTCAGAAATACAAGTGCTCTCCCCTTGTTCTTAGGATAGGATATTCAAAGAGAGCAGTGACTGCCCTCCAGAGTTTTTCTGACAGCTCAGCAACTGGAGTTGTACTTGTAGACATGTCTGAGCACGCAGACTCTGTAGTGTTGAAACAAGTCACTTCAGTTCCTCCAAACTGAGATCTGTGCTTCAGTGTATTTTTGAGCTGGTTTTACTACCTTATATTGATGCATAAATTGCATCTGAAAATCTGTCCTTCAGTGACTCGTTCATCTACCCTAAGTGTAGGATGCAAGGTGAGTGTCATATGTCTCATGATGAAGTCTGCATGGTGCTTGCATGGCACTTGTCAAAGTGGTAGAAGAATTCTATCACAAAGAAGGAAAGGCAAAGTCTAGTAATACTTTCCACATTTAACCTCCTCTTTCACATTGTAAAGCTGGCTGACAGGGGAATGGTCTTTAGGGGACACGAATGAAAATACCATGAAAAATGCCATTAGTTGCCTTTAGAAAATCATTAAAGCAAATGGTGTGGACCAATACACTCATTTAGAAAGGGAAAAGCAAGCATTATCTCTATAAAGTACTGGAAAAAAGGCACAACTCTTTATCTGAGGATAAAAAACAGTGGTATAGTATAGTATTAAAACAACTGTCTTGTAACTCTTCTGTTAGTTCTTGAATATGGCCAAATCAGACAATCTGAGACATGCGTATGTAAATCACTTTGAAAGAGAAGCAATACACTAAAAGGATAAAGGTTCAAACTCACTGGCTAGTGATGACTGTTTTTTATCTTCCTTGGAAATGTATGCTTTGTTAAAAGTCAAGATGTTTGCCACTAGGAAACATTGTGTAAAAAGGGTTTGGGTTAGCTTTTCGATATTCAAGACTGAAATAATTTCTGTAGAGTTACTTTTTTTTGGAAACTCTTAAAATCACAGAATGGTTAAAGATCATCCAGTTCCATCCGCCTACCATGGGCAGGGACACCTCCCACCAGACCAGGTTGCTCAAAGCCCCATCCAGCCTGGTCTTGAACACCTCCAGGGATGGGACATCCAAAACCTCTTTGGGCAACCTGTTCCAGTGTCTCACTGCCCTAGTGAGGGTATCTATTCCTAATTCTTCCTAATTTCTTCCTAGAGTCTCTGAAGACTTATTTTTCTATGGCTTTATTGTGATGATTTATACTGAGATGAGTGTAGGGTCTTCCTTCTCTCATCTGTCCTCTCTGTTGCTCAGAAGTGGAGGTGCAGCCATCCCATCTTACCTAAGTTTCCCTGTAGCTTCTGGACATTCAGGTGACCTCTACTTGCAACCAGAGCACTTTTTGATAGAAGTTCTTTTGTGGGAGAGGAGAACCTGGTGGGTTTTGTGCTGTGCTGCGTTCCTGAAGAGATTCAAGCCAGCTTTTGGGAGTCTAGTTTAATACCAGGTGATCAAGTTCGGGAAGTAATAGTGTAATTCTTCCTGATAAAATTTGCAGTCCCATGAAAATGTGATGGCTGCCGAGCCAAATTGGTGGGCATCATTTACTGGGAAAGTCTTATTGCTTGAAAGAAATTTGGAGCTAGTAGTCTGCTCAAACAAAGAAAACCAGAGCATCATTTAGATAAAGTTATGCTTCATTTAAGAGTGAACCAAAACAAGGAAACCTGCTGTGACTCATCCAAAATTTTGGATGAAGAACATTTCTATTTTTTTTTTTTCAAGAATTACACCACCTAGGAATTGTAAAACTGACACATTGAGTAGCTGAAGAGAAATCTGCTTCTAATAAACCATGCCTTGCCAGACAGAGGTTTAAGAACATTAGAAAAAAAAAAAAATATCTGAATAAGCACAAAGATCATATGTAGGGGCAGAGCCACTGCTGCGCTCGGAGTGAAGGGAGTGGAGTTGATTATCTGCATCTTCCCAGTAGGTAGAGAGCAGATATAGCTCGCTGGAGAGGATGTGGCAGGAGCACGCTGTGCTTTGGCTCTGGTCTCTGGCAAGGAGTCCTTCAGAGAGCAGTGCCAAGCACAGCTTAGGCACAGCAGAAGCTCTATCTTACTGTCTTCTGCGCAATATTAACCTTCTAAGGCAGGAAATGCGTGCACTGAGGGAAAGATAGGCTGGGAGCTGGGATTCTTCAGGCTTCATTGACAACTGCTCTTTCTCAGCTCCGTTGCAGTGAGCTCTCCTGTCACTTTAAAACTGCATTGCTGATACTGCTGCTTTGAACTTCCCAGAGACCTTATTCACTTGGGGTAGTTAAGTTTACGGAGCAGACCAACCTCTTTCTGATACATGGGGTGAATTGTTCAGAACCCTGGTAATCCTGGTAATTGTTCAGAACCCTGGTAATTTCCAACTCCAACAGGGTAGGTTTAGATTGAACATTAGGAAAGAATTTTTCACCGAAAGAGTGATAGGGCATTGGAACAGGCTGCCCAGGGAGGGGGTGGAGTCACCATCCCTGGCTGTGTTTAAGGGCCGTTTAGATGCAGTGCTGAGGGACATGGTGTAGGGGATGACCTTGTAGAGTAGGGTAGATGGTTGGACTCGATGATCCCAAGGGTCTCTACCAACCTAGACGATTCTATGATTCTTATACTGCGCAGCATTAAAAATAAAAATAACAAAAAAAAAATCCCTTCTTCCCGGGATGTTGTGAGATTGCCTGTATTTCAGCGATGCTTTCAGATCATGTGATGAAAGAGCCTTGGTCAAATACTTCTAGGTTATCTAGAAATGGGAAGTAGCTGAAATCTCTAAAGACTATCTTGTCTCCAGCTAATGTTGTAGGCTCAGGTGCTGTGGAGGGTAGCCTCAGAAGTGCTCCAGCACTGTTAGATGTTTATCTGAACTGAGCTTGAACTCCCAGTCTCTGGAAGTTCCCCCTTGCCTGATTTCCAAGAAGAGCCTGATCTTTGCAGCTCTTTCTCACACGAGCACTGTGGGTTTGGAGCTGTTAAGTCTTTGGCCTGACTCTCACTTTCACTAAGGTCCCTTTACACAGCTCAAGCATTCGGCTTCAGGGATCTTAAAATGAGAGTAGATGACATTTAATAGCATAAATGAGAAACAGGTTCCTTAAAAAAAAAAAAAAAAAAAAAAAAAGAAGAAGAAATTGGCCTTTCCTAAATTATTGAATGCTGACCTTGAAAAAGCCGTTAAAGTCTCTGCAGGCAGACTGCATATTTTTTTTTAGGATAACAGATATGCAAAACTGCAAGAGATTACCTGAGGCCAGTGAGTTGTGGGTTTTTTTTCCTTTTCTTTTTTAGAGTAAATTCTTTTCCATTACACTTGGTACCCACATGTCTGTCTTAAAGCAATATATATTTATCATAGATAAATAAATATTCAGAACTGCTGGCGTAATTTTTACTGGTTTTAAACATTTTTATAGATTCTGATTATGTGAAACACGTTAAAGATTTCATTTGTATTTTGAATATTGGGTGGGTTTTTTTTTATGTGGGAGGCAATGTTTAAATATGTTTTGAGAAGGGGGGAGGCAAGAAAAGCTGTCATCCATCAACTGGTATTAAGTCCAACTTTGAAAGTTTGATACAAACTGAATCTGACTGTTAGTGCAGACATGATACAAATTAGCTGTGACTTTATGATACCAGCTGTTTCTCTGACAGGGTAAAAGGGCACATAACTAGAATAGCATCTTTTGTGGAAAGCCATGTTTCCCTTTGTTAAACGTGGGAGCCTCAGGCGAAAAATCATAGTCCTTAGTTATGTGACATGTGCAGTCTGCAACATGTTCGTGGAGCTCGAGGGGCTTTTTACTGATGTTTTTCAAAGACAGGGTTATCATAAGTGTTCTATTTTCACTAGTTTTATCACAGAAAGACAAATCTCTGTCATGTTTTTGCCTTGTGTTAAAACTGAGAGTAATCTAGGTGGTATTTTCCTTACGAGTACAAAGGAAATACCGAACAGCAAAACCTGAGAAAAGTCTGCAAAAAACAAATCACAGATCTCAAACTAAAATTTAATGTCAATAATTATTTTTATTAAGTGATTTACTCTGGTTATTTATTTTCCTTACCAAAATTTTCAGGTTTGTTGTGGTTTTTTGGTGTGTGTGTGTTGTTTTGTTTTTTTCCCCATACAAACTAAGTCTACGCAGTCTCTAACAAACTAACACTCAACATTAAGTACAGTTTATTGAGGCAGCAGATTAGTCCTGACACAGATGCAGGGATGCTAGAGCCAGCTCTCTGCAGTCACGTCTTGGGTCTCGACCTGTTTCTGGAGCGAGGTGGCTGTGTGCATCTTCCCTACTGTGCCCAGTGCCTGAGTGAGCAGGGTCCCAGGGGCCTAGGAAATGGAAATATAAAGCTGACACACCTGAGGAGCTTCTTGTGGAACCAGACGAGGGGTTCCCTTCCTTGTTTCCAGAGCTCATAGAGTCTGCTCATAAACTGAAGTGGCTCTGTGCAAAGCTGTTTGGGTGACTTTACCTCTCTGGACGTCTTCCCTCTGTGTATCTGTATGATCTGAACGTATCCCCTGGTCACCTCAGGCAACAGGTTGGCTCTAGCATGTAACTAAACTGAAAACAATGTGATTTATTAAGCAATCAAATTAATCTTACTTCTGCCAGCTGACTGAGAGCCAGTAAGATTTCAAAATTTATTACTACAGATAACAGACCTACTCCATTCAAATCAATCAGGAAAGGAGAAATATTAAGAATGGAGTTAAGTTATTAGTATACTAGTGTCTAACTAGGAATACTACAAGCAACAACATTTAGGCTAGAACTACTAAGAGAAGCAAAATTTAGGCTAACATTTTATAAACTTCCTTAGATTAATGGCTGTCACTGTTGATACCAAACTGAAAAAGAAAGCATCTCAAAAAAGTTACCTTTCTGAACTGCTTTTTTTTTTTTTTAAGGGGCCGTGTAGTAGCTTTAGAACTATGAGCAGCATGAAGGGCATTGCCCTTTCCAAAGTTTAATTAGTACTCCCCAAAGGAAGGATGCCACTGCTAAAGTGAAACTGGGAAACTTCTCTGCATAATTCCAGACAGGTGGAAGTCAGAACGGCTTGATGATATTTTGGCCATGGCAGAAATCATCACACTAGTCCTGCATATCTTTCTACATGCACTAGGGAAGCCTCTCTATAAGCTGCTATGTGAGATGGCAGAGCAGACAAACCCAAGTCTTACTGTAGATGCAGGAAAAAAAAAATGTGGACCTAGAATTGTAGCAGGCTTATGAGTGAAAGTGTAGACGTAAGTGTTGAAAAATACTAACTTCTACTCGAAACTTCTTGGAGTAAATTTTAAAAATAAATACATTTCCAAGGGAAAGTTTAGAATGTAAGAGCTGTTGTGCTTTTCATGTGTTGCTGGTGATAATGTGAAGCACAATATAGAAAATTCCAAGCACGAATAAATAGGCCTTGGCCATTTCTGTTGAAAACATGCAATTTTACTACCTAGCATCTGTTTCTGAAATTATGTGAAGTATTTATTTAAAATATTTTACCATGATAGTTTAAGCGACTAGAGAACATCTTGTTTTCATGAATATATAGAGTGGTATGTCAACAAACAAAAGTCCATACATGACAGTTGAAGAACAAAACCCAACCACAAGAACTTCTACATTCTGAATTGATTTTTTTGAGGATGTAAAAATCCTCTTGGCCAGCTTTCTTGTTATGGTTATATCCCTGCAAACCTGGAGTGTCTCCAAAGAGAGCTTAATGTATCCCTTCCATTCATGCAGCCAGGCTGAATATGGGAGCACGGGGCTGGATATAGATACAATCCCAGTAAAAATGTGCAGGAGATACTGCAGAATGTGTTTATCACTAATGTGTAGTAACCATCAAGAGGAAAAAGATCATATGGAAAACTTAAACCAGTAGCTTTGTTGCAAGCAAATGATATGCTCTTCAATGTGCAATAGCTGCAGAAGCCATCATCACCATTGAATTTTACAGCCATAATGTCAGAAACATCATAGCCTCTTGCAATATCATGTTCAGAACATCTCGCAATAACTTCAGTAAGCGAAGGGATGCTATTCTTCAAATCCCAGAATTTAAATTAATTTTTTCATTCTCTGAAAGTACATTACTTGTAATGAAAATGACATTTTTCCTCAATTTGTGTTCAAAACTATTGAGTTGCATTGTTTTGAACTTCAATCAGTTGCCATGTTCCTCTCTGAGATGGTCACATTCAGTGGTGAAATGATCTTGGCTCTTTTGGGTATTTGGGGGAGAGCACACAATATATTGTTCTCAGCTGGGCCAGCTGCCTCACGTCCTCTGAGGGGAGGGAGAGGAATTTGGGCAGTGACTTGAGTTACATTCAAGTACTTGGGTACCATTTCAAGAATTCAAGGAGGTCTGGGAACACTGGAAAACTTTCTTCATCTTTGTGGCAGATAGGAGGGTATTCTTCACGTTAAGTTGCTCTGGAATTGATGGTTTATGATAAAGTAAAGGGACTTTCCTTAAGTGCCTGCTCTTTTGTAGATCATAATAATGCAAAATGACTCACCGTGCGTTTCATATGGTTATCTCTCTGGCTGGCTCGCTGCTGCCCTCATATTCCTTCATCTCTCAACTTGATTAACTCATAAGGGCATTTTATGGTTATTTAGTACCACGATGTGACTGGTCTCTTTGGAAGACTCTGTAGGCAAAAAACTCTATTCTGTATGAGTAGAAAAAGGGAAATTTAACCCTGAAAGTGAATAAACATTAGGAACTTGCTTCTGCCAGACAGTGGCACACTGAACGTCAGGTCATTCCTTATATAGTTGTGTTGATGATATGGGTTCTGTTCTTTTTCCTTTTTCCTTTTTCCTTTTTCCTTTTTCCTTTTTCCTTTTTCCTTTTTCCTTTTTCCTTTTTCCTTTTTCCTTTTTCCTTTTTCCTTTTTCCTTTTTCCTTTCTTTCTGTCTCTTCCTTTTAATTTCCTTTCTTCTTTTACTTCCTTCCACCCAGCCCAAAGCAAAGATCTAGAAGCCATGGTCTTGTTCTAAGTGTGGAAGCTGGCTCCAAAACCAACCAGATCTAACCTTGTTTCAGTTTTAAAACCTTGCTGGAGGGAGCCAGAATCCCTTTACTTAAATGATTTAATTTGCAAGCAGTATGAATCATGCAGCAACTGCACAAGCTCTGGCTAGCATATATTGTACATATGTTTGTTCTTTAGGCAGTAAGAAGAGAATACAGAACTGGAGGTCATTTGAGTTACAACTACTTTGGGGGATTTTTTTTTTTTTTTTTTTAACATTCCTTCTAACAAATGCAGTTTAAATGGGTTTGTTTATATGGCATGGAATTGAAAAGGCCCAAACTAACCAGGCTTTGCACAATGTGGCCTTCTTCCAAATTAATCTAAAATATTTTAATCCCTCTGGAGTTTCTTTATCCTCTGCATCTGTGCTATAGTGGAGACACATTTTTAACATTTCTTTGAGGAAAATTACCTTTCTTTCCCTCCAACTGTACTCAGCAAGGTCAATGGAGCACTGTTATATGCTATTTAAACATCTGAGATTCATCATATATCTGCACACCAGAAAGAATCATCATAAAAGGTCTAATGAATTCCGACTGCTAGCCAAGCAAGGGAGTTCCCTTACGGATACCGAGTATTAGAAACAAAGAATACATGCAAAAATACAGTTTTTTACACTTTAGCTTAATGCAATTAAGAATTGAAGTGCCCCTTACTAAGGGGGCACGGAATGTTTGTGACCCCCAGAATAATTTTGGCAAATCAAACTCTGTTCAAGCCAAATTCTGAAGTTGTTACATGGGCCAAGATGGTTGCTGGGTCTGCCTGGGAGTAAGGGGCCTGCTTGCCCTGGGGGACCAGCCGTGGCCTGAGCAGGAGCCTGGAGGGGCTTCTTGCTCCTGGGGAAGGAGATGCTCCGAGTCACAGTCAAGCTCCAGAGCCCTCTGGCTGTGTGCCTACATTTGGTTTTAAGGCCTTTTTGTTTTCTAATTCAGTAGCAAGTTTATGGGACTGAACTTATTTTATTACCTAGGAACTTGAAATACTGAGGGAGGCCTAGGTGGTGGGTTTGTTTTTTTTTTTTTATATTTCAATTTTTATAAAATTATTTTCCAGGCATTTTAAAAGCCAGTGCACCTCCTTCAGCTGCCAGTAGTTCCAGTCAGTCTGAAATGGCCACAGGGAGCAGCTACAACTCTGATGTTTTGGAGGTTTTATCTGGGAAACTGTTATAGGGGGTGTTTTAATCTGAAATACTGTTCTATAACTATTATACTCTTATAGATGACACCAGGGCTGGCTTAATACTGGAGTTTATTCTAGACTCATTCTTCATGTGAATACTGCTAGGTCATGCAGTTCAGAGAGCTTTAACAAAGTTCAAGTAAGCAGTTGAACCTCTGATGGAAAAACGATATGCTGAACACCTCATTTCTGTGAAGGCACAGGGTTTTTACCCCAGTGTTTTGTTGATTTTTTCTTGCTACTGGAGTCCTGCAGGGGCTCCAGAGAAATGAGCTTCTCTGTTAACCTGCTCCAGGCTGGTGTTGGCCTTGTCCTTAATCCCATTGTGCTCTACTTTTCCCAGCTGTAATGTACAGGTAACAGTGCTGGTCTCCTGCACCAAGGGGATGCAGGGCTGTGGGCTGATGTGCCAGGATAATGATGGTCTGAATGAAAGCATCTACTAAGATCAATCACCCCAGGCTATCCCTGCCTTTGAATGAAGAACCGTGCCTACCCCAAACACGCTTTCCCCATCTTTTCATATAGTCAGAAGTATTTTGGGACCGTTGCAAGCCATACAGTAATGGAATACATTCCAAGTGCAGCAGGAGACCACATCGGGGGGAAAAACTCATTAAGTGCCAAGGGCATTTCTTTTACTTTTCTTACTGGGACTGGAAAATATTCCCTAAATAATACATCTGGATGTAGAGGAGTAGAGAGGGGAAAGATGAAAAACAATCCTTTAAATTCAGTAGGAGCCTACTTTAATGGCTTGTTTAATCTGCCAGCTGGCACAGTGTTGACTTCTTGCTACACATTCTTTAAGGAGACCTATGTAGTTCTTGGAACCAAGTTCATATTAAGTTGTAGAAACTTAAATATTAATAAATTGGCAGGACTGCTTTTTGGTGCTTAATAGAAATCAAGAAACTGCTTAGTCATCTCCAAAGATATTTCTGTCTCCTTTTAAATGTAAATACCAAAATAATATGGACTTAAAGCAGTAGCAAAGATAGTAAAAATCTGTTCTGAATATGTGCCCTCTCTGAAGTATGTGCACATCCTTCAGACTTTGCAATCATATGTGTTCCTCTTCCCTATAGAACACTTCGCTTTGGGCAGAGTTTTTCTAATGTCATTTGTGACATCATTTGGTTTCAAAAAAGCACATTATGGGTTTGTGTCTTCTCTGACACTCCTTGGCCAGGAGAAGAACCGGTGCCATCTTTATGTGGATTTTTATTTGGGGTGTCTTGCAAGTGGTATCACTTAATAGGTGCTCTAGGGTATATAGAACATGTATTTTATATGACTGTAAGTGTTCATACTTTTGTTTTTTACCTGGCTTTGTGTGAAGGTATATGGGTGCAAACAAGCGCAAACTTGAAGCATAGTGTCAGCTATATAACTAACATTTATACTTTCTGTTCCTAAAAAGTTAGGCTGCATCAAGAAGCATGTCTTCTGTTTTCAATTACTTTCAGCATTGGAAAACCAAAGGAGAAAAGATTTAACTGCAGACCAACCTGTCTTTTATATTTAAGGAATCCTTTAATAATATCTGAAGTGACACTTGTCAGTATTTACAAGTCGTAAAGGTTTGATTTGGTCCAGGTAAGCACTGAAAAATCTGGCTAGTTCACTCATGTTTACTTATGAATTTCAGGTCTGGCTTTTATTTTCTTTATTCACCTTAAGGGTGTGAACTATTTTCAGGTTTTTTATCCGGAGTATGGATTGTAAAAATCCTTCAAGTTTTGCAAACATAATGATCTGGGATTTTAGTTTGATCCTTCTCCGTACGTCTTTTCCAGAGTCTATTTCTTATTTCAGACCTCTTTTCCCATCGTTGCCTTCTGTTCCCTTGCCATCCTCATACTTTTTTCCATGTATTTAATAGGGTATCCTTGCAGAGATTGTCTCACTATTTTTGTACTCCACTCCCTTAGAGCCATCAGATGTGGTGAGTTGTGAAGCATCCATCCACCATCACCACGTTTTGGTGCACAAAGAAGGCATAAGATTGGAAGTCTGAGCTCAACAATTATTTTTTTTTCTAGCTAGTCGATAACTAAAGATGAGGTGACTGAGTTATGAAAAACAATTTGCCTGGTAATCATAGGCTGCTTTCCTATTTGTAGAGCATTTACAAACAGATTGGAAGTTTTCTTCCCTTCCTTCCCCTTTAACCTTTGTATTTATGATTTTGGCCAACACTGTGTACACATACAAACCTGCTCTGTGTGTTGACTGTCAAAAATGTGCTTCATGTGCATTCAGTGCCCAGAACTTAGACTGTGAGCAGAGCCATGAGTGCTCCGTGTCTCATTCTGAGCTGGGTGGACCTAACATGGCAACAAGGGAGGCTGGAGGAGACCACATAGGGGTTTTGAATCTTTAGGGAAAGGTAACAGATAATTCGCAGTACAGATATATATTTTTTTTCCATTTATTTTTTGAAGGAAAATTAAACATTTGCTTTTCTGGACCACACAGACATTGTCTAAGGCACTGTTCCTAAAAAAATTAAACAACTGTAAAATTTATTGGCTTGATACAGTGCTCAAGCCTAACTTTCCTTTGTCACGTTAATACACAGTAAGTATGCATGTCTGTGTGCTCTCAGTATTAAGTGTGCAGGATACTGTCAGGTCTCACCTGTCTTGTTTAATTGCCTCTGAGCCAGGTTCTGTTGAAAGTTTTGAGGATGCTCTTCCCCTGCAGGGCGAAGCAGTGCATACAACATACAGTATCATACATATCAGTAACATACAATGTTACTGATGCATTGCTGTCATGGTATTTGCTGGCAACAAGTATTTGTGCCTGAATGTCTTGATAGCAGTCAGATTATTGTCAAAATTGTTTAACAGCTTCTCTGTGTGAGTTTCATGAGGGGAGCTGGCAATATCGTAATCTTTCTGTAGCAGGTTTTGTGCTGGCTCATGCACAGCATGAAATTCTGTCATCTTGCCTATTGATTTTTTTTTTTTTCTTTTTGTTGTAAGAGAGCCTCACTGCTGCTGGGTCTTCTGGTTTGGTGACGTTGCGTTAGTCTTTCCTTGCTTTCAGCTAAACTTAGCATAAAGTCAGGTCTGTGATGTAAACTTCAAATATGGCAAATGGTTTGACGGGCATCTATTTTGCGGTACGCTGTTTGAAATGCCCTGTCAAAAGGCTCCATTTTTGCTGCCCTGCTTTACCTCTTTAAAGCTGGCACTGACCTCACGCTTCGGTTTTCAACCAAAATGACACAGAATTGCTGCTCATTAGAGACAAATTGATACAGCTACTTGGCAGGAAAGAATCTGGGCTTCATTTGTAAAGATGACTTTAAAAGCGTGAGCTGGAAAAGCCCAGTAGAAATTTCTGCAGCTGGATCCATTCCTGGTGGAATTCCACAGATTTCCATGATGTTCTGCCATTGAGTAATTGGACTTTCAGCTGCAACGTATCTATCACGGTGACATGCATTATGTCTGTACAAAGTAAGTGTACAGGTACTGGGCGGGAAGATGAATTAATTAAAGTTCAAGAGCAACAGGAACGACCTTTAACATTTATCATTCATTTCTTCTGAGGAAGTGGTTGGATTCAAAATACTTAGTGTCTCTTAGGGCACAGCTAGTAAGATCAGCAAATCGAAGAACTTTTAGGGGTGTGGTTTTGTAGTTTTTCTTTTTTCTTTAAAAATGCAGGGATGATGACTAAAACTTGGTATTGTTGCTTATCACTGGTTCAATAGAGCAACTGAGACCCCTCAACTCTCATTAGCGTTTATGATGCCCAGCACTAGGCAGCCCTGGATCCTAGGATTGCATGTTTTAACAGGAAAAGAAAAAGGGTTGAAAATACAAAAATGCAGCCACAGTAAGCTGGCTGCATTGTATCTTCATATTATTTTCTATTACTTTTTTATGACTGACTATGTAGCTTAATATATCATGATTTTGTATTTTGAAATGTGTTCCAGAAATATGTGGAGTTTCAAGTCTGGCTGAGTGAATGTTGCTGTTGGAACCTTACCTTAGACTTGCTCAAACATTTTATTATTTTTAACAGCGTTACCTTAGCTTTTTAATTCAGAACCTGAGCGATGCAGAGGAAGAGTGTGAATAGAGTGATAAAACATTCACGAGACCTACTTGGACACAAATAAGTTCAGACAACATGTTGTTGAAACAGTGTGTGTGAGCACGAAGGCCAACAGTGGTGGTGCAAGGGTAGGACAATAGAGGAACACCAAATGAGAGGGCTGGGAGCAGAGTGGCAGAAGTCAAGGAGGCAGAGAGGCACAGATACTTCCCATCCTTACTTCTTGCTGGCCCTGATCAGCTCCTTGGCTGGAGGAGGAAGCTTTTTCGTAGTTGTGGCAGCTTCTTCTGCCTGTGTGATATTCTTCCCCGTGCTCTGATTTTTCTCTAGTAGAAATCAACGGGAGAATTGGCATTGCCATTTACAGGGCAATAGGAAATACGCTCTCTTCTTTAATATGCCTTGATCATCTGAGCTGGACTTAACCTGTTTCTTAGTAATTCTTTTCTGCTCTTTCCTATTCTTAAGAAACAAATAGCTCCTGACTGGAAGGCATTGGCATGGGCCCTGCTTTTCTGTTCTTTGAGATTTCAGTGAGAGATGAAGCTGGCCAACAGCTGGGCCATTGCCACAAGTGTCAACAGTTGGGCCACAGATTTGGAACAAAGCATGCAGGAGGAATAAATGCATGATGTGGGCGTTCTTGTGATTAGATTAACATGGTGAAGCTGAAGACCTTCACTGGTAGAAGCAGGTAAAAGACAAGGGTAACTACTGAATTATAAACCATGAACCTACTTCCCAGTGTCTGAATGCAGAGGAAAAATGAATGCAAGTCAGACTTCATTTCTGGACTAAGCATTTTTACAAACTGTTTTGTGGACTATAAAATCCCTTCAATTTCAATGTGCTTTGTTCTTTGAGATAGAATTCTCATTGTCATTACCTGCGATATCTTCACTTATGATTAAGCAGGAGTAAAGGGCAATGCAGTTTTCAGCTGCCCTTTGTATCTGCAGCAAAGGCTAAGTATTTCCTCAGTGATAATGATATGAGCAAAAATAATTTGCTTCCCGCTGGTAAGGATTGCAAGAGTAAAAGGAATTCGGCTTTTATGTGTGTGTGCACAAAGCTATGAGAGGATGAAGTAGCCTGGTATGGCCATAATCTGAGATCACACCAGTTTCCAATGTGCAGGGAAAGCTCACTGATCTTTCGTAGCCTATATTAAATGAATTTGGCCTATGAGGGTGGAATCCAGTCCTGATTGAAGTCTCTGGGAAGTCTGCCAGGGATTCCAACAGGACCAGGATTTCAACTCTAGTCTGTATATGAATAATATTTCAGTATCTTCTGATCTTTGGGGACGACATATTTGAAATACTTCAGAGGACACTTGAAGGGGAGAGTCAAGGGTCAATCCTTCTAACATGAGAACCAGCGGCTGTGCCAGCGGCTTCCAGCTATGCCTTGTTTCTTCCTTTGTCTGCTAATGGGAAATGATAGACAAATGTCACTGAGATCAGGGGTGGGACCAGTATATGCAAATCCAAATGTCAAGAGAAAGCTCTGCCTGGCCCTTATGTCAATGTGCAGTAGGAGAAAGATGAGGAAGGAAGTGGGAGGAGTGGAAATGGCATACACTTAGCCTGTCCAAGAGAATAGAGACAAATGGGACTTTCCATTGCAACTGAGTGGCTTTGAGATGATAGATCCCACTGCCGCATGCTTAGAAGTGTATTGCAGTGTTAGCAGCAGCACACTAGATGTTTGTTAACACCTCTGGGATGGTGCAGCTCTGTAATAGCCCTTCCCCAGTGCTAAATTAGATCATGGATATGAGAGATGGACCTGAGCAGGTATTTAAAGCCATGGGTCTTTTAGTTGCAGACCCAAGGAGTGAACTCTGTGGCAGGGACAATGTCCCACAAAAAGCTCCCTTTCAACACTTTCATGTGGTTCACCTGGCAGCAGCAGGAGCTGACACTGGGCCTGGCACCTGCAAGGACAAGTGTGGCACTCACTGTGGTAACCTATGCTGTAGCCACAGTGGGTGGAACCTGTTCAGCACATGTTTGAATCAAGGGCCTGGACCATGGTGTGGTTCTGTGGCCACCAGTACTCTGCAGAGCACCACCTGGGAATCTCTAATCTACGTAATCACTACATAGCTTCCAAAGTGAGATTTTCTGATGTTAAGTGTAACTGCACTTGGTTGATTTGCCAACGATGAATCTTTCTTGAGAGCCTTAAGAAGTGTGGTCAGATGAAACAAGGCGCAGGCTAGATTGGAATAAAACTGTGTATTCCCGTGAGCTAATGGGATTATTTTGATTTGAGTCCCAAATCAGCTATTCTGTTTGGAAGGAATAAAGCTGCTTGTTACAAGTACATATATGTATGTGTATATATATGTAAAAGAGTTCATTATCTTCAGTGAACATTAATACTTGTCCGATTTTACAGTAACAATTGCAGATGTGGTTTTACATGAAAGGAACATTACAATCAAATTTACTGAGGAAAGAAGGGACTCTTTAAATGTATGCTTTACTATTAATATATATTCAACATTTCAGTTGAATGAAAGAGCACGCATGAGGTGTTACAAAGGACAAATCGATCCATTCAAGTCCACCTGTTGACTTCAAAGTCAAAGTTGCACCTGTTTCTAAAAGACCTGAGTGGCTCTGAATGCTTCTAATGCGGAATTAAAAGAGGAGTGGGGAAAATAATTTCCAAACATTTTCTGAAAAATGTTCATAGAAAACAGATTTATTTGTTTTGATTGAAGATAGATTAAGGAACTGTAATTCTCCCAGATATTGCAGTAGAATGCTTTTCATACCTGCATTTCATGGGTGCCAGATTAAACAAGTCACACTTAGACAATGAGTGTTGCTTACTGAGTTGCTCTCATCAGCAAAAGGAAAGATGCAGAGGCTCTGGTTTCACTTCTGACGTGGAAGAGGTATAAAGAAAGGGCAATGGTAGTCCTAGGGATACAGCAGATGTCATGGTATGTAGCCAGCTGGAGCCAAATATTCTTTGTTCTTCTCACTGACCAGCCCTTTACTGACATTTAAAAGGTCCACACCTGCACACCAGGGCATTGGGACCTGCTGGAAGTCTCAATTCATGTCAAGTTTTAATGAGAGATTTAATTTTTTTTTTTTGTGGGGGTATTACGAAAAAGAAAAAAGAGGACAGGGACAGAATAGCTAAGGTCTTGTGTCACACTTCCATGCTGTATTGAGGACAGGTCAGAAGTCGGAGGTTCACCTGGATGCGTGTAGACAACCTTTGTGTAGTTGGACTTCAAAGTCTTCCTTTTGCTACTCCTCTGTAAGAAAGGTTCAGACAGGATTTCCCTTTATCACCTTTTTTCAGCCCTTCTCTGCAGCAGTCATTTCTACTTGTAGGATATGGCTTTTTCAGTGTTGATGTTACAGTTACATCTAGCAGCTGGGACTGAACCTGGGGCCTGGTTATGCTTTAGCCTTCTGCAAATGCACAGTGGGAAGAATTTGCAATTGGTGGAGATAACATAAGGACTAAGAGGCACAGAATTGACTAAGGCTCAGTCCCTAAGGCCACAAAGTAAATCAAAGGTAGAACCAAACAGGAGTATCGCTGGTTGCTGGGTTCACCCTGAATGCTAGGCACTGGGTCATGGTATCTCATTGGCCTCCTTGTTCTGCGCTGGAGTTCTCCTGGAAATCCTGAAGGCATTTCTCTTTGCGCTGTTCCTGCCTCCTGCTGCTTGGGATGTGGAAGGGAGGAGAGGAGGGTGGGAGATGCTAGGAACTGGTCATGATTTCCTTTATGGAGAAACCCAGTATTGTCTTTTTTACTACTCCAGTCCTTTTCTGTCCTTCCTATGGTTCTTAAAATTTCTACCAGGTGCCACAGAAACCAAAGGCCAAATCTCCTTGCTCCTCTTCAGGTGAATGAAGCCATGTTCTGCCCTCATTCTTTAATGAAGAATAGGCCCAACTGCTGAGAGTGGGTCTGGTAAGAGCTCTGATCCATGCTCTCTTGCATGGGCAGTCATTGCAGCTTGCAATCTGCCTAGCAGTTGTCTGCATGAAGTTTGCCCTGGGTAGATGTGGTGCTTAGGGTCAAGGTTTAGTGGTTTTGGCAGTGTTAGGTTCATGGTTGGACTCGATCTTAAAGGTCCTTTCCAACCTAGACAATTCTATGATTCACGACACTGGAGCAGCGAGCGATCCCCTGTTAAGGGAACAGGTATGACTTTCAGGCTCTTTGGAGCTGAAGGTCACCAGGAGGAAATCTGCAACTGTTTAATTGTACTGGGAGGGAAGCGAGATGGCATGGGCTTGCACAATGCTGTCACCAGCTGTGGCCAGCACAGAGCTCTGTGGAACACACAGCCGTGCTATATTAGGGAATATGCTCTGGCTTGGAGTTTCTTGGCTCAACTAGGTCGAAGCTCGTGCAGAGGCTCAGCATAAACATGGCAGTCTGGGAGCTTATTCAGTGTAATGGAAAGGTGACTTGCAGGTCTTGAAAGAAAGACATTTCTGTTTGTTAAAGACCCGAGTAGCAGTTTGCATTTTCACTTGCTTGTTACCAGTCTAGCTCGTCTGTTTGTAAGCCCCCCTGTATGCTGAGCCGTCTCTGAAATCGGTGCTCGGAACAGGGTGAGGACAGTATTAAATCTGAGCCAGAGCAAGAGGTTATTTTGCTCTCCACACTGGAATTATACAGATATGTGGTTGTGTGTGTATTTCTATCTAGCCAATTTATTGTTTGTTTTGAAAGAGCATATTCCTGTTAGTTTTTATTAAAATATTTTGTCATATATTTACAATTACTGTGCATTCCTCTGATTTTCCACCTTGACGAAAGCTGAAAGAAGACAAAATTTCAAACTCTCTTACGGGCTGAGACATAAAGAGAAGTGGGATTTGCATGTGTGTGTTTTGTACCAGGAGGGATTAAATGTGACTGTCCTTGAAGGAAGCACTGTTTAGCAAGACGATGAAAAACTCAACAAATTTTAGCAATAAACCATAGTCAAGTGATGATCAAAGGCCCTATGTGAAGTGCAGAGATGAAAAGGAGAGACAGACTGGTACTGCTTTTGAAATGAAGAATGTTTTTGCAGGGAGATAGTATTTGCCGGGCACATTGCTGTAGTTCTGGTTCAAGTAATATGGCAACGCTGGTAAATGTTGGAGGTAAGTTATTTTGCTTATCAGTCTTCTCTTTGTCTTTCTTAGCATTTCTTCAGGAAGACCACAGGGTTTATCAGACATCCTGTGATCTAAAGGTTCAGTCTCAGAATCAAAAGAGATAGGGTCTCCTTGAAAAGGCCCTTGTATGTGAGGCTGTGCAAAATCTGACGTCTTGAGCAAGAATTATCTTCAGTAGTTTTGGAGAGGTATTTTAAAAAAACCCAACAAAACGAAGGTCAAAGATCTTTGTAATATTCTTCCATAGATCTTTCTTCGGAGTCTGGTGTTGGAAAACTCCTTAGAGTTCACTTCAGATTCTTTCATTATTATTTCAGTTGTGTAAAGGTTGAGAAGATGCTGAGCATCTTCTTTTGAGGTAGAAGCAACAAAATTATAATTTTTGTGGCGTACCTTTTCACAGTTCAAGAGTAACCTATATTCCAGTAACTTGCATACGTGTGTGGATGTCAGGGGAATGGAACCGGACAGATAGTTTCAGGTATCTACTTCTATTTGCTAATATATATATATGTATTTCTGCTTCTTTAGAATTTACTGATGACTTCTAGTTGAATTAGGTGAAAAGCATCCCTGGAAATAATTCAGAGAAAAAAAAAAAAGAGATCAAAACATTTTCCATCATACTTTGAAAACCAAAATTTTTATATTTACAATAAAATCAAAGAACTTTTTCTGACACAAAATTATTAAAAATATGTAATAGGATAAGAAAAAAAGCAGCACTCAAAGAGTAAAAAAAAAATTATTTGCACAACTGGGAAGGTCACACTGAGAGACATTTTCACATTTGGCTCTGAAGGCAGGCCCTGGAGTGGAGCTGGGTGGAGTGTTACATTTTGTCCCTGAATGTTTCCACTCAAGAACAATTTGAATTTTTAAAAAAGAAGCACCAAAATGTGCATCCTCCCAAAAGAAGGTTTGTAGAAAATTCTTCAAATAATTGGTACCTTCCTCTGTAAGCAAAGTAATTTTTTAATCTTCTGAGAGTCAAGGACACTCTGAGAAACTCTGACTTTATACTCTCTTTTTGTGGAATAGGAAATATTTTTAGAGAGAATGATGAAGTTATAGTCTAGCAGTTTTCAGAGACTGAAAGATAACGCAGCATTTTGTGGAAGACAGTGAACAGCACTGAGTACTTGACTTCTTCAAGCAGACCTTCTAGCTGATGACTCATTTTCTTGTGCTGATATGGTTTTGCTAACTAAAGGTCGTATTCTTGGCCTGGCCTCCATTTCCCAAGTGCCTTCCCCATTTTTGAGAAAAGGATTTGGCTTTCAAGTCATCTGAATGCCATGAAATGTCTGGACCTCAGTCCTTTGAGAGGAGACACTGTACTCTAATAAACCCCACACATCCTCCCAAGATGTCCATCTATCGGATCTTCATCGAACAACAGAAAAGCACCCTGTAGATGGAGAAAGGCTTGTTTCATCAGAGAACTTCTCCCGACTGCTGTGCAACCTCCCCTACACTCCTGGGAAGGAAAGAGGGAAGGTAGAACACAAATAGTTCTGTGTTGTTATTATTACCCTCCTCAGCTTTTCTCATGAGGAAGAGATCTTGAACTTTTGGAGATGAGACAATGTTGAGGACCATGTAGTAAGAGGAAAAGGTGAAGGTATTGGCTGGGACATTTGGAGAGGGGATGGGGGAAAGATGAGTGCACAGAATCTGGAGCTGGGGTGAGGGAAGCAGTGTACATTAATCAGGAGATATCAGAGAGAGGGATGTATCTGGCTGGGTAGGAAGTGTTGAAGATGCAACTAAATCAGATGTCATCCATGGGGACCTCCTTTGTGGAGGTCAAGTGGGGAAAAAACCTTCAGGATTCTCAGTTCTAGCACAAGTGTCAGCCTAACAGTCAGCTCTTTATATTTTAAACCCTGACAGTGACTCTGCTCCACAGACTAAACGCTGCTGCCTGGTGCAGCCTTCGTTCATGTGGACATGGTCATCTGCCCTCTCTGCACAGAAACCCAGCACGCTGCTTCCAACTTGCTCTCTGTAGTGTAACCATTCCTCCTTTGATCCTCCTCTCCCAGCCAGGGGGAACCACATCAGTCCTGCAACTCATGGGCCCTCTAGCAAAGGAACTGAGGTGGGATTTAACTGCACATGTAGGCTGAGATGAGAACACTTCTCTGGAGAAAATGGCACATTTGCTGTTCGGTGTTCTTCAAGGGGTACAGGGTGGTAAGAGTAAACAAAGAGAAGATTTGAAAAAAATGTCTTGTTACAACTTGTTTTTTATATATACTAATTGTGCATTCAAAAAAAAAAAAAAAGCACCAGCAGCAATTGTAAAGTCATTATCAGATTTTGCAAAGTTAACATTCCCTTTGAACCTCCACAAAACAACCCCAGCCAGCCAAACACGAAGAAAGTCAAAACAACAGCAACAACAACAACATTTTAAATCCCCCAATCCAGGAACGCATTAGAAAGAAAAACACCCCTAGGAAAAGTAAACTAATAAAATAACCTTCGCAAAAACCCTGCCCTCAGCAACGTTTTAATCCAAAAAAAAAAAAGGGGGTAGAAAAAGCCACGGATTCCCTTAAGTTATGAGAGGCTTCGCTGCTGCCAGTGATTTTTATGGGGAGGGCGCTTGGACGCGGCACCGGCGGGCAGGAATATAAAGCCACAAGACAGATCTGCATCTGCAGCCGGAGCGCTTCGAAATAATTTACTAAATGCACCTTGGCTTTGTTTCCTTTAAACGGCGAGCGGTTCAAACGCCACCTCTGAAAATTTCAGCCCGCGTCTGCACGCTGGCTTTCTCTGCGGCGTAAACGGCCGGTTTTGCACACACGGGCTGGAAAATGTTTTTTTGGGGAGGGGGAATGTAAAAAGGGG
>NW_015090800.1:3362818-3421926 GCF_001431845.1 Calidris pugnax | reverse complement strand
CCGAGGTTGGAAATCCTGGGAGTGCAGCGCCTAGGCTAGGATTGCAGAGGAAGCTGAGGCCTCCAGCCCTGCACAGGAAGCAATCTTAGAGCAGGCCTTAAATGCCAGATTCCAGGCAGAGTTTAACTAACCACTGACAGCTCTGTAAACAAAGCAGGGACAAAAAGAGAACAGCTTTCCCTTTTCTGGTAGTCATTTTTGGTTTGGGGGCTGCAGGGGGAATTCTGTAATACTCGGCTTGATGGGATATAAACCAAGGCTGGAAAGGCTTTGTATATGAAGAGCTGTAAAGGGGAAAATATTTCATGGACTAAATCATAAAGAAGAAGGTAGGGCGCGGGGAAAACGCGTGGATTAAACTACAAAAAAAATATTGCTACTTTTGGTTCTTTGAGCAGGATTTATACATAGTTTGGCGGCTCCTGGGTGGTATTTAAAAGCTGCGGCTTATTTTCCTTCTTTTCTTTTCTTTTCTCTTCTCCTTCTCTCTTCTTTTATCTTTTTTTTCCCCCCTCTTCTTTTCTCTTTCTCCTCTTCTCTCTTTTCTCTTACTTTTCTTTCTTTTCTCATTTCCTCTTCTGTTTCTTTTCTCTTTTTTTTTGAAGGGGGGTGGGAACGGAGAGACAAGGACTAACTTTTGCAAAGCTTTTAATTATCTGTGCAACTAAAGAAAATGAGAAATCTCGTTGCGGAGCTTTTACTGCTTCCAGTAAAAAAAATATGGAAGCTTAAAGTTAAAATCCTGCTGAATTGTTGCTTTTGTTTGTAGAAAAGACCTGTGACGTTACAAATAGCTAGTCTGCGGCTAGCAGATGTATACAGTTCTTACTTAAAGCATGTTGATTTCATTTTAACTAGGAAACTAAACGCAGGCATGGGCTATGTTTATCCTACAAGGCATTTCATTAATGTTGTTTATCTCAACAATACTGAGGAAGTTAAATTTTTTGATGGGAAAGGAAAATAGTTACAGTGAAGTTAAGAAAGCAAAACAAAACTAAATGGACTCGGTTGGTTAAACGCACCCATTGTGTTTTCTCTCTCATCTAAGTGGTCATCTCCCTTTTAGATTTGGATCTTTCCAGAGCTCTGAACACTTGAACACCCACCATGGATGACTTTGAACGCCGCAGAGAACTCAGGAGGCAAAAGCGTGAGGAAATGCGCCTTGAAGCAGAGAGGTGAGGTGTTACGTATGGAAAATGGTGTCGGTGGCTTGCCTTTGATTAGCAGTGGCTTTGAGGATTTCTGTCTTAAATTCCAAAGTATACTACAGCTAACCAAAGAGTCCTTGCTAACAATATGTACAGGTAAACAGCTTTGGTTAAAATTGTTGGAGAGGCTGGATGTCGGGGGGGTCTAGTGTCTAATTCCCTCAGGCTGCTGCAAATACTCTGCCTTCTAGTTATTTTGTTATATGGATAAATGTAAACAGTGAAGGTGGACTATGGCCATGTGAATTGATAGGAAAACTCATGCTCAGATGCCATGTGAGTCTGTGCTGTGCAGAAGGATTGTGCTTGTCTTTTCAGACAGAGCTAAAATTATATCAACTAAAAGCTGAGATATGCTTGGTATAGGTGGTAAAGCATATCTGTGAATTGTCTGCCACTGCTGTGCAATTGCTGTTGTGTTTGTACTGCTTCTCCCTTTTTATTCATTTATAGCCACTTTATGTGAGCAACAAGGGCAGCGTTTGCTATCGGTTATTACAGATTTACTTTGGTGCAAATGAGAACAGAACTTGACGTGGGTACAATGATGTCAATTTATGAAAGAAGCAGCGTGAAAATACTGGGAATGACATTTTATTTAACTAACTCCATTTTACACCTGTACAGTTCTGTTTGCTGTAATGGAATTTCCCATTATTTACACTGGAGTTAGCAGGGAGAAAGTCAGGCTCCGTTTTTTATTTTTTGGTAATGTTGTCTTTGATACAAAGATTTGATTTAGTTTATTAACACTGCAGTGATTTTTAAAAATATGGAACTTAGGTTCAAGCACTTTTTGTTCTCATTTTTGTATTTAATTTTAAATACGGACTTTATTTTAATTTCTGATCTTTCCCGTGCGCTGACAAAACCATAATGTTACAGATTCTGAATGCTGTAGGTGAAAATAGGTTTTCAGTTTTAAATGGCAGTCAGCAGAATGCAATACCAGATCTATTTTGTATGACTGCTTTGAGCTTATTTAATAAGGCCCTGCTGCATAAGCAGGGCTCTGTGATGGACATTAATGGTACCTGGGGGGAAATCCTGTGCAGATGAGACGCAATAGCCGCCTTTCTTTCCAAAAGGAGTGTTGCCAGGCAGAGCTGGGTATGTGTGCTCTCACCAGGCTCTGAGCTGAACCTGAGAGCTCCGGAAAAGGAGCAGCGTTGCCTGCAGATAAATAAACTCATGCAAAGTGTGGTGGCCAAAGGGAAATGAGGCCACCGCCTCCCTTTGCAGCCATCACCTGGTCGGTGACCTACCCCAAAAGGCAGAGGAGCAAATGTCCTGTGGCACTGAGCTGCCTTCTCATCCCAGAGGGTTTCCTCCTGGGCTTGGGGAGATATATTTTTGTTGGGCAGCGGGAGAGGGATTGCAGAGCTTGTGCCAGTGAACGGTACAGCACTCAGTATTTATATACTTCTAGCATAATTCTGCTTTAAGAAAAGTCTTTTTTTATGGAAGGGCAGAGGACTTAGGGTTTGTTGCTAACAGAGGCCCTGGGCAGCCTGTGGAGGATGCTGGGGGGTGGGAGGGTGTAGTCCAGGAGGTGTTTTCTGCTTTGGAAAAATGTCACTTGAACTTCCCCGTGAAGGCATCCAAGATCTTATGTGAGTGTGCAGAGGCCGTGGGGTGGCCTGGGCATTGGTGACATGGCGTGGCCAGCTTGCAGGGGCAGTGATAGCCATGGTGGGGGAGGATGGGGATGAGGGTACTCTGCCCTTGTCACCATGGAAGCTGAAATCCAGGATTTCAGGTTGTGTCTGTAAGTCACTGTGATTTTATGCATTGGCCCAACTCCTCCGATCCCTGATCGCTCATGGGGAAACTGGAGCCCTGGGGAGGCAAAAGCCACCAGCAGCAACTCGCTGGTGTCCCTCAAAGGAGCCATCCCCAGGGAGCCCTGCCGGCCACCAACAATACCTGCCCATGCCTGGTGGGGACGCCAAGAGGTTGGGCCAGAGAGTGATGGCTGCTGATATGGGGAAACCACCCTCTCCCCACCCACTCACCCACCCAGGCCTGCTTTTGGGGAGTGTTTTTGCCACATCTGGGGTGGCTTTGCTGGGATTTTGGGTGTTAAACTCGGTGGAGGCGGCAAGCTGGGTGGCAGCCTGGTTGGAGGAGAAGGGCTCGGGCCTGTCCTCCCTGTTTTCTGCCGGATGGCTGCAGAAGCACTCCCTGCCCTTTCCCACACATTTTGAAGGCTTTTTAGCAATAAATTGCTGTACTCTAAATCTTGCTGTACTCCCTCTGCTGCTGCCAGCGTCAAGCATTCAAGTACCATGAGTCAGACCCCTTAAAAGTCACAAGACTGCTTTAAAAAAAAAAATCTCGAGATCTTCAAAATAATTTAGTCTGGCCTTTTTTGTTTTTGGTTTGCCTTAACAATAACAGAGCCTGATTCTCAGGTTCAGATGCGGCTCTGGGAGCTGGGACCTCCTGGAACCTGCCCCCAGCAGGGGTGGCAGCGGGGAGGAGCTGAGCATCCACCCCCGTTGCATTGCGCTGCTCAGTTATTAACAAATGAGGATGTCACACTGGGTTCTTTTTTTTGGTGAATTCCTATTTTTAGGGAAATTTTAGGGATCTTCTTCACCTTTAAAAATACGACTTCAACGTGTTTGTGTACATCTCAACCCACAGCAAACTGCTCGCCAGACCTCCCTCTGTCCGAATGCTTGCAGGTGTTTTATCAAGTGAATTGTGTGGTCGGTCCTAAAGAGCAGCATGGAGGCTAAAAATGTTTCATCAGCTCTGAGCACTGGTACCTGCTTCTTAGGCATGAGGGCATTTTCCTGCCAGTCCCATCATGGGGCTGTAGCCATGCTATGGGAAAACCATTGCTGGTTGTGTAAGCATTTCCAACGGGAGGCGAACAGGCGGATGATGACGTGTAGGCTGTAACATGTTTTCTAGGTCTCCCAGACACTGTTTAGGCTTCTTTTGAGTTGAACAGTAAACCCAGAAGTGCAAGCAGCCGTATCAAACTGCAGTATTTGTATCTCAGCCAGCTCCAGTGACGCATTTTGCCGTTTCCTGGGATAAAGGCACAGGGAAAGCCTGTCTTCCCAGCCTGACGCCTATGCCCAAAAGAGATTGAGGGGTGAAGATGCCTTGTTGCAGCATGGACTCATGTACCACATGCCTGAGAGGGAGTGACTTGACCTTTTGGTGTCTTTCTTAGGGGCCAGAGGCTGTGTGAGGAGCGGTCAGGATACATGTGCTGTCAGCTTCCCAAGTGTCAGTCATGCTGGAGCCACTCGTGTCCAGCCACTGATGTCTAATGTTTGGACATGCTTAGTGTGAGTTCAATCCTGGAAGGCTGATAGATTTTGTGTTCTGGATGGTTTTTTCTATTAGAAAGCTGCTGGAAATGCTGCTTTGTTGTGCTGTGTAGCCCTGGCATTCTGGGTTGATACGTTTCGGACTGATCCCGAGGAGTGGCTGGTTTTGTCTTTTAAAGACCAACAGTGCTTTTCACCTCTGGTATGTGCTTTGGCTAGTAGTTCATGCTGTGGCAACAGAGACTAAGATTGCCACCAACCCAGAAAGCTAGTGGTTAATTTGGCATTTTAAGCTTTTACCATCTCAAGGTATCCCACATGTCCTGGATTCCCCCCACGGGCTTGATGTACCACCCAGAAATTTTCTCCAGCCAGAAATTTTTTTACTATTTTTATTTCTTTGGGATCTCTGGAGGCCTATCAACATGTTTGGACTAGCAGTGCAGACCTGTCTAGGGGGCATGTGGCCAACAGCAGGCATATGGGGCTTTGTCCAGCTTTCTCCCAGGCTGTCAGATTTATTGCTTGCTCTCAGGCTGGCAGGAACCCAGCAGCTCTTGTACCTCATGGGGGGAACCAGGATTTCCAAGCATAGGCTGGGAAACCCAGGACAAAGTGTGGCAGTGTTCACTGTGCCTGTCTGCTAGCATTTTGCACGTGATTCGTACTGATCAGATGCAAGGTCAGGGAACATAAGACCCTACCAACCATAGATGGGATGTGCTATGTCTCTAACTGCTCCGTGGCAAAGCCAAGGCTTTATCCTGCTCCTCAGAGCCAGAGGAAGTCCTGCACCTGGGATGGTGGCTGTATGAAGCCCAGAGGTCCTGGTCCAGAGCTGGCTGAAGTCAGCAGGAAGCTTTCCACCGATTTCAGTGGGCTTTGGATTAAGCCCTACCTGAGTTATTCCAGCCAGATGATTTATAAGACAGTCTCAGTGGCAGCCTTGAAAGAGCTGGATGAACGCTTTCCCTTCCCAGCCACAGGGAACATACCGTGCTGGAGTTATTGGGGCCATCACAGAAATGGGTTGCACTTAACTGACAGGAAAAATCCCGTATGTAATTGAAGCACGGGGGATTGACTTCTTTCAACAAGGGAAAAAACAAATGCCACCTGCTGCTTTGTGCCTCTTCCTAGGCAGTAAAAGATGTTCTCTTGAACAAAACCATCAGGTTTTGTCATTTTGGTGTTGTAACTGACACTGGAAGAATTTAGCCTGGGGCTAGGTAGAGAGCGTGTGTGTGTCTGGAGGGGTGGTGCTTTGTGAATATCCTGCTGATGCACTTTGGTCTGTCACAGCTGCGTGCAGCTGCAGTGAAAAATTGAGGTGAAATGCTTCTTGAAGTGACAATAGACCTACTTCCGTGACTTCAGCATAATTGAGAGCAAAAATTGGCCCCTTGACTCTCTGAAGAATAGCTCTCAGGGTAATCTGTTTAGCACTTCAGCTACAATTTTATGACTAGCTGACTTGCCATTGCCCCAGCAATGTATTTTCACCTCTCCCTGGTGTTGGGGCTCTTTTAAAAATCGTGCTAGGAAGCCGATCCAATTTACTTCATTGCCATACCATCACTACTGCAGACTTGAAGGAGGTCTTAGAGTCATGGTCAGACTGGTGTCCATTCAGCTGAAGCTTAACTTTGAATCCGAATCACAGCTTTTCCCTGTGCAATGCTCTTCTCTAAGGGATTGCAGGTCATTTCACAGGAAAGGAGAGCTATTGGTCATCCTGTTCCTAAAATACAATAAAGGAGAAGTGGCTATCTAGCACCAAGTCACTGGAAAGACTCTTTAAAACTACCATATTACTTCGTGGGCTGCGTAGGATCTCCTAACAGGGGCTACAGATGTCCTGACTAAAGGGCTCACCTCCTAATAGACCAGTAAGATATTACTAAACATATAAGTTTAAGTGGGTAGGGCATACAGAAAAACTGCCATTAAGCTTTATGGTTCCTGATAGCATTAATGACTAAAGATAGTAGGTACAGATTCTTTCTTAGAAACATATTCATCCAACAATTCAATCACAAATGCTTTCCAGTCTCTCATTTAAACAGTTTAATAAGGCAATGTGGTTCATGTTCATGGATGTAGGTTGGGGAATGCTCATAGAAATATTCCAGCTTGCAGGTTGGGGATGGCAGCAGTCTGCAGCAGGTGGAACATCTTCTGGGGTGGCAACTTGCTCAATGCAACTTTAGTTAAAAGAGGACACATACTTAATCCCAAAATTTATCTTGGTCAAACTGAAAGAGAGGTCAAGTGAATTTCAGTCTAGACCTGTGAAGGTAAGTACAGAACCAGCAAGGCATTTAACATGCCATTTGCTGTGCTAGTCCTCCTGCTGGGGCTGGTGTAGCTCAGATAGACATACAAAGGGCTGATTATCCAAGTTAAGATGATAAAAACAGTGTGATCAGCGAGGATATGTCTTTGCAGGACTTAATGAGAAGCCTGTTGCTTATCTTCTGGGTGAGTAAAACAGGACTCATTTGTTGCCACAGTGTCTTTATGTTTCTGGAGAGCAAGGAAAGGTCATTCTTGTCAGCTGCACAAAGTGGACAATTTCCATTCTCCTGTCCAGGAGAATGTTAGGTCAACATGGAATGACTACAAATAGCTTTTGAAATTGCTTCTCATTCCTGCACTGGAGTTATCTCTGGTATAAAATGTACAGTAGTGACAAATGTTAAACAGTGTTGAGAGTTTAGGAAGGAACATAGATGGTTCCTTTTTAGTTATCTCCTAGTTCTTGAAACACTAGGACTTGACCATGTTCTGTTCGCAAATGTCTGGTTACATTTTTGTGAAGAGTTTTCAGAGACCATGCTTTGATTCAGGCTCATGTAATGGAATGAAGAATATGATCTTAATACAAGTTTTCACAGACTGTCTGTTTAAATATAAGAGAAACTGGCTGTATATGCCTAACGTGATGTTTCCCAATGTTTGTGATTTATTTCAGAACAGTACTTCCAAAAATGTTCAGCCTCTGTCCTTTTGAGGGCTGCGCTTTTGTCTGGTCCTAGCCTCTTTTGCTACTAAAACAAGAGCTACAGTGGTTTATCTCTCCATGAACTTCATATATCCTGAAGTTCTAAATACTTTGAGGGTTTCTGCTTATCTTTCCGCAAAATATTCATCGTCTGGTAGAGCTGAGACATGACATCTTCTGCCCAGGAGTAAAATATTAAGACAATGAATGAATAAGATTAGAAGTGCATGAGGGAGAACAAATTGAGGCAAAGTGCTCCAGCTGTTAACCTGTCTTCACAACTACCTTGAATTCCAGGACTGACAGGACATATTTGTATTATTGAGGTGAGTTCAACCCTTCACATTGCATTGATCACCTTTTCTACAGTTCTTGGAGCTCATTCTTAACCCAGAAAAGCATGACTAGGTGGCTTATTAAAGTATACCTTACTGCTGTACCTCAAGTGAGGGTGGATAGTAGACAAATCTTTGTGATTGTAGCATTTTAGATGCTGCCGTAGAAATAATCAAACATATGCAAAGCTAAGTAGAGCCCTACCACTTAATTTTACAGCCATTGTGTGTTTTGGACATTATATTTTCTTTAAAGTCCTAATGGAGAGATGTTTTATGAAAGAAGCTTTGTTCTTCCAAATAGCTAGACGTACAGAATATAAGCTTTACTGAGAATATAAGCTTTACTGAGCTAACCCCACTACAATTCCTAAACAGACAACAAAACAGCTCCTTAGTATTTCAGATATTAATCCCATGTATATGTTAATATCATTCTGTAATCTCTGTACTACATCTACTATACCAGCCAAGTATTTAGGAGGAGAGCCCAAATCCAGCACCCAGAGAGTTGGCAAAATGACCTGTCTTTTACCTCTTTTAACAGAGTGGCAGGTTTGCTTTGGAAGCATCAAGGAGTTTGGCAAATTCTTGGGTAAAAAGTGCCCCCTCCAAGCCTATAACCAGGTAACCCACCTACCACCAAAGGGGAGCCTGCCCTTCTGTTTCCTACTGTATTTTTATTAGCTTTAACTAGACTGAAGTCCTTGATGAACTGGATCTTATTTAAATGTCTAATAAATATGAACATTGAGCCACAGCTTTTGGTGACAATTTTAGTGCACACATTTATAAGGACACCATATGAGATGTAATACAACCTGGTATTTTCATCAAGATTTTCAGAATTAGACTGAAGCGTAGGCACTGCACAAAGAAAATCTTGAGGCTGAAGGAGTGTAACCAGTACAGTATAAATGTGTCAATGTCTGTCCAGTAACATTTATGCTGAAGAATAGCATCGCTTTAATATCTTATGGGCAAATTGGCACTATGCAGTCAATTAAGCTAGGGTAGCCTGCAGCACTCTTGCAGCTCTGTGCATCTGTCATTGTACCTTCAAATGGTGAAAATCATATCTGCCATCAGAATTTTCTCATACGTAAGACTTCAGAATCTTGAAATGCAAAAACCTGCATTAACTGAACATTGGCCTAAGGTCTGTGATGGCACAGAGCCTTCAAACATCCTGTATCAGCCACAGCAGAGCAGTGACTATCGATGTGTATGTCCCCTGGAGGCAGACATGGCACCTCAGTTTCCCCCACGGCATTTTCTGTCCCTTGGCAAGGAGTACATCAGCTCTTTATGTAGCTTATCTTCAGTTAACTCAGTGTGGCAGAGACCAAAAGACACTGTCCTAAAACAGCCCTGAATAAAGGAACTTCAGTTCTTGATTCTTGGCTATAATTTTGTCAGACTCTTTTTTTTTTTTTTTTTTTTTTTTTATGGAGGGCACCCCCCGGCTACCTTTAAAAAAATAGCAAATTTTAAAAAAAAAAAAAATAAAAACGCCCCTGACTGAATTACAGCTCTGGATTCAATTGAAGGGTACAGCTGACATCTACAAGACAACAGTGGAGCTCAGCTATTTGCTGGATGAAAGTGGAGGACAGAATTTTTTCACTCTCACGTTCTTGATGAGACCCGTCAAAGGCTCCTCTTGCATTATAACCCTTTTTCTGCCCCCTACAGAACTGCACACGCAAGAGCTAAAGCTGACGCTGCGGATCAGGCCGCTCAGGCAGCTCGCCAGGAATGTGATATCGCCAGAGCAGTTGCCAGAGAACTTTCACCAAATTTCTACCAACCAGGTAATGAAACATTGTGGGGGGGTTTTTTTTTATTTTTTTCGTCTTTTTTTTTTTTTTTTTTTTTTTTTTTAGGCAGGGCAATCCCCCACCTTCATGGATGGGGAGAGCTAGGGTCAGTTGACAGAAAAACCTGCACGAACCGTTGCAAAGTCCTATTAGATTCTTAAACCAGTCTCTCTTCATAAATAAAACCAATTGATGACAGTAAGTGTGTGATTGAGCTCTCAGCTGCTCACTTCCCACATGCCTGATATCCACAGCTAGCACAAGATGCAGGGTTAATGTAGTTCATTGTATAAAGCCTTCTCAGGCCATAGGATGTGTGTACCTCATCGCACAAATGCGTATGCTTACAGAGGAGTTGGCTAAAACTTCTACATTAAACCACCTTCTCTTGATTAAAAGAAAGACCTTATTTAGTTTAAAGAAAAGCAAAAAGAATACTGCACTGTGCCCGTAACAAAAGAAGCTGATGGTTCAGTATCCCTGTATCTTCAAAAATGTTCAAAAAAATATTTTCAGGCAAATACGTTGTGCATTGATATATTCACCTGCAATAATATATCCTATAGCCTGCATGTGCTTGTTGCAAGTGGCTGATGGCACACATCCTGGTGGTCCAGCCTGCCCGCTGAGATGGGATATATGGGGTTTTGATGATTTTTCAGGCAGAGGGTCACCAAGTGCTGCTCAGTTACTTCTCCCAACCCCTGCCGTGCAGGCTGATTGCTAGTGCAGCCCTCCTTGCTGTTGTCTAAGAGGAAGCAAAGTGAGTAGGGCTGCCCTAGTAATGCCCTGTGCTGCCCTAGAGTAACAGAAAAGCAGCACTAAACCCACAAATTTCCAGACTTGGAAACGATCTCTTAACTGTTACATTGCAATGCCTTCTTTTTAATGAATAAGAACATTGTTGAACTTGTTGCTTAATTGTGTCACTATTCTTCAGGGCATTCTGGGCTCAGAATGGTAAAAGTTATTAAGCATGATAGAAACTGCAATTATTACCCAGCAGTGAGACACTTCAAGGAGTGACATGAAAATGAGTTTAGCCAGTGGATTTCTAGATGCATCTGCTTCTCAGTGTGAGTTTGCATTTCATTAACATCTTTATGATCTAATATCTGAAATTAAACCAGATAATCAGAAGATCAGATTTTCCTTTAAAAAGCTGAGGCCAATTTGTTTGCAGGGATAATAGATTAAATGAAGTCAAATGCTAACAAGTTTTACACACGAATAAGCATAGCATGTAAACACTATCAAATTGCTGGCAGCCTGGGCAAAGTTACCCTTTCACAGCTCAGTTCAAAGAACTATAGAGTAAAAGTGTGATTTGCAAATAAAACTCCGAACTGATTTCAACTTGCAGAAGCATCTTTTTCGGTCAATTAGCTCCTGCATTTTTTGGCTTTGTGTCTTTAAACAAAGCTTTAATTACTGAAGATAAATGTTTCTAAGCAGCTCTATTTCTCTCATCATAACCTAGTTATTAGCTTTCAGTAAACAGAGTAAATCCCTCTTGCCAGCAGATTGTCCTTGTGTGATCAAGGTCTTTCATAGAATGGAGACATCAGGTGGCTGTGCTTCTTGGGCAACATAATTCATTGGCACACAGCTCAAGAAATATTCCTGCCTAGAAATAAAGTCAGTAGGCAACTGCTCCCTAGAAAAGTCATCTGATGACAGCCCAGTCCCTGTGGATGATGCCACGCAGCTTGACCAGAGTGTCAGGTTAACAGAAGTGATACAGCTATAGACCAGAAGAAGCAGTAGTTGTGTCAGTCTTGCAGCTGAGCTCTTCTCTTCCTTAGGTGCCATAAGGGTGATAGGAAGTGGAAAAGTAAGCAGGATGCTTTTCTTTTTGTTTATTGGAAAGTATAAACCAGTGGGTAGTGTATCTGACAGTTAAAGGTTAGCCTCATGTTGGTTGACATTAAGAAAATGTAAATAGATGTTGTTTTTCTCCCCATTGTGTCAAAATCTGTTGGTTGGACTAAATAAACTTGCTTATTAATAGTCTTTGCTGGATAGTCTGTTGAAAAAAGGCCAGCAAGTTTGTCGTGCTGACATAAAAAAATCAAGGGAAGGCTGTAACTCAGCAACTAGTTGTGATTTTTTAGCTTTTTAAAGAAAATATTTATTAAGGGATTTTTTTCTTCCCCAACAATTGTTGAAAACATGCTTCAGTTTCCTTTAAGGTAGCCTGTGACCCATTTCAATGTGGACATTATTTAAGCCAAGAACAAGGACTGCTATAGCAAGAAGTTATCTTCTAGGCAGGCTTTGTTCTTCTTTTGCTGAGGCCATAAGAGAGGTGCTGAGAACTGGTACTCAAAAGCAGGCCTTCTTCAAAGGTTTTCTTAAGTTACTTCTCCATACTAGTGCTTCCTTCTTCCTCCAGCACAAGACAACATCTTGTCTACTGGTGCTTAAAATGATTCACTTGAACAAGTGCCCCCTTCTTTGTGAGCCCTGTTTGTATGATTTAAACTTGATGTATGTCATGCTAAATTTTTAGTACACATGCTGGAAAGTAACCAAATCAACCATGACACGAGCTACCGCTTGTCAGCTGAGCCTCTTGTGAGGGAGGTGTCTTATTGTTAAACAGTGTGGGAGGATAAGCATATTTACGTTTGGACTGTGAGGTTTACATAGATTTAATGTACTTGGTGTCAAACCAGGTTTGAGGTGAACTTCTGCAGTTTCTGTGTACAGACAAAGTCTTTGTGACTGTGGTGAGGAGCGTTGGCGCTGGACTCCAGGATGAGGATTCTCTGTTGATCTTCACTGTCCATGCAAATCCCACCTCTTAAAGCTGCTTGTTTCTGCTCTTAGCATGGTTCTGTGGAGAGTTGGTTGGCACAGGTGATGATAGGGAAGTTCAGACACTGACCTCCTCCAATCCCTTTATGTTACCATGTTGTATGACGTCAGGTACAGATCAGGGGAAGGTTGGTATCAGATGGGTGAATCAGATGTTACACACGTCCACCAGCTGCTACTGACCCCATGTCAAGAACCCCAAGAAACAGAGAGCTCAGGGACTTGCTGCAAGCTGCTGTGGAGTCAGCAAATGGCTACAGCTATTCCTAGTCCTGGCAGCTGGATTTCTGCAACAGCTTGGACCTATTAGATGTAGCCGTTTCAAAGGAGTATCCTGCAAAGATGAGCAGAGAGAAAGACTAGAAAGAAAAAATTTGAGAAACATCGCTTTTAAAGTGAGAAAGGCACTGCAGAAGTGACTGAGAACATACAGTTACTTATACACAAGACATACAGCTTCTTACCACAAGAGGGGCTCCTACGTGTAACAGCTTAATTTCCGGAAATATGTCCTTTTGGGTTGGGGGCAGGGAGGATGCTCTTGTTGACCAAAATTCCAACAAGCAGACAGTGCTTACAAGAGCAAGCTGGTTTCATTTATAAAATTGCCAGTCCTCTAGTGATAAGGAGAAAATCCGATAATCTGTATCAATCCTGAGTATTTCTGAAAGGCGTTGTTATGATACAGTGGTGAGAAGGACATAGGGATGAAGCTGACCGCAGCGCAGAATGTTTGCTAAATATAAAGAATAAAAATGCTTCCATCTGTATTTTGGAGCAGAGAAAAGGAAGAAGGGGGTATAAATGGCTTTTAGTGAAATGGACCTCTTTGTGAAAAAAGAAGAAACCTCATCAATTATTTTGTGACCTTCATGTGAATTCAAAAACTTTTCAGCACAACCCAGCAATCAGATTTTCACAAAGATACTTACAGTTGGAACATCAACAACCACAAAAGACTGTTTCCACTCTTCCCACTTAGTGTTTGTCATCTTGTGAGAAGACCAGAGCACAGTCGAGACTGGAGAGGAAAGCCCTCCTGATGATCCATATACAGATGATGTTTTGTCCTTATGCCCCCTCATGAGATGGTTATACCATTCTATTCATATGCCACACCATGTCATCCCTCATGGATGTTCCTCAACATCCAGTCGGACTTCCCCCTTTTTCCCAAGCAGAAAAAGTTTATGACTGGATTGAAAGAAAAAAATAATGTGTGTTTCCACAGGAATAGCACAACTTCAGTTTCTTTTGAATAGGTTTCTTTTACTAGCCTGCAAATGCTAAGCTGAACAGTCCTCCCAGTTCATCTTTAGCCTATATAAAATGACGAGCTTTTTTTGGGTTCTGTTGCTCAGAACATTCCCGAGATTCTCCAGCGGCTACTACTTCAGTGTCTTAATAAGGCAGCACCATAGCTGGGAAAGACGAGGAGATGGCTTTTCTAAACACTGGCTACACATGGATTCCTTTTATGGTCCAGCTTGCACAGTGGGGTATTCCTCTGAAGGTCAGTGACACGGATAACAAAGTGCTTCCCACTGCAGCTTACTTTTTGAGCACAGGCATCATGTGTCTGGTGCCACATGTTCAGCCTGCTCTGAGAAGGAGGGGAAAGGAATGGGTAGGGAAATGTAGAAAAGGCCGGGGGGGGAAAGGAGAGTGTGAAGTGCTGCGTATTTTGTATTGAAGCTATCACTGTGCTCACTGTGACTACAGGGTGCAGTTGTGAATACCACGTAGAGAATATGTCTGCACGTGCTGGACTGACATTTAGTAAAAAATGCCACTAAGAAACTCCACAGTAAGGTTTCACAGTTCAGGTCATCCCACAGCAATACCAAGGGCAAATTTTCATGTCATGCCCATGAATTTGGCTTTTCATTCTCCCAACAAAATGGGATAGAGTGCTAATGACCTTTTCAAACCAGTGAGTTATGATGGCTGGAGGGGTTGTCTGTGCTGGAATGCCACAAGATGAATTTGTTTAAGGTTTAATTCCTCCCTCCCCCCCTTCTCTCTTGTACAAGCTAGTGAGTCTTTTCTCTCATTAGCATGTAATCTTCTTATACCAGAGGGCTGCATCATTTCCTTCAGGGCTATTGTCTTATTTCTCACAAAAAATGTTCATGGAATGGATGAGTCATTTCAATATTCTAAAGAGAAGGAATATATTGGTGGTTAATTTAATATGAGACCCCCCCCCAAAGTAATGAAAATTTCATCATGCTTTGTCAGGCCTGAATATATGTACAGGATATACATAAATTGAAGAAAATATATCTTCAAGGCCGATTAGAAATGTTTAGGCATAGTCGATGGGTCTGTAATCTAATTTTTCATTTACTGATTATTGTCAGATGGGCTAATACAGTACCTAATAAACCATGAAGACAATGAAAGACTTTAACTGTGTCACCAGCTCTGACACTGTCTGAGAAAAGAGAAGTGCTTGAAGGTGTTGTTTTGGTGACTCACATCTTGGAAGTCTAACTTTCTTCATCTGTTTCCCTGTTGCTTCGCTGGCTCCATCCTGATTTCACCTATCGCGGTCACATCATACTTACAATGAGATCCCGATGTTCTGACTTTGATATCGTTATAGGTCTTGCATGCTTGTGGTTATGTTGGCTTTGGAGGGAATGTGACTTCTTAGCCTGTTGGCTGCATGGTTTTGCTGGATATAGGATCTTGCTTTGAGGAGATAAATGCATAAATACCCAGAAGTGGAGCAAAGATCACAAAACATGTAGTTTGTTTGATCATAAAATGGTTTGGATTGGAAGGGACCTTAAAGATCATCTAGTTCCAACCCCCCTGCCATGGGCAGGGACATCTCCCACTAGAGCAGGTTGCTCAAAGCCCTTGATGAAAGCTTTAAAACTCTTGTCAATGCTTACAGATAACAGAAGAATTCTGAAATAGACACAATTATTAATGAATATGTTTTAAAGCAGGATAGATCTAGGACAAAAGAGCTAGCCACCAGTTAAACTCAGCGGACCCATTTAATGGACTGTATTATACTTTTGTAGCTGTTCCATGTTATGTTGCATTCAACATTTTAAGGCTTGCTTTTAGGCATTTCAGTCTGAATCCTGTTTTCAGTGGTTGTGCACGTTTTGCAATTACTCTGGATTTAAGGGTTGGTATAACTGAGAGCAGAGATCATCTGTCCTGTCCTCATTATACTGCTGGAAGAAAATACTGGTAAGATGTCTTGGTGACTAGGAATGACTTTTCCGTCACCAACCCGTCTTTCTTTATTTATTGGTTGTTCTTCCCTCAACTTGGGCTGTACCCTGTCATCAGTTTTTAAGCCAAATTCTTTATGGAAGTCAATAGGGAGTCCTGCGCAAAGGGAAATGACATAATGTTGCCCTTTAGTCCTACCTACAGAGAAGCAGACTTGGGAAACATGCACATTTTCCTAATTACCAAGCACTGAATTTACAGCATGTGTTCATATTCTATCGACATCCGGCAGCTACCCAACATATTGTAAATTGGGCCATTTGTATTCAAGACAATTGTTTTTAATAAAAATATTCTGAATGTTGTCTTTATTTGGATTGCATATGGCAAATGTTGAGGTCTTCACTGCTCTGAGCTAAAGAATGTGCCATTTTTATGAGCAACATTGACTGCTCTTAGTTAAAATGTCTCCTTGTCCCACTGGAGTACACGATTTTGGAGACTGCCACCTTCTCTCAAGCGGTAACTGTATTTTGCTAGAGGTGTGTGTCTCTATAGTTATCACGTTTAATATGAAAGATGCTTCTGTAAATGTAAGCTATTATGATCTGAACTGTCAGCTCCTACAGGGAATGGGTTACAAGTTCATGGCCTGCTTCTATAGTGCCTTCAAGTTGTCCTTCTGCAAGGCACAATAAACAGAGTTGCAGAAGGGGTTAAACTGAAGACTTTTTAAATAGGACAATCTATTTGCGAGTTAGAATTCAGAATCTTTAAACTTTAAGTACACAATTAGATGAAGTAAGGATATAAGCGTAAGGGCATAAAGAGATCTAGACAGAGGAGGCTGCCTGAAAGGTAGCTGAAAGTGATTCCTTTTGCTGGGAACAGTAATGACATTTTAACTATCTTTACTCCTTCCTTTAGCACTATAGTGCCTCTCTCATAATATGAGCTGCTTTGTATATCCCCAGAAGCAGAGCACCCAAGAGCTTGTTGGTTATTTACTAAATATATCCCTGCATCATCCTTGTAACATGGTAGTGCTCTTTCTTTAACTTTGCTAATAGGGAGTGAAGAGGGACTCAGTGGCACAGCCAAAAATCTATCAGAGGGGATGTATGAATCCTTTTTGCTTGCCTATTTGTTTATTAGACCTTCTCCAAGCTGCAGAATTTGGAAATGACATAGAAATCAACCAGGCCCACAATTTTTAGCATCGTCATTTTGGTACGGGCCATTTTTAGAAGGAGAGGCCATGAAAAGCAGCTTTCGCAATAGGCTCCAAGAATCTTCCTCTGTAAGTTTTAAGGCCTTGAGATTGGAGGTCGGCCCACCTCTGTTGATTACATTTAATAAGAACTCCATGTATATTTCATTGCATGGAAAATTGGATGTGGAGCCCTTGTTTATCTCTGCTGCTCACTTGCTGTTGACTCTTGGATGTTGATATGGAGATATTGCCGTGCGCGTGCTGATGATTTCCCCTGGCAAGGGAGGATGAGTAGTTTGACAGCCTGATAATACTGGACTTGTTAGCTGTTGGGTGGCTGGCACTGAGATGGCATGAGCTGATTTGCATAGCTTATAGGGGTTTTGCAGAACAGCTCTGTTCTTAACTCAATAAACACTTCCAGAAGCTGGAGAGGAGTAAGAGCACCTCCTTGTAGCCCTTTTCCCCTGAATTTTGTGGGATTTCGCCTGGAATAGCTTTTGTTTAAGGGTAAACCGAAGAGTCTTTCCAACCCCTGTGCAAGCTTTAGAGTCACATCTTGACTGGTCAGTGGAGAGGGCACTTTAATGCGTTGCTGAGTGTCTGTGTGAGAGAAGGACGTGGAAGACATCTGGAGACTTGTTCTGGCCAAGACTAACAAACATGATGCTGATTTTTTGGGAAAGCAATCAGAAAATAGGGCAGGAGCAATACCAGACCCTTTGATTGAAGGCACTTTTCTGCCATTTGTGAACTGGATTCACCATCTGGGATAGCAGCTATGGCTGTATCAGATTATTATTTTTTCCCCTGGTTTTGCCTTCCTCTTTTTTTTTTTTTTTTTTTTTTTTTTTTTTTTTCTTAAACCAGAACCACGTCCCTGTTTCTTGTAAATGTGCCTTTGTCATCACGGGTTTAGGCTGTCATAACACATTTTACCTCAAGCTCCATCTTTAATCACTTAGTGGCAGACCTGGGAATAGAAGCCATGTCTCAGCCACAGGACCGCATGGTCTCTCTAAGGCAGAGAACAGCTGTGAGCTTTCTGACAGAGCAGCCTGCTCTGCAGTTTGCTTGCAAAGCTGTATTTTGGGCATCTCATAAACTAGGGCAAACGCAACTTCACCTTTTCATAAAAAGGAGGGCTGAGTCTCAAAAGCCACAGAAGTGCCTGCAGCCTTTGTGTAGGCAGAGGAAGGGAACCTGGCAGTCGAGCCTGTACATTTAGTGAGCGTTGTGAACAGATAATAAATTAAGACTTTTAGCAAAGAAAAAAAGCAGAAAGTTGCTTATGTAACTCAACTCCATTCGCTAGACTTCCTCCTCCCTAGCCCCACTCCCCATTATTTATCAATTAAATATGCTAGGAGTAGTGAGCTGGTGACCACAGAATTGGGGAGGGGGTGGGATAATAGTTATTATCCTGTTCCAAAAGCCGTAATACTGGATACCAGAAAGAATGAGAGTCAGATGTAGATGATGCTGTTGAGTTGCCATTGGTAGAACAGAATGTACTGTACTATCCAGCTATGGTTGTTGCTGTGTCTAAAACCATATACTATGACTGAAATGTGGATGTCAGTCTGTAGCACTTGTGTGGTTTATAGGCTCCTCATTACGTCGCTAAACTGTGTGCAATAGATTAAACTACCATTAAAATTCCACGTCTCAAAGTGGCTTATTTTGCTGTGCTAACGGAGCTTCCACGGAGAGTTGTGTGCAAGTGAAAGAGTCTTATCATTCAGGCAGTCAAAGGCTCCTGTTTGTTATTCTTCCTTCTGTCAGGAAAATTTTTATTGATTTCATCCTTACAAAAAATTGATTAAATGCTTGTATGCTTGTTTTTAGTGAAAACCCATATTTGTAGAAGCTTTTGGTGAGGGGGAGCTAGGAGAGAGTGCTGAAATTGGGGAAAGTTTATCCCAAACCATTTTTTACAAATAAAACTGGGGAGGAGGGAAAGTTCTACATTTCCTCTGAGGCGACAATGAGCAGTTCTGATTTTCTACAGATGAAGAACACGCTCTGAAGTGATAAATTGTTCCATTAAGAAATAAGGGTAAAGGCCTTGCATCCTAGTACTGAGCTGTGAACTGTGTGTCCTGAGGAGCAGGGCAAAATGCTCTCTGGTTCTGGTGGAGGGCACAGGGGTCGATGTTATCATTGTGAAACATGCACTGCTGCAATGTCAATTGCTTTCCTGCTTGGCTTCTCCCCTTTGTTTTAGCTAAATTGTGCTTAGCAACTTCTCTTTTGCTGTTAGGTGCACTTAACTTCAAATCAGTGGTGTTTCAGTACTGTCTGGAGTCACAAATTAGAAACCAGCACCAAAGATTTAAACTGAATGTGAACTCAAAACTAGTGTAAGCTGTTATTCTTTCCTGAACTGCAACTCACTCCGAATCATTTTGGATTTGAAGAAAAAGTCTCTTCACAATTCAAATCTTAACTTGAATTGAAGGAGCCAGACCAAAGCTGAGCTGAAAAATATACATTAGTTGAACTTTTTATGATCAAAACTGTACTGCAAAGTAAGTCCCTTATACAAACTCAGTGAAGAGAAAGGCCTCTGCTCTGAAATTCTTGCAGTCTTAATTAACACAGGGTGTGCATGGCTGATTGACAGAGAAATGGCAGAACATAGAGTCAGGCAATTACAGATAACACAAACTGTGGTCACAACTCAGCTAATTAACTGTGTAGTCATTAGCAAATGTGACCCAGGCACAGTGACTGCACTGAAAGACAAGCTTTATAGGGAGATCTGAAAAGGGACAAAGGAAGATCTCTCTCACCTGCCTTTGCACCCCAAGATGCAACTGCTTAACTGAGACCAGGAGATAAAAAGAAAGGATATCGGTAATATAGGCTGTTGCTCATTGTGCTAGACCTATCTAATGGGACACAGGCACTTTATCACGTGTGGTTGGTGGGGGTACAGACACCTTTCCCCATTTACATTATGGGTGTACCCTGACCGAAAAAGACATACCAGCAGTACCTGCAATCTGATATTGTGGGGGTACCTCAGCAATGCTTCGAAATCCGATGGATTTCGAAAGTATTTTCACCAAAAAAGTGCTTTTAATTTTTTTTTTCCTAGTTTAAAGCTGAAGGCAACCAAAAGACTAATAATGTATGTTGGTGAGGAATGGGAGTGATTAGCCCCCTCTTTCATTTGAGCTCTACATGCGATCCCTATCCTTCCCTTCCTCTGTTTCTTTTCTGTTTTGAATGTCAAAACCACTCAGGACTCCCAGGACTGGGGTCAAAGCCCTTCATTAGAGCCAGCAACTGCTTAGTTCTACACAGCCATCCTCACTTCTGTGAAGATGTGTGGTGCTTTGGCTTCTTCTTTCTTCTAAATTAAATGTGTTCCACCTATTTCTCAGCCCACCCCCAAAGACCAACACTACTGAAAAGGTTTAAAACTGGAAGAACAGCCTAGGAAAAAGAATAAATTTTTTCAGCATCTCCCATGTGATGAGTTGCTGGCAAGCCATGCCCCATGACTCTGCTCTGGTTGGTTTTCCTAGTGGTGCAGGATCATACCCGCAGTGCCTGGCTCGTGTGGGGGCCCCAGCACTGTCCCCTCCGGGTTGTCCCAGGAAATCCTGGGATTTTGCTACACAGGAGCCCTCTGGGTGACTACAAAGGTGCTGAGCAACTTGGACACTCTTTATTTCAGGCCAACACCTCGCCTTGCGGGCCCTCGGGTGTTGGCCTTCATGACAGAGGGTATTGGGCTTGTGATAAATATACCAAGGGCTTTTTCCTTGCCTCCCTTTAGTATTTGATGCTCAATTGTCAGCATCCAGGAAAGCAGTGTTTAGACTGCATTGGAAACAGGTACCAATATGGCTAGCTGACGCAAGAGTGGTTTATTTTCCATTTTAATAGCTCTTTAAACAGGTCCTGCATTTGTATACAGCTCCTTTGTTGGAATAAAAATCTTTGTCATAGGCTACCAGACAGCTATAAATAGCCGTTGTGAGTATTTATGCCGAGGATAATCTCAGGAGAAGGTATTTTTAACTTTGCACATTGTTTAGAATAGGAAATTCTTTTAATGCCCACATTTTCCATTCCCGGTGCCATTAGCTTTTCCCCACCCCCTCTTATGATGTGTGCCTCGCTCTTTCTTTCTCCCTCTCATTTCCTTTAAGGTTCAAGGTTACAGCCAATCTGCTCCAGAGGCAGACTTGAGTTTATTATTTTTTTTAAGGAAAATGCTAACTTTGGCCTTTTGCGACTGTGTGGGAATTCAGTTCATTTCATGGGGCTATCAGAATGTAAACGAGATATCTCACTAGGCTGTCACCGCAAATTGGGTAATGAATGAGCACTTTATTTCTCTTGCACATGGAACTAATGCGCTTATTAGAATAACAGTGGCCAATCTATTTTATACTCCCACGGAAAGTATTCCACTTTTTTGGCAAGTTTGTGAGAGCTGCTACTTGTACCAATACTCAAGTTAGTGCTGGACAAAAAAAAAAAAAGAGGGAAAAAAGTATGCTGCTGAACCATACTTGTAACTTAAAAATATGGTCTCCAGCAAAGCCTTTTCCCACTCAAGTCAATAAATAATTGCAACCTACAAAATAGTAAAATATTATGTGAACTTGAGAGAAAGTGTTGTGTAGACTGTGGGCCCAATTCAAAGCAGGTCTGAGCTGACACAGTTTGAAGTGCAGCCTTTGAGAGGAGTTCACAGATGACCTGGGAGCAGCTGGGCAATCTAGTCAGGCCTTTTTTTTTTTTTTAAGATTGTTTTTAATCTTAAACGAGACTAAAGCATACAGAGCTTCACAGTTGATGGGAATCAGGTAGCTTCTATGGCAGGGGAATCCTAGATGTGCAGTATGGATTTTTAGCTAATTATTTTACAGCTAAAATTAGGTGAGAATTGTCCCACCCAGAGAGTCAGATTTTAAAAGGTATTTCAGCATCTTGTGTGATTGTCTCTGAAATCTCTGCTGATCTGTAAGGGGGGTCTGCAGAACCTGATCTGTGGGTGCTCTTGAAAATGCCACCCAAGCTCCCTGTTCCTGCCAGCAGCTCCAGAGCATCCTTTTAGCCCCTATGAGAAGGGATGGTGTTTTTGGGGGTCAAAGATGGACGTTTTGAGCCTTGCTTTCTCTGCAGAGATAAAAAGAATAGGATTGGTGGCCTGTAATCCACCTCTGTGTGTTTTTAAAACAGTGCTGTTGACATTGTGGGACTTGTGTTTGTGTTTTTGACGGCTCATGTTACTCTTAATTTTGCTATTATAGTCGTGTTTGCCACACAAATAGGTAGGCAGATGTGTACACATACCCTGCAGTTTTGAAACACTGCTCTGTCTGAAGCAAGGGCTGGTGACCACACAGCCCACTCACTGTGCTAATGATGAGAGAAGAAATTGGGAAGACAGGAAAACTCACGCACATCCTTTTCAATGCAGGTTGCATCTTGATTTGAGCTACCAAGCGAGGAATGCAATGTTCACAAAGATCAGGGTTTAATTTCCCATCTGTGATGTTGTTTGTCTGAAGATCACAGGCTACTAAGCGTTACTACTAAATAGAAAATTTGACCTTCAAGACTATGTAAATGTTAGGGAAACATGCTTGCTGCCTGGTGACTGGAGAGAGGCTGAAGTGCTCAGCTGTGCCTCGTTGGAGAAACTGCTCGTGCTATACATCAAGTAGGCAGTGAAGAGGGCTGGGGTCTTCTGCCCAAAGGCAGCTGAGAACCTACCCCTGGCAGACTTTTGTAATCTTGGAAGTTCTTTGCTGAAAACCAATGATCCACCTGGGGAAGAGCTCTGTGGAGCACAGTAATGGGGGTATGTGGTAACGTCAGCTACTCTGCAGGGGGAACTCCTGCCCTGGGTGGGCAAAACCCAGGGGGAGCAGCTGCAACCAGATGGATGCAGGACAGTTTCATGCCTTACTCCAGCATCAGTACTTCCCGTGCTATTCCAGCAGTGAGGCCAGAAATCACTGGATGTCAGCAAGAAGAAAGCTGATGGATCACAGCCATATTGATGTCTCATCTCCCAAGCCAAAGATGGCAGGGTGCGTCATGAATAGAAGTTTTCTGCATGTGCCGTAGCCTTGACTGAGAGGCAGCTTTGCTGAGTTAGCTTGTAAGGGTGCCAGGTGTAATATGTCCACTAAAACCTGGCTGGAGACCACCAAGTTTCTCACATTCTTTGTTTGTGGGGTTTAGTCAAATGATTTCTTTCGCAGTTACCTTGCCTTTCTTATCTGATGAAACCATGGCTTTATTCAGTCGTAGTATTTTTCTCCTTTCTCTGTTGTCTAGAATGTGACTAGATCAAATTTCCCCTTCTGTCATGAACATTAGTAGCCTAATTTCTTTTTTTACATGAAGTTTTTTTCAACAAATAAAATCTCTCCCAGACTGCAGTTACATAATATTCGAGGTCACAGTAATCATAACAGAATCCATCTCACTTAGAAGGACTGTGCTCATGGAAATGAAAATGCTCCAGAAGGATTTTTTTGCAAGATTTTGCTACTGCTCACATAATTTGTGAGACTTGATCCATGAAAGATGACGCCATTTTTAGGCCCATTGCATTGAGCTGTTCGTATCTCAAATTTTTTAGTTATGAGGTGGAAGTAAAAGGTACTTGGGCTGTTCTCTCACAGCATAAGGCAAGAGATGACATTGTATCTGCAGAATTTTCTTGTTGTTCTGCACATATTCTTAGGGGCTTTGAATCCAAAGTGGCATGAAATTAAAGATGAGCATATCTATAGGGGTTACAGGGTCTTCTCAGAGGTGTTTTGTGCTTTCATTCCTAGTATTCCATCTATTTCCTCCCCACTGTCTTCTCAGCACCACAGTCCTCCATCTCTAGGTCACAATCATCCTCTCAGGAATTATTAATGTCAGAGGAAAAGCTTTAATATGTCTTCAGTGGCTTCACTGTGGGTGGAGGAACGGTGATCTTGGGGAAAGCTGACCAGCTGTAAAACTCATAGAGTTTTCTTCATTCATATTTTTCTATATATGATATTCTTTGTCCTCTATCTGAGATGGCTGAGTATGTATTCTGGCTTTGAAAATTGTGAGGCTACATGTGATTATTTGCAGAGGATATCAGGACAACAAATTTGGTGCAGTTTCACTGAAAGGAGAACCTGTTGCTAAAGGGACCTCCTACTCAAGTGAGACATGGCCATCTATCATGAACATACAACTAAGTCCTCAGTATTGAAAAGTACATTGTAAACGAAGAGCCACATCCACTCATGTGATGCTTACAGGCTCCCTTCCATGAAGAAAACACAGGATATGATTGCTTGGGGACACTGTCATCAATGAAGCTGCACAAAGATTGAATTTGGCTTCATCTTTGTCAGAGACAGCCTCGCATATCTCCTTGCTAACGGTGACTTCAGCAGACATATAGAAGCTCACCAAACATTGCCACTGCTTGATCAAACCTTTTGTTTTCAGTCTTCAAGAGCAATGAGGGCTGGTAATGGTTAATATAATGCTTGTGGGGTAAGAATTTGCGCTACGGATATTCTTCTGTGCCCAGGCTGTACAAGGAAGGGGAAGGAGAAGTCCTTTACTTGATTAGTATTATCTCTTTAGGATGAGCTGTAATAGCTTGTGTGGTAGCCTTGCAATCCTTTGTCTTCCCACTGCCAACGTGGCGGTGGTCCCTTCAGCACAGTCTAGAAGCCTTAGATGTCTTCTGCTGCTGTTGCTAATCCAGACTGAGCCTTTTACTCTCGTAAAAATACCAGCACTTAAATAGCAGAAATAGATTTGTGCATATTTGGATTGCAGTATGTTGTGAAACGTTGATACCATTACCATGTTTTCCCTGGGTAAGGATGCCTTCAAAATTTATGTGATGGCTTCTAATCCATCTATGTGGGCTACAACACTTGGACATGTGCACACTCATTGCTGTCAGCAGGATTTAAGGAAGTTTCAAAGAGCTTTGTTGTGCTGGGGCCTGAATGGTTTTGAAGTGCTCCCTTGCATTTCTGCAGGAAATCTGCACAAGATTAGAGTTAAGTTTTAGACTGTTCAGCCTGTTTTGATCAAAACAAGCACTATTTAATTCCACTGATGAAAGTACACAGTGCATATGATTTCTGGCACTGCACAGGTGGGCTAGAAAAGGCGTAAAGCATGGGGAGTCTTCTTCCCTATAATACAGCAAGGTGACAGCATACTATGCAGTGGATGGAAATTGCTAGAGAATAGAAACACTGCCAAAACAAAAGAAATGTTGCCCATTGGTGTGTGTTGAAGGGATGACTGGCTATGCATTGAGGCGACGTTGCAAATTTCTTAAAATTCTGGGTTAAATTCTGAAAATACAGTCTTGGTGACTACGTTTGTTTATATAATGTTCTGTGCAATTTGATGGTAATTTAAAAATTATTCTAAAACCATGTTTGACATCAGTAAAAATGCTTGGTTTTATTCTCCCTTCAAAACTTATGGGTAGCTTCAAAATTAAATGCAGGATCTTGTAAATACAGACAAAAGTGAAGGTACAGTAGAATATCACAGTAACAGGCTCAAGACTGTGCCAGCAGTGGTTAATTTCGAAGGAAGCATTAATTTCCTTTTCCTGTTTTTCAAGAATTTTTATGTGTAGGAGAAATGCCTCTGCTGCATAAACATTTTTTAAAATAATGGATGTAAAGGGCACGAATGAGAGCCTGAATCCAAATGTTTTGCTAGTACTTAAAGAATCTTTGTTTAACTCTTGCTTCCTATTTTGTTTCATTCTATAGTCTGGCTGGAGCCAAGATCAGTATAGGGCAGACCTGGGGAAAAAACAATGATGAAATAATAATGTCTGCCTGTCCATCATAACCTGTTCTGTTTGTCTGGGTAATACTTTAGCCAAAAAAAAAAAAAAAAAAAAAGAAAAAGACCCAACATGGCAAGAGAAAGGATGATTTTCTGCTGCAGACATAAGAAAGCAAATGAACACAACCAGCAATCTGAGATCCCAGGTTTAGGTACGCTTCTGAGAATATTTACTCAGGGTACATTTGTCATCCTGCTTCAGGGGAAAAAGAAACATCAGGTAATGTTTGTTCTGAGAATACCATTTGGAGGTAGCAATTATGTGTGCTGGGCATGTGGATTGCATCGGGTTGCCTGGATAAATAGTTAGAGGAGCACAGCTGGTCTAAACCAGGGCTAAAATAGATCCATAGGCAAGAGCTGGGGCACCTGATTACTGCAAGGTGATTTGACATCACTGGGTGTGGAATATTGACCAAACCGGAGTAACTTTCTTCACTGTTGCTCTTCACCACCAATAACACCTTATTAAAACTGAGAGAAATTGCCACGTTTGGTGGAATAAAGGAAAATTACAGAATTGATAAAATCCCTTGTGTGCTCTTTCAGGCTAGCTGTTGGGAAGGTGAAAGAAATCTATCACTCAAAAGAGAAAAACTTGATCGACCTGGGACTGCTCTCAGCCATACCACTGCTGGCGGCGTTTGAGCTGATGTGCATATTTGTGGGTGATGAGGCCATCCCTCTGCTTTCTTCTGCTGCAGCTGGCAGCATTGCTCTTCCTGCCACGATTGCAAAGAGACGGAAAAACCCAGTTGCTATTCTTAGGTCTCAGGCTGAGTCTGCAGAGTGGGCAGTGGACTCTAAACACGAGCTCTGGGACTGGTTGGGACAAAATGTGTGTATGTAGGTATGCTAAGCTTTTAGTGCCATAAATTTATTTAGCTGGTAAATAGTCCAAGCAAATATTGTGTGCTAAGTTGTGAGATCACAGAATCACAGAATCTTCTAGGTTGGAAGGGACCTTAAAGATCAGCTTGTCCAACCATCAACCTAACTGACAAAAATAGACACCCGCACAACAAACAAGGAGCATCATCACTAAACCATACCTCCCAGCACTACATCAACCCGTCTTTTGAACACCTCCAGGGATGGGGCCTCAACCACCTCCCTGGGCAGCCCATTCCAATGGCTGATAACCCTTTCAGTGAAAAATTTTTTCCTAATATCCAGCTTGAACCTCCCCTGGTGCAACTTGAGGCCATTTCCTCTTGTCCTGTCGCCTGTGACTTGAGAAAAGAGACCGACCCCCATCTCTCTACACCCTCCTTTCAGGGAGTTGTACAGAGCAATAAGGTCTCCCCTCAGCCTCCTCTTCTCCAGGCTGAATAACCCCAGCTCCCTCAGCCTCTCCTCATAAGACTTATTCTCCAGACCCCTCACCATCTTTGTTGCTCTTCTCTGGACCCGCTCCAGCACCTCAATGTCTTTTTTATGGTAGGGGGCCCAAAACTGGACACACTACTCAACAGTATCAGTTGTTTTCTTTTTACCTGCACCTGTTCTTGAAGGTGGCTGTTGTCAGCTACAGTAGTGTACACGTGTAGAAATAAGACACAGCATCTGAGTGATTACCACCGTTTTGTGGAGAGGTGGATAGGAAATGGCATTATCCAGTCTACCTTTTAGGGAAGAGGCCCACCACATGGAAGGGGATGGCTGTTGATTTGTTTTGATTTACTCAGTCTCTCTTTTCCAACCTGTATTTGTGAGTAAGCTGTTCACAAATGAAGAAAAGTAAAGCAGAATATAGAGAAATTAAATATTTAACGTAGCTTTAAATAATCGATCTTTTCTGAATTTATATGATCTGTCTGAGCCTCTTACGAGAAAGCAGGTGGAGTGACTCTTAACATAACGTAGCAAAGATTGTGCTTATTTAGATCTTGGTCCTGTCTCCTTTAATCCTGTTTCAGTGGCACAGTTCCTACAACTGAGGACACTTAAGTAATGATTAAGTGACCTTTTCATCGCAGGTAGTTCCCTGAATCCCCTGCTTGGCTGTGACCATAGGCGACAAACATCTTGGGGTTTAGATGCATTCAAAAGATAGGAACAAATCAGGTTTTTTTCTATGCAGACTTTCTAGTTTCCTCACCAGAAGTTTAATTATATTGTTAAAGAATTCAATAGGCTTTCCCCATTTGGTTTCAAGATTTCTGTCTCCCGCTGTTTAGAGAGCATTATTTTCTAATCCCAGTGTTGTCTGAAAGTATGAAGGGAAAAAACTGTTTCTTTGGGGTACCTTCTGTGAAAGAACTGCCCTAAATGACACTGCCATAGAAAGACAATGGATGAAGAAACTATGTCTGTAGCTGTGACTTTCCCTTATTACTGATTCTTCCCAATCTATCATCTGGGTTCACCAGGTAGCAAAGGACTGTAATGCACAGGGCCAAGATTAGAGAATTAAGGATACTCTAGAAATACGGTTTTGGCATCTTGAAGGTATATTCTTACTACATCAGGTTTTTCTCTTTTAGTCTGTGCTTGATTTTTGTAGACAGGCATGTGCAATGACATATGCCAGATTGGCACAAAATAATATGGATTGTATGTGCAGAGGCTACTATTATAACCATGGATCGTGTATATGTACATGAAAAGAGTTTGTTATAACTTTAGCCATCCACGCTGTACAATTATTTCTGATCTGTCTGAGAGTTTCACATGGAAATTGCATTTAAGCTTTGTGTTTCACCTCTGGATGAAAGCTACCCTTCTTCACTCGTATTAGCAGGCTTGAAATGACTAGCCTGTATTTGTTTTGATTTTGGTTGTCTTTTTGAGCAAGGACTGAATATTTTTTATAACTTTCAGAATTATTCTGCCTGTAGAAATTTTTGGTCAGAAAACCTTTTTGTAAGGTTCTAACCCCTACTTTTGAAACAATGCTCAACTTCTAAGTGAGGTAAGTGCCTTTGGAGAATTTCATACAAGTAATTATCCTATTATATATTAAAGATAATAAGAGAGAAAGCTGGAAGTAACTTGTTGGAAGTAGAGCATGCTGTAGGTTGAAGTAAACCACAATGCTCTCTCTAGGCCCTTCAGCTGCTGTTTACCTTTTTTAAGAATGTTTGCTCTTCCTTTCATTGTGATATTTTGGCACGTCACAAGGATGGGGACCACAATAATTACTACTTAATTTAGTAGGTTTAGATTATAAACTGTAGCTTATAAGGTGATGGCATAGGAAAAATAGTCCTTTGGCCCTCTCTTCACTGGGGCAGGAACTCCTGAGATAAGGAAAGAGACCACTGCCTGGTTGATGCAGAGCATATGGCTTGGATGCCGCCTGGTCTGTACGTAGACCATACAAGATCAGGCAAGGTCCTGTAACGCCCACTCCTTTAACTGCACTTTTAAGGAAGGATCGTGAAGCATCTGTCCCTCAGCTAGAAAGTCAGAATGCAGGAAATGCCTTTGCACGTAGTATTTGCCAACTGTGGTTTCTGGTATGTTGGTGGGTGGGTTCTGAACGTGGCCATCTTGATAAGAAACTGCCTAAAGCCAGACCCAGTTCATCAAAGAATCATTTTCTTTATCTCTCATTTCAATTAAATGTAGAGTTTCTAAAAACAAACCCCACCGTACTCCTCTCAGAACCACATTTAACCTCTTAAGCCTTGTCATGTGCATCAGGAGTAGCCAGGTCACAGTTAAGGATCAGGCTTATGTTCCCAGATGAATCAATTTCCCTCGATTTTCTCCAAAGAATTTTGTATCCCGTGAAATTTTGCATGTCATGTCCTATCATAGATGAGAGTTTTTTCTGGGAAAATTTTAGAGGAAAAAATAACAAAAAAAGGCTATAATGTTTCAAAAAGTGTCCCTATTTTGGTTTTGTAGATTATAAAAATGTAAATATAAAAATATTCTTCTGTCTGGGGATTATTATGATTAATATTTTTTCTACTAAGGAAGAATGGAGAAAGAAAACATCCCATAAGTTAAATGGGTTATTTGAGGGGTATACTGTCTAGGTTTTGTTTCTTGAGAAGTACGCTTTTAAAAAATGTATTTGGGATTCAAATAGAAGGGAGTGGACAAAGCTGAGTTTTGGAAAGGGGATTGCATTTAAGAGGAATGCATGTTTAAATAATACTAATAGGAATAAAATACCAGTAAAGGATCACACTATACTTGTTTCTTTTCAGTACAATTTCTTACACTCACAAAATGTCTGCTATCTTCTATTCTTTGGGTTCTGAACTGGTCTAGGGCAGCTGTTTTTGTATAAGATCCCAAGTGTTGCAAACCTTCATTTAAATTCCATCAAGTGGTGCAGAAGGAGTTTTTGCCCATGATGGTGTTTGGAGAGGCAGGACCTGCTATTGGTCCCTTCCCCATTGCCAAGAGATGGCATCTCACTGAATTTCACTGAATTTCTAGAGTTGGAAGGGACCATAGAGATCATCTAGTCCAACTCCCCTGCTGAAGCAGGATTGCCTAGAGCTAGAGCATGTTACTCAGGACTGCATCCAGGCGGGTCTTGAAAATCTCCAAAGAAGGGGACTCCACACCCTCCCTGGGCAGCCTGTTCCAGGGCTCCGTCACCCTCACCGTGAAGAAGTTTCTCCTCATATTTGAGTGGAACCTCTTATGTTCCAACTTGTGCCCGTTGCCCCTCGTCCTCTCGGTGGGAACCACTGAAAAGAGTCTGGCTCCCTCCTCCTTCAACCCTCCCTTGAGATACTTGTAGGCGTTGATAAGGTCTCCCCTCAGCCTTCTCTTCTCTTCTCCTCTCCTCTTCTCCACTGGGACTTGCTTAAGGCCCGTGGAGCCACAGTGCGGGGTGAAGCCCATGCAGCCAGAAGTGTTTCTCCCAGCTGTGCCTTTCCCATCCTCTTTAGTTACATCAACGCCCAAGCTCCCACCATGTGGGGTCAGGGTACAGTTTTCCTGCCCCGTGGACTGCTCACACTGCTGCCAAGTCCTTGTTGTATGTGTGGACATGTGGGCGAAGAGGAAGGGCACAGGATGTCCTGTGGGTGAGGAGGAAGGGTGACCCCTTGGGATCACCACCTCAGTTGCATTGTTGCCCTCGGACAGGGCCAACCTGGCCAAGAGGAAGGAGTTTGCTTGCCTGTTACCAATTCTGTGCTGTCACAATGCGAGATGTGAACCCATTAAGCACCCACCCAAGATCTGTTTGGCTTTGATTACTCAGTGTACCAGTGTCCTTGGCAGTTTTAATGAGCATATCAGAAGTATGCATCTTGGCTCCCTTTCCCCTTTCTAAACACGTCGGGAAAGCCCAAAGATCCTTGATTGATTTCAGAACTTTTTGGAGGCTCAAGAAGCCCTTGCTGAGATAGCATCTGACTTACCAGAGCCTGAAACAGTCTTTTCAAGAGCTCTAACCTTAAAAAAGAGCTACGTTTTATCACAGAACATCTCATCAATAGTTGGTTAGCTTACTTGTTGGCTGACTGCGACGAACTCAGTCTAATGCTTCCATTCTGCTTTTAGGCTCTAGCTTGGCATTTGGATTCTACTTTCTACAAGGCGCAATCCTGAAGTCCTTGCTTAGTTTTAAGTTCAGAATTTCACAGCATTTTCAGTGTAAATGTATGAATGCTGATGAAAAAAGCTGCAAATGTTTTTTGAAAGAAAAAAAAAAAAAGGTTGTTCTCAAGTATTGGAAGTGTTTGTGGCTCTGCCAACTTTCTGAAAATGCTTCCGTTTTCTTTCTTTCATACGTTTCTGAAATGTTTATTGGAAACATGTTTTTAATAGTTTTGAAGAGTTTTGGTGAATTAAAATTTCTAGTGGCCATTTTAGTGAGATGTTGCTAATTATTACTGTGAAAACCTTGACATGTTGGTCAGAAGCTCTGTAAGTGCAAAGATGGTGCTCTACGAATGGGTTTGGCACAAGTTGCTTGTGCTTTGGCATGATAGAAAATACTCACTTTCTGAATGTAAGTTGTTTAGACTGGAAGGGTAAGTTCCTGTTATAATAACTTATTTTAGGAGGAAGGTTGTAATACTGCATATGCATTAATCTCTCCAGAACCTCTAAATCCCATGAGAGCCTGTGGAGAAGGAGTTCCTGGAATCCTTCCCATCCCATGAAGTTTATTCATAAAACATGATGCTCTGAAGCCTTCTCTCAGGGCACAAAACAATGTTATGAAACTATAGCCACAGTTCTAAAGCTCAGGCTGCAGCTTTTGGCGTATCTGGAGGGGAGGCTTACCATTTGAAAATGAAAATTATTTTTCTTTGTAGCCAGTGGCCAATCAGTCTTAAGAAATCTTTAGGGTGTTGTGATGATGGGTAGGTTTTGGAGGAGGGAGGTGACCCTGTTGTGAAGGAAGCATGCCCAGTTTGCAGTCTTGCAGCTTGGGGACTTCACCTGTCGCCCACATCATGCTGCTTTATCCCTCAGTCGGCTGCTGGGCTGACAGGGATGTTTTCCTAAGTCCATGAGCAATGGTGAAGAGTAGAGACAGACTCTGTCTTCAAATGGAGAGCACAGCATGTTTACAAATGCATTTCTTCATGGATACATTAATGTATAAGATCTTTAAAAATGAAACCATGGTTTTGTGCTGACCGGGGGGACCCAAGGCTCTGCACAGGTACTGGAGTCTTGAGCATGCTCAGCAGAAGATCAGAGCTTTCCTCACATGGTGTTACCTGGCTGGTGAACGGTTCAGATGCTAAAGCATTTAGACCTGTGGTCTAAGGCTTCCTGTCCACGGTGTCTGCTGCTGGCCATGCTGGGCTCAGGAGGTGCTGAGCTGGGGTGGTCTTTAGTAATGGTGCTTGCACTTGCGTCCACTCAAGGTATCTGGGGTCTGTGGATGAAGTCTGGAGCCTCCAGCGCACTAGACTGTCCTTCTGCAGACAGGTCAAGCCCCTTAACGTAGGTTTCACTGAATGTCACTGAATTTTTAGAGTTGGAAGGGACCATAGAGATCATCTAGTCCAACTCCCCTGCCAAAGCAGGACCACCCAGAGCTTGTCAAAGCAAGTTACTCAGGACAGCATCCAGGCGGGTCTTTAAAATCTCCAAAGAAGGGGACTCCACACCCTCCCTGGGCAGCCTGTTCCAGGGCTCCGTCACCCTCACCGTGAAAAAGTTTTTCCTCATATTCAAGTGGAACCCTTTATGTTCCACTTTGAAAATGTTTGAAAATGTGCAGTGTAGATGGGAAGAAATCATGCTCTTAAGAGTTTGCTCAGACCTGGCCTGGTAGTGTAAGGAGTGTCCAGAGAGCTGTTTTCCAAGAGAAGCTAGGAAGAAGATACACAATGCCTTAAAGAGTTGTTCAGATGCCGTTGATACTAAATTGCAATAGGCTTCAGGAACTTCAGTGCAGAAAGAAGTATTAACACTTGGGTATGCAGAGAAATAACAAATAAAAAATATACTTGGGTCTTTTATTACAGTGGAGTAATTTAAGTCCCCAGATCATTATGTCCTAATGCACATGCTGTGATGTGAATACTGAACATTTATGGTGATTTCATTTTAACTCCTTGATACCTTTTTATGTGGATTACCCTGCAATAAATTACGGTTGGTTTTTTGGTTTTCTTTTAGGATTTTTTTGGTTCTTTTTTAAAGAGCCTGCAGTGCAGACAGCGATGCCTGTATGTGGTAGAGCCCCAGCTGCCTGCCTGCAGGGGGCAGAGAGGAATTTTGCTGTGCAGGGATAGCTTTGCTCAATGGACCAGGTGCAGTGTGATTTGCCTTTTTGCTTTTCCTACTGCTTTCCTCTAAAACATTAGGCATGAGCCATGGCTGGAGGCGAGGATCCAGCCTTGATGGAGTGCTGGCCTGATCTGATCTGACAGGCCTTGTGGAAGCGTTCAGCCTTGACCCTTTGTTGCTTTCAAGAGGGAAATCCCATTAGATAACAATTTTACCTATGAGACTGGAAGATTTTGTGTTTAGCTTTCCTTAAAACTTGAAGAAAGTGAAGAAAGAAACCTTTTCTATTTGGTTTTTGTTGTTTTGGTCGCCTTCAAAAAAGGAGAACTGTTGGAAAAATGGATGTATCCTGTTTCTTGAATGGTCCACAAGTCGTTCCCGGGAAGAAGTTGGAAAGTCTTACTGCAGAGGGAGAATAAGTTTCATGAGTTGCTAGGTCATCTTGGAAAATGAAAATGAATTGGGACAGCAGTGCTAAGAAGATTTATCAGATAGTAGGAGTTGTGAGTGAGTCTAAAAGTTAGGGTAGAGATTAGCGTGCTGGAGAAACCTCTTTTGTGAACTACAGACTTGAAGGGATGACGGGGATGGTTCAGATCCACTCCTTGCCAGTTTGCTAAAGTGGATTTGAATGAAATTGAATGTATAACTAGCCCCTAATTTCCAAAGCATTTTTGTGTGGGTTTAGCAATCTGATTCCTGTCAAACCCAATGACTGTCATATTGACGCAAATACCAGGCAATATTTAGAAAATTTAGGAAAGGTATTTTGCCAAGCAGGGAAAAAAAAATCCCCTCTCTTTTAACATGCATTCTTATAGGAATCAGAAATACAGAATAAGGGGAAAGAACATACCGACGTGTTGACCATTCTAACAAAAATCATACTGTACTGGTCTTTTTTTGGAATGTTTTTTGAAGTTTTCCACTGGCTGGAGGCTTTTGAAGGAAAGAAAAGAAAAGACTCATCTTCTGTCTTCAATTAACTTTGTTAATGATTAACAGAGCAGTGCAGTATGTGTGGTGCATTTTAATTAAATCAGAGGAGACATGATTTGGACAAGATTTTAGTTTCACTTTGAAAGTTATTAAATAAACTGACACTGTTTGCTCTCCGAAAGTTCCTGGGAGCATCCGGTTAGTTGGTAATCCCAGTGCAGCTAGTGAAATAAAGCCCCTTCCAAAACACCTAAGGGCCGTTACCAGATATTAAAAAAATGAGCAGTCCAGTCAGACAGGAGTATAACTGATCATCAACTTGCACAAGGCAGGGTCCTGGTCTGAGGCTCCAATTTCATATTTTTAAGCTAACTTCAGGGGTAAGAAAGTCCCAAACTGAGTATTTCTAGTTGAGGTTGGTGTTTTGAATACCTCTGAGCTGTTCAAGTGGCATAAACTCCTGAGCAGTCGCTGCCTTCGGTGGAATTCGGATGGCTTTTGCTAGCTGAGTTTATTGGGTTGTTTGTGAAGTTGGGATCCCGACCAGGGCTTGGATGTTGTTCACCAGTAAAATTCAGAGTATCATAAGATAGGAGCTTTTGGTACAGGAACGTCTCCATAAATTGGCCCAGCAGGAAATGCTCTTCTCTTTCCAGAGCTGCGTGCGTGTGTGCCTGTGCACACATTTATATAAATATTCTAGCATTTATATAAATATTCGAGCTTGATCCTTCTAGCAGAGAAGGATCAAGCCTGAAGCCTGGACTCGGACCATGGCTTCAGACTGAAGTGAGACAGTGGATGCTCTCGCTGGTATGTGGTGACACACAAGGGTGAAGAGATCCCATGCTTCACACCTCATGAGTTTACTGTTCTTTACTGGGGTGTCTGCTAGGAGCTTTGGCTTAGGCTTTCACCCATGCTCACCCAGCATAACCTGTTTTGGCTAGAGGTACATCTGTCCTCTGTGTTTATATCACACCTACCATGTTGTGGTTATTCCTGACCTTTTTTTTTTTTAGACAGTGAATAGTAATGTTTGGAGCATGCCTGTTAATATAAATAATTTTATATAGAAATTTTTGTTGAAGTGTTGTTGAAATTAACTATTGCCAGAAACAGTTGGGGTGGAGAGAACTTGCATCTACACTATTGGCAGCTTATTCAGCTTTATATTTTGTGGAATCCTTCATGGCTGTAAGCAGAAGTCCTAGAAGCCCAGTCTCAGGTTGCTGGGGTTTGAGTACTATCCTTTTCACTGCTGAAGCTGAAATGTATTAATAGCAGTTGTTGCTCCAAGCAAGCTACAGCTCAGGTATAAATGAGAGACAGCAAATTTTAAAATTTGCCAGCCAAAAGCATAGATTGGTTTTTATTGCTGTGAGAATTGGCACGTGTCCCTGCGATGTATAAAGCACAAAAAAACGGGTGCAGGAGCAAATGGGGAAACGGTGGCCCTTCCGTCTGCTGGTGGCTGGAGAGAAATGGCCTCCTGCTCAGAGCAGGAGGGGACATGTCTGTCCCTCACTAGTGGCAGTGCTGGGATGTGGGGAAAGGAGGTGAAGATAGCCTTTGTGAACGCTTCCCTCGTATGGTTTCTTCCATTTCAGTTGTTCAAATGACCAGAAGGTAGCTGTATCCTGGCTGTTACATGGAGACTATTGTTTGGATCGTAGGGTTTATTTGAAAGCAGTGAAAACATGACATAAAACAAAAGCTATGCTTTGGTGGAAATAGCCTATCACACCCGTGAAATATTATGCTTCTTGATTTCTGGATTGTGCATTGCCCCATAAGTAACAGATAGAGAATGCAAACATCAGCAAGTATGCTTTTCTAATCAAGTCTCAATTTACTGTGGAAGTTCTTCTTGGAATATCATTTTAACACTTGTCTTGGAGTTTGTTTTGTTTACTGCTACAGCCATACATGCAGTCAGTAACTTTTCCATGTGAGAAGGAGAGTAATATTAATACCTCGAGAACTGAGAACAGTCAGAGAAAATTAAATTCTCTTCCCTGCAAAGGACCAAACTCCTGCCTGTGTTACCCAAGGCCAGCCTGTCCCAGCAAAGCAGGCATCAGATAGGATTGAGGGCTATCCCTCAATGCCCATGGGCCCTATATGGATGGATCTTCAGTGTCTGGAAGTACGTTATTTCAAGTGTTTGCAATTTCAGGCTTCAGAGTCTTGTGTTTTGATGTGCAGGGTTGTGTTCCCCATCCTGCAGAACTTGTCTAGGCAAATAGTTCTGTCGTCTGCTAAGGCACTAGCTACATGACAATTTGTCCATGTGAGCATGCAAACTCTGTCAGCATGTCCCTCCATGATTTGCACATGCATATGTCCAAACCCCAAACTGCATATTCCAATCTGAGTATGTATTTTAATATATATATCCACTTACATGGCTGATAAGTATTACTCACAGGTTTCACTGAACACATTAAAATTTTTGCCACTGCTGCTGTTTACAGGTATCCAGGTAGATCTAAATATGGGTTACAGGTAAAAAATAAGGGGAAGAAGAGATGTTATAGTGTCATAGTCGTAGGATGGCTTCTTAGTACTGAAACCTGCTAAAGTATGGAAAACTTACCACTGGGAAATGGCAGCATCTCCATTACTTGAGATATTTAAAACTGGACTGGAAAAAAAATATATAGTAAGAGACAGTTCAGTGTTATTTGATGATGAAGTACATAGCCTTGCTTTTATGAGTACTCCAGAGATTTACTCCAAGACCTTATGTATAGGTTGCCAGACTTTACCTCCTGCATATGATTTAATATGCCAAGTGTTGTTCAACTGTGAAATAAACTCCCTGCTTACATGCCAGTGTCCTAGAGTGAAATCTCATAGGAGGGCGAATGCCCTTTTTGCCCTCTGAGATGCATACACAGAGTCCCCTGCAGTGAACGGTATCGGGGCATTTCAGAACAGACCTTAAAAAACCCAACAGAGTTTGCTCTGTGAGAACAACGAAAGAGACTGTGGCATCTTTCGTTTTCCCAGGGAGGGAACAGTTAAAAATATTCTTCAAAGAAGGAGCAGATGTTAATGTCATTAGAATGGATTTTCATAAAAAAAAGAAAACAGAGTTCTGTTTCTCCTGTAAAATGCCAGTAGCTTTGCAAAATTCTCTACAAGGCTGCCTACTTATTTCAGGCTAGTGGCACTGAGGAGAGGCGGTGCAGCATGAGCTATTTACTGTCTTTGAAAAGAATCAGATACGTTTCTGTAAGTTATTTGCCTGCCCAATTTAAAACTGCTGTAACTTGGAAAGAGGTTAAACAAAGAGCTAAAGGAACACGAAGGTAGTTCATTAACAGGACACGAGCCCTGAGCAGCACAACAAATCCACTGTTGACAAACAGGTACAGAAAGGAGTAGGCTACGTATAAAAAGGCACGGTTTTGATGGTGGATGTGCCTCAGGTTGTAAATACGCTGTAATCTCAAAAGAAAAAGGATTCATTGGCTAGTGTGATAGTCTTACTGAAAACTCAGCCTCACATGCAGGAATGGTTAAAGTAAAAATAACAAACAAAATATTAAGTGGCTCTCTGGATGACCTCTGGACATTCCTATTGTTAGTATGAGTAGACGTTGGAACCTCCCAGTAATAATTTCCTCTTGGAAAGCTCTCACGTCTCCTTCCTCCTCCTCATTTTGCTAGTTTTAATGTTGAGAAGCTGGGAAAGGTTCTGTAGTTCCTTTCATTGTTGTAACAGATGAACCTACGCTCTCATAGAGCCATTTCACTTGAGTTCATTGGCATGAATGACAACTCTCAAGTGTCCTAGTTTAGTTAGGGTTTGTTTACTTAGGTTTTTCTCTTTCTAGCATCTTCTGTATGGGTCTTGGTGTCCTAGAGCCAACTAATAATCTCTGAAGCATCAGAACATACAAGGAAAGCAGATTGAGACATGCATCTCCTGCCCCCTTCATTTTTCATGCTTTAGATGCCCATGTGACTTTTTGAAATGATCTGGGGGAAGGTGATTTGCCTCTTGCTGCTCCATATGCAAGATCTTCACCTCAAGGCCATAGTGTACTGAGAGTATCTATCCTAGTTAAGTTACTGAAAAAAGTAGACAACAAACATTTGGCTTTGTAATAATAAAGGGATCATTACGTGCAACGATCTATAACTGACTCAGATCCTCCTCCCACTTGTTTTTAAAGGGGTTGCAAGCACGGCAAAATCTTGACTGTGTCAGCCTCTTTCAGGGGAACCAGTTCTACGTTGCTGTAAACCTATGGAGCTGCTGGGTCCGCACCCAAGTGAATGTGAAGGCTTGACTTTGCATGCGTTGGCCTTGGCAGAGCCCTCCTTCACGTTGCAAACTGAATCCCAAAATGTCCCCGTAGCTCTTGTTAAAGCAGCGGTGGTTCCTCGGCTGAATGGGCCTTGAGACTTAAGTGATGGGCACAGCTCTGAGCATAGATGAAGGTGAAGCTTCCTGGGCCCTCAGTGGTGCAACAGTGTGTGCTGCTCCTATGGGTTAGCCACGGTCCACTTGGCAGTATGCTGGTGGGTTAATATGTCTGTGTCCAGAATTGCACAATTGATCTTGCAGCTTTGTAAGTGTGACAAATCATGGCTGTAGCTATTTCTGGATGGGAAAGAAAAAGAATCCACACTACTGCTGTCAAATGAAAAATAAATATGTGGGACACTTATCTGCAGAGTGTTTCGAGCAGTTGTTGACAAGGATGCCTCTGTCAGGTTAACACTACAGACAGTTGGGCAGAGAGACTTGATACTGTTTGGAAGTGGGATTTGCCCATCTTATTTATCTTCAGTTCTCCATTTGCAGGCAAAGATGACACAGGAGTTGACGATAGACTTGCGTGGCCAGAATTGCTTATTGTTCAATCAGCAGGCAAATGATATCTATTAACAGTAGAGCTCTAAAGGTACAGGCAAGAGGATGCAATTTGGTGTTAGAAGTCTTGCTCCAAATGAAAAATAGGCTGACCATGTGAATCATTGTGTTTTATCTAGAGTGAAGTGCTCCTCCAGACTTTTATAATTCAAAATGTTATTTGGAAAAGAAAAAAAAATTGGGGATCCTTCTGACTGTCCATGTCTAATGGGGACATTTTAAAACAGTTCTGGGGGTCTGTTACAAGTGCAGGAGGCTTCCCCTGTTCCTACCCCTGTCCCTGATGACCCAATGAATAGGTCAAATTTGCCATCTAGAGCCAGAATCTGCATGACAGTAGGGGCAGACTTTTGAAAAATCTGGAACTATTCTTTGAAGGTGTAGGGTGTAATGTTTCAGAGGATAGTCAATTTGCTTTTATTTTTATCATGTGTGGAAATAGTTTTGTTTGTGAGCACTGCAATAACCTAACTATTCCAGGATGCATTCTAAAAGGCTTTAGAACTCACTCAACTAGAAAAAAAACCAACAACAAACCACTCTCTGTCACACAGTAGTAAATACAGACCTGTATTAGAAATCTGCAGGGCTGCCCTGGAACCCAGTTTATAGTTTCATAAACATCAACTCTTACATCTGGCATCAGATTAAAATGTATATTTTGGCAGAACAATGATACAATCTCTGTTTAAGTAATGCTCTTTCAGAGGGAAGAATTTTGCTTCTGTAATTCCCCAGTAGTAGAAATGCCTTTTCCAGGAAGAGTAAATATGACTCCCTTCTCACCAGCATTTTTTAAGGACTGGACTCATTCACACTGCCTTACATGCCCTCTTTTGCTTGAGGTCAGAGTAAAAGAAATGGAGATGGCCTGCTGCACCCTCCTCTCATTTGCAGATCTCTCTGCCATCACAGAAATGAAACCCACGCTTTCCTCCCTTTGCAATCAACGCTGCTGGCCTTTCCTTGCTCCAGACCAAAATTCCGGTATATTTTATACACTAAAACATGGGACTTTAACATGTACTTTAGAACAAGAGGCTGGGTCCGCAGAATGTGTATGTGAATAAATAGCAACTTCTTGGGGTCTTGCAAACTTCTTTCTGAGTGTGCAAAACCCCCTGAGTTTGTACATGCTTGCGGAGGAATCATTCACCTCTCTGTAAAACACTGTAGAGGGAGTTTTGGAAAGGAAAAAAATGCAATTATTGACTGCAGGATTTAAGCAGAACGAAAATGAGTTATCAGTGCCCCAAGCAAAGCGCAGCCATTGGTTTCTTGCAATCTCTGAGGAAAAAAAAAACAACCTGTCAGTATTGATGTCTTCTTGGACAACCAGCACCCTCCATGGCTTCATGCAGAGAGGATTGCCTCCGTGCACGCTCCAAGGTAAGAGTGCCACCTGCTGAACCCACACTCCTTTTCCCACAGAAGGGCGAGTTTGCAGTAGAGATTTCCCTTTGGAGTATTAATCCATCCACACCCACCCGTGTAATTTATGAGGTTTAACAACATCAGAGCCTGGGGTGGAATGGCTGCAGGACTGCACAGTAAGCTGTTTCAGGTTACTCGCCCATGCGGGCTTAAAGGGGTATGAGAGCCAAGCGTGTGAAATCATAACTGATGGTGCCTCTATTTAAATCACTTTCTTTTGCATTTCTGTTTCCTGCCTCGTTCACTGGATTAGATGGAAGAGCGTTGAGGAGAGTCTGTCAGGTTGGATTTAGCTCCAGCACTGTTTTTAATGCCTTTGCTAAACACGAGATGGTCTTACCCTGACTGCAGTTGAGCTTGCAGCTACTTCCCACATCCCTGGATTTGTTCCTGCTTGGCAATCACCCTCCAGTCTTTTGAGCGATCTGATCCAGCTTGACCTTTCACGAGTTAGACTGGATGCAAGTGCCTGCAAAATGCTTAGGCAATGATTTACGATCAAAGGGAGGACTGTTTCCTGGACGATTGTTTGATATTTGGGTCCTCTCCCCTCATCATCTCTCGGCAGGCTGGAATGTGACTTTCCTACAAGCAAATACTTGTGAAGGCACCTCTGTGCAACGCTCAGGCTGCTGGGTTTCTCAGGCAAACTTGCTGAACAGAGAAGTGCTTCTTGTGAAAGCTGAATGGGAAGCAAGCGTTTGTCGGTCGAGTCGAGCAGCTGAGAAATCTGCAGGAATTTCTGCAACTGGGGGCCCAGACATAGCAAAGAGGATCTATTCGAGAGAATACAGTAAAAAAAAAAAAAAAAAAAAAAATCATTCATATACATAGTTTTAGTCCTTGAAATGCAACTTCAGCTTACAATAGTGATTTTAAAATTGCATTTAGTGGAATGATGTTAAATAGTACTTTAAATTAAAAACTTGATGATAAGGATGGATGATGGCATGGAAAATTTTTTGAACAATAACTGTGGTCCATTGATGCAAAAAAACTTGAGAACCTCCTACATCTGTTAAATGAAAATCTGCTCTGTCTCACCGAGGGACTGAGGAAGCACTCTGTCTCTATAAGAGAGATTTCAATTCATGTGACTGCGGGACAACACGCACATATGGGATCTTATTAGCCGTTCCTGGCTTTCTCCAGATCATGTGCTTCAAAGGCACACACACACAAAAAAAGTCATGACTTTTCCCTCATATTTCCTACATTTTATTCCCTTTTATCCATTTTAAAAGCCACTGGCAGACTCCAGGAAACAAACAGTTTCAAAGCCATCTCCTTCCAAAAAAATAATTGGCGTTAAAAAAAAAAAAAAAAAAAAAGAAATCATATGATTACACAGAAGAGGGGGGCGAAGGGAGGGGAGGAGGATACAACATAGATAATGAGCTTGACAATAGGCAAATAGAGAGTGTCATTACAGGAGTTACAAGACCGACCAAATGGTTAACCTGTGGGGTGGAAAGAGCATCCAATGAGTCTCGCATGCCTAAAAGGATAATGGCATTTTTATTATCTCATTCCACGCCCTGATCATCTGTCCATTTGCTCCCTGGAGCTGGCAGCAGTTTGCACTGATTCATACGCCGCAGACATGATCAGCAGATCATACTGCAGGCAGAACTTGTCAAGCCTTTCCAAGTGAGTTGCCGATTTATTATGATATCTGTATGGATTTAGCCTTTTGGTGTTGTGTAGGAAGTGCTGGATGGTGGCGAAGGGAAAGGGGAACTGGATGGTGTAACAAGTTGGGAAGCTGGTTGAACTGGGCAATAAGCACTGGATGCAGATGGGGTTCTTTTTCTCCTCTTTTTGCTATGTTGTGCTCTGTTGTCTAAAGGAAAAGTCTTTGCCTTTTTGCATTTCTCTTACCTGAATTGCAGAATTTAAATTGCTTTGTTCAGTGGCAGAAGAATATGTTGGAATGAGTTGTTGCTAATTGGGGTTCCGTTAATGGGAATTTTGCAGGAGTTTCATCGTGTTTGTGTGAAAGCTTTCAGATAACTCAGGTTGCTTAATTCACTGAGTAAATAAAGACCTCACGGCATATTCATCTCTGAACGTGGGAGGGAAACGAGAGAATAAAATCAATTAACATGTATAATATCACCAAAGAAACGGTCTGCTTTATTTGGGTCTTGTGGTGTTGTTTTGTTTGTCTGCTTTGTATGTGGGAAATAAGACACTACTGTGTTTCTAAAATACTGTGATTTATATCAGGGTTTTGTTTAAAATTTGGGAGAGGTTTTGAAAAGCAACCTGGGATTTCTGGGTGCCTGTTTTTGGAGTTTCCAGTGTGAAATAGCGTGCTCTTGGGGGGAGAAAGAGCACTCAGGGATTTCTGAAACTCAGCCCCTCCAAGAAGTCCCTTCCAGGAATCTGAAATCCTCCATCGTGATTTCAGAAATTGGGCAATAAATACTAATTGAACTTAGACTGTGTCAAATGGGTTTGTTTTGTGTTGGTCCGTGGTGGAATAGAGCCACAAGCCGCGGCAGCCAGCCCTCCCATGCTGCTGTACGGGAATGGGGAGCACCAGCTTCTCTGCCACCAGTGTGAGAGGAAAACAAGGGAGAGGAAAAAGCAAAGTGGGTGAGATTTGGGCACTTCAGGGCTAATATAACTGGTGGAAAGCTTGACTCTTGATACCTACTGTGGGGAGCTCACCCTGAGCTCAGTGAGCCAGGTTGAAGCCTCTGAGGTGATCTTCGGACCCTTTCACTGGTCTGCACTAGGGTCAGTTTAGCTGGATGTCAAGTTCTGTCTGTTTTGATTTTAAAAAAAAATAGAAATCATTGGATGTCAATGCTGAGAGAGAACCAGCAATGTGCTAACTTTATGCCTGGCATATCTCAGAAGCATTGGGCAAGTGCTGGGAGGGATGTCCTACCTTGTGTACGCTGTAGTGCCTGCAATTATATTATATGAAGTCAGTGAAATTATATCTGAGGGAAAACAATTCAATCCTTTTCTCTTGAAGCATGGTTAGCTACTATACTGTTGGTTTGCTGTCTCTTGGGAGATTTGTCTCCTTCTAAACAAGAGCAGATGCACCTTGACAACCAGACATGGGTTTTCTTTTGTTAAGACATTAGCATATTTTGGGAAGAAAAGCAAAGCTCTCTTTGGTGAGGACTCGTAAGAGAAATCAAATGTGTGGCCAAAATTTAGAAACTGATTTATTCCCTTTTAACAAACGTCTCTGTGACCTCAGGACATAAGTGGGGAAGACACCTTTAGCGTTACCCACAAATGCTTCTTCAAAGCATTTCTCAGTGAAATGCATGATGAAATACTGCCCTTCCCAGGCTGGGGCATAACGTAATCATTCCAAGTGCTCATGTCTTCTCAGGAGATTGCAATGGAAAAGGAGTATTAAAATCCTTATAAGTTAACTCTCTGGAGACTCTCCAGGGAAAAGGAGGGGGCTGTTAATGCACCGTTTTGAATGAGGCACAAGGTGATTTTTAACTTCTTGCAAATGTCCTCTAATGGTCCCTTTACATGATCGTTTCAATTGCATTGTTTAAAGATACTCTCTATGCTCTCAGTGTACTTGTAGTATTTGTAGAAAATTTTGTAATTGCTAAATAGCTGAACGTAATCCTGTTAGCATTTGATACACTAGAAATTAAAAACAGAAGCACTCATCATAGCCAAGAAATCATTCCGGTTGGCCTGAAAATATAAAGACTGCTTAGCAAATGTATGGGAATTGAATTGGCTCATTTTGCTGGACACTAAATAAGTGTTTACTGTGCAAGTTTCTAAGGAAAACAGAAATCTTCCTTACCAACAGGTAGGATGTTTTCTTCCAGCAAATTATAACTTTTTTTTTTTTCAAACTTCACAGATCGTTCATGGGCAGTTTTGTTGTTGGAAGTTCACTCTTTCACAGCATTTTCTGGTTGCTTCTTCATATTGTAGGTTCTCTCTTCTGTTTCTTGGCTAGCTAGTAAGATAATTGGCTAGTTTTGTTGAGAGATGAGAAGCGTGGAAGAGGACACTTTTCCTCAGACAGCAGCAGTGTTGGTGACATTATGTTATCTAGTTAATTCTGCTTCAGAAATCGATGCTGATCATTTACACTTGAAGCCACCTCTTTTCTTCCTTCTGGTCTTTTCTATTGGCTTTGCTTTTCATTCCTGTTCTCCAGTGGGCAATGGCCTGAATCCTTAATTTGTAAAAGCCTTTTCACATTTCTGAGGTAAAAGAAGATGAACATAATGTAACTTAAGACCAGATGCACAAAGGTTTTAGCTTGTACAGAGACAATTTATCTCCATTTTGATGGCTAGGAATGCCAGTCAATCTCTGAACCTGTCTCTTGCCCAACAGTGACAAGTGTACAATGGGCCAAGAAATCTGCAACTTTCTTACAGTGTCCTGTCCATTTGTGAGCTGCACTCTTTATATCCAAGTTACAACTTCAGTGCCTGATATCTGGGAAAGAAGTCCAAAACAGTTGGGATGGTAGATGAGTGCTTTTGATGCAAATATAAATTATCTGTGGGTGGATCCACATATTTATGTTAAACACTGTGGTAATAATACTCTGTGTATACAGAGCATTCTTGACATATTAGTCTGAACGAAATCCATGTGCTTTGGTGTCTGGTTTACACATCAATAGGGACAGTGACTATTGAAGACTGAATGTCTAGTTCAAGATTTTGGATTTAGGAACTTTTCTCGCAGTGGGTCAGAAGAAATTTACTGGAAGAGCTGAAACATCTTTGAGTGAGGTTATCCTTAGTGCAGGAAACATTGTGGCAGAGAAAGGATAAGTCTATGAGGAAACATCTCTGAGATTTCACAGCCTTTTTGCCTCAGTGAAAGATGTTTTGTTTTATCCAGCACAAGCAAGGCATTGCGCGTTGGGAGCACCAAGCTGGATTAATTTGTGTGGAGTTTTGGGCATCCACCTGAGTCTTTCTGCAGTTGTGTAACTCTGTGAGAATCGAATTTCTAAGATTTTGTCAGAGAACAAGCGACTTCAGAGAGTTTAATGAAAACCCTGAGCTGAATTCTTCATCCTTCCCAAGCCTTGGTTCAAGCCAGGACAGTGGTGAGGGGTGTCAGACTGAACCTGGTACTGCTCTCTGGGAATCCAAATGCCTGAAATGAGCTGTGAGATTGTTTCTGATAAAAGTTAAATTTAGCAAAACCAAGAAAAATTGGGAGAGCTCTGTGTAGAGTGAACTGTTTGGGAGTTCATGTCAGGTTTGTGAGATTAGGTATGTCTAAATGAAAACAAGAGGAAATACTTCTTTAAATTAAATTGCTTTTTTTTTGACACTTTCTAAATAAGAAATTAGTGAGCTGCATCTTTGCAATTTTTTTTTAAATAAAATGTTCTGATCCTTTTTTGAATCTTCAAATTGAATTCAAGTTGACCTACAGTCTAAAGAAAAAAAGTTAAAAGAAATAAAAGTAAATGAAGGATTTGTGTTCTTGTTTCAGGCTGAATAAAAATAAAACAGCCCTGAACATTTTCCATATCACTTCACTCTGACAAGGGTTTTTTTTTTTCTTCCACTTCAGCAAAACTAGAAAATTCCTTGTTAGTGCAGATCTTCAATCCAGATAGCTCCTCCACAGCCACACTGTTGGCATAGGTGTTCAACCAGCGTGGGATGGGGGTGGCAGGACTTCATCCTGCTTCTTCAGGCTCCTGCCTTGCCCTTTCCTGGCAAGCCTGCAGTCCCAGGGCTCCCTGTCCACCCTGCTCCCAATTCAGAGTAAAACAAGAAGCTTCAAAACAATCAGAGAAATTCTCTCTGGTGATTGTTTTAGGCTCTCTGTGCTCTTCTGTCCATATTGATGCATATCTATGCATATATGTCAATATAATGCAGATGCAGTAAACTAGTCCAAACCCATAAATTTAAAAATACAGCCAGGCAAAACCCTTCCATCAATTGTTGAAATAATTGAAACATGGAGACTTAATTAACTTTGCTACTTTTCACTCCTTTCACATTTTATTTTGTTAAAGAAAACATAAAAAAACCCTTTCTTTGTACTGTTTTCGTATACTGACATTTGATTTATGTTTTGAGCCATGTAAGAACTGAAGTATAGTAAAAAAGTCTCCCTGACTCCAGTAAGGCCGCTTACATGTATAAGTAGCTGCAGGGCCAAGTTTATAATTATATATCTGAATAATGTTAGCCTTCATACATTTAACCATTCCAATTTTAATTCTCTATTTCATAAAATCTATGATCAAATTTTGGAGCCCGAACTAAGCTGATGTCGTCCCTTTTAATTTAGGACTCAGCCCTTTTATTCTCCTCCTGTGTTTTATTTTTATTAGTTGCTTTCTTTTTGTGCTGATGTGCAGCACATATTGTTAAAGCCTCTTATTAGAGCCAGAGTTTTGCAGCATGGAGACTGTCCTAATAAGGGAAAAAAACCTAGCCCTTTATTGGTGAGGTAAGAGAAATCAGGCAGCGGATAATTTTTTTGCTGATTGAGAAGGATAAGGTGCGGTTTGGCAGGTATTGCATTGGTTTGGCATTTGCTGACATGGTTCCTCTTTTCTGCAGTTCAAATCCTTTGCAGAGCAGACGTTCAGGGAGGACTTCCCGCCCGCCCTGCTTTGCCTTCCCTCCCCTTTTCTTTCTCCTTTTCACAAGTGTTCAGCCTTGCCGTGAAATCTCGCTCTGACACACAAACTGGATGTGGTAATGAGAAGTTTTTTCACTGCCATCACCTTTTTAGGGAACAGTGGGCACGTTGGAACACAGTTTTCCACGTGGGTTGTTCTACATCTGAAGCATTTAAACAGTTTGTGAAGTTCTGAGAAAAATCACACGTTAGTCCTAGGTAGTGTGATCCAGTTTCTCCCTTCCCAAAAATCCGTCACTGAAGAAAAGTAGTAGCTACAAGGTTTAGCTGATGCTTTAAATTGCTCAGCTGTTTTTCTTTCATATTGCTTTGAAGGCTTGTATTGAATTCCAGGGATGAGTAACACGTCCCGGGCTTAAATACAGGCTTCAGATCTGAAGTCAATATAGTTTCTGGGGTTTTAAACTGAGTTACGATGAGCAAAGTTTCAAGCGAGGGCAGAAGCTGGTATTTAAATTCTTTCCTTCCTCAGTCTCTGCGTCTCTTGGTAACTGAAATACTAAGCCAAGTATCAGCTCCACTTAAATTCACTCTGTGCTTCACCAGGAGACCAAAAGTGATGTAAAGTGGCTGTCTGCTTCCCAGCCAGTGTGGTTCTTTGACTCTAGGAGGAATAACGGTTAACCTAGTCCTTAAATGCCCAGTTTTCTCCATTACTCGGTTATTTATTGCAAGTTTGACGGTGTCACTTGTGAAGCAATTTTTTCCTCTTTTTCCCCCCCCATAATAGTAATTCTAGAGCACATATCCTGTTATTGTTGAGGTTAGCTTACTGTAGGCAAAAGATGTGAAAGATAAACTTGGATGATAATAATGCAGAAAAGAAAAATAAACAGCATTAGTAGCAGGGATTGGGTGTACCGGTTTGCATGAAACAAAACATATAAAGGCACCATTAGGAGTAGGCTACTCCCAAAAGCACAGCCACTTTTTTGGGGGGTTGATAAGGCTTTTTTTTTTTTTTGTCTGATGTTTATTTGTATTCAGACCCTTCTTCATCAAAGTCAGAATTGCTCTTGAAGATGAGGGACTTGGCTAACTCCGTTGTCTTCTTTTTTGTGTTTTCATTCACTACTTTTTCATATACCTTGACTAAGCAACAGTGAGAAATATTCAGATTCTCCTGAGCAAGAATGACTCCAGCAGAACCTGGAGAATAAGCCCTGTGCAAGCAGTTTTGGTTCTGAACTCTGAATCTTTTTTCAGTTTGCTTTCAAGCTGCTTTATGCTCTGCTTAGGAGGATCTGGTGCTGCTGTGGGTCCTCCAGGTAAAGGTTGCTGTATTATGGAACAAAAAAAGAGATGATTCTTGTTCCAGACAGCTTAAAACCTTATTCAGAGAATATCTCCTAATTGGTGTGCTGTGCATTTAAAAAAAAAGAGAAAGCACCCGCTGTGGAAGCAGTCCATGTGCACTTGTTTTCCTTTCCCCAATAGTCTAAGAAATGTGGAGGCCTATCCCAGAGGTGTGTCCTTGAGACCAATGCACTTGTCACTACAGGATATGAGATTTTGGCTTCTGTTCGGTTTGTCATAGCCAAATTGCCTGCAGATTTTTTAACCAGAAAAATATATTACATGTTTCTGAACAAGAGTTTTTTTGGCTTGCCAAATTCCATCTGCAATACGTTCAGCACTGGAGTTGCTTCAGTGTAATTACAGAAGTACCTTCTAGCATCACAATTGTTGCTATCCTGGCATGATCCTTACTGCAGGCTTTCATTGTTTGGCGTGTGGGATTTTTTGGGTGTGTGTGTTTTGTTTTTTGTTTTTTTTTGTGTGTTGTTCATTTTATTTAGTGGAGTTATACTCAGCAGTAGGTCATGGGTTAGGTGAGCCTCACAAGGCTCAACACACTTTAGGTTTCAGCATCCACAAATGATGTGGACAATCACCACACACTGACATGACCGTGGTGGAAGCTTTGTGGTCCTTTCGTTCATTTTCAGGTTGTTCCTGGATTTCCAGCTCTTGAGAGCTACAGTGGCTTCTCTTTTGCTGCTTCCTATTCCTCTTTCTTTGGTTTTTCCCCTTCAGCTCTCTCTTGCTACTGCTTTGTATGATGTTTTACAAAGCCCGAATGAGAGGTGTTCCAACCATACCGTATGCTCTTACATACAAATTTCTCCAAAAGCAGCCTCCCATTTTTAAACTAGTGTTGAATAATAGCTTCGTGTATTTTGCATAACACCATCTTTCCTCTGTGGAGAGGCAAGGAGAATTTTAGGATTGGTCTCCTCCCCCGGGAGGGCAATCACTGCCATGGATTCTGGGCGTGTGAGATGGTTTGTGCATCTTGGCTTTAGTCATCTGCCTCCTCCTGGAACAGGAGTGGTCAGACACATTGTGTCAGCAGTTTTCTTTCTCAGGATTTGAAAAAGCCCCAAAGCCTAATTTGCAGAGGTCACATCTGCTTCCAAAGCTGGCTAAACTTTTACTTGAGTTAGATTAAGGCCGAAGACAAACTTTCTTCTAGTTCCTCTGTTACATTTGCATAAAGGCCATAGCAAAGCAGTTTTGAAGTTCTCTGCAAATGTAGCTATTTCTCAAGGCTTACAAACACGCCAAAAATCTCTTTCAACACTGTAGCAGTGCTATCTTGGTATTCCCACCAGTCCTTATCTATATGGCTGTGAAAGCTTCCCACTGACAGCATGTGCATTAGCGATAATTTGCAGCCCATCCAGTTGAGGACAAATATTCCTGTCTTGTGCATATCTGAGAGCTGTATTTGGTCCTTTAGTCATTTTGGGATAGCCACAGGGTTAATTCCTTACTTGATGTCCTGGATTCTCTCTCTCAAACTCACCCAACACCCTGTGGAGTGATCAGGTAGTGTTTTCTTTACCCAAAAAGGATATAATTATGGTTTTCACAAGATTATAGCAAGCAGAGACTTTACTGTTTAGCACCTAGTGCCTGGCTTTTGGTCCTTTCCAGCACTTCTCAAGATGTACGACATCATTTCAGTGAGAACCTGAACCCTGAAAAGGCTGATGGTGTCGCAAGGGTAGGTAGGCAAATAGGGAGGTTTAGGCTTGGGAGAATTCAAGGCGCAGCGCTCGCAGGTGTGGAGGAAGAAGACGGAGACACCTATTAAAATGCCGTTAGGTGAGGAGTGACAGGGGCTGCCTGGAGTGTGAGAAGAAATTGGAGAAGGAACTGGAAAAGCTTCTGGGGACCTGAAACAGAGGAGAAAACCATTTGGAAGTTTTCTCTCCGTGTAGGAAAGTAGATAGCGAGGCCTTCCTGGGAGCTTCCCAAATCTTTGGTAGTTTTGTGGGAGTATTTTGAGCAAACTTTGGGCAAAAGTCCAGAAAAACTGTTTGTATGTGCTTAGAGCTGTGCACTAACACTGATAGTTACTCTGTCGTACTCATCTTGAGCTGGCAGAAGCACCCATAAGTACATCCAAGATCACCTCATTGGCAGAGGATTGCTAGTGTTTGAGGTAAGTTTTATGCCTGTGTTTTCATTAGATCAATTAGTCTAATTATACCTTATTGATGGAGGTAATGCCCATTGTGCTAGCCTCTGGATCCCTCAGATGGATGATTTTTTTCACCAAACATTCCCGTGCGTTAGTCAGATGGGAACCGAAGCACAAGGGAGCTTAAGCATCTCATGCAGGAACTTGTAGCAGAGAGGGGCCAAATGCTAAATCCCATATTTAACATCTTAACTACCAGCCTGTTAGCCTGAGTTAAAAGCAGGCTTAACTTATTTTTCCAATTTGGAGGACTGCCGATACCCAGACCCTTTTTGTTACCTCATAGCTGCTAAAGTTTATCTTCTTCAGACAGATGATTACCATATTTTTATTTACTAAGTAATCTCAGCCAATTGAGTTGTGGTAACAGGTTTGACCACACTCTTCGTGAGCAGGCATTCAAATTCTCTTATGCTTGTCCTAATTTTTTATTGTGCCAAATATTCTGCATTTTACATTGCCAAATCCTTGCTTGCCAAATGTTATATTCTCACAGAAGTATATTAAACAGAGATTTGCTATCCAGTGCTTCATTTTTGGCTCCACCCCGTGCCTTTCAGGATGCATGACTGAAATTCAGTGATAACTTTCATAAAAGGGTAAATTGAATGGCTTTTTCCTCGTAATGAATGGGCTTGGTGTGCGTATATGAATAGTTACTATGGATTGCTGGGAAGAGGATACTTGGATAAACCATTGCATGTTTGGATCAAGTCTAAGGTCTGTTCCTTTGCGTTTTTATTCCTAAGGATCTGTCTGCTGTGCAAATGCCTTGTTCTAGGAGTCTTGGTGGCTTCCTGAAATAGTCTTCTGTGTTGTACTGCAAGTGAGACAGGAAACATTTTGACTTTGAATCAAAGTGAAGTCCTGCAACAGCCAGTGTTGGGTGGGTTGGCTGATGTTCATGTCAGTCCCATCTACGCTGTAGGATTGAAGAGGGTGCAGTGAGAGCAATGATGCATGGAAAACGTCCCATGTGATGTCTTCTACAGTTTCTGTGGGACTAAAATCTCTCTGGTGTAAAGCTGGTTTTTTCTCACTCAATCACCTTTGGAGAGTCCTGCCTCACGAAGTTGCCTTTCTGCATCTGTTGAAGCTTGAAAAGCAGAAAGGTTTGGCAGCAAGATAACTCCTTGCTTCCCAATGGCAGGGTGAGGACCCTTCACCCTGTTTTCCATACTTTCAGTCATTTAGGTGTATCTCAGTTCACATCCCAATGCTTCAAAAAGGTGCCAGGCTGCGTTGAGGCATGCTGACCCCTGCGCAAAGCCTGAGAGGTGCTTTCACAGCAACACAGCCTCAAGATCCCCAGGGTTAAACTCGCTTTTCGCCCTTCCTTTCCCATTTCCCAGCAGGCACAACTCTCGTTAAAATGTAAACTCCTGATTTGGAAGTACCTAGCAACGGTGGGCATTACGCAAAGGAGAGGCAGGCCATCACTTGCTCAGGGAGAGCTCAGGGGAGGATGTCTCTTTGTTCAGCATGCCAGCAAAAAAAAGGTCCTGGGATAATCAATTCTGCCAGTGGCTTTCACACGCTTTGAGGCACAGCGATGGTGCAGCTGTTAGAGATGGGCCTGGGGGGAAAGAGTCCATGTACCTGCAACAACTCCCTGTGGAAGTTGCTGGAAAAGCTCCTCGTAGCTTCAACAGGTTTTTGAGCAGGCTTGGAGTAGTGCAGCCAAAGCGAGAATCTTACCTGCTGTGTGTTTTAGGCTAAAAGGTGTATGTTTGCCTATGTCTCTGATTTTCCATTCCATAAGCTGGCATTATAGTGGTAATAATACCCACCAGGCGGAAGTCAGAAGGGGTTGCAAGGATTAATTAACATTTGTAAAGTACGTTGAGATCTTTTGATGGAAAGAAGTTAGCAAGTGCCAAGTACTAATATAACGACGAGGGGAAAATAGCCATCTGTCTGCATTCACTCTTGGAATGTAATGGATTATACCAGAAGCCTTGGCTTAAGCATTTGTGTATGTGTGTTTAATGATGAAATGTTTGATTACCTTTTCTTTTAAAATGTCAGTTGAATCTGTAGAAAGGCTTTGCTTCTTGGTGATGGAAACTTATAATCTCTTGTCTCCTCTCACATTTGGAATGAGACTTTCTTTTGCTTTCACTTGCAGTCTGTTCCCATTAGCCCTACAGCTTTCTTACCATGGTAGCCCTTTGCTATCCTCCCCACCTTGTTGCCTGCCTTCTCTCACTTCTACTGTTGATCACACTCCTCTCTTCTATAGTCCCATCTGCTATGCTCCTTCACCTCTGCTGCCTTGCACTCACCTAGCATTTCTTTTAGCAGTAAGATGAAATGCAGATAAGAAAAAGTAGGTGTTATGTGGCATCAAACCCATGCTTTGTGGACCAGTGCTTTGGTCACGGTGTGGAGAGGCAAGGACAATCACAACATAGAGTAATGCCTTGCTCTCCAAAAAGGGCACACTCATTGCTGTCTGGAAGCAGCCCAGACCTCATAGATCCTGCCCAGGTTAGTGCTGGGTGCCCTCTCCTGCTACCAAGGTGCTGATGTGGCACCTTGAGTATGAGTATTTTCCCTGTTGGGCAGGCTGGAGCTGGAGCAAGGACTGAAAGCTTAGTGTCATGGTTTGTATCTGATGAACACAAAGCTCAGAAGGTGCTGAGAGGAACCTGACCAGTTAGGATGGCTGTTTTGTGGTGGAAGATTTGCCAAAGAACCAACAGGACCTGATCAATGGCTTACTGTGAACGTACGACTGGTACTACTACTCATCTCCGTGTGTTCACCCGGAGCTCATCTGTGTGGGGATGCTACGGTATAAAGCATTTTGCAACAGCTATTACAGACTGGTTCCCTATGTGCAAAACAGCTATTACAGAATAAAATTGAAATTTAAAAAAAAAAGTGCACCACAATAATTGCTGTGATTTGGAAACATGCTGTGTGTTGCAGAACCCGCCCCTTACTCTGGCACAGTATCTGCACAGGGCAATTTTTCTGGTTTGGTGCCTTATGCCTCTAACAACAGCAGATTTTGAGGGCAAACAAATTGCTATTTTCTTCCATTTCCTAGTTTTTATCTGGGTATTTTCTGTGAATAACTTGTAGATAAATTTGTTAGTGAATCTTTCAAATGGGAGAGGTTTTTGTTAGATGCTATACTTCTGTGCAAAGTTTGGGGTTTTAAAACTCTTATTAAAGAACAGTGGGTTTTAGATTTGTATTTTCGGTGTTGATTGATCAGCTCTCATGAATTCAATCAACTTTCCACATACTTTCTCCAATACATTGAGTGAGTCCTTTGGTAGTTTCTTACAAGTAACTTCTCCAGGAATAAGGATCAGAGTGGAGCAACGTAAGGGCAACAGGCACATCTAAGGGAAAACTAATTGAAAGGATAAAGCCAGGATATTTTATTGTGTTTATGTGGGTGTAGTTGCAATGGCTGCATTTCAAACTTCCAGCTGTTTAAACTGCTCAGTGCTGTTATACGATGTCTGCAAATCATTGAAACATTAGTGTGCTGTTCAAAGTGCTGTACGTGACCCCGCCTGTTTTATGGAAGGGTTTTTTACCTTTCATGAAGGTGAAAGACACATTGGGATTTGCTTTCGGAGAGATGCATGGAATGTATCTGCCCCTAATCCTGTTAGCAAATGACAGGATCTGCACTCATAATTCCTCTGCTGTCTCACTGAAAATGTCTTCTAATCACCTTGGCTGTTGACAGTAGGTTTCTTAAACACCTGAGAAAGAGACAGATGCTTGTCCACGTTAAAAGTGAACAGCCATGAATTTCCCTTGAAACCAAATCTGCACCTGCACAGCATCCGTGAGTTGGGTGCATGGGGATTCGGTACCAGAAAACTTGGAAACATCTGATTTTCATTAAATCTTTTTTTTTTTCCTGCTCACCATATGTTGTAGCACTGAATGTATTTGCAGTGCCGTATCCCGCCTGAAGTGGTTTATTTCAGTTAGCATTAGGCTTCACAGCCCGCTCTGCTTTGGTGCGTGTTCTGCTCTTACATTTCAGCTGCTTTCCTGTTTGCAGCGTTTATTTCACTATTTAGTCTGCTGCGGTATGTTAAGGCTGTGTCCTCCTTTTGCATATTTTGTGTCGGGAAGAGAGGATGAAAAAAAAGATTATTCTGTGATTATCTGAATAATTATCCGGTAAAATTATTTTTCCAGGCTGCCTGTGTGCAAATACATGCCTTGTACTTCGTGCACAGCACAGTCTTTGCTGTATTTCTGAAAGCTCCAGCAGACATCTTCAGAGACCTGTCTGCCTCTGAGCAATAGTCATTTAGTTACAATCTCCAATCCCCTGGGAAATACAGAGGAGTTTTGATGCTTCACAGAGCCCCGGATAATGCTAACACCCATACTTTTGATGAATCGAGTAATAAAAATAGCGGGTTCTGACTGTATGCATTTCAGCTCACATAACATTTCAGGCAAAGGGGAAGGAGTTTACTGGATGATGTGTAGTCTGGGTAATCAGGACCTGCAATCTTACGGTTTCTGTTCTGTGAGTCATTGGGAGTTTTGGCTTTCCAGGTCCTGGGCAGCCGTTTGAACTAGGCTGGATGCTGGATATTGATGGCAAAGCCACTTACCCAAATCGATGCTTTCTTTCTCCTCGCTATTCCCTGACACATCTCTTTCCCTCTTCCCTGTTTTCTGAGTATTTCTCCATCCACATTTTTCCATTCTCCATCTTGTGCCCTGCAGGATGGAGGCTCCTCATCCATTGCTGCTGTCTGTCTGTCTCTCCTCTCTCCCCCTCCCCAGCCCAGGGAGATGTCCCATTCCAGGCCCCTTCCTACAGCCCCAGTCCCTGTTTGATCCCTGCTTCCACATTCCTCCTTCCTGTCCACTATACATTCCCAGTCTTGTTCAAATCCTTAATCAATTGCAATGTCAGTCCTAAATCAGAGACTGTTGCTTCAGTTATGGACCCACAGCTGTAGCCTACATGTTGATGTACCCTAGATGCAGCTGCATTTCAGTGGTAGGTGAAATAACTCCATTCCAGATGGGTCCAGCACTGTTGGTGGGTGTAGTCCCTGCTATCAATCAACATGATGCTGTGAACTTTCTTCCTTTCAGGATTCCTGGTCTCGTGGAAGGGGTCCCTGCCCATGGCAGATGGGTTGGAACTAGATGATCTTTAAGGTCCCTTCAACTCCAAACCATTTCATGATTCACCCACTTGTAGAGTCCTGGCCCCTGGTTCCCCACTACACCCTGCAAAACCTGGCAGGCAAGTGCAGAAAAAAACATGAGTGCAAAAGGGGATTCTGCTCACAGAGAAGATTTGTCATCTTCGAGAACTACAGCCATGTTTCATCTCAAATTTCACAACCTGTTTTGGCAGGGTGGATGGTGAATAGATGTATGCTGGAAGTTGATTGTGAGTAGATTGGGCACGGTGATGGAGGATTAGAGTGTGTGACTGAGGTTGCTTTGGTTTTGATGAATCCGGTGATTCTCAGAGGTAACTTTTTCAGTGTTTGTCCTTATATGATATTCAGTGGAGCAAGTACAGGTTGAAACTGAAGAAGCTTCCCGTGTATGAGACCTATCCTCGTGGTCCAGCACTTCATTTTAAATTACAGTGCTCTTAAAATACAGGAATCCTATTAACCTTTGTGGAGTAAATGAAATGCAAGCATTGATTTAAGAGGCTATTTCCTAGTGTGCTGTATTAAACAAGCCTTAAAGGAGGTAACCAGGTTGAAAGTAGAAAAGCAGATGAAATTGAAGGCTGAGTTTCCAGGTCAATGTTACATACGTAATTTATAACAATTCATTTTGTGCTTTACTGAAATCATAGCTTTGTTTTTGTTTGCTGATTTGGGATAGTGCAGCATACTGCTATGGAATAAAACACCAGAAATAACCTTTTTGTAAGAAAAGTTTAAGCTTTTTTTCCTTCAGAAGACATTACCTGCTGTAGTTACAGGGCTAAACTGGACACTGAACAGAGAAGAGTGAAAGCGAATTCTCCTTCCATCCAGTCTCCTTGACTTTGTCTCTATAGAAAAACCTTGCTAAAATATCCCTTGTTTCTGTCACTACAATAGCTGCGCTATGGTGGAGGCAGTCTGTACTCTGAGCATCATGTTCTGTAGGTCTAGTTTTAGCTCACTTAGCTGAGATTGCACTTACAGTAGCAAGGCTTGTCTGAAAGGTCTGCTTTTTGCCATCACTGCCCTCAGAATTGAACCATTAGGAAGAAACGCTGGGATGCTGTAAAAAGCCTGGCATAAAAAATGTTGAAGTTGCTGTTTCACCCTAATCCCGAGTATAAAGAAACTCAGAAGTGCAATTCAGCTGGAAGGTACTTATACCACTCTAAAAAATAAGCTGAATCTATTGAATTTTACCACCTCTAAATTCATTAGTTTACCCCTCTCAAAGTATATCCTCCATGCACAGAATGACGACAGACCCTGTTCTACTTAAGCTGCAACTTTGAGTTGCATTTTGGGGAGTCCAAGCTGGAGGAGATACAACATTGTTGAGTAATAGCACACACTTGCATTTGGTTGCATCAGAAAACTTGGCAAAACTAGACCATTTCTATAGGTAGAGGAAAAGTGAACAATAGTAATCAGGAATCCTCTTTAAATTCATTATAACTATTGTGCTTGAATAAAATTAAAAACTCTACTTCCTAACAACAGAACAATTTCCACTCCAGCCTGTGGCCGAAAAAATATATTGCATGTGATGTGAGTTAATTATTTTTAAATAGGAAGAAGAACTATTTCTCATATTCGTTGCTGAGAAAATATATACAAATGGTCCTGTGTTCTTGTGCAGGTTCCTGCCCATAATGCTGCAAGAGTTCCTTGTGTGCTTTACTCCAGATTCCCCTCAGGCTGTCTGATGGGGTGTCCATTCCTGCCTATACCTACCTCGGTGCCACAATTTAATGACATGACTACACAGGATGAGAAAACGGTCCACCTCATGCTTTTCTTCTCTCTCTTGCCTTCATTTAAAGACCTCTGATAGATATAATAGTTGATGATGTGAATTTTGTATGAGTTAAAGAGACATTTAGAAGATATACAGAACTAGTAGCTTAAGCATGACACATTGGTGATGACAGTTTGCCTAAAGGTGCCTGTAAGAATATGTAGGTTTCATTCCTCAAATCTTTTGCATATTTTCTAGAAAGACCACAATTCTCAATATGCAGGGGAGCTTATTTAGGTTACAAAAGCTCATGTCTGTCTTCATTTTTAATTTCTTCTGTCATGAGTAAACCTCTCGTTTGCATCAGTTGGAGTTTTATTTGCAATGAAATGTGAGCGAGGAGGAGTGAGATCTTAACTTTGTATACATTCACTAAGCTAGCAATTTGAGGTATAAAAGTGCCTCGAAATCCATACTGAATACAGGGGCCCAAAGCCACAAGAAAGAACATTTCTGATTTGGCTTTATAGCAATTGTGGATTGTATATTCTGGGACGAATCCTGTAAATCCTTACTTATACCTCAGCTAGGCAAAACGCCCGTTATTCTCAAGTCATATGCCTGAAATATTACTGGGTAAGGCTGTGGCATAAATTATTTTGGGTTTTATATGCAATAAAGCACTAGAAACTGGAGGTGGTGGCAGCAAGCAGAAAGCAATTTGTTAGAGTCGACACATACCACATCAGCCACAGTGGTATGCACAGCGATGGGCTTTTGCTCCCACTTTTTAAATACAAAAAAGTAAGCTTGTTGTGTACACTTTTTTTTGCACGTTTGTCATCTGTCAGGGAAACAGATTTCTGGGTGAATTCCACAAAGCTTTAGGGAAAGCAGTAAAAAAGTAATACTTATCAGCTAGAAGGCACCTGGCCAATTACTGTTTTCTGCCCGGTTACTTTATTATTATTATTATTATTTTCAGGTGAAACTTCTAAATTAAAACAGGTTAAATATACCGCAGTGCTCACTGACAGGTCAACGTCAAGTCTATTGTGAATGAAAACTGCAGAGCATTACAGACTTCACATATTGAGAGAATTACATGCTTTTCCCTGGGACTTCTCCAACAAGCGCTTTTATCTAAATATAATATATGTCGGAGGGAAATTTGACATTGTTTCAGTAGCTGAAGGTTTTTCCCCTTCATGTTAGCAGCCCTGCGTGCAATTTAGGCTGAAGGTACTTGGAGACGATTTACCAGACTTACACGAATGTGGTTGGAGAATCTGCTTGCATTTCATATTATGAAACAGATCATCAGTTTTCAGCCATGAGGAAAAAAAAAAAAAAAAAAAAAAAAAAAAAAGGCA
>NW_015090800.1:3309976-3362358 GCF_001431845.1 Calidris pugnax | reverse complement strand
CCTGCCATTCCAAAGAAGCCTGGTCTGTCCTCGGGTACGTGAAGCTCTGGGTACACGTTCTCCAAGAACCATTTGAAGTCCTTACATTTCAGCTTCTCTCGAAGGAGTCTCCTTTCTGTCACATCTCCAGTTTCAACCAGAAAGAAAAAAAAAAAAAAAAAGAAAAAAAAAATAGGCGCATGCATGAGTCATTCTGCCTTTGTGCGGAACGATGTGGTGATGTTACAGACTGGCTTTAACTCCGAGGCCCAGGTTTTAGGGCTTAAATCTAAAACCAAAGCAACGGCGTTGTTACGAGCAGAAAACTGCAAGAGAGACAAGGCATTGGAAATCCTGGGTGTCTGCGCCACTGAAACTTACATTTTCAACAGAAACCTGTAATTTGGGAAGCCAGGATCTGTCCTAGAGGCTTCAGTGCCATCTTCAGCAATGAAATAAAATTCCTGGCTGCTTTTGGTGTGAATTGCTTGGTACTCACCAAGTATTTTTGTTGTCAGTATGGAGTCATTTTCCCTTGCGGTTATTGGCTTGCATATCACATTTTATACTTCATTCTTCCATGTGGATTTCTTGCACCTTAGTTTTTTTTAGAATCAAACTGTTAAAGGGATGAGTGTACCTACTCTTTCCTTACCTGTGAAAAAAACTAAATCTCAAAAACATCAAATGGAAAGAAACCATAAATAAAAATGTACTCAAGCTGGACTGCTCAGAAGACATTTTCATTCCCATACTCAATGGTTTTGTCATGCAAACAAAATAACAATGTCACATCCAGATCCTTAACCAATGTAAATAATCCAAAGGCTTTCCTCGGCTGAAGCAAAAAATTAATTGTTGGAATGAACATTGTTTTATCTTTTAGGTATTTTAGATTGAGGTTTAATGTAGGAGAAAGGCTTCTAAAGGCATGGGAGGAAATGAAGGATGCCAGATTTGACAGAAGGAACATTCTTTTGGTAACTCATTGAATAAGTGGCTACCCAGCAGAAAAATAATCCTTGAACTCTTTGGAGCTATAAAAATAAGGAAGGATATTAGAAACACACAGTATGAAAATGATGTAAATGAGAAGGGAATACATTAAAAGGTGTGTTGTTCTCTATTTTCCCAGAGAACTATCTGGATATCTGGGTAATGTGCCCACTCTGGAATACAGGCTGTGTAGCTATGGAGAATGTGTGGGTGAAAGCAGTAAAAATATTTGTGAGACAGAGGTAAATTATAAGCAGAATGAGAAGGCATGTATCTTCTGTAAATGGAAGACTGTAGTGTTTAAATCCTGCAGGTGTATAATCTAGTCTAACTTTCCATATGTAAGAGGTAGTGGAATTTCACCAATGTGTCTCTAATGAGACCAAGAATTGGTATCTTACCAATTCTTTGGTACCAAAGTAAGTACTTTGGAAGTATAACTTCCAAAAAGGCATCTATCTTAATGTGGAGATGCAAGAGATGGATGTTCCATCATTTCTTGTGTATTTAATCACCCTCACTGTTAAAAACATGTGCTTCATTTCCAGTTTTAATTTGTCTGGGTTTAATTTCCATCCATTGGTTAATTTTATCCACTTGTCTTCTCCATTCAATGTGAAAAACTGGTGCATGTCAAATTGAGAAATATGTGAAAAATATGGGTGTTAATAACAGCATTCATGCACAACATTGGACTGAGAACCGTAGTGGCATGTCTGAATGTCTCCAGCATAATCCCCTGTTTTCACTCACTACATCTTTTTGAAACATGACTATTTTGGACTGAGATTCTGCTCGTTCCCTCATAAAAAATGAATCTTCTTGAGCAGGTCTAAGCAGAATGCTGGCAGCTCTTGTTGAATTATGGAGGAACGATTAAAAGAAACAGTTTTCCCCACAACTGCCCCCCACCATTCACCACATTTTTAGATATGACTTGAATGAAATACAGCTGACATTTGACACGCAAAGCTTGACAGAGGCATAATCCTCTGAAAGCATGTGCATTCGTTTTTTGGTTTGTTTTTTTTTTTAGGTGAATATTGATCAGTTGTTTGTATCCACATTTTGAAGCGTGCCTATCATAACACAAATTAAATGAACAACAAAAAAATTGAAGACATATGCAATCATAAATAAGATGGGACCGAATATCATCAGTGACACAAAGAGCACACCCCAGTGGGTATTATAACAGAGTCCATCCTCACCCCACCCATCCTTTCAGGAAAAGCCTGGGTAAATAGAAAAGCTTTATAAGAGTGCAGAAGGCCAACAAATGCAGCTTCTATAGACTGAGTCTGGCAATGAAATTTGTCATCAAGGACGTTTTACTGACGTCCTCCGTCTGCCATCAATTTGGAGATATACAAGTCAACAGATGTCACTTCAGCTGCTGTGGTGTTAGGTAATGAAGGGTGAAGGTCTTGGAAATAGGTTAGGTTGCAAATGGAGGTGCAGCAGTTTGGTACAGGATGAATGATCTCATTTCTTGGGGTGGACCACAGAAAAAAAAAAAAAAATCTGTAATAGACTTAAAGGCTTCTAGATAAAAAAGTTTTGTGGAAAAGAGCTTGCTGAATAGGTACAGTTACATCTAACTGAGGTATGCATTGGGAGGGTAGAGCTATGAATGCAAGATGTTTTTGCAGGCAGCAGAAAAGGAAGACAAACTGGCCTTTAAGTGAATTTTGGGGGAAAGAAGAGGCACATTTGGGCTGCCTGTTACATCAAAAATCTAGCCTTAAAGGCTTTTGATATGTTTGGAAATATTTCATTTATTTCTGACACCTTTGAGGTGGAATCAAAGCTCTTATCCACAGCTCTTCTTTCTCCATGCCTTCCTTTAGAATGGAGTAGTGTGATCCAGCTTAAATTAGGCATTATTTTTCTACCCTTGTGAAAAATGGAAAAGAATTTAGATTCATCAAGTTTAGCTTTCAACTCACTGAGGGTAGGTAGTGCTACAAATTATTAAGTTTCTCTTTAATCAGAATACACGCCATTTAGAACAGAGACCAGATCTTCCCCTATCTTTATAAAATGCCTTCTATAGCAAGCCCCTGAGCTTGATCAGGACATTTCAGTGCTGTCGCAATTCAGATAATAATAATAATGTTGTAGTACTGGGCAAGAAACTCAAAAACCAAAGTGCCTTGAATAATGTTTGGACTGATTTGTGGTTTCAAGTGCAAACCAGTTGAAGCTGGATTGCATGAAATGGTTTCAGCCCCATAATCGTGCTAGCTATTAGTAAGTTTCTTACTGCGTTATAACTTTATCTAAATTCAATGGCTGACTTAAAATTCAGACGCTGCTGAATCTCTCTGAAGAAGTTCTGAGGCAGATGGCCTCATTGCCTATATTCCCAGTTCAGCAGAGTCATTTTCTGCTCTATGATCTCCATGTTCAGTTTGAGAGTAATGCTTTAGACTTACAGAAATAATCATGAGATTTATTGTTGACTTGGTGTGAGTCTCAAACAGGTTTGAGATTTCAGTCTTGGAGATATAAAATTGTCCTGCCCGCCCAACAAGCCAGAATGTCTGTTGTTCCTTGTTATTCCTTCATAGCAGAGTAGGAAATGTCCTCTCATGTAGATGTGATGCTGAGCCTCCTGTACTTGTGTTGTGCTGCGTAGGAAGTATGAGAGACTGGGCACTGATTCTTTGCCAGAACAAGTTCTCAATAACGCCCAGAGCTTACACTGCTTTTTCTCATGTCAGAAACATAGAGAAGGTAACAGGAGAAGCAGCCAGCACTCTTGCCATTCCCCCTCCCCCTCCCCCTCCCCCTTTCTAATTATCATTTAGATCAAGAGTGTATTATCTTTGGTAACAAGGTGTAGGATGATTTCCAAGTGATCTTCTTCTAATATGAATTTTTAATAAGAGGTTTCAGGTGTCAGAAGGCTTGGCATAACCTCTTTGAGAGCACGCTGTGCCATGCTGTTATTGCCTGAGATAGCTGGGACAGCTGTCTGTAGAGGGAGACTCCAAAGACTTTGAACAGTTAAGTGGAAGGTGAAAAATGGATATAAGGTTAGTTTAATTTAGTTCTGGGGTGTTTATGCATGCTGGGCAGCAAAGTTGTTCTCCAGAGGCAGAGAAACAATGCAGACCAGATCATCAGATTTCCATTTGTCTGATATACGGAGCTGAAGTCTCAGACTCGTACTTCATTATTTACTCTTGGTCTAAAGAATGTCAAAAGATGTAAGGAAGCAGAAGACAAGCTCTGAAAAACTCCCAGCTTGATTTTGCTTGTTGCAGGTAGCAAGGCAGACCTGTAACAGTGGGAGAAGCGAGGGTCAGTGTTCTTGTGATCTAAAATTAATTGGTGTACAGTAGAGGGTGCAAGAATTCCTGTGGTTTACTTTCTGCGTGAAATTAGCTTGACAGCCTAGGCAGCAGAGGAGGAGGAGGCTGCTTAGATAACTGAGGAGAAGAGAGTGATGTGCCAGCTGAGTTAGGGTGAATGAACTCGGTGCATGAGGATCGAGAGGAACACCGTAGCCAGAAGAGCTTATTTTTCATGGGCACACCATCTTTCCTATGACTGAGTTTCTCATGGAAAGTCAACAACAGTTAGGGTGATTATGTTGAATTGTTTCATAAATGATCCTACTAACAGTTTGTGCACAGCATGCTCATTAGCCAGGTAATTAACATAGCTAACCTGAACTTTTCAGCCTATTCTAGTGTCAGTCTGTGGTGGCTACTGAGGTCCACTCCAGCAAAGCTTCTATTTCCAAGGCAAGAAAAACAGCCTGTAAAAGTAGAAGCTGGGAAGTAGTGTTAACATAATTGTAAAGAAAATGCAATATAGATCTATAAAATACTATTAGATGTTGATGTGATGATTTCCAGATTGCTGGGGATGTTTCATGGATCTGTGTTGGTGAACAGAATTGAATACTTAAGGTGATCCTCATGGGTGGAGCCCATATCTGGTGTACTTGCTCACTGTAGGAATCTCCTACGATATGCAGTAAGGCAGTGGATTTACTTAAGAGAGAGATTTTCAGCTTTCTTAACAGATGATCTGTGTGATAAGTGTCCAAGGACAGGAAGTGCATATCTGTTTTCATTTGACTAATTTAATGGGTACCATTTGGTGGGAGTTTTTTTGCTTACATTATTTTTTTTTTCTTTCCTTTTTTAGTTTTCTGAACAACCGGTGGTTTAAAAAAGGCATTTTAAAGAGGTTTTTAAAAGTGGCTGTTCTCCTTGCTGTGTAGGAGTGTTTTGTGTGGGTACAGAGAGCAGGATAAACTACTTCAGCCTCCTGTGGTCTCACTGCAAAGACAAATCCTGAGCTGGGAATCGACTCAGTCATGGCCATCGTCCAGCTGCCACATGCTAAGAGCAGTGTGCCCTCTCCTGAGCCCTTATATTTGGAGTTCAGGGCTGAAAAGATCATAGGCTTCTTGCAGCCAGAACATCTTACTAACGAGTGGGCTTTCTGTGGTCAGTTTGCTAATGCAGTTTTATTCTCTTCTGCAAATTAAAGACCCCGTTGGTTTATTATTGTGTTCATATGCTTTCGGTTCTAGACCTAAATGAAATGCTGATCCCCCTTTAAATTGCTTACAAATGACAGGAAGTGTTTTTCCTTGCCTTCCCTGCGTCACCTCTAGTGATTTTAATTCCTCTCCTTCCTTTCTCTCTCTTTTCCCTACTGTGATCCTTCATGGCCGTGCTGCTCGTGATTTTCACCCTCTTTGAGGGAAGCTGTTTCTACAAAGAAAAGGTTATAAGCTCTTGAAGTGGAGCATGAAAGCAGCAAATAAAATCCTTCACGCACTGAGGCTAAGAAAAGTTGCATGGGATGATAATGCTGTTCCAAGTCTGGAAAATGTTAGGTTTTTAACTTCCTTTTTTAATTTTTAAAGGAAAATTGGGATAATTGAATCTCTGCTGAACCCATACTTCCACCCTTCTTTTAGTAAATGAGGAAGGCAATACCAGAATAAGGAAATGGGAGAGGCTGGGACCCAAAGAGTCCAATTCATAACTAAATAAAAACGGTTTAGTTGCTTTTAATGTTAAAATATTCCTTGAAACACCAGCTTAACTGTGCTTGTTTTTTTACTTAGTTCAGAGTTATTTTTTTCTCTGTGTGCATTGCTGTACAGCTAACTTAAATGGGTGACTACATAAGGAAGGATGACTTCTTAACCATCACATATCAACCCGCTGCTGGAAGCAAAGTAAATGAATGCCCTGACTGGGTCTGGTACATGTTAGCTTCCAATTTCACTTTCTCTGCATAAAAAGATAAGAGGAATGCAGGCCTTTCCCTTTATCTCACCCAGTAACAATGCACCTCAGCAGAGATTTGAATGGGCTGCGGGATTATTAGGATTGTAATGTCTTGCTTTCCTTTTCAAGCGGGATGAAACTAAATGTAATCATCCGTTGGGTCAGATGAACACAATGGCTTCTCAGCTGCAGGCTTTCATCGCAGCGGCGATCTTGTATGGTTTGGCCTGGCAGGGCTCGGGGCTCACCCAAATTTTGTAGGTGTCAGATGTTTGGCACTCGGGAACTGAGCACCGAGAGCTGTGTTTGTGTCCCCCTGCTTTCTAGTCTTTCAGTATTGGGATACCGTCCCCATTTTAAGCGTGTGATATTTCGAGGAGGCTAATGAAAAGCTGCTTGGCTAAGTCCAATTCCACGTAACTGGAATTGGACTCAAACAGTGTTGTGTGCATTCTGGCAGGATCGTGGTGCTGTCTAGCAGGATGTTTGCTCAGCTTCAGAGCCTGGGCTTTTATGGTCTTGGTATTTTCTAGGAGCCAACTGACAGTGTGGTGTGGCTGTTGGCCTTCATTGTGACTATTATGTCAAGTTCTTTTCTGAAAAAGAAATCAAACCCAAGCTTTGATAACACCGCGTTTCAACTTCACAGGTTGTTTCATAAACACCGTAGGGGCGGCCGCTGCAGCCATTCTCGCTGAGCTCTGGTCAACTGCTTTTTGTAATTTTTCAGTTACAGCATCCTGTATGCTCTAGCCCCTTTGTTTCCCTAACGCTAATGCTCTGTTGCAGGCTCTCCTACCAGAGGAATGATGACGATGAGGAAGAAGCCGCCAGAGAACGTCGCCGACGGGCTCGACAGGAGAGGCTGCGGCAAAAGGAAGAAGGAGATTTATCGGGAGAAGTAACAGAGAAATCAGAAGTTAATGCCCAAAACAGGTAAACTTCTGATGTTGCTTACTGACAAGTCAACGGTAATTTTTGTTCAGAGTAGAGAAGTATCTTGAAGAGATCTGTTTTGCCACTTGAATTTTAAAAAGCAGGTTTGGCCATCCTTGCTCTGAAGAGGACCTAACACTGTGATGAGCACCACTGGCTGTGTCTGGACAGTGGGGTGAGGGCATCACTGAAACTGGGCTTGGGGCCTTGCTCAAGACCCATTCCCAGGGTGTCCTCAGGGCCGTCTGGGGGGTTACTCATTTGGGGCTCATGGAGGGAAACACCTCTGATGCATCCTGATGCCAGATTCCCTCAGGCATGACTGTGTCTGGCCTCGCAAACCTCCACATTTTTTGTCCTGCTTATAGTGGCCACGGTGTCATGGGGCCAAGGCACGTGGGATTGGTGGGGCACCCAAGCCTCAAGCTGCAGCTGAAAGATGCCTGCAAGGTGCTGGGGGTGAGGACTAGACCTCAGCCCCCATCTGACATTGTCGGGGTCATACAGCTGTAATAAACAGCAGAAAAGCTTATGTAGTGAGGTGCCCCTTGTCAGAAGCTGAGTGGGCAGAGCTGGGCTTCCAGCCTGTCAATCATTTATTCAGTTTTACATAGTCATAAATAATATATCCAGATTTCCAGTAGCCCTAACACAATTGATAGAGAAGACCAGAAATAAACATTGTGATATCAAGCTCATAAATACTGACCATAAGAAGCATTCTATTAAAGACAAGGAAAATATACACACATAGGAAAACAGCAACATTTCTGGTTGTAGATTATAATCTTTTCCTGCACTCTGGGGGTGAGGGGGAAGCTAGAAAGAGGGAAGAAACCTGCACACAGGAGAATTAAACAGCTGAATTTTGAAGGAGTCAAAAAACCTCCAGGGATTGAGAGTGAGACCCAGTCCTGATACTTACAGATGTTGAGTAGCATGTCTTAAATTAGGTGCTCTGCTCACTCTATTTTCTAACAGATTGTTGTCCCTGTACAGACAATCACAACCTCACTACACCCTTAATTGCCAGGCTATCCCATATGGACTGTATCTGTGGATATTGTTGCTGAACAGGAGTAGCTTTGTGTTGCTAGAGAAGTCAGAAAGTATCTTGCTTCTGTAGCATCTTCAAAAGTTTTGCCTGGTGGGAAGACTGTGTATAAGACTTGTATACTTCAGGCCAAGCTGAAGGGGGCCTTAAAGCAAGCTAAGGTCTTCCAAGTATTTTGCTGCAGGGGGCAGAGGGGGAGGATGAATTTTTCAGGGCTGTTTTCAGCTGCTCCCAGTGTCAGGGACCATTCCAGTGCCTCCTGAGGTCAGGAAGGCTCCCAGAGACTTCAGCGGCTGTTTGGAGCTCACCTAGAAGGGAACATTTCCAGGCTCTGATATTGTGAAACACCGTATTCCTATACATGTAGAAATGCCAAAATTAATCCCCAGAACCATTTAGTTAAATTTTTAAGGATGCAAACTGTTGTGATTTCAAACCATGGATGATGTTACAGTGAACTTTTTTTCCTAGAAACAGCTAAGTTTATACATTGTTAGAAAGACTCTTTTTTTTTTTAAATGCAACTTTGTCACTTTTATGTAGTGTGGCAGAAGAGGAAACCAAGCGTACTACAACCACGGGGGGAACAGATGATGAAGCTGCATTGTTGGAGAGACTGGCAAGACGGGAGGAGAGACGCCAAAAACGTCTACAGGAAGCCCTGGAACGTCAAAAGGAATTTGACCCCACGATCACAGATGGGAGCTTGTCGCTGCCCAGCAGGAGAGAAGTAAACAATGTGGAAGAAAATGAGACCACGGCGAAAGAGGAAAAGGCTGAAACACGCCGAGGACGCTATGAGATTGAGGAAACAGAAACGGTTACCAAGTCATACCAAAGGAACAACTGGAGGCAAGATGGGGAAGAAGAGGAAAAAAAAGAAGACAAAGACAAGGAGGAGGTGCAGGAGGAGAAACCAAAGGAGGAACCTGTAGAGGAAAATCAGGTAGATGTGTCAGCAGAAAAATCCACAGATAAAGAAGAGGTAGTAGAAACAAAAAATCAAGTTGTAAATGCAGAGGAACACAAAGCAGATACAAATGCTGTCCTAGAAGGGGAGCAGAGTATAACTGATGCTGTAGATAAAGAGAATCTTAGGGATGAGGAAAAGGCTGAGGAAGAAAGGAAGAAAGCAGAAGAAAGGGAGAGGTTAAAAGCAGAGGAAGAAAAGAAAGCAGCTGAGGAAAAACAGAAAGCAGAGGAGGAGAAGAGGGCAGCTGAGGAAAGGGAGAGGGCTAAGGCAGAGGAGGAGAAGAGGGCAGCTGAAGAAAGGGAGAGGGCTAAGGCAGAAGAGGAGAAGAGGGCAGCTGAGGAAAAGGCTAAGCTAGAAGCAGAGAAATTAAAGGAGAAACAAAAGATGGAAGAACAGAAAATAGAAGAAGATAAACAGGTAAAAGAGAAGAAGGTACAAGAGGAAAAACCTCAAGCAGCTTCCCTAGGCAAACAGGTACAGTAAACATTTTGCACCAAATTAAGACACCTGTGGTTTGTGAGAAATGTAATGCAAGAAAAAAAAAAAAAGGATTGAATTGGAATTTCCTCACAGATCTATTCCTGCACTGAAACGACTAATACTCCTGCTCTCTCCCCTGCTCTCTCATTTTTTAAAATAAATCTCCTGACTTCTGCTTACCAATAATGCAGTGCACAACATGCCAGACCTCACTCCATCATTCAAAGAAAACCTTGCATGTTCACACCTCTGCATGGTTTGTTTTTTTTTTTTTGCTGCCTTTTTTTTTCTCAGCTGCTATAAACTGGCCTAACGCAGTAACACATGAGGTGGAGGCAGACACGTCTTGACACAAAGTGTGAGCACCTTAGTAAACTGTGTGAGGAACGTGTGTGTGTTCAATGCCATCACGAGAGAAGGCTCTCTGCTGGGACACGTGAGCATGATGCCACACAAGGGTGAAGGGCCCAGATTGGGGGGAGTGGGGGTGTTTGGAGAGGGTTTTGGAGAAGAGCACAGCTGCACACGGAGATGTGGGCACAGCAGCATATGGTGGAGATGTGGCTGCACACAGGACTGGTACGTGAACACAGTGTGACAAAACAGAAGTGCAAACAGATGTGATGTTTTCATGTTAAAAAGAAATTATTAAAAACCCAAAAACAAAGGGGGAAGAAAAAGAGGTTAAAGTGGAAGCTAAAAAGGAAAAGTTGCCAGAAGAGAAGCTCCAGCCTACCTCCAAAAAAGATCAGGTAACTTGTAAACCATTAATTTAGATGTTGTAGGGAAACTTGAGATAAAAAAATAAATAAGGAACCCATAACTGAAAGTTGCTTGTTCAGGAAAATACTTAAGCATTTGCTTCACTTCAAGAACATTGGTAATCCTGCTGAAGTAAATAGGGATGTAGCTACTTATGTGCTTAAAATGAAGTAAATGCTTAAGTATTTTGTTCTTCTGGGGCTTTAGAACCAAGTCCTGTTTGTCTTAGAACAAATATTTCAGGAAACTCAGTTCAGTCAATAATGCAAGGATGATTTGCGCCCTAGGGATCAATTTTTCAGGACTGTATCAACTAATCATCCTACCCTGGTTTCCTCCCACTTTACTGTGAACTTTTTCCCTGTGACTGAGACTTACTCTTATAACAATAATCATCTAGGCCCTTTGGCCATCTGATTGACTTAACTAATGTTTTTTCCCCCAAACCCAATGCCCCGTGATATAAACTGTGCATACCCAAGATTCTTCTTTTGTTTTAAAGAGAAAATCTGCAAAATTTACTGCATTGCATTTCCACTGTAAACACAGGACCTGGTGCCATGGTGTTTTACTGTATGGTAAGTAAATAAGATTTGGGGACCATTTACTCTTCAGGTTACAGCTGGATGCAGAAAGTCATGTTCAATGTTCTGTAGCAACTGTGCTTTTGGTTCAGTGCAGCAGGTATCAAAATACTCCCCGATTCTAATTAGACATCAAGACTGGCCAGGGCCTTGGAGGTTTGGACCAATTTGGGTCAGCCAGGTCTGTGTGGCTTAGAGGGAGCTGCAGCACAGAGGTCTAGTAACAGGCAGCTGGCCGTCCATCCAGCTACTTGGGACCATTGAGGCTTGTGGAGGGTCCAGTCCAGCATCCTGAGTTGTTGGATTAATTCGAAACATACTGTAGATCCTTAGCTCACCCTCAGAGAGCAAGGAAGGCAAATCATGTCACAAGGTATTATGTCCAGTTGCCTGGCTGGATCATGCAAGGTATTGTATTTTGAGTAAGGTACAGATGAGATTGAAAAGGCAAATGGAGTTATGAAGATGGTTAGAAGAAACATTACTAATGAACAGGGAGAGAGACTGGCAATATTAGAATATGTTACTCCAGAAAGGGGAAGAGTTAAATGAGACCTAATGGAGATGCTTCAGAATAGTCCACTAGAAAAACTAAACAATCATTCTGCTCTAAACAAACCTGATTGCGAAAGCAGAGGAAAGAGCCGCACAAAAAATAAGGACTGGTTTGTATTAAGAGTTCTTCATAAGACAGGATCAGCTTGTAATGTTCACTGTTGCACACAATCTTTGAATATTACAAGTAAACGTATAAAGGAGGCTGTAACTGACCACAAATATTGATTCTGGGGGAGGACTTGAGACACAATTGTCCTGCTTGTGTTTATGTGGAGCTCATTCAACTCTCGCTGGAGCTCTCATCATGCTTTTAAACCCTAGCCACAGGGCTGGATTATTCCAGGAAATTGGTAAGACTTTTAAAAGTGACTTGTGATTTTAATGCTTCCATTTTTGGATGCTCAAGTTGAGATAATTTAAGAGAGTCCCATGTTTAGCGTAATGCTGAATACCCATCCATCAGAAGGCAGGTCTTTTTATGTGTATCAAGCTGAGCATTCAAAGCATTTTGCTCAGTTTTTAAAATCTCAGTTGTGAAGAAAAATTGACAATAACAGACTCCAAAGCAAGTCAAGATCAGGCTCCTATTTCCACTCCTCCCTCTACTTCAAGGACATACAAATTCAACGAGACTTATTTCTGAACCATATATACAGTTAGAGCATGAACAAGATCTTGAAGGAATACAGGGTCTGACCTACATAATCACATTTTGCTTTTGTAGTTGTGCAACACAAGCCCATGTCCTTTCTTAATGTGACCAAAATCTGGCCCTCAGAGTTCAGGTTTCGATCAAATTAGCAAGCAAAATCTGTCTCCTCTTCTGAACTGCCCCACAATTTTTGGTTCTCAAAAGTGGCCTGGAAAGTTCATAAGAACAAGTTTTCTCATGATGTGAGACTCCTGGTATTTCCTGCTTCCAGTTTGGCTAGACATACCGCAACAGTTGCTTTTCTCATGGTATTTGGGTATGGTAGTTGGCTCTAAATGGAAGCCCTAGACCCAGATGCCCCCAGCTTTTAAGTCACCAAGTAATTGAACCCAAATAAGGAATCAAATTTGCCAAATGGCCCCAACTTCGGTAACAGATTCACTGTGGTCTGAAGGTGTTCAAAGTCTAGATTTAGAAATCTCAACTCTCAAATATTAGCATAACACCCTAACAGGAAAGAAGCAGTGTAAAGATTACAATATAAATAAATAAAGCTGTAAATTAGCTAAACATGGTTTTGATCACATTCTATCTTGACTTGGTCTCACAAATCTTGACCACCATGTGAACTGTTCTCAGCTCAGGTAATGCCACCTGTCCACTCCAGCTGGAGTCAGTGTAGTCCTTTTTACTAAAATCAGCAGAAGCTGAATTAGCCTGTAATTTAGGGAAGCACTGAGATGAAGCTTTTCTGTTGCCTGCCTTCAGGATGGGAAGTCATGGTTTCTGCTTCTGTGCTTTTCAATCTCTGTTTTGACATTAAAATTAGTAGGAGAAGGATTGGGCCCAAAAGCTGTGAAATGTTTCTGTAATATTTTGTTTTATCATATTTTGGAATAAAGAGGCCAAGCTGTATTAATGGCTTTCTCAAATGCAGACACATTGCCATAAAAGTCCTACTGGCTTCTGAAATACTATTTCCTAACTTATTAATTTTTAAACTATGTTGTTTTAATATTAGTTTTCTCAGTGATTTCAATTAAGATGTAAGAGATATGACCCTCCCCAGTGGACTTCAATACATCGGGCAGCTGGAAGTATTGGCTTTTTAATGAGACTTAGAAAGGTCTTGATGAAAATCTCAGCAAATGAAATCCTATGCTCTCAAAATCCCAACACAGACATCCTGGCATGTGAAATCTTGCAACAATCAACATTGCTGGTTTCAGTATCACCCTGACTGGGACTGAAGGGTTAGGAGATTGCTAACAGGCAGCGGAGATTTTTGCTGTGAACATGATCGCTAGCTACAATCTTGCCCAGATTTGGGAACACCCAAAAAGATATTACTGTCTGGTGGCATTCCTTAGGCTCCATGAATAGCCCTGGTTGTCTCATCCCAGCTCCTAGAAAACAGAAAACCATTCCTTGAGGCTGCTAGAAATAATGGCCTCGTTTGCGAACAGTAACAGCATCATGGCCAAAGAATTCATGGTCATGGAAACTGAGCTCCCCTCTTGTCCATCAGGGCACTTCTGCCAGGTCATGGCTGAAGCCCTTTGGCAGGAGAGGGTGAGGAAAGTCTGCACGGCCACTGCCTGCTCTCAGGACAGAGCAAATGCCTCTGTGGGTTGTGTTCAACATTCCTCACCAGTGGCAAATTTGCTCGAGTAGTTTAACCACCCAGTGTGCACTTGCAGTGTGTGCCACCTTGGCATTGGCCATCATGTTGGTTTCCGTGAGCAAGCAAACTGGCCTCAGGTGAAGTCAGAGCCTGACTTTGGGACTTCACTCAGCAGCGTGATTTAATTCCTAGGGAGGATGTTGACTTTGAAGACTCTGAACTCATCCTTTATTAGTAAAAATATTACAGCTCCAGAAGCTCTTCTTTTATGAGGAAGGATAGAAATTTGATGTGATGTGATGTGTGTTAGTTTTTTATTTCAAGGTGCAGTTTGGAACACCATAAAAGCAGTTGTGTTGCAGACAGGACTGTTATGGAAGTTCTTTTTCTTTCTAATTAGCAAATGGGATGGCAGCAGGCTTCCAAGGGACAAAAATATTTTTTTTTCTAAATGTCTTCATATGGATTTTTTGTAGAAGGCATTTCCTGCTTGCCAGCTAGAATCTTCCTCCAACATGTTAGAGCTGGGAAAAAAAAAATAAAAAATATATATATATTTTGGAGGTAAATGTTTCATTTGCTGCTGTTGAAAATTTATTTCAGTTGGTAGTCTGTCTCAGTGCGAATAATTCCACCTGAGGACAAAGAACTTAAATCATTCCATATCCTCCTCCTCTTATCAGCATCTAACCATGATTCAGCATGCTGGGATCAGGATGTCTGTGATATTGATAAATACTTCAAGCTCGTAACTCTGAAGGAATACTAGAAAGTGAAATCCACGTGCTAAATAGACTTGATTACTATTAAGAAGTATAGGACAAAGCTTTGCAAGGATAGTGGGAATTTTTGCTTTAGTGTTTCCAGAGAGAACATTTGCTTCTTCATAGGATTAAATATTCATGCCTCATAATGCCATCCATGATTAACTCCTGGTAGGACTGTGCTTTTGGTCAGAGTAAGTTTTACTCTGATCAAAAGATAATTTTGTGTTTTGGCCATTATTCTTGAAATGCTGAAGTATCCATCTGCTACCACACTGGAAAGAGCATTAACTTTGTCAAGCAAACTTGACAATCAGTGAAGGTTATGTGTTATTTTTATTGCTCCAGTGCCCTAGAACTTGTATCAAGGATGTAACGACAAGAGATTGCAACCCAGAATCTTAATAGGCAATAGGTGAATGATGCTGCAGTGGGAGGGAAGAGGGTTGAGGTTCCTCAGTGGGGTGCAGAATGAAGCAATGTGGCAGCATAGTCCCATGGCTGCAGCAAACTTTCACTGAAGACTGATAATTTTATTCAAGATGTTTTCATCTTGAATTCAGATCAGGACAGCGGGGTGGTGGTTGGTCACGGTTTAGAGCTTTACAGGCTACTTCTGCCATAAAGTACATAAACATTTTGAAGATAGTTGCTTAGTTAATTATTAACACCAACAAATCTCTGTTCCTCAGCTGTTGTTTAGAATGCCTCATTGTGACTTCTTTTTTTTTTGTTTTGTTTTGTTTCTTTCGTTTTTGTTCTGCGGTTCATGGTGTCTCCTGAGCAGGTAAAAGATGACAAGGATACAGGAAAAGCACCCAAAGAGGAAATGAAAAGTGTCTGGGATCGTAAGAAGGGAGCTCCTGAACAAAAGGCACAGAATGGAGAACGTGAAATCACTGCCCCAAAACTTAAATCTACGGAGAACGCTTTTGGGTGAGTTCCAAGAGAGCATTGGGCTTGCTTATGCTATGGCAGAGCAGGGGGACATCTCTAGGTCTCTGCTCAATAGCCTCGTAGCAGCTGAGTAGAAGACTTGGGTTGGCACCACCAGCAGAGACTAGCTTTTATTGGGTTGTAGGTAGGAACGAAGGCTCTTGGCCTATTTTCTGATGAACTGCCCCCACATCGTTGCAATAACAAATGGAGTTCAGAAAGCAGATGTAACTAGCCTTGCTCCTTCAGTAGAGACAAGTGGCTTATTTTTGCTCTGCTGGGGCTTTCCTTCAGTGAAGGACATGTATTTCTAATATCTGCACAGAGGCCAATAATGACAACAGCCCAGATTTTGCTCTTTAATTTTTTAAGTTAGATCTCGGCCTTTTCTAAGTAACCTAGAATCATAGAATGGTTAGGGTTGGAAGGGACCTCAAAGATCATCGAGTTCCAACTCCCCTGCCCTGGGCAGAGACAGCTCCCACTAGAGCAGTTTGCTCAAGGACCCATCCAATCTGGCCTTGAACATTTCCAGGAACCTATTTCCAATTACCCATCTGCTTTTAATCAGACTCTATGTAGTAGTATGGAGCACAATCCAGTTGGTAACTCTTGAAAGAGCTTCTTTCTTGATTTCAAGGCAAACCTTGAAATTAATGGCTTCCCTATAAAAGTGATTTTTCAGTTAGGTGAAAGCCTCTCCTAGGCAAAATGTTCTATTTTTTGTCTTTTTATAAGCTGTATCACAGTTTGATTTTCTACTTAAATATTTGCCGTATGGCTATATTGGGAAATTCAATGAAGGTTACAAATTTCTAGTGGAAAGTTCATTAAAAAAGGATTCTGCCTGCTAAAAGGAGGGGATACATGAAGCAGTGTAGAAGTTCTTCCTCTTAGCAGAAAAACAGGAATGACTAGGATAGAAATATTATTTTTTTTTTAACTTCTGCACCTCTCTTCCTCTTTTACATTGACCCAGGCAAAGAAAAGGTTAAGCTCTCCAGGCACTTTGAGAAATCTGTGCATGGCAGATGGGATTTGCTGTTGTATCTCAGCATTCCCCTTGTGATTCTTCCGGGAAAATCAAACTTTCTCAAAATAAAATGCAGTTCAAAAGTCCCCAGAGACACCCTGACCTAAGGCCAAAAGACAGACAGAGATGGTGATGGAATAGCAGGAAATCGGCCTTGCTCAGAAACTGTCCTGCTTCATGACTCGGGTCACATCATCAATAACATGAGAATGGTTTTCTAAAAATATTTTTGTTGTGTTTTCATTTGCTTTACTTCCTGTGGGAGAAAGGCCTTAGTGGCAACATGTAGCTTTGAGTTTCCACTCGTTTTTTCTTTTTTCTATTTTTTTTTCTACTATTTCCCAAATGTGGGAGAAGCCTGTTTAATAGCCTTTTGTCAGCTGAGTAGAAAACTTGAGTTGGCAACATCAGCAGAGGCTCTAGTGTTCATTAGGTTGTTAGGAATGAGTTGGGGCTCTGAGCCCATTTTTTAATGAACTGCCCCCACGTTGTTGGCTTTGTTTGGAACCGTCTTCATGTTTTTACATGAACATATCAGATACTAGCTAGGGAGCATGTAACTTGGCTAACTCTCAGTTGTGAGGATTGAGAATCAAACAGGGTAGTGGAGGCTAAAGAAAAATCTTATCTGTGTCTTGTTTGTCTACGTCAGTCAGTAAGAGAAATATAGAATAAAACCCCATTTTATGGCTTCCCCTTCCCATCTCCCCTCCCACCTGCCTTCCTCCCTATTCTCATACAGGACTGCAAAAGTCTTAAATATGATGTCACATGTTTTTTCTCATTGTTTTGCCATTTTTGGCTCCCAGAAACCACTTCTTTCCTCTTCCTCCTTGTCTGAAAGCTGGCAACTAACTTAATTTCTTAGTACCAAAGAGGTGCTTATGAAACTCTTCCTCCACCCAACATCTCAATACTGATTTTCCAATGTCAACAGCAGGGAACAGAGATTCCCAGAATCTGCTGAAAACAGAGGAGCTTGGGGAGGTGGAGGAAAATAAGGAGAATTACTGCCAGTTTATTGTTTGCTATTTTGGATTACGCAGAACCAGTAGGGGAAGTCCTGTGAGCTGCATGAGAATAAAATTAGCTTGAAACTTTTAATGTCCTTCTTTGTGAGGAGGACGAAATAGTCACCTCAGGTCTCCAAACAAAAATGTTAAGACTGGATTCTACCTTTGATTTTTATCAGTGGAAATCTGAGAGTAGCTGTTAATGTCATTGAGGCTATCTGCACTGAAGTCACTGAGGACACAACCTTTCTGTGCTGATATAAAACAGCGTATTTATTAAAAGAATCTTGGCAAATGTTATGCTCTTGGTTCTCATCATTTTGAGGGCTGAGTATTTGCCCTTGCCAGGGATATCATGAAGTCTGTCATAAGTGACCTCTTCCATCTTCTTTGGGCCTGAAGCTGGCAGGTCTGGGCGGGCTGACAACACAGACTTCAGAGACCAAGAAGCAACAAAAAATATATAAATAATTAGTGAGGTTCCTGGGATGTTTGCTATAGAGGCTACAACCTTGGAATGAAGGAATAGCCTTAGAATAGCCAGGGATTTCTCATGACCCGTGCAGGATAGGTACACTGGATCCTTAGAAATAATTAGTGCCTTATAGAGGTTTGTGGAACATTTTGGGTTTTCAGTACCTCAGCAGACCGAATCAGAGGTATTTCAGGCTGGACACCCAAAATCATACCTCACACCTACACCTCAGGTATTGGTCCTCGCTTTGTTTTTGAATGGGCCAAATGAAATTTCAAATAAGGTTTCGAGTGTTTTCTCACAATGCTTTAGTTAATTGCATATCTAATTTTTAATTTAAAAAGCGTGAGTTTCTTTCTGTAATTAGACATTGCTACCTGATGCAAGCCCTTTTTCGTGCCCACTTACATTAACTTGATGTTTATGGTGCAGGGCAATCTTCTCGCGGTTCTACTTTCATGGTTTAGGTTATTGCACTGCAAAACCAAATTCAGGAATATGTTCTGGAGCAGAAAAGGATTATGATGAGGTGATACTAGAGAAATAGACACTATACACCTGTAACTCTAGCTTAGAAAATGGGGCATGAGAAGGTGCTGGGGGTACATACATTCACAGACCACTGGGACTTTTTTTTTTTCTTAAGCTTTGCTTTGTGATGTTACACTCTTGCATAGAAAAGACTTTCTAATACCAAGTCAACAAATTGCAAAAAAGGTGCAGGGTCCTACTACTTTTAGTGTTGAATTTGCACAGGTGAAGTACAACAGCTAAATTCACATAATAGCAACAGATTTGTTATGCTGTTTTGCCATATGTTTTTTAATGATACAATTCCTAAGTCATGCATGCTGTGCTAGAACCAAATTTCAGCCAATTTGGTAAGATCATATGGAAGCAGAGGACTCTGCTGGTAGATTCTGTTTTGATACTGAAACCACAGATAATTCAGCTCTGGTCCTACAGCCTGTTTTATGTAGTTAACTCCATCTAGATGAGGTTTCTATCGGAATGAAGAGCACCTTTGCAGCACTGGGTGGGATTCACTGGATTGCAAATTTATGTGATATTTGTTCTTCATGTTGTCATCTCTAATCTGGTCATCTCTAACAGTTATTGTTGTAATGCTTGATTTGTACGTCTTGTGGCATTATACTCTGCAAAAGTCTGGTTGCATTAATGGAGTTGTCATATGCAGCTTATTTACAGAACAGAGCAGAAAGGTTTTCGTTTTTTTTTAAAAATTTCTGTAAGTACATTCCCTTTCTGTCTCTTGTGACTAGCACACTGATATCTCTTAGGTACCTATCTCCTTGTCAGCAGTAATATTAAACGCTCTCAGGGAGTAGACATTTGTCTAAATACTGGTGTGGTGATTGTTTAACTAGGTGATGCTATCTGACTCTGTTGAAACTATTCACTTCACCTATGCAAATTCTTTGGGGTTTTTTTGGCTGTTTTTTTTCTTTTTGGTGTTCGTTCTTTCTGCCTCATATATTACCACTGGTTGGAAAACTTCTGGTTTTCTCCTGTGGAAAGTTGCCATTAATAAATAATTTCCAGCTCCTTAATAAAAAGTCATACTTTCCCTGGAAAATGTCTTATGAACATTTCTGTTCATACGGGCTGGGAGAGTTCAGGTGGTAGGTGTTACAGGAACCTTTGTAGATTTATAAAATGCTGTTGAAGCTGTAACATTCTCTTCCCTCTCTTGTCTACTTCTGTTTTCCCCAAGTCGGGTATGTTGTTCTGTCCCCAGAGTTGCTTGTCTTTTTCTAGAGGGTTTATAAAAAAATATTTGCGTCTGAAAGCAAAGGATTAGCGTGTCTTTTATTACACAGAACATAGTATAATATTTTTGCTCTGAGTTTTTAATATGTAAATTTATCTCATTTAAAATCAATAGAGAGGAATTAATTACAGCTTTCTATTGCTTTTTTGTTGCTGTTGTTTTTTTCTGTATGAAGTGTAATATGCTTTTGGAAGTGTTTCCTCCGTACACAAACTGCAGAGCAGAGGTGTGGAACCGTAACAGTTTACTCTGTACCATAGAGATGGTGATGAGCTGAGGGGAGACCTTATCACTCTCTACAACTCCCTGAAAGGAGGGTGTAGAGAGGTGGGGGTCAGTCTCTTCTCCCAAGTCACAGGCGACAGGACAAGAGGAAACGGCCTCAAGTTGCGCCAGGGGAGGTTCAGGCTGGATATTAGGAAAATTTTTTCACTGAAAGGGTCATCAGTCAGACATTGGAATGGTCTGCCCAGGGAGGTGGTTGAGGCACCATCCCTGGAGGTGTTCAAAAGACGGGTTGATGAAGTGCTGGGAGGTATGGTTTAGTGATGATGCTCCTTGTTTGTTGTGTGGGTGTCTATTTTTGTCAGTTAGGTTGACGGTTGGACAAGATGATCTTTAAGGTCCCTTCCAACCTAGAAGATTCTGTGATTCTGTGATTCTGATATCTGTTGTTGAAGTTATATGAGATGCTAAGTATTTCAAACTTGGTTACTGAATTCTCTTAAAAATGGAGGTGGCCCGAGTTCTCAGGCAGGGTGGTGCAGCTCCTGTGTGCGCAAGCGGGCAAGAGATGCCTCCATCACTGGCAGTAGATGGGAGAGGTGCTCCTTGTAGTATCCCAGCCTACCAACTCCCGATGAAGATGTTTTGGGCCTGACATAGTTCACAAGGAGCAAAAGGTCTTATAAGGCCCTACTTCCGAGTGCCAGGCTCTCGTCTTTGCTGGTAATTCACGTGGCAGCAGGTGGCTAAAGCCAGGAAGGCAAACCCCATGGTGCATCACCTTTCCTTTTCGCTTTCTTTTCCAGCCGCTCCAACTTGAAAGGGACTGCGAACGCCGAGGAAGCGAAGCCGGGCTCTCAGGCTGAGATTGCAAAGCGGCTAGAAGATCAGCGCCGCCGCCGAGGCGAGAACGAGGATTTTGAGAAGCTGAGAGAGAAGCAGCAGGAGGCGGCAGCAGAGCTGGATGAACTGAAGAAAAGGCGAGAGGAGCGCCGGAAAATCCTGGAGGAGGAGGAGCAGAAGAAGAAACAGGAGGAGGCTGAGAGAAAAGCCAGAGAAGAGGTAAGTGTGAAATACGATTTCGCTGAATTTCACTGAATTTTTAGAGTTGGAAGGGACCATAGGGATCATCTAGTCCAACTCCCCTGCCAAAGCAGGACCACCCAGAGCATGTCAGATCATGCCACTCAGGACTGCATCCAGGCGGGTCTTGAAAATCTCCAGAGAAGGGGACTCCACCCCCTCCCTGGGCAGCCTGTTCCAGGGCTCTGTCCCCCTCACCGTGAAAAAGTTCTTCCTCATATTCAAGTGGAACCCTTTATGTTCCAAATTGTGCCCATTGCCCCTCGTCCTCTCACTGGGAACTACTGAAAACTACTGAAAAGAGTCTGGTTCCTCTATGATGTATTGGACTCTATTTTTATTCCCCTGTTGTTACTACTTCACTTCCACTGGCCTTGCGCTAGTCGGTAACTCTTTACTGCAGTGTCTGCACAGACACTTTCAGGCCATGATGTTGGTGAAGCTGGAGGTTGATGGGTCTGTATTTAAGAAAAGGGCAAAATGAAGCCACAGGAGACCGGCTCATAGGTGAGGAAGGAGCATGCAATGAGGAAGGCAAGACCAAACCCAAACATACAGGCTAAAGTGTGCTTCTCCTTCTTGGATCTGATGTTGCTGCGTGGGGAATTGCTGCTGTGACTGCTTCAAATTGTGCCCTTTATCTGGACCTTCTGGGTTGTGTGCTCTTCTGGGCATCGCTGTTTCTTAGCATCTGTCAGGATCTGTCACAGCAGACCTTGATTTCAAATATGCTGCCCAGCCTTAAAATCACCCCATTTTCTAACCTTCAGATTTATCTGTAAGTATGCCATATCTGATATCAAGTGACCACATCACACGGATGTTCTAGTAAGCATGTGAGGTAAAACGTGCAGTCGTGCAGGGTAGAAAGAAACGTTGCAGTGCTAGCCTCAGGAAAGATGGGGCTCTAATAAATGCCTTCATGAGGCAGGATTTCTTCTTCAATAGCTGCATATATTGGGGATACAAAATGTTGAGGGCAGTGTTACAGCCACAGAGCTCTGAATTTATTCGAGGTGTCTTTTTGACATTACACAAGTTGAATTACTGAGTGCACGTCAAAATTTGAGCTGGAATGCTAATGTTATATATAGTTACAGTGGGCTAGATCTCATTAGGAAGATATTCTCGTCTATTTAAATATTGAGTACCCAAGCACATCTGTTTGCTTGTTCTTCCTCTGCCAAGGGACTCCATAAATAGGATCTCCAAATCTCTGGTGCATCGTTTAGGAGCCTTAGTTGTTTGGAAAACAAATGGTAGATGAATAATAACAGTATTTGCCAGCTGAATGCCAGTTGCTTTAATATGCTAAGTTCTTTACAGAGGAACTCCATAGATGCTGAGATTGCAAAATACCTTGCTGGTCAGACCCTGCTCACAATGGTTGTGCTTTTGAGGGCTTCTGGTTTGGCTTGTAGTTTATGAAGTAAAAACTCACATTAACTCTTTCAAGGGGAAACTGTAAGCATTTGATCTTCACTTTTTTTGGCGCCTACAGATTTTCTTGTGAAGTATTAATCTTGGCACAAGTGCCAGACTAGATGGACAGAAGAACAGTACAAAGGTGATACATGAGGATACAGAAAAGCTGAATTTTAATGTTTTTATAAATGTGCTTTTTTTCTTTAAGTGTCTCTATATGGCAATAAATCTGGTGACCTCACTGTGAGAAGCTAAAGCAGCACAGACTAGCTGTCCTCCCTGCTTGCTTAGCATTCTGATGGATTAGCAGCAATGTGTTGCTACATTTCAGATAGGTCCCAACTTCTTTGACTGGCGTAAAAATCAGTTCTTAGAAAATTTGGTAAAATATTGCAGGACTGCAAAGCTCTGTAATGGTGATATAGTTTCTGAAAGAATAACTGACCATTTGTATTTTTTAAGGAGGAAAAGAGGAGGATGAAGGAAGAAATTGAAAGGAGAAGGGCTGAAGCTGCTGAAAAACGTCAAAAGATGCCAGAAGATGGTGTATCTGAAGACAAGAAGCCATTCAAATGTTTCAGTCCTAAAGGTTCATCTCTTAAGGTAACGTCCCCGCTAACATATATATAGTACATAAAAAGTAACAAGGTTTGCAGTCCAAACCAGCAACCATATGCTTTCCATACAAAGCAGTATGGAAATACTTGAAATCAGACCTGGGACATTGCTGTGAAATAGACCTTAGCCTGAAACCTTTAGCTGAAAGACTTCATTCATCGGGATGATTGAAAATTAAAGATCCTTTCTAAAAATAGAGTCTAGACTGGAAGTTACCTGTTCTTGTTGATGAAAAATATCCAAAAATTATCTTCACCTTCAAGAGAAAATTATTTTGGAAGCTTAGAGCTGTATTACTGTGTTGATTTTCAATGCTAAAGTTCCCTCTCCTTCCGCATCCACAATCACTTTCTTCCTTGCCAGTTTACTTTGTCTTTAAGCATATTTCGCCAAATCATCATTAATTGAAACTGCCCCATAAGGGAGTTCTAGCTTATGGCTAATCCCCCAAAAAATAACATCTAGAAGTACTGGGCTGGATTTCATTTTCTTACATAACAGCTGAAAAAACCCCATTCTGTTGCTGCAGGAATTTCTAAGTGGTCTTCTGTGGCCTATATCATATTGGAAGTTAGATAAATCAATTAAATGGCCTTTCAGCATGGAAGAGGAGTCCCGGCCCCACTGAAATTATTGGGAACTTTGTTGCTTTCTCAGTGCAAGCTCAAACTACTGATCTATTAGTTGTTTTCGACTGTCTTTTCCTTTTTTCATTTTGTGTCATTAGTCATTTAAGAATCCAGAATGTTTGTCGAGGAAAGCTCCTTAGTGGGCACTAGTAGAGAAAAGAACCAGGCAGGAGGTTATCAGATAGGAGCTCATTGGACCATGAAGTGGATCTCCACGGGGTTAAGAATGCTATTTTTTAGGGACAAACTGCAGTTGGTCAAAATGACATTTCTGCTCACAGAGAGATACACTTTAAACTGATCTGGAGCTTCAGCCCTATACTGTTTTGCGCCCAGTTATAGCAAATACAGTGTCCAAATGGTTTTGACTGGACTTGCCTTTGACCCGTCAGACACATCTGAACCTGAAATACAGGAACAGAGTACATACAGCTGTAAGTGAAGATTGCCAAGCTTCACAACTTGCTCCTAATAGATAAACCTGAGCTTGCCATTTCAGTTGCAAAAGACCACGTCAGTAACAGACACTATAAACGTACAGCTTCTTCCCAGCCCTCCTGGGAGGGCTTCTTTTTCTTCTTTCTGTTTATTGAGATGCCTTTTATGACATACACTTGGAGCTTTAGTTCACAGATGACTCAGAAGAGAGGAAATTATACTTGAAAACACATAATCGAAAGATATAGATCGTAATTTGGGGGAGAGTGGGGAAAAAACACTGGATTTGGCAGGAGGTTAATAGCTTTCAGAGAACTTTTGGACTGATGCTACATTATTCTGCTAAGTGTATTTTTAGAGGAAAGCTGGAATTTTCCAAATGTCGTTAAGGATCAAGGTCTGATTTTTTTATGATGATTATTGCTGCTGGTTTTTATGGCTCGTTAGATAGACGTTGTTTGTTACAAAGACTGATATATGAAACTCTGTGCACATTTTTTCTCTTCCTCTGTTTCTCTCTCTGAGAAATTGGTGACACTGTACATATTCTAGTCTGGTGTCTGTGGGTGGCCAGAGTAGATATGTAATGCTGTTGAACTTCACACCCTAAACTGTTTCTTGGCCTTCTGTGGTCAATAGCTGAGGAGAGAAGAATCCCATTTTAATAACCTGATGTCAAATTTGATGCCAAACTCCAGTTTTTAGAAGACAGTGTATTTTGTTACATTTCATTTGGACAGGCTTCTCGGGCTAGTCTAACTTGGTTGGTATGTAGCTTTTTTGTTGCCTGTTATGCACTGCCCAGGTTATCTTTCGACTTGTAAAGCACTTGGCACACATTTTCTCCCCTGATGAATGCATCATCTGGTTAGATGTGTCATGAGTCATGTGAGAACCCTAAATGCACAATTGTGGGTGGGTGGTTGGAATTAATAATGAAAAAAGAGAGGCTCAGTATTAGAACACTGTATGATACATGTGCACATTCTGACTTCTCTAGATCACAGTCTGGCAAAGCATCTTTTTCTCCTTCCTTGTCCTTCCTGATGTGATAAGTTTTTGGGAAGAAAGGGAAGTTCCTGGGAGTAATTTAGATGAGGAAATTAGGGCATGCTGTTTACCAAATGAACGACAACAACCAAAGGAAAAAGGGAGATAAACTGAAAAGGAGTGTGGTGTATTGCCATCTTATGGACACTGCATTTATCCATCAGGCAGGGCATGGACCAGCATGACATCCAGACTGAGAATTGAGAGATCAAGATGTGCAATTCATCTCCATGTATCACATGGCTCAAGGATGCACTTATCTAATGCACTTATGTATGTATACAAATAAGGACATAATACACATTCATGCTGATATTTAGAAAGAACTACCATGATTATCTAGTAAGGCCTCTAATAAATCACAGCCTACACAGTGCTGGCAAATCCTGGTGTGTTAACTGTTTAACACAGTATTTCCCTGAAACTTGAGACGCTACTTCAGCAGAACTGCTACTGCAGCATGGAGTCCTCCCAGTGACAATACCAGAGCTGGTCCTTTCCGAAGTGACAATGAAGAGGAAGCATGAAAAATAAATACAGGACAAGTTCATCACTAGCTCAGGGACAGAAGCAGCTTGGATTTCTCAGGGCTGGTGGAGTCCCTGTGGGCAGTAACAGCAGTACCAAACCACCATCCAGACTCTGCCCTCTTTCTTGGGTTTTGTTCTAAGGATACAGACTGGAACAACCTCTGCTGCTCTCTCATCCCACTCTAGCTCATGCTTTCCCTAGTTCAGGTCACACAAATGGTGCTGTAGTAGAAGAAAAAGATTTCCTGCATAATCTTTGTTCGTTCCTTTTTAGACAAGTTCATTCCTCATGTTTTCTTTGGGAAGGAGTGTTATTGATTTCTTGTATAACTATTCTCTAGGTTAATCAGGAGCGAACAGGATATTTCAAGACTAAGTCTCCTCTTGAGGGTGAGCTCAACCTCTATAGAAATGCAAAAGCAATAAGGCATTGATGGAAGGAAGCGATGGCAGGAGGCTGGGATGTCTCCTGTCTGCAGAAAGTATCTCCTGGGAAACATGGGTTGATGTGGCAGCCTGCACTCTCTGTAAGGCAATGGTGACAGCTAAGCCAGAAGATACGACTTTTCAGGGCTTGAGATATTTTATTTTTTTTCCTTTCCTTAAAGATCTATTTTGTCCTATCTCATTATTTCTCTCCATACCTGACAGCTGGGGCAGTGACTGGAAAGAATTAGACTCCACACAATCCATTCTTCCTAGATGAGCTACTCCTATAGCAGAGGGAAGATAGAGTGGTATGAACAGGATTTGTGACGTTTGTTTTTCCCCCATCTTTGATGCTGATGGCAGCACTCTAGCCTGGCACGTAAACTGGAGTAAATTGGTGTACTCTGCTGCTGACAGCAGGAAAAAGCCTAGTTGTGCTTAATGAAGCAAGAGAGCATGTGAGCCACTCAGAACAGAGAGAAGCCACTTTACTCCCAGGGACTACTCCTCAAAATGGATTTCCACTAGGGTCTTCTACCTGTTAGAAATAAGGCAAAATTTTAATACAGGGGTTTCTGTTTTCTGCATGCTTTTCTTATTCCCTTTTCTCCTTGACTCATTTTTTGAGAAGAGTTTTTTTATATATCATTTGATAATACACTCTGTCACATAATATCTAATACACAATTGAAAATTCCTAAGAATCATTTAATGTCTTTGTGTGAAACAAATTTTATTGGGAACATCTAGATGTTTTTTGTTTCCCAAGTCATTGGCTGAAATTGTGTGTTAACTCATTCCTCTTCCATCCTGTTTGTATCCTTGGAGGGTGTACAGATGGAAGAAAGTGTACTTTGACAGCCACACTTGAACTGCATTTTTAATAGGCAAGAAACTTCCTGAACAGTCAGTGAAGAAAACATGTCTATATAGTGTTGAATGTGGAGAAAGGCATACATATATCTTTGTATAATATGTTGCTTAATTTATTCCTTGCCACCTGCATGTGCTGGCCCCATTGAGTAAGACCCTAATCAGGTGTGAGACTCCACATGGTTTTGATTTATGTCTGTTGGTTTCATTTCCCCTGACTTTACTTGCATAAGGGTAGGTGACCATCTAAGGATTTTGTTGTCTAATCTAAGCTGCTTTGGTAGTTGAAAGACAGAGTGAGTGCCACCCTCAGTGGTCAAGCACCTTTCCTAGGGTGAGGTGAGCTCCAGTGACTATGGAGGGAACCAAATGAGAAGACTGGACTAAATGCTTAACTTTCAAGCAACTAAGGTTTATTGAGAGAGATGCAACCTGAGATCCCGTGCTCTTTCCAGTCATAGTCTCTTTGGAGACCTACAGGTTGACTTTGGAGCATGTGTTCTGTGTCGGGGGCTTTGGAAAGTATTCCATGGAGACAAAACATAGCCCCAACCTATTTAACAACATCCTGTTATAATGAATGCAGAAAAATGATTATTCTTATTTCTTGGTCTCAATTTAAGGAACTATCTTGCATATTGTGGTAACCACCTTGCTTTGTCTATTTCTCTTACAGATCTATTTTGTAATACTGTTTACTGTATGTGCCAAACATTTTAAATTCTTTGCATGGTGTTTGTGTTGGTGTGCAGTGGATAAATGACCTTTAGATGTTGCTGTGCAGCTTAAATGTGTTTGAATACACATGTGTATAGAGGTGTGTTTGCTGTAAGTGTATTCAATGTATGCTTCTATTTGCATACTGTGTTTTCAGGAAGGTACTCTAGAACAAATTTCTTGTGTAAACGTGCAGAAAATCTGTTATCCATCCACAGCAGGCACCTGCTTTCTTGGGAAGAGGACCATGTTCAGTTCTGAGGGCCACTTCCTAACTCTGCTTTCCTGTTTCACTTATTTTCTGTTTGCTTCCTCGCTCTCCTGTTCTGAACAATTCCTGACTTATCCCTGACACCGCAGTAGGTGCTCTGAGAACTGCTGTTTCCATTGTGTAAAGAACGACCCCATATCTTTATATTACAGCCCTAAGAATACATGTCCCTCTTCCCCCAGTCTGTCCCCATCTTACACCAGTGCCTATTGCAGCCAGGTTGTCCTGCTGTGTAGAAACATCTCTCCTTCCTGAACACAGGAAGACTGTAAAGAAGCTACTGTTGGCATCTTTTAAGATCTGTCCCTTTTGTGGAACCTCAGTTAAAGCCAGGCTGGATGGGGCTTTGAGCAACCTGCTCTGGTGGGAGGTGTCCCTGCCCATGGCAGGGGGGTTGGAACTGGATGATCTTTAAGGTCCCTTCCAACTCTAACCATTCTATGATTCTATGCTCTAAATTCATTATTAGGTGTGACCTTAAGTCCTGGTTGAGACAGTCCATATTGTTTATCCTTGCTGCCAGGCAGGGTTTTGCTGATGCAGTTGGGGAACTACCCCTTCATGCAGAGCAGGGGAGAAACCAGCAGCTCTTGTTGGTCCAACTCACCGTTTTGATGCATTGCTGGTTACGACCCAGAAAGAAATCAGACTTGTGGGAAACTTCTTACTACACCATAGCCGAGGAGAGGTGATGTGTTTGAGGTTCGCATCGTAGATCTGTTTAATCACTTTTGATCAAATAATTTACTTGCTGGTGTTGTGGCAATGGTCTGTTGCTGCCACCTTGTGACAACAGTGCACTGAGATGGTTGGTACATATTCCAGCAAAGCCCATTTTTCCACTCAGGACTGCATTTAGAGCATATATTGGCAACTAAAACCGTTAATGTAAATTACTCTATAAATTGTATATATATTTTTTTAGAGCTTCAGAGGTGCCTTTGAGCTGGATTGATGCTAGCTGGAGTTCTTCCCGTAAACTAGTTTGGCAAATTCTGCACCGAAGTGAACTTCCTGAGTTTTGGCTTGTATAAGCCTGAGAAATAAAACATGCGTGCCCTTTGATGGGATTGCTGAGGGATTTAGTATTCTGGTACAGCCTTGGATACTAAAAGGCACGGAGGAGAACCATTTAAAGGAATGGCTGTCATTGCCTTATTTTAAAGGCATGAATGCCACAGCAGTAACTTGAAAATGGGCAGCCCACACCGAGACTGGGGAATCCCCAGGAATCCAGCTGGGCTGATTATAAATCGTTTCTATCCCCTGGAGCTGCTTGTGTATATTTTACTCCTAAGTGAAACTGAAGAGCCTGGGACAATGGATGTGGAAGAGACATGAGGAAGTCGATTAAAGTATTTCTTGACTCAGAATGCAAATTTACCCTCCATCGTGAAATGTTTTAAAACTTTATGCAGGGATAGTATCTTTTTGTTTTCAAATTATCGAGAGATTTGGCATAAGTCTTATGAGACCTTCATGATTCTTTTTGCCTGGAAACATTACAATATTTTCCTATGCACAGAGTTGAAAATAATGATGAACTTAAGATATCAGTTTGTGTAATAACAGCTGGTAGATACTGACTCAGCAGCGACCTTGCTGAACCTGAGCAGAATACACTCTCATTGGTTTTTTTGGAGCTTAAATTAAATTTTCAGTGTCCTGCAAAAACATGCATGGGATAGGGGTATGTGGCTAAGCTCCAAACCTGGCCTGGTCTGATATCTAAACTCAGAAAAACTCCATTAAATTTGCTCTCTGTCTCAAGAGATACATACTCGTTCTTATGTGGGAGATATGAGGAAATTTGACATCGATTTTGTGAATATCAACCCCTTTTTTATAAAACAAACTTCTCCCCTTTTCTCTTTTTTGTGTTGGTGGGTTATTCTCTTGTTACCAATGAGGCACTGAAGAAATATGTGGGATGCAAACACTAATGGGGAAAATATATCTACACTTATGAAATCTGTAGCATAATAGGATCCTAACTATAAAATCTATGTGTGTCTCTGTGGTGATTTCTGTTGGAATGCATCTCTTCCAGATTGGCCGTTTGACATTTAAAATGACATTTTAGCCTGCCTTTAAAAAATAAGGTTAATAAAAAGGCTGCCTTTTTCTTAATTTTAAACTTATAGTTCTTGTTTCTCTCTTTTCTAGATAGAGGAGCGAGCAGAATTTTTGAACAAATCCGCTCAGAAGAGGTAAAGCAACAAAACAGTAGGTTAAGTCAAAACAGCAGTGTTTCATTGGAGGGAATAATTTATTTTTTTTTCTCTTTTTTTTTCTACTTCCTACAGTGGTATGAAACCCACCCACACAACAGCTGTTGTCTCAAAGATTGACAGTAGACTTGAGCAATACACTAGTGCAATTGAGGTAAGTTAAATCCAGGTCACGATGACGCTGGTTAGTAACGGCTTTTGGGACTTTATTCAGCCTGTGCTTTACTGGTGGAGAATTGCAGCCATTTTTGGTCACAAACTCTTTCTAAGGTGACTTCAAGAACAAAATGCTTGAGGCACACCTATACCCAACATCTAGATATATACCTAAACAAAACCTCAGATTAGCATCTTCCCTTTCATGCAACGGTTTGCTCTGCTTTGTAAACTTGGAGTAGCTCCTGAAGGACTCAGCCAGCACCTCTTGAGTGACAGTCACATCCTCTTCTCAGCTGATGAGATTACTATCAGCAGGGAGCTGATAGTGATCCTGAGCAAAGCTGATTTAGCAGCTTATTTAGGAGAGCAAGGAACTGGGCCTGTGTCCTTGGCTGCCACATCAGAGTGAAATTCCTTGGCGAAGATGGACACTTCAGTGGACTAGGGAGTTAAGTAGTGATAAAGGAAAAACAGAATAAAAAAAAAAATGTGGAATATGACCCCAGGTGATTTTGACAAGTAGTGATTAATAATATACCTTGAAGCCAGAACTGAGGGCTTTTTCTATTCATAGTTCAAGGAAAAATAGGTGAGTTGTTTTTTCTCTTGGTCTGATTTTTTTTTTTTGGCTGTTTTCATAAATCAGTGAGTACACGCAATGTGAAAACTAGTAGTTAGCAGGCCAGCTGGACTCTCTAGGGTAGGTAAGTGTCATGGGAATAAAATAGCATGAAGAAGGGTATTGATTTGATAGCTGTGATTAAGGTCTAGCACTTCTTCATTCCCTGATGGATTTTTTTTTCCTCCCCTTGTTCACATATAGAGTCTAAGCATGGTGTTCCATTAAGGTATTAGTTGGTTAGGCTTTACATATTTCCTTTAACTTAAAGGAAACTTTGGCAATTAAAGATCAATTTTTTCTGTGACTGCTTTCTGCTAGGAAGCTTTTCAGTGCTGGAGAGTTTTATACTGTGTGTCATTTCCCGATGAAAAAAGGACATGTGAGACTGTGCTGAAGGCTCAGGGTTGCCTCCAGCACCTATGTCAAGCTGAAGGTAGCTCAGACCCCTCTATTAGAGATGAATGGGCACCCCATAGTCCCCCTATGACCAAACCAGGAGCATAGAGCTTCTGTTCTCCTGCTTGACTCTGCGCCTTTTGTGGATGAGACGTAACCACCCTAGAGAGACCAAGGGCTTTGATGTTAAACTCCTTAAAGAGAGTGGATGGGTTGGAGCTACAGCTCTGTCTGTTTTAAGAAATTTAGGTAATCATGAAGGTTGTCAACCCATAAGCACTGGACCAGCCCACCCACCAGCTTATGCTAGGTTCACCAGCATTTTCAGTAGGGCTGTGCTAAGGTCCTGAGTCTTTACACTCCATTTAGATACTAAAAAGCATAGCTCTACAGCAAGGCGCAGGCAGTGCAGCTTCATGGCTATATTCAGCTCCCATCTGACCTGAAATTATTCCTTTGCTGAGTTTCTCATTTTTCAAAAGTTGCCCAATCTGACTTGCTCTGTGACTAGAGAGGCAAAGCCTCAGCTCATGTAGGTTCTTATTCTCCTTAAATCTGTGTTATGTAAAATGTACAAGAATTTGGAAGAAAAAGGAACAGGAGGAGTTTGGTCTGGTGTTTTTGGTAACCATGGAAAAGACACACTGCAAAAAAAACCCAGTCCCCCAAAAAACCACCACATTCCAAATATACTGTAATTGCTGAAGTTTACCCCTCGAATCCTGACTTGTGAGGTTAAGTTGCCTGGGCCAGATGGAGCAGAGTCTGATGCTGAATGGCAGAACAGCCTTTCCCTCCTGCCTCCGCATAAGGATTTCCTTAGCTGTGTCCCTGAAAGAGCCATGCTTAGAGATGCAGGTGCTGAGACTTGAAAGAGGCCAAATGAAAGCCTTGGAGCAGTTGTGTGCAGAGCTGTGGTTTGTGGGGAGCTTCAGAAATGCAACAAACGCAAATATCTAAGTGATTGCTGTTTTCATAGCTGGTCGTCGTCAAGGGTGCAACTGCAAATCAAAAGCTGGGGAGTCTCAGTGGCATCTCTTGAGCTGGGTATTCCTCTCCATCTTTGTGTGATCATCCATCCCCAGAACCACTTACAGCTGCTGCATTCCCCCAAACAACCCCATGACTCCATTTCTTAATGCTAAACACCAACTGACCTCAATTTTTCTGTAGGGCACAAAGTCTGCAAGATCACCTAAGCCAGCAGCCTCCGATCTTCATGTTCCGGCCGAGGGTGTCCGTAATATCAAGAGCATGTGGGAGAAAGGGAATGTTTTTTCATCACCTTCTGGGACAGGAACACCAAATAAGGTGTGTGTTTAATTTTACACAGTGATTATAAGAAATTATGTTATGGACCTGACCTTGCCATTCGTGTTCTTATGAGTAAGCCTGGATGCTCCTCTTGACATCACTGGTGAAGAATATCCTGAAGGATCCTGAGGTCCTCAGAAACCCACAAAATTGTGTGGCAGCAGTATTGAGTATAACAGAAGAATTTAGTGACATACTGAGCTAAGTTATGAGACATTCCAGAGGCACATCAGATATCTTAGACAAATATATCTAGTAGTTCAAGCAGAGTACAAAGAAATTCTTTGTGTCGGGAAAGATTCTTTTCGGGGGCAGAGAAGGATTAAATATGCAAGATAATGGTGATGTTTTATAGATCATGCAGAGAAGCATTTTATAGATCATGCATAGGAGCATTTGTGAGATTTCTATCTTTTCTGCATAAATCCTTAAGGCAACATTTCCTTCTATAAATTGATGTGTCAATGAGCATTCATCATAGCTGACAAACTGACCCATTGATTATTCCAGGAGATTGTTACAGATAACCATGAAATTTCAGTAATTTGTTCTAAACTTTTAAAGATTTATTTTAATGATCTAAATTTTAGGCCACTTAGCTCCTTTATTATGTGCTTTTTTGAAAACCTTTAGTTTAACAAAACAAAAATCTAGACTTAGACTGGTGTCTCCTTTTAGGCTGAAGATTTTTTTCTCTCTGTACTTTGGTACTATGACAGAAACATCAGGTTTATGTCTAGCACTTGTTCTTGGGTGGAATCACTAAAGTGGAAATGATTATGTCAGCCCACATTTATCATTATTGAAAGCTAAAGGGTAGTAGTTCTGTGTGGTTCATAGGAACAATGTTTTTAGAGCGTACAGGATGACCCTTAGTTAGCCATAGTCTCAGTGACCACCTCTATATTAAACTCAGGCTTAGCTTTGTTTTTAAATCTAAACTGTGAAAAACATAGCAAAAGCCACTCTGAAAGTCTTCTGATTAGATTTCGTTATTTTGCAGGAGACTGCTGGACTGAAGGTTGGTGTCTCCAGTCGTATCAACGAGTGGTTAACCAAGACCCCAGAGGGCAACAAATCACCTGCTCCAAAACCTTCCGTAAGTAAACCTGCAACAGCCATGTCTTCAGTAGATGGGTTCTTTCCTGGGGCAGAGGTGGTGACGGTGCTTCCTCAACTAGCTGATGGTCTTTGGAGGAACCTTGCTGCATGTCCTGTCTGGGAAGCTCCCAGAGGCCCTCTGGCTGCTGACTCCTGGGTAGTCAGAAGAGGCAGGAGGGATGAAACAGGGCAGTTCTCAGTTTAAAGCTTAAAAGTGGTCTGAAAAGACAGTGCTCAGAGAAGCACTTCTCTGGTAAAGACAGACATTAATTTACCACCTGTGAAAGGCCTGTCATTAATTTAGAAATTACCAGTCATAGACCTTGGATGAAACGCTTGTGTTTTGGCTCTGTTTTTTGGTAAAAATCTTCCAAGTGTGTTTTTAAACACGACAGACGTACTTTAATCTTGTAAGAGCCTAAATGTCATTTCTAACAAAAGCCCTTTGGTGTGCCCGTTACTTCAGCAAGAATCAAAGCAGAAAATGCTATCAAACTAGTAACATGGGAATATGGGAAACTGCAGTGTGGATGTGGGAAGGAGAAGAAACAGGTAATTTTGGGGTGGGGAAGGGTAGGGATGAGGAACTGGAGCTGTAGTTGTCTGTATCGGAGAGTAGTGGGGCATCACTTGTGGTATTAATGATTCAACTTTGGGATATTATTGAAGAACTGGTTTCTTCCCATATCCTTGTGTGGTGTTTTTCTGCCAATCCACCTGCCCTTTATAAAAGGTGCATCCTGACAAACGCTTTTTGAGTTCACAGTCCTGTTTGTCCCAAAGCAGAGCTTGAAATTTGCAGGTTTGTCCCTAATGTCAGCTACACGGAGATTGTGTCCCCGTGGTTGTGAATATAAAACCAAAGGAAGGCATCGTGGTTGCTGTATTTAATCACAGCCTCTGAAAACCAGCACAGAATCTGCCCCCAGATTTTCCTCTCTTTTAAGTTGCATCCTTTAGATAATGTAAAACTAACCTCTTGTTTTTCCCTCAGCCAATGTTTCTATCTATGTCTTCATTTCCCTCTTTCTCAATAGATTCTTCTTTCTTCTTTCAATATCTCTGCTTGAAGGAACCTGCCCTCCTCCTATTCCTCTTCTTTGGGTGTCTGTTTGCTAAGTTGGTCAGGTAAACCTGTTTATAATTGACTATGAAGAATGATATACATCTGCAATGTCTGATTTTTACTTTTCTTATCAGGATAAATCAAAGGGAAACTTAAAATTTTGTATTTAGCAAATAACTTCCTATTCCCACCCCCCATCACATTCCACTAAAATAAATTATTGTTTGAAGCTTTTGTGAGCATCAAATTCTGGTTTTGGAACAGCATTGACTTAAAAGTAGAGGGAGCAAAGATCTTAATTTGGTTTATGGTGAACATAATTCACAGATCCCAAATGATTTCAGGATTATGAAAGTGGTTTAGTGATAATGCTCATTGCAAGTGGATTTTTTAATAAGGGCCACTGCAATTTTGCTGGTTTCTTCCTTCCTCTGCTACTGCTTAACTTACTTTTTGAAGTACACAATTGTCTTAAAGTCTTAACTACCAGCAGCCCTCTTAGGCTGTAAATTATGATCAATTCTAGAGCGTCTCTGTTGGGTGCAAATACCTCTTGCAGAAATCACATTTTCATTCATCACTGGGCAATTTTCTATCCCACGTTAGAAATTCTCATGGGCAGAAAATGACCTATCTATGGATGGCAAGAACAAGATTGTGAAAACTGTGCAGGACTTTTTGAAAAGGAGAGCACTTGTGTCCAAAATTGTTACAAGAGACTTTTGTTTGCCATCCTCAGAAGCAAATAGCAATCCATCTGCCCTTTAAGAGGGTACATTCCTACTAGCCTAGCATGTGGTATCTTGGTTTGTATCCCTGTTTTTCCCCAAGAAGCAGCTTGACATTTTTACTGAGTTTTGCTTAAAGTCTGCATACTCACTTATTTCCAGATAATATTATTATTTTTTAATTTACCTCACCTGTTTTTTTCTGTCGGGCTAGTGATTGGTACATGCTAAGGTGCTAAAGGATGCAGTGGAAATCCTAATGTATATGAAGGACTCCAGTGTTAAATCTGGAAACCTATATTTAAGAATGCAGAGGACCTGCTTTTCTGTTCTATTAGAAGTCCCATTCCCCATTCTTTTTTACTTTTTTTTTTAACAGTTTTTTTAATGAAATATTTTGATTCTGATGCAAAATAACTGAGACAAGCTACTTTTGAATTCCTCCCTAATAGAAATATTATTTCAGAAAAAAAAAATCTGTTTTTTTTTCTGCACAAATTGAAATTGTCTTTCTTGAAAACCCGATGGGGCAATAGCTTTTCAATGTATTCCCTAGGGTGAACATAGTAAGGTATGGCCACTCTGTGCAGTGCTTAATAAATGCAGTAAGATTATTTTTTGTCGTAAAGCACATATATATGTGGAGTGATGATGTGAAGTGCCATTCCAAATAGCTTTATAATTGATAGACAATGTAATATTTACCACTAATGGATGCTCTTCAACTTTTCTTATGAGGGAGTTGCATTCTAACTTTTTCTTTACCCAAGTAAAATAAATCTGAACTAATATTGGTTTCTGTTCTCTGACATTAATTTTCAAATACAGGATTTAAAACCAGGAGATGTATCTGGCAAACGTAATCTCTGGGAGAAGCAGTCAGTTGAAAAGCCATCTTCTTCTAAGGTAACTTCAGTGCACTGTTAAAAGGATAATATCTCGGGGGGGGGGCTTACTTGTGGGAATGTGGTGTTTGTCTTCATATGGTCAGTTAGTTGGAATGAGACCTCCACATGTCTTTTGTTACTAACCTGCCTTTTTTATCTATAAAATAAAGTACAATGAAGCACAGAAAGCCATGGGCAGTGTGTAACTTCTATATTCATATTTGGCAGAGCTGTGTTGTGCGTGGAAATCTGTCCTTTGCATGGAGTTGATTTTTTCCCCCTGCTATAAATAGATATGTTTTCCCTTATTCAACTTTAATAATGGACTATTACTTCTTCAAACAGGTATCAGCTGTGGGGAAAAAAGAGACTAATGGTAAGTAATTCTAATAACACACCTGCATATTTAATAGAAACTTTGCCACATTTTCCTACGGGCACATCTGAGTTTTAAAATTCTACGGCTGTTAATGTTGATGGAAAAAACCCTGCTTTTTGCCTTGACCTTTCAAAAAAAGCTCCGTTGCAATATCATCAAAACACAAATGTTTGAGAAATAAGCCTAAACCATCTTTCTAGGAGGACTGAGAGCTCGCAGTGCTCCAGCCACGCTTGCAAAACCTTGTTTGAGTGACATGTGTAGCATATTTGCTGTAGCTGGAGAGAGTCATTAAACTGTGTGAGGTCTGAGGAATGGGATGGTCATCTAACTAATTACAGTAAATGCAAGGCAGCTGGCAAAGGCTCTTGTAGAGGCTGCAGCAGGAATGGCCATGCCTTTCATGACTGAAGGGGGAAAACCCAAAAAGTGAGGTTCTTGCAGCAGCATTATTTGAGCAGAAACGGAAGTTTTAAAGTGCTACTGAGAGCAAGCCCTGCTTCTGATTTTAAACGCTGTCACTGGGTAATGGTGAAGCCTGAAGAAAATTCAGCATTATTGATTTTTAAAAATAATTCTTCTGGCTGAGTGACTCTGGTGAGTCTCATGTGCTCTTGCACACCCAGAGTAGAAAGGAGTTAAAATGCCCTCAGCAGCAGCGCTGCTTTTGCTGGAGCTGTGCATCGGTGTCTTCTCAAGGCAAAATTATACTATTATAATTTTGAAACTGCTAGTTTGGGAAGCAAACAATCAGCAAAATTACCCTCCTAGCTTTTTTAATATTTTTTTTTTTTTAAATTTAAAACACTCCAAATAAACCAATTAAAGGAATTGTGTGCCTAAGGACCAGCAGGGAAGAATGGAAATTCACTGACCAATTCAGTAGCTTTAAAGATGCCTTGCAACATCCCTTGATTCTTCACTAGGAATGAAATGATCAAACATAGAAAAACTTTTTGGTTTTTACACATTAGCGTATGCACACATTTTTCTTCACATGCATACGTTAAGCTGGAGGTATGGTGTACCTGTGAACTTTTCTTGTCAGTTTAAGGGTTGTGCAAAACAGAATTGTCTTCCTCCTCCTCTTCTTTTTTAGGGGTCTGGAGAATAAGTCTTATGAGGAGAGGCTGAGGGAACTGGGGGTGTTCAGCCTGGAGAAGAGGAGGCTGAGGGGAGACCTTCTTGCTCTCTACAACTCCCTGAAAGGAGGGTGTAGAGAGGTGGGGGTCGGTCTCTTCTCCCAAGTCACAGGTGACAGGACAAGAGGAAATGGCCTCAAGTTGTACCAGGGGAGGTTCAGGCTGGATATTAGGAAAAATTTTTTCACTGAAAGGGTTATCAGACATTGGAATGGGCTGCCCAGGGAGGTGGTTGAGGCCCCATCCCTGGAGGTGTTCAAAAGACGGGTTGATGAAGTGCTGGGAGGTATGGTTTAGTGATGATGCTCCTTGTTTGTTGTGCGGGTGTCTATTTTTGTCAGTTAGGTTGACGGTTGGACAAGATGATCTTTAAGGTCCCTTCCAACCTAGAAGATTCTGTGATTCTGTGATTCTTTTTTCAACTGAGCTGTTAGGAGAGGGGTTTTCAGGCTCACTCAGGGTTGAGCAGCTCTGCTCCCAGGGAAGGTGTTAGCAGCCGTGAGTCGTTGCCTACGGGAGCAGGCTCCACTGAGAAGTTCAGACACTCAAACCTCTCCTCCAAGGCTGAGTGAGATGAGGCCTTCAGTAGAGGGGTTGCAGGAGGAAAGGTCTCAGGGGCTGGCTTTCAGTCCTCCCATGGACTAGGGGTATATGCACCAAGCATTGCAGCACAGCTTCAGCTGCTTCCCAGGGCTGTTGGAGGTGAGAAAGGTGAAATCCTGCTTGTCCTCTCGGAGGACCACCTCGGAGCAATCCCAATACACGAGAACAGCAGCATCCAGCTTGTGTCCTGCCTTCTTACACGCTGTGTGTTAATCTAGAGCCATGCCTTCTCTAACTTTAGAGATACGTCTGGGTTATTTCAAGCCATCTTTAATCTGTCTCTTTCTCAGCAGGTTTGAGACAATTTGAGAAAGAACCGTAGAAGGCCGCTAAAGACGCCGGACCAATCAGTTGGGGGAAAAAAAAGAAAAGGAAAAAGTGCTAAATTGTTCTTTTTATATTTATGTTTATTTACCAAAAATGTCTTTTTGCATTATCCCAGTTAAAACCATGTATATTAGCACTGTATTTAATAATCAGTCTAGACATTCATCTTAATAGTACTGCCTTTGCACAAGAGCCTTTATTCCTAAAGAAACCCATGCTGTGAAATATATAGACTCTCCTACTGATAGTCATAACGATGTATCTGAACAGTGATTTCAACTGGCAGAAGAGGTCAACCCAAAACGCATGTAAAGTGAAGTTGCTCAAGAAAGGTGTGCAGTGAACCTATAAAAACAACGGTTACTTTTGTAATACAGAAGTCTTTCTTTCTGCACTTTAGACTAAGGCATGGAAGAAATATCTTTAGTTGACAATGTAATATTTTCTGTAAGTTGCCCATGTCATGAGAAATACTGCATCAATAACGTGGTTTAGGTTTTTTTGTTTTGTTTTGTTTTATACTTTTTTTAAGTATCAATTTCTCCATTCTAGTTTAAGTTAATACCTAAATTTGGATGGTTATGTTAGCTGACAGCGGTACTGATATTTCTTTTTGTTGTTAGTGACTAGTAATTGAATGCAATTTAGATTATATACACACATAGCTTTACAAAGGTTAGCCTAAAGGCACTACTAATGGTAGAATGCTTTAATACATGCTAGAGTATTATATTTAGTAATAAACATACATAATTAGCCAATATCACAGCTTAAAAAAATAAAGACAAAATCACACAACTTTTCTATAGTAAGATTTCATAATTGCCATTAGAGGTATGGTGAGATAAGTATTAAAAAATTTTAAATGTCAGTTGCCCAGTACTGGGTAATTAAAAAGAAAGTATAGTTTTTAAAAGAGGAAAAGGTAAGGGTATAGAGGGTCAAAAATAGGTCACTTGTATAAAACGTTGTAGTTTAATTTATATAAAACTACCATAATTAAAAAGAAAAAAAACAAACCTAAACACAGATGGAGCTGGTTTTAAATAACTGTACACTAAATCTTGCCATCCATCGGTGCCGTACACTAAGTCCACCTAAAATGAAGTAAACCTCTATCTTTATAGTGCTTCTTTTTAACTCTCTCTCCCTAATATCTTATTTACAGATGTTTTCATTTGTATATAGTTAAACACATGGCTATAAGACGTCAGCTTGGTTTGAGTTTACATGCCATACAGTTTAGCATTTACATCCTACAGTGTATGGGTGGCATAAACTGAGCAACTGAAGTAGCCCCTGAGCGTGTTGTTAACAGCCTTGTAGTGCATCAAAATTACCAGGATCTGCCTTTTCACCACCTCCATCTTTTACAGCATCTGTCTTCTTCCAAAAGAAGCGTACTGTTATATTTTCAACCCAAATATGAGCTCCCCTGCTTGGCCGAAACATCTTGTTTACATACAGAGATGCACGGAGTTATCTGTAGGGGGTGAAACTGTGCCTGACATTGTCTGTGAGTTGTCATGTTTTTTTTTTTGTTTGGGGGTTTTGTAAACACTCCTCTGAGTCTTTCAAATACATCCGATAGCTGCAATAAAAACGATTTGTTCAAACAATGTATCCTGAAACTGCATCCACAATAAATGGAATATTTCCATCAGCAGCCCCCTGTTTGTCAATGAGTAGAAACGGGCCGGTTGTTGTAACTGGGATAGGAATTGTGCTAAGGCTGTGTAAAATAAGGTATCCTTGCAAAGAACCTCAAAGCATGTCTCTCCTGATGTACTCCTACCCTACCCCAGACAGCCAAGTCATAAAATCAGCAGATTTACCTACATACTCTTAAGGACGAGAGGAAATGGCCTCAAGTTGCGCCAGGGGAGGTTCAGGCTGGATATTAGGAAAAATTTTTTCACTGAAAGGGTTCTCAGCCATTGGAATGGGCTGCCCAGGGAGGTGGTTGAGGCACCATCCCTGGAGGTGTTCAAAAGACAGGTTGATGTGGTGCTGGGAGGTATGGTTTAGTGATGATGCTCCTTGTTTGTTGTGTGGGTGTCTATTTTTGTCAGTTAGGTTGACGGTTGGACAAGATGATCTTTAAGGTCCCTTCCAACCTAGAAGATTGATTCTGTGATTCTGTGAATTGTCGTGCCTGTTGGTACAAGAGAGAAGCTGTGCATCATCCAGAAGTCAGCGTGCTCCACAAAGTAGGTTCTGACCCAGCAGCACAGCCACCTGCTTTCCTGCTTTGAAAGATGTTTTCTGTGTGAGGGTGGTTGTGTTTCTTCTCTCTGCCTCAGTGGGATGTGCTTCCAGGCACGGATGACCATGGAGACCAAAGCCTGGGGAGCTGCTGGCCTTCCCCTTGTCCTCCCCTCCCCTTCATTTTTGCTCCAAGGGCAGCACAGCACGTAACGCCCTGCATCAACCAGGTCATGGTCATCCTGAAGAGGCCCCCCAGGCTGCTGCCAGCTCCACGAGAGGCACTGGGAAGGCTGCCACAAGCAAAGCTTTTCTGAGCTACTGGGGGAGAAGTAATCGGATGCTGCCTGATTTAACCTGAAAAGAGCCTGTATGCCTGCAAGCGGGCCTGTTTCCCTGCCTCGGACTGACCGACTACATTGCTAAATTTTTCTGCAGTCTTTGCCAAAGTGGCACTTTTCCTTGGTGAGGTAGGTAAGCTCCTTTTGCTCCTGGTTATTGCCTTTTCTGAGAGTGTGGCAGTGCGCTGGGCACAACAGCTTTTACTTTTACAAATCCCAGGGGTTGAGTCAGCAGCGCTGCAAGTTTTTGGGGTGTTTCAATCCCATTACCTGGTGATGATTGTTCAGTCAGATTGTCACCTTCTGATCATAGTTTCCTGCAGCATCCCAGCCAGCCTTGCTCTTGCCAGCGTGCAAAATGCCCCAGAGCAGCCTTTTTCAAGCCCTTGCTTTGCTTTGGCTTAACACCAAGCAATTGTGAGTCTACCTTACAGTTTGCTTTGGTGTTTTCAAAGTTATTCTATGTTCTCTTTAAATAACACCAACCCTTGTCTGGATATATTGTTCTGAATGCTGCCAGCAGAGGAACAAAAAAAAAATAAAAATCTAGTTTTGTGTTTGAGATTTCCAGAGCAAGTCTTTCTGATTGTGTAGGTAGACCTTATGTTTGGCTGGGTGGATTTTGATGTGTGTTATCACTGCTTATCTCCACCTCTCATCATACAAGGATTTGACGTCTAGTTGTCCAGGGGGAGGGCTGTTGTTTAGGTTCTAAGCTGGAGCATGATCCTGCTTAATGCGTAAGCCACAAAGTAGTCTCTATGTATTGTCCTTGTAGAGGAAGCACATTTCTATCTGTATTAATTTATAAAAAAAAAACCCCAAAACAAAAACCAAACCAGACTTCAGGCAGGGTTTTATAAATAATTGTATGAAATAATTCAAGCACTCCACTGATTAAGTTTTGTTGTTATTCAAACTTCATTCATATAAAATTTTAAAGCATTAGAGGTTCACACTGTAAAAATCACAACTATGTAAGAAAGCAAAGTAATTAGAAAGAGCATTGCTTGACAGCAGCTCATGAGCCAGTATGACTGACCACACCGGAAATAACATATAAAAAAACCCAAACATGTAAGTAACCAGAGTTTTTTGTTAAACATGACTTTAATTAAGGAAGAGAAGGAAAAAAAAGAAATGAAGAGACGTTGTCTTTTTACTATTAATCAAAACCAGATTTCTGCTAACCATCTTTACAAAAGATGCATCCCTGTTGATGTGTTGTTATCCCAGCTCGTGATGGCCTCCTGAAAAAGGAGGATAAGTAGCTGCTTGTAATGATCGTCAAATACAGAAGAAAAAAATCAGGACCAAGCTCCATCTTCTCATCTGGAAGGAATTACACAGAAGTCTCGCAGAAACCACTGGCATTAATATTCTGCTTTGAATGGGTAGTCCTTGTGATTGACAGCTCTGAGAAGAGAAAGAATGGTTAGTTAAGTACTGTAGAAAGTATCTTCAGCAGCATTTCCCCACTGCTGCTCCCTCCCCAGCTGCCAAGATACTCAAGTGTTACTGCTGTCATTAATTTGGACACAGACTTGGGAACAAGTGTGTGCCGCACCACGATGTCAAAGGGAGTGTGTGCCCTGAATGAATCCCCCTCCTGACATCAGTTCCAGGCTGTGTCTCGTTACCTGGGATCCAGGTTTTAAGATACGAGCTCTCCCTGGTTTTGGTCATGTATGTTTTCAAGATATGGGGGATGAAAACACAGATAGAGATAGGCCTAATGGATAATAAGGATAACAGAGAACATACTGGAGCGCTGGCACCGCTCTCCAGTTCCTGTTGAAGCTGAGGATGACGTCCATCTCATTTTTAGATAGTTCAAAGTCAAACACCTAGAAGGGGAAAACAAACAAACTTTTTACTGAGCTTCATAAGCAGTTAGCTACTAAGTGTGCTTCATGCGTTTATGACTTCATGTAGGAACATACTGCCTCCACACTAAGCACAATTAAGAAATCCTCTTATTTCTCTTATTTCCTCAATTTACCCTTGAAGTAACCAAGATAGTCCTTTTCTTTCTGAGGTGCTGTTTTATAGCAATGTCTCTCAGTCCTGGGTGGTTGAATGCAAACACCACTGTAGTTTGGGTTGTAATGCACAGACAGAAAACTTAGGGTGCTAAGGATGGGTTACTTGATGTGTCACTGCAATTAGCAGTAAATATTTCTGCTACAACAGAGGACTTCTGGGTACCAGCTGCAAATATTTGTCTCACAGTTAAGCAGTCATCTAAGAGCTCTTGCTAGTGGTCCATAGGAGAGGTAAGTCCAAAAAATGTAGCAGCTTGAATTGAAAGTAACACAGAAATTTCATCTAAGATGCCAGCCCTTACGAGCAAATATCCAGCTGAGTCTCTCTGCCAAGGGGAACCACAGCCTCAAGGTGAGACATAAACCATAACGGGTCTGGTGTTTACAATCTGTTCCTTCACACCCTACAGAGGGGCTCACTAAGCATTTCCCAGAGGGAAAGTCCAAAACTGGGATTCCGTTGCCAGGGCAGCAGAGCTTGGACCACCCTGGTGTAACCCATTTCTCTCCTGGCAGGAAGAAAAAGCTTTTCCCCAGAGGAAAAATGCAGACACTTAGGTAGTGCCGAGCCCCAATCTTTACATCTCTGAGCTCTCCTTCCAATGTCTCTTAGATGCTGCTTGGAAACATGAAGGAGATATGGGGATGGGTGGCCATCCTGTGTAAAAAGGTGGCAGAAGTCCCACTGGAAACTTTACCTTGATGTTTTCCTGAACACGCTGTGGTTTGTCAGACTTGGGAATGACGATCACATTTCTTTGGATAAGAAACCGGAGCAGAACCTAGGAAAGAGCAAGGGGGAGCATGAACACAGGGGTACCAAGAAATCTGTTCAAATGCATTTTGTGTTCTCTCATACTTCCCACCCTCCCCCCGGCCATGCACAAACCGATTTTTCTTTCTACAACTAAGTTTGCATACAGGAGTTTGATGTGCCAACATCTGCTTGCAGTCTACTGACAAATTATAATTATTTCTGGCCTATGTTGTTTCTACATCCTGGATTCTGTAGGATTTGTTTTGTTTTCATTTAGAATAGGAGGCGGGGGGGAGAAAAATTATGATGCTTCTGGCTGGTGTTATAGGGGTGCTTGGACCAAATGAGCACAACAATTCTGCAAATTATTTTGGGCACGCAGGTAAGTACCTCATCTAAGTTAATCCTTCTAAAGTCCTTAAAAGGAAAAATGTATTTATAGATTTTAAAAGTTCCCCCCACCTCCAAACAGGACTGTTGCATACAATTTTTTGTCCTGCTCTTGCCTGTCTTAAAAATATGACTATGGCTGATATTGCCTGTGAACACGTGGGGTTGTTTGAAGTCCAGTTTCTGTAGACCCAGTGCAAGAACTCCCTTACGTGACTAGCAACTAATAGAGAAAATTTCATCTTGAATAATCAAGCACCTTTCAAGGATGCTTTGTGAACATGAGCAATCAAATTGGTTTGCAAATTACAGGGCTTCTCTGAAGAATAACTTGGTTAACTTAGCTGGAGGAAAGAATAACAGGTTGGCTTGATGGTTTGTAAATAAACTTCAGAGGAAAGGGGTTCTCAAGGAGCAAGCACTTCTCTCTGGGAGCAGAATAAATCTCCCTAAGAAGCAGGACATCCAAGGTAAGCGTGTACCTCATCAGCCCCTCCAAAAACAGCACTCAAGACCTCTTAGAAAATACCTGATAATTCATATGAATGCTGGTAGGAACTGGGGCAAAATGAGGAGTCAAGTGCAGTTCAAGCCCATTATACTGTACCTTTAGAGAAGGCAGCATCTGCTAAGCTGGCCATCAGCCTACAAAAATGTCTGAGGAGGAAGAACAGTTTTCCCTGATGACCCCACTTACCTGGGCAGGGGTTTTATTATGTCTAACTGCAATCTCTTTAATCTTGGGATCATCCAGCAGCAGAGGGTCCCCTGGCTTTGCCCTGTTAAAAACAAAATCCAGGATATTGATGGGACAAAGGTGTTGACTTCCCTTGCAGGAAGCCTGACGTTTTATGTGAAATAATCTGCAACAAAGCAAGAGCACTTTTCTCATTATACATGCATTTATTTACATCATTTGCCTCTAAGATTCAAGTGGCAAATGCACTGTTTTGCCTGCAGAAAGGCTGCCATGCTTTCTTACCATGGGCGGTTAGGAGAGCCGAGGGGGCTGTACGCTGTCACAGCAATCCCTTTGGATTGACAGTACTTGATCAGCTTCTCCTGGGTGAGGTAGGGATGACATTCAACCTGCCAACACAGGAAGGTGGTGGTTGACACAGAGGCAGACTAAACCCAGCTCCAGAGCATAAATAACCAACATTTTAATTCCTCTTGGGTCACAAAAAATGTGAAGACTTACAATATCATGATTAAAATCTATCTGCTACAAAAAAAAAAAAGTTATCCATGTCACAGCAAGATCTAGAGGCCTGGCACAGAGAATAGGGCTTCCTCATGCCACATATCATGCAAAGATTGTGAGAAGTAGATGAGAGGAGTGAAAGTGCTATCCATGTCAGGAATCAGGGAAATCAGTCTTCCTGGACTACTGGAGAACAGAACCGCATCTTCAGAGGGGCAGCTCAGAATACCTGAAGTTTAGCTCCTGCTCCAAGTCACCCAACCACAAGGCACAGTATGACCACAGGGCTACACTGCATAACACAGCACCATGCACGTATCCAGCTGTTTCTACATGCTATGGCTTTGCCCCCAGGCATGGTGACACGAAATCCATGAACAGTAGTTTAGTTAGACTTCAGCTAGATTAGGGAATGACTGTAATGACAGCATGTGGCACAGGCACAACCATAAAGAAGCAAATATAGAAGCTGGAGTCAATCACAGAATCATAGAATGGTTTGGGTTGGAAGGGACCTCAAAGATCATCAAGTTCCAACCCCCCTGCCATGGGCAGGGACACCTCCCACTAGAGCAGGTTGCTCAAGGCCCCATCCAGCCTGGCCTTGAACACTTCCAGGGATGGGGCAGCCACATCTTCAGTCAAAGCCTGAAGTTCTTTAAAGCGTTGAAGTCGGTGCAGCTTTTAACGTGAGGGCAGTTGGCTCCATCCCCAATGGAAGTTTATAACCCTTCAGTAACATCTTCCCAAGTCCTATGTCCCCCTTGTGCTAAGCCTGGGTGACACACGTGTTAGTCCCAAGTCCAGCACAGGCAGCATCACACCTGCACAGGACTCAGATCTCCCTGGCTGGTGTTTTCCCAAACCATCGGACACGGGCATTGAGCACCCTCAGCTGAGCGCAAGGAAGTCACACGTGGAAAAGTCAGAAGGTCCTGATGTGCCCCTGCTGCCCTGCAATTTCATTCATGAGGTATGTGGTGAGAATTTGTTATATTATTATTATATATATATATCCAAGCCTCTTTTTTATAATTAGGCTCAGTGAAACTGTTTCTTTTGTGTTGGAAAATAAACGAGTCCAGAGAATGAGTTAGAACATTCCTGTGCAGTCCTGTGCCTGTGCAGTAGCTCGCAGTGGAGATTTTGTTGGTTATTCCAGGAATGGCAGAAATGGGCCTGTGGCAACTTGGGAGTTGCAAAAGATGACGTGTGGCAGAAAGTCACAAGGTCTTAGACAAGGTAATGTATATTTCTGCTTTTTTCCAATGTCTGAAAAGTAAGTTCTCATGTGTTTGTTTCATGTTATGGTGATATGAATAACCCATACTGTTTTGTATGGTATTGCTCTCAAATCTCCACTGCATTATATACACACACAACTCTACACAACGTTTTCTGTTTAGATCCCTGTCAGCTAAAAGCCATCCACTGACTCTGTACCAAAGCCTTCCGTATTGGAGGCAGAACTGACTTGAAGGGACTTGGGGACAACCAGAGACACCTTGTGCTTTGCAAGATCTTTCCACGGCACCAAAACTGTTTGAAGGTCATGGCAGAAGTCAGTTTTAGAGCTGAAGTGTAGCACAACAAGCTTAAGAATATCCCAAGTTTAGCTGACATCAATGGAAATAGAAGTCTTACCTGGTTAATTACTGGCTTGTATTTTAGTCCTGGCTTGTTCAAGATTCTTTCGATTTGCTCATGGTTAAAGTTGGAGACACCAATGGCTTTCACCAGACCACAGTCCACCAGCTCTTCCATGGCCTAAAGGGTAAGGACAACCAATGTGTGTTTATGAGGTGGTATTAGTATCAGCTACACTATGTTAGTTCTCTAAAGCTAGTGACAAACCAATAAACAACCCAGACTAGATCACAGTATTATTTCAAACTATACAACAAAAAACCAAAACCCCAAAACCCCACCTTTATACCTTGTATTATCTGCATGCTTTATGTCTCATTGCAGATGTAATATAAGTAATATAAGAATGACTTGGCAAACTCTTTTGTAATGGGAAGCAAAATCTTTTGCTTTGGCTTTTTTGGGGGTCATTTTGCCAGACTTAAAAATGCAAAGGAGACCCCTCCACCTCCTACCATGCCAGCATACCACCTCTGAGTTGGCAGAACGCAGCAGGGAGGATGTTAGAATAAACTGAATTACCTCAAAATACTTTCTTACAGCTGTAACCTGCTACTCTAGAAAAAACTATTAATTTGTAGAGTCATAGAATGGTTCGAGTTGGAAGGAAGATTAAAGATCATCTTTCCCCTCTACCACCGCCACGATGGGCAGAGGCACTTCCCACTAGAGCAGGTTGCTCCAAGCCCCATCCAGCCTGGCCTTGAACCCCTCCAGGGATGGGGCAGCCACAACTTCTCTGGGCAACCCGTTCCAGTGCCTCACCACCCTCATAGTGAAAAATTTCTTCCTAATATCTAATCTAAATCTCCCTTCTTTCAGTTTCAAACCATTACCCCTCATCCTATTGCTACACTCCCTGATAAGGAGTCCCTCCCCGTCTCTCTGTAGATCTCCTTTAGGTACTGGGAGGCTGTTAAAATGTCTCTCTGGAGCCTTCTGCTCTCCAGGCTGAACAGCCCCAGCTCTCTCAGCCTGTCCTCATAGGAGAGGTGCTCCAGCCCTCTGAATATCTTCATGACCCTCCTTTGGACCCATTCCAATAGATCCATGTCCTACTTGTGCTGAGGACTCCAGAGCTGGGCACAGTACTCCAGGTGGGATTTCACTGGAGCAGAGTAGAGGGGTAGAACCACCTGTCTTGACCTCCTGGCCATGCTTCTTTTGATGCAGCCCAGGATATGGTTGGCTTTCTGGCTTCCCAGCACACATTGCTGACTCATGTTGAGCTCCTCATCCACCAGCCCCCCCAACTCCTTCTCCTCGGGGCTGCTCTCAGAGCTGTAGCATCACAGAGGTGTAGGTAGCAGGAGCAGACCCTAAATCCTCTCAGTCCACAAGGAAAGGAGGATTGAAGGACAGCCTGACATGCTGATGCCTGACACTGAAAAGTGTGAGAACTCACTATCTGTATGAAACACCCAGTAAAGTAACAGCCACACCTGGATTAATCTACACTTCATTAATCTACTATTCAAATATTATTTCAGTGACAACACCTATACTGCTTATAGTTTCCTCCTCTCTCGTCTTAGCACAGACAACGCCCCTCTTGCTCCTCAAAACAAGAGGTAGCAGCAGCTCTGCTCATTCTGGTCATGAAATACAATTTTGTGTGACTATCGTCCGTACCCAAACCTATCCCTTAATGTCATCGTGCACACAGATCTCAGTTCCACCTTTAGTGCTGACACTGGCCCAAAAGAGCAAACATTAACTTACCTCCCACGTGTCCACAAAATCTGTATCACTGGGGATACTCATACCCTTGTCATCCAGAGGATGAAGTTCTTCGCCAGCCTGTTATTTCAAGGCAGATAAAACATACACTTTAAGAGTTTATTTTCTTACTGTTTACTAGCACTTCTGACTGGAATTATAGGCAGGGAGTTACTAGGTTATTTAAACATACCACATTACTGATAAACATGCATATTTTTTAGTTTTCTCTTTTGGGCAAGGGACATATTTCTACAGATCATTCCCTGCATACAAAGGCTGGGGATTAGAAGTAATTATGTGAGTAACTCAGGCAGATCTAGAGACAACGCCCAACTGTTTAAAATTGTAGAGTTTTTATTTGTTTTACATGGGTGTAGACTGGGGAAAAAACCCAGCATGTTCTCTCTGCACTGTGCTTTGCTTTTCACTGTTGGTTACTCCAGATCAAGCCAACATCTCCAAAGCCTGAGATGTTCCCACTGTCCCAGCCCAGCAGAAGGCCATGATCCCAAACTGCACCATCGTGTGTTGAGTACAGTTTCCCTGAAGACCCAGGGGGCTCATTAGCAGTGTTCATACCCACACCCATCTCAGTCCAACAGGCATGGAAAGCCAGACCCATGTGCTAAAACGTACAACTACCCAGTTAGTGACTACATGCTTGCTACCACCTCTGCAGGTAAGAGCTAAATGAACCACAGCATATCCCAGCTGCGTAATGAAGATGGTGACAGCACAGATGAGAGAATGCACCAGGTTTCTAGCCAGGTAAGGAGAAGAGGAATGTAGAGCAGAACTACCTTGAATCCCATAGGGAAGTGTATCAGGTAGAGGTCAAGGTAGTCCAGCTGCAGTGCGTCGAGGCTCTTCTTGCACGCTACCTTAACCAGAGACTTCTCGTGAAACGTGTTCCACAACTGTGGGAAGAAACCAAGCCCAACCATGAGTCTACAGCTTCCAGAGTCCAGACTAGGGGACAAAAGCTTCTCCCTTAGTGGTCTGGGAGGACAACTCCCTCCCTGCCTACCCAGTGCACAGTGAAGACAAAGATGCCAAAATTTTAATTGTAAGGTAAGACAAACATACCACAAATAAGGGAGTCGGTAGTGAAGGTTAACAATCACTATTCCTACTTATTAAAAAAAGAGAGTTTCAGAATTAACTGTAACACCCTGCCAAGTGTATCTGACACAGCAAAGTTGTTACTGTTACTTTTTTTTTCCCAGCCTAAAGTTTGAGTCTTGAGCAACTCATGGGTGCCCTCCTTCTGCCACTTTTATCTGGCCACTGAGAGAACTGTTGTGAATTTTACTTCATTCTTTAAATGAGAATTCAAGTAGTTTAAATAGAAGAACTTGCAAGCATTACTCAAAAGAAAACCTGTTCTTTAACAGAAATTGAGGGTATGTGGAAAAGCTAGTTATGCTCAGTATTTTCTAGTTTTGCTAGTGAAAACACCGAATCACTTCAACTAAAAAACTCATGTTCTCACTTTTTGGTAAAGAGCATTGCTGAAACAAGTAGATGAAATGAAGGAATGGAGTAAATAGCTCAGACTGAAGTCTGTTACTTTCATTTCTATGCCCTTCCAGGCTTACATTTTGTACATGACACCATTTTCCAATGTCTTGCGCACCACAAAGTAGTGTGGAACCTTCGGATTCAGACATCTGTATAATCTTCCTGATCTTTCTAGGGTGCGTACAAATGGACCTTCAGTATAATTAACTGACTTATCACATACAAGGAAATTATTAGACCAGCAACCACGCTATCCTTCCAAAGTTGTCAATAGTTCCTTAAGTAAAGTTCAGTCCAAATTGCAAATAGAGGATGGAATTTATAGCACACAACAAGACAACCATGAAATTAATATCATAGAAGGGAATAAGTCCTTTGGTTACTTTACAGATGGAATGTTTCTTTCAGAAAAATGTAAACACCCCAAAAATCCAGCATCCTTGTACCTTAGTAACAATGAAGAGGTCTTCCCGCTTCACAGCCCCCTCCTTGATCTTCTGCTGGACTGCATTCCCTATTTCATTTTCATTCTGGTAGAAGTAGGCACAGTCGAAGTGGCGGTAGCCTGCATCGATAGCAAACTTCACCACCTCTTCCACCTTCCCTGGAGGAGCCTGAAAGCAAACACAACCAAACCATGAGCTTTTGCGTGGCCCTCTGCCAGCGCTCACAAGCTGCTCTAGCTCCACAAAGTCTCCCTTTCCAGCTGTTGCTGGAGTTTCCTTGACACCCGAGGTTCAACTCTCCAGACAAACAGCATTTTTGTAAGGAAAGGGAACGGAGCAGAAAGGAGTTCATTTCTGTGAGACATTTGGGACTCTGCCATTTCCAGCAGAGTTTCCTTAACTCCTTCCTAGTTTGAGGGAGGCTGAGGGCAGACCTCATCCCTCTCTACAACTTCTTGAAAGGACATTGTAGAGAGGTTGGTGCTGGTCTCTTTTCACAGGTGATTAGCAATAGAACGAGAGGGAATGGATTCAAGCTGCAACAGAGTAGGTTTAGACCGGACATTAGGAAAAAATTCTTCCCAGAAAGAGTGGTCAGACACTGGAATAGGCTGCCCAGGGAGGTGGTTGAGCCACCATCCTTGGATGAGTTTAAGAGTCGTTTAGATGTGGTGTTGGGTGATATGGTGTAGGGGAGAACTTTGTAGAATAGAGTTGATGGTTGGACTCGATGCTCCCAAGGGTCTCTTCCAACCTAGATGATTCTATAACTTGCTCTCAGGGTTGTTCAAGCAGTTTTGCCGGTTAAACCCTTCCCCACGAAGGCGGTTCGGTGGCACAAGGGCTGCCATCAGCCAAGCCACCCCTGCCAGCTGCGCGCACCTGCCCTTTCGCAACCCACACTCGGCTCTTTTTTGCTGCTTACTTCTTTTGCCTCCCCCACCCCTTCTTCGGCCCCTTGCTTTTTGTTTGGTTTTGGCCTTTCC
>NW_015090800.1:3053051-3309857 GCF_001431845.1 Calidris pugnax | reverse complement strand
CCAAGGCGCTTTAAAAGCCCCGGGGCCGCCCCGCCTCGGCCCCGCCGGCGGCCTCCCCGCCTTCCCCCCTCCTCCTCCTCCCCTCCCCGCTCCCTCCCCGCCTCCGCCCCGTTTTTTTTTCTGTGATTTCGCGATTTTGCTTGGCTACAGGCGGCTGATGCTAAGGGGAGTTTGTTTGTTTGGTGGTTTTGTGGGGTTTTTTTTTGCAAAGAATGGGCAAAACGCAAAGGCCTTAGCGATGAACTTTGCGCTGGCTCTTCTGCAGAGCCTGAGGGGGGGCCGGGGGGGTTGCTGCATGAGGCAACGTGGTGTCCCCTCAGAGAGGAGAGCTCCTCAGAACTAATTTTCTCAGTTAAGCAGCGACGAATGGACCGAAATTTCCACCTTTTGTCCCAGGAAAATATCATGCTCACCCGCTGTTGGCAGAGGAATTCTTTCAAAGGGGATGTGGCCTTATCTTTACCTCTATTGCGCCTTCCCTGTCTTTGCAGAGGGGGGGGCTCCTGTCCAGCTCCCCCAGGACTGTGTGTCAGTCCTTGTGAAGATATCAGTTCCCCGTGCTGGCTACAAATGGCAGCCAGCATCACAGAATCACAGAATATTCATGGTTGGAAGGGACCTTTGAGATCGTCGAGTCCACCCCCCCCCCAAAAAAAACCCCCAAAACCCTCACACAAACAAACAAAACCACACACATACACCACACCCACCCACAGAGAGACAAAACCCAACAATCCATGCACTAGAGCCACTGAAGTGCCATGACATTTCCTAAATCCCTCCAGGGATGGTGACTTCACCACCTCCCTGGGCAGGCTGTTCCAGTGCCTGACCACCCTCTCAGTAAAGTAATTCTTCCTAATATCAGCGGGGGGTCAGGGGCTATAAAAGGGATTTGTGGTCACAGCTTGTCTACGGGAAGTGCTTTAGGCCGAATAACCCCCCTGGTTTTTATGTAGGGTCAAAATCTATTCAGAGGGCTGGTACTTCAGGGCTGCAGGAAACTTTATGTGGACGGAGCGCCCCAGAAATCAAGAGCCAAGGGTCTGAAAGGGCTGAGCTACTTAGCTGGCAGCTGTTTTGAGGGAAAAGTTGCTTCACGTTAGGAAACTGAGGTGAAATCCAAGCCGTCAAACTCAATGGAATTGAGTTTGCTACAGGAGTAAATAACGGGTGGGGTTCCCCCTGACTCTTATGACTCCAGTTAGTTAGGTTTTCCACACTGTGCTGGTCGTTGTGGTGTCTGAACGCCTTCCAACAGGCACTACGAGTGCTGACATCTTCCAAGAGTGATGCAGTTTATTTACATACATTAATATAGGTTCACAGGCCTGATATTAAGCATCAAAGCTGTGGCCCAAATTCGCAGTGGGTTTTAGCTCCCTGTGGGTACAGGAGGCCTCCTGCCTCTTGCACTGTAGAGGGCTTTCAGTGTCCAATTTAATTGTAACTTTATCTCATTTCTCAAAATGTTTTTTTTTCTGATCACCTTTAAAATTGCATGCATTTTTGCTTTAGCTTCAAAATAGTACCAGGCTGCATTATAGAGTAAGTTCCTCTCACTTTCTCACATTTCTTTTCTACATATGTTGGCACAATTACAGAGATCAGTGGCTCATCAATGTACATTATTTCAACTTTTCCTCTTTTTCCCCTTTTTTTTACCTTTATTAAATAATCCTAGCTTAAAAATAAAAAAAAAAAAGGATAAAAGCAGACATGGATACAGACACCAGACAAACATTTTACCTGGAAAAGGCCCGGGGTGATTAAAAAGGCAGCTCAGGTCTCAGGCACGGATAAGACTTGCATGGATGATGGCAACACTGTATGTTCTCAGGTACTGTCCCTCACCCGGCTCCTTCCTTGCTCTCTGACCCTCCAGGAGGGTGTCCATGGTGCTTTCATCCACCCCCCAGCCAACTAGTTCTAAAGGTTGATCCTTCTGCCCTGTGCCTTCTCACAATATTGGTTTGTTTTTGTTTTGTTTTGTTTTTTTTACAGGAAACATACAGATCCCTATGGAAAGTACTAAAAGAATGATTTGATTTCAACACCTTACTTTAAGTATCTCACACGGCCTAGGCTTTGTGTTTTTCGTAGTAGGGATTCTCTGCTTCTTGAGTCTTTTTTTTTCTTTTGCTTATATTGCTATAAATTCCTTCTTGCTCATTGTTGATCCCTGACTACCAGTTGTGCAAGTTCCACTGGTGTCGTCTTGGGAGTTGAACAGTGTGAGTGAGGGAGAATCAAGTATTTTATGCTTGGACTGACAGCGTTTGCCTATCAAAATACAGAGGCAACTGTGTATTATTTTGTCACTGGTGCATTCTGACCATGATGTCTGATGAGATTTGTTGAAATTTTTGTGCACTTGCATTATTGAAGTCTCTTTTACAGGGCGGTATTTTCAGTTGATTAGCAGGTTTGTGGGAAATAAGCTAAGTTTTGCTTCAGCTAATTGATGTATCATTGTTAGTGTGATAGTACTAACAAAGAAGCCTTAGTAATAGTAGAGTCTAATAAATTGTATCCAATTAATCCCCAAAAATGCCCTTGGTCTATCAAAGGATCCTTGTTCACAGAGTGTTATCTAAGTGAAAAGAAACAGACTAGAACATGGCCTTCAACACAAACACCCAAAGGGTAGGGGTGTATCAATAAGGCCAAAGAAACCAGTCTGGTAAATCTGCCAAGTAGATGGTAACAAAGACTCTGAAATAACGTGTAGCATAATCAACTAATCAAAGGTGTGATTAGGATAATGATTTCATAGAATAGGTGTATGTGTGCCTTATATGGGAAAAAGTGCAAAATAAACCTGTAATAGGTCAAGCGGTCGGGAAGAATGTGAGCTCCAACTTCTCAGCCAATGAGAAGAGAGACAGAGACTCAAGCGGCTGGGATAAAGGTATAAAATACCTGAAAGCTAAAAGATCATCGTGCATCTATTTTTGGTGCACCCGATTCAGCGCTGTTTCGTATTAATAAATTATTATTTTTTTAACCTTTGCTTCGGTGACTTTGTCCTCTTTAAATTCTAAGATGTGAGTCGGTGTTTCTCACAGGGTCATGTTCTGGATTTAAATTTGAACAATATCTCCTCCTGCTTTCCTTGGCCTGGTTTCAAGCCACTGGCTTAACCAGCCTTTGTTGTCATCTTTCTGCTGTGTCATCAACACTTTGCAAAACAGAAAGACCACACACTGATTTGAAGCAGAGAGAAAGAGAGAGAATCAAACTGTAGGCAAGGAAACAAAGGTTTCAAACTGCCGTGACAACTCCAGTGTGCTCAAACTTGAGCAGTGGGAGGAGGTCTCCTCTATTGTAAACAAATATGAAACCAAACCAACACCCCAGAAAAGAAGAAAACAAAGCTACTGCAGGAGATGTGAGAAAAGAGAGAGCAAGTTCTGCAGAAAAAAAGGTGGAAACAAACTCGTAGAGACTTTATAAAATCAATAATGATACACTTCTTTTAAGGCCAGAAAGGAACACACTATTCTTCTGCGTTGACTTCTGATTACACTGACAAACATTTACACCAAGTCTATGGCATACACCTATTGCTCAATTTATTATTAAAGGTGCCTGGGTGTTACAGCAATAGAAACTGACTAAAATGATGTAAAGAACAGACTTGAAAATGTGGAGATTGAGCTACAATTTACCTTTACTTGCAACAAATCTTGGTCTGAAAGGTACAAGAATCAACCATAATTGTCCCTTTCTGTTTTGTTTTTTTTTACCAGGTGTCAAAACAGAGTGTCTAAACAGAGTCTTTAACACTTTTCCTGCCTCTAATCCGGTCTTGACCTTGGGTCAAGGTCTCTTGACCTGAGAGGTCTTGACCTCTGAGACCTGAGGTATCCAAATGGACACTTTTAAAATAATTTTCTTCTGTAAAACCAGTGACTACTGGGAGAAGGTAAGTGATCACTGGTTTTGATCAAATCAAAATTATTTATAATTTGGATGCTTTGCTTTCTATTCAAGCCAACATCTCTGTGAAATGTGCTCTGAGCCCTAACACACTTAGCCAGTCTGGTATTTTTGGTCAGGTGAGACAGATGATGTCCAGATTTGCCTTAAGTATTATCTGTCAGACTAAACTGTGTTTTCCCTTTGATCAAATTTTCAGCTATATGCTATATGTGTATGCATTTTCCTCTGACACTGTAACTGATTGGAATTATACTGCAGCAAATCACAAACATTGAGCTTGTGTATCATCTCTTTCCATGGAAGCCCTTCTGCCTTCTCATCCACTTTGGAGGTTGACCTCTGTGTTATGTACAGACCTCAGCAGTGTATGAGGGGGTCCCTTTTCTGCTGGGGGCTTGTTCCCGAGGCAAAGATTCTTATGTTGGGCTGACTGAGTTGTAAGGGCCCTGTCCATCCACTGTCTGTTGCTAGCCTGACCATAGCAATGGCCAGCCCTCCTCAGAAAAGCTGATCTAGAGAGGGAAGCTATGGAAATCCCCACTCCTTGCTAAAAATATCACATTCCCAAGAGCATCAAAGACAGCTTGCAGTGGAGGTTGCTGAAAAACGTGACACCTAAACAACCAAAGAAAGGAGAAGAAACAAGGAATTAAGGACTGCCGGGATCCCAGGCCTTCAAATCAGAAAGGATCCAGCAGATGAATGTGCTTGCAACAAGTTGTGTTCCTTGCGAGGGACTGAGTGGGTGAAGCTGCCATCACCTCCTCATGGCCATGATCATTTCACCCCGTTGGACACCCACAGTCAGTGGGACAAAGTTCAGTTTGCTGCTCTCCTTAACTAAGGCATTTCATCATATCCGCTTGTGCACTTTCTTCTCAAGATAAGTCTGTGCCCACAAATGTGGATACTAGAAGTCTGCAAGTCATTCATGCTCTCTCTATCTCCTGCAGGTTTAACACAGTTGTGTCCCAGCCAAGAGTGGGGACACGCAATGTGCGCGGGGAAGAGCACCCATGGACATGGTTGTCATGTCTTCTCCTGCTGATCCCCAGCAACGCTTCCTGCATGAGAGCTGCATTAGTGCTGAGCCCTTCCCCGTGCTTGTTGGGGGCTTCAGGGGGCAACCTGGGAGGCCTTTGGGATTGTCCAGAAGCTATCTAAAGAGCTGGGAGCACAGTGACACCTCCTGTGGAGAGAAGCAAGGTATGGCCAGCAGCTGGCCAGGCCTTAGTGATTTTGGAATGAATTTCCTATGTGTCAGGGAGGATCAGGGAGAGATTTTGGCAACTCAGCCACAACACGAGCTTGTGAGGGAGACCTGCTGGAAGGACACAGTTATGTGTATGGGCTTATCAGTTTAGGCATTTCTGTTTTGTTTTGGCTGATTGCTTTATCTCCATGGAGAAAGAGAACTGTCATCATTTATAGCTGTGCAAAAGGTTAGTTCATGGAAGTTTAAAAGCCTTCATTTTTTTTAACTTTTCTTTTTGTGTGTGTGCTGGAGGCAGCATGGGTGATGCTGGATGCCCATTCACCTCAGTGTTTTAGCTGAGTCACGGTGGCTTTGCTCCCTGGCAGCTCCTTGGCAGCTCCCTGCCGTGCTGTTCCATGAGTCAGAGTGTGCAGAGGCAGGAGGTGACTTGCCCGTAACCTTGTTGAGCATGGCCATGGTTTTCAAGGCATTGCTGTCACCTCAGTGGATGTTTACTAGTGTCTGATTTTGAGTTGTACTTCCTTCAGAGTGACTATTCAAGAGAGTAATTCCTTCATGGTCAGCCTTTGCTAAAATACTGAAATGCAAGAAGCACATCTCTTCTATGGCTAGTTTATAGAATCATAAAATGGTTTGGGTTGAAAGGGACACTAAAAATCATCTTGTTCCAACCCCCTCTGCCATGGGCAGGGACACTTCCCACCAGACCAGGTTGCTCAAAGACCCATCCACCTGGCCTTGACCCCTTCCAGGGATGGGGAATCCACAACTTCTCTGGGAAACCTTTTCTAATGCCTCACCACCCTCATAGTGAAAAATGTCTTCCTAATGTCTAACCTTAATCTCCCCTCTTTCAGTTTCAAACTGTTAGCCCTTGTCCTATCTTTACAATCCCTGATAAAGGGTCCCTCCCCAACTTTCCTGAAGGCTGCCTTTAGGCAGTGGAAGGCTGTTATAAGGTCTCCCTGGTGCCTTCTGCTCTCCAGGCTGAACAACCCCAATTCTCTCAGCCTGTCCTCACAGGAGAGGTGCTCCAGCAGTCTGATCACCTTCATGGCCCTCCTCTGGACCCATTCCAACAGGTTCATATCGTTCTTGTGCTGCGGACTCCAAAGCTGAATGCAATAGTCCAGGTGGGGAATGTTGTTGAGATGGGTTTTGCTCAGCTGCAAGCACTTAGTCAGAAATCCCCAACACGAGGCAGCCTTGCTCTTGGTGTTCCTTGGGGTAGCAATGCCCATTATTTTCCTGAACTAACACCAAGGAGCCTGTTGCAAATGTCTCCTCCAGTAGAGCTGACAAGTGAGTAGCCACAGGCAATAATGGAAGGGGATAGGAAGCTTCTTCAGGATGTGGATTTGGGTGGGGTTTTTTTAAGAACTGTGTGGAGAGTCCATTGTGTCAGAGAGAAATCTGAAAGGTGGTGCAACACTGTCCCTCGCACTGTATTGATTGCAAGGATAATGAAAGGACAAATAGGAAATAATGAATAGTAGGAAGGTAAGTATTAGCACTTGTATTTTAATGAAATCTCTCTGTGGTTGGTTTGGTTTTTTTTCTATTTTTTGTGAGTCTAAAAGCTTTCTGGGCACCTTTGCAGAATTCAATATAGGTGAACGTTGAGACATTCACAGAATCACAGAAGGGTTGAGGGGGAGGAACCTTTGAAGGGTACCAGTGAAAAGAGCCTGATTCCATCCTCTTTGCATCTTTCCTTCAGGTGTATATATATATGGTAAACTCCCCTCTGAATCTTCTCTTCTCCAGGCTACTTCTCTCTCAGCCTCTCCCAATGCAAGAGATGCTCATGTGCCTAAATTCTCCCCTCAGTTCACCTCTGTGCTTTAGCTCTCCCTCCCGTGGCACCTGGCCCCGCTCACTCACAGACCATAGGAGTGGGAGATGTGGGAACTGGGATGGCAAACACAGCAGCGATGTTCAAAGCGTGGCTGTCACCTCCCAGGGTGCTCACCAGCAGCTGTGAGTGAGCTTGTTCTCCTGCAGAATGGCTGCCGTGGTCCCTTGCAGCCGGCATTTCACCTGTGAATTTGGCAGGCACATGCTCTGTGCTCATTTGGAAATAATAATCACAGAAGACGAGGATCATCTGGTCCAGCCTTTCTTGGCGAAAGCACCATCTAGACTAGATGGCTCAATATCCCATCCAGCTGAATCTTATAAGTGTCCTAATTTGGGGAATCCAGCACTTCCCCAGGGAGATTATTCCAATGGCTGATTTTTCTCATTATGAAAAATTTTCCTCTTGTGTCCAATTGTAATCTCCCCAGGAGTAACTTGTACCCATCACCCCTCCTCTTTTCCTGTGACTCCTCTTACAAAGGGAGTCTCCATTTTCTTTGTAGCTACCCTTTAAACACTGGAGCACGGTGATACGGTCCCCACAAACCCAATTCTCTCAGCCTTTCCTCGTATGGCAGCTTCCCAGTCCTTTGATCATCTTTGTGGCACTTCTCTGGACCCTCTCCAGCCTGTCCACATCTTTTTTTTTCCATGGTGGGGCCCAAAACTGAACAGAGTAGTGTGGGTGTTGCCTGACAAACACTAAGTCGAGTGGGATAATGCCTTCTTTATCTGTACCGGTGACGCCCTCGTTAATGGAACTGAGCATCCCCTTGGCTTTCTTTGCCACAGCAAAGAGTACGTTTTGCTAAACTGATAAGAAGCAGCCTGCTGCACATCCCTTCTCCTGCAGCAAAGCTCTGTCTTTGTCTCAGCAGTGGTTCCTCAGGGCCTTTGTGGGTGGGCGTAAACGCGGCACCCCATATCAAGTCACGCTCCTCTGCCTGTATCTGACCTTTGGGTTGGGAACATCATCATGAGACATGTCCAGACCTCCCTGTTTTTTAGAACAGAGCAGCAGAACTGGAGATCTGCCAGTTTTCCTGGGTTTGTAACGAAGCAAGGGGGAGGCTTTTTGATAAAGGTCTTTTCTGCTGGTTTGGTGGGTTCTGCGTGCTGCCTGGACTCCCAGGCTGAGATGCTTTGGGCTGCTGGGCTGCCTGGCTCTGGGGGTTTCTTTGCTCAGCTGAGGTTTTCAGGTGAGACGGGAGATGAGGCAGCAGAAGTGTTCCATGGCAGTGTGGATCTGGGAGCCTTTGAGTTCATGCTCGGTGTTGCTTTTGGATGATGCCTATTTTGCAACTATTTTACCCATCCCTTCTTGCTAAGCCTGTACCATGGGTGGCAGGAATGATGTTTCTCCCTGCCCTTCAGGATCTCAAGCAAAGTCTTTTCAAGCCTTTGAAAGGCCAAGTTCTGATGAGGCTGGAGATGTGCAGAGGTGGTGAAGGATGTTGGTATTTTTCAAATGCCTTTTATTCCCGTGTACAATATTCCAACTCTTTCACTGTGCCCATTTAATGGAGGCTCAGGTAAAGTCATGCTAAGAGACAGTGCTGCAAAATAGGAGCCTTTCTGCAGTGGGTGGCCTTGACTTTCATTTCACCTGGAGGGATCCAAATTGTGCATGGCAAGGCAACTCCATGGCAGCAGGAGCTGAAGCATAGAAGGTGGTGGCGAGCACTTAAATGACCTCAAAAGTGCTCTCCTGATTTGAAAACCAAAGCTTGCATGAGGTGCCTGTAGAGAGGCGCTGCAAAAAACCTATGCAAAAGTAGCCTGGGGAGAGGAGGATTATGGGCCATTGGTTTCAGAGCTACCAGGGGAATGAACTGCAGGGGCCTCTTTCTGGAAGGTTGCTTATAGTGCAGGCTGCAGCTGAGAGTTTGTTCAAGAAAGAGGTGAGCATTAGGAGCTGCCTGGATCCTGCAGATGGATGTGTTTGTGTTCCTTGAGAGCGGCTGAGAGGGTGAAGCTGCCATCAGCTCTTCGTGGTGGTGATCATTTCACCCTGTTGGACAACCACAATCAGTGGGACAAAGTTCAGTTTCCTGCTCTCCTTAACTAAGGCATTTCATCATACCTGTTTGTGCACTTTCTTCTCAAGATAAGTCTGTGCCCACAAATGTGGATACTGTAAGATATAAGTATGCAAGTCACGTTCTCTCTATCTCCTGCTGGTTTAACACAGTTGTGTCCCAGCCAAGAGTGGCCTCAATGGTACTGATACAATGTGGGTGGGGAGGAGAATCCATGAACATGGGTGTCTTGTCTCCTACTGCTGATCCACAGCCATGCTTGGATAGCCCCCCCTGTGCTTTTTGGGGGCTTCCTATGTGTCAGGGAGAGATTTTGGCAACTCAGCCACAGCACAGGCTGGTGAGGGATACCTGCTGGAAGGACACAGATATGTGTATGGGCTTATCTGTTTAGGCATTTCTGGTTTCTTTTGCCTGATTGCTTTATCTCCATGGAGAAAGATAACTGTCATAATTTATAGCTGTATAAAACCTGACTTCATAGGAGTTTAAAAGCCTTCCTTTTTTTTTTTTTTAACTTTTCTTTTTGTGTGTGTGCTGGAGGCAGTTATGGGTGATGCCTGATGCCTGATGCCCATTCACCTCAGTGTTTTAGCTGAGTCACGGTGGCTTTGCTCCCTGGCAGCTCCCTGGAGCGCCCTGCCATGCTGTTCCATGAGTCAGAGTGTGCAGAGGCAGGAGGTGACTTGTCCGTAACCTTGTTGAGCATGGCCATGGTTTTCGAGGCGTTGCTGTCACCTCACTGGATGTTTACCGGTGTCTGATTTTGGGTTGTACTTAATTTAGAGTGACCCTTTCAGGGAGTAATCTTGCTCCTTCATGGTCAGCCTTTACTATTTGCTAAAATACTGAAATCAAAAAGCAGACCTCTTCTGTGGCTAGTCTGATGTTGTTTGGAATGTTTTTGTTCAGCTGCAAGCACTTAGTCAGAAATCCCCAACACGAGGCAGCCTTGCTCTTGGTGTTCCTTGGGGTAGCAATGCCCATTATTTTCCTGAACTAACACCAAGGAGCCTGTTGCAAATGTCTCCTCCAGTAGAGCTGACAAGTGAGTAGCCACATGCAATAACGGAAGGGGATAGGAAGCTTCTTCAGGATGTGGATTTGGGTGGGGTTTTTTTAAGAACTGTGTGGAGAGTCCATTGTGTCAGAGAGAAATCTGAAAGGTGGTGCAACACTGTCCCTCACACTGTATTGATTGCAAGGATAATGAAAGGACAAATATGAATAGTAGGAAGGTAAGGATTGCCAGTTGTATTTTAATGAAATCTGTGTGGTGGGTTTTGTTTTTTTTGGTGGATTTGTTTTGTTTGGTTTAGTGTTTAATTTTTTTTCTGTGAGCCTAAAAGCCTTCTGGGCATCTTTGCAGAATTCAATATGGGTGAACATCGAGACATTCACAGAATCACAGAAGGGTTGAGGTTGGGAGGAACCCTTGAAGGTCACCTTGTCCAACTCCCCTGTTCAAGCAGAGCCACCTAGAGCTGGTTGCCTAAGACTGTGTCCAGATGGCTTTTGAATATCTCCAAGGATGGAGACTCCAGAACATCTCCCAGCAATGTGTGCCAGTGCTTGGTCACACTCACAGTAGCAAAGTGCTTCCTGATGTTCAGAGGGACCTTCCTTTCTTTCAGTTTGTGCCCATTTGCTCTTCTCCTGTCACTGGGTACCAGTGAAAAGAGCCTGATTCCATCCTCTTTGCATCTTTCCTTCAAGTGTGTATAACCACCATAAGACCTCCTCTGAGTCTTCTCTTCTCCAGGCTACTTCTCTCTCAGGCTCTCCCAGTGCAAGAGATGCTCATGTGCCTAAATGTTCCCCTCAATTCACCCCTGTGCTTTAGCTCTCCCTCTCATGGCACCTGGCCCCGCTCACCCTCAGACCACAGTGTGTGGGAACTGGGATGGCAAACACAGCAGCAATGTTCAAAGCGTGGCTGTCACCTCCCAGGGTGCTCACCAGCAGCTGTGAGTGAGCTTCTTCTCCTGCAGAATGGCTGCCATGGTCCCTTGCAGCCGGCATTTCGCCTGTGAATTTGGCAGGCACATGCTCTGTGCTCATTTGGAAATTTTTGAGTCTGTTTTGCTAAACTGACAAGAAGCAGCCTGCTGCACATCCCTTCTCCTGCAGCAAAGCTCTGCCTTTGTCGCAGGCTGAAAGCTGTCTCAGCAGTGGTTCCTCAGGGCCTTTGTGGGTGGGGGTAAATGTGGCACCCCATATCAAGTCACGCTACTGTTCTCTGGGTTGGGAAAGTTGTCATAAGACATGTCCAGACATCCCCTTCTTTTCAGAACGAAGCAGTTGCTTGGAGATCTGCCAGTTTTCCTGGGTTTGTAACGAAGCAGGGGGAGGCTTTTTGATAAAGGTCTTTTCTGCTGGTTTGGTGGGTTCTGAGACACCTGTGCACTGCCTGGACTCCCAGGCTGAGGTGCTTTGAGCTGCTGGGCTGCCTGGCTCTGGGGGTTTCTTTGCTCAGCTGAGGTTTTCAGGTGAGATGGGAGGTGAGGCAGCTGAAGTGTTGCACAGCTATGTGGATCTGGGAGCCTTTGAGTTCATGCTCGGTGTTGCTTTTGGATGATGCCTATTTTGCAACTATTTTACCCATCCCTTCTTGCTAAGCCTGTACCATGGGTGGCAGGAATGATGTTTCTCCCTGCCCTTCAGGATCTCAAGCAAAGTCTTTTCAAGCCTTTGAAAGGCCAAGTTCTGATGAGGTTGGAGATGTGCAGAGGTGGTGAAGGATGTTGGTATTTTTCAAATGCCTTTTATTCCCGTGTACAATATTCCAACTCTTTCACTGTGCCCATTTAATGGAGGCTCAGGTAAAGTCATGCTAAGAGACAGTGCTGCAAAATAGGAGCCTTTCTGCAGTGGGTGGCCTTGACTTTCATTTCACCTGGAGGGATCCAAATTGTGCATGGCAAGGCAACTCCATGGCAGCAGGAGCTGAAGCATAGAAGGTGGTGGCGAGCACTTAAATGACCTCAAAAGTGCTCTCCTGATTTGAAAACCAAAGCTTGCATGAGGTGCCTGTAGAGAGGCGCTGCAAAAAACCTATGCAAAAGTAGCCTGGGGAGAGGAGGATTATGGGCCATTGGTTTCAGAGCTACCAGGGGAATGAACTGCAGGGGCCTCTTTCTGGAAGGTTGCTTATAGTGCAGGCTGCAGCTGAGAGTTTGTTCAAGAAAGAGGTGAGCATTAGGAGCTGCCTGGATCCTGCAGATGGATGTGTTTGTGTTCCTTGAGAGCGGCTGAGAGGGTGAAGCTGCCATCAGCTCTTCGTGGTGGTGATCATTTCACCCTGTTGGACAACCACAATCAGTGGGACAAAGTTCAGTTTCCTGCTCTCCTTAACTAAGGCATTTCATCATACCTGTTTGTGCACTTTCTTCTCAAGATAAGTCTGTGCCCACAAATGTGGATACTGTAAGATATAAGTATGCAAGTCACGTTCTCTCTATCTCCTGCTGGTTTAACACAGTTGTGTCCCAGCCAAGAGTGGCCTCAATGGTACTGATACAATGTGGGTGGGGAGGAGAATCCATGAACATGGGTGTCTTGTCTCCTACTGCTGATCCACAGCCATGCTTGGATAGCCCCCCCTGTGCTTTTTGGGGGCTTCCTATGTGTCAGGGAGAGATTTTGGCAACTCAGCCACAGCACAGGCTGGTGAGGGATACCTGCTGGAAGGACACAGATATGTGTATGGGCTTATCTGTTTAGGCATTTCTGGTTTCTTTTGCCTGATTGCTTTATCTCCATGGAGAAAGATAACTGTCATAATTTATAGCTGTATAAAACCTGACTTCATAGGAGTTTAAAAGCCTTCCTTTTTTTTTTTTTTAACTTTTCTTTTTGTGTGTGTGCTGGAGGCAGTTATGGGTGATGCCTGATGCCTGATGCCCATTCACCTCAGTGTTTTAGCTGAGTCACGGTGGCTTTGCTCCCTGGCAGCTCCCTGGAGCGCCCTGCCATGCTGTTCCATGAGTCAGAGTGTGCAGAGGCAGGAGGTGACTTGTCCGTAACCTTGTTGAGCATGGCCATGGTTTTCGAGGCGTTGCTGTCACCTCACTGGATGTTTACCGGTGTCTGATTTTGGGTTGTACTTAATTTAGAGTGACCCTTTCAGGGAGTAATCTTGCTCCTTCATGGTCAGCCTTTACTATTTGCTAAAATACTGAAATCAAAAAGCAGACCTCTTCTGTGGCTAGTCTGATGTTGTTTGGAATGTTTTTGTTCAGCTGCAAGCACTTAGTCAGAAATCCCCAACACGAGGCAGCCTTGCTCTTGGTGTTCCTTGGGGTAGCAATGCCCATTATTTTCCTGAACTAACACCAAGGAGCCTGTTGCAAATGTCTCCTCCAGTAGAGCTGACAAGTGAGTAGCCACATGCAATAACGGAAGGGGATAGGAAGCTTCTTCAGGATGTGGATTTGGGTGGGGTTTTTTTAAGAACTGTGTGGAGAGTCCATTGTGTCAGAGAGAAATCTGAAAGGTGGTGCAACACTGTCCCTCACACTGTATTGATTGCAAGGATAATGAAAGGACAAATATGAATAGTAGGAAGGTAAGGATTGCCAGTTGTATTTTAATGAAATCTGTGTGGTGGGTTTTGTTTTTTTTGGTGGATTTGTTTTGTTTGGTTTAGTGTTTAATTTTTTTTCTGTGAGCCTAAAAGCCTTCTGGGCATCTTTGCAGAATTCAATATGGGTGAACATCGAGACATTCACAGAATCACAGAAGGGTTGAGGTTGGGAGGAACCCTTGAAGGTCACCTTGTCCAACTCCCCTGTTCAAGCAGAGCCACCTAGAGCTGGTTGCCTAAGACTGTGTCCAGATGGCTTTTGAATATCTCCAAGGATGGAGACTCCAGAACATCTCCCAGCAATGTGTGCCAGTGCTTGGTCACACTCACAGTAGCAAAGTGCTTCCTGATGTTCAGAGGGACCTTCCTTTCTTTCAGTTTGTGCCCATTTGCTCTTCTCCTGTCACTGGGTACCAGTGAAAAGAGCCTGATTCCATCCTCTTTGCATCTTTCCTTCAAGTGTGTATAACCACCATAAGACCTCCTCTGAGTCTTCTCTTCTCCAGGCTACTTCTCTCTCAGGCTCTCCCAGTGCAAGAGATGCTCATGTGCCTAAATGTTCCCCTCAATTCACCCCTGTGCTTTAGCTCTCCCTCTCATGGCACCTGGCCCCGCTCACCCTCAGACCACAGTGTGTGGGAACTGGGATGGCAAACACAGCAGCAATGTTCAAAGCGTGGCTGTCACCTCCCAGGGTGCTCACCAGCAGCTGTGAGTGAGCTTCTTCTCCTGCAGAATGGCTGCCATGGTCCCTTGCAGCCGGCATTTCGCCTGTGAATTTGGCAGGCACATGCTCTGTGCTCATTTGGAAATTTTTGAGTCTGTTTTGCTAAACTGACAAGAAGCAGCCTGCTGCACATCCCTTCTCCTGCAGCAAAGCTCTGCCTTTGTCGCAGGCTGAAAGCTGTCTCAGCAGTGGTTCCTCAGGGCCTTTGTGGGTGGGGGTAAATGTGGCACCCCATATCAAGTCACGCTACTGTTCTCTGGGTTGGGAAAGTTGTCATAAGACATGTCCAGACATCCCCTTCTTTTCAGAACGAAGCAGTTGCTTGGAGATCTGCCAGTTTTCCTGGGTTTGTAACGAAGCAGGGGGAGGCTTTTTGATAAAGGTCTTTTCTGCTGGTTTGGTGGGTTCTGAGACACCTGTGCACTGCCTGGACTCCCAGGCTGAGGTGCTTTGAGCTGCTGGGCTGCCTGGCTCTGGGGGTTTCTTTGCTCAGCTGAGGTTTTCAGGTGAGATGGGAGGTGAGGCAGCTGAAGTGTTGCACAGCTATGTGGATCTGGGAGCCTTTGAGTTCATGCTCGGTGTTGCTTTTGGATGATGCCTATTTTGCAACTATTTTACCCATCCCTTCTTGCTAAGCCTGTACCATGGGTGGCAGGAATGATGTTTCTCCCTGCCCTTCAGGATCTCAAGCAAAGTCTTTTCAAGCCTTTGAAAGGCCAAGTTCTGATGAGGTTGGAGATGTGCAGAGGTGGTGAAGGATGTTGGTATTTTTCAAATGCCTTTTATTCCCGTGTACAATATTCCAACTCTTTCACTGTGCCCATTTAATGGAGGCTCAGGTAAAGTCATGCTAAGAGACAGTGCTGCAAAATAGGAGCCTTTCTGCAGTGGGTGGCCTTGACTTTCATTTCACCTGGAGGGATCCAAATTGTGCATGGCAAGGCAACTCCATGGCAGCAGGAGCTGAAGCATAGAAGGTGGTGGCGAGCACTTAAATGACCTCAAAAGTGCTCTCCTGATTTGAAAACCAAAGCTTGCATGAGGTGCCTGTAGAGAGGCGCTGCAAAAAACCTATGCAAAAGTAGCCTGGGGAGAGGAGGATTATGGGCCATTGGTTTCAGAGCTACCAGGGGAATGAACTGCAGGGGCCTCTTTCTGGAAGGTTGCTTATAGTGCAGGCTGCAGCTGAGAGTTTGTTCAAGAAAGAGGTGAGCATTAGGAGCTGCCTGGATCCTGCAGATGGATGTGTTTGTGTTCCTTGAGAGCGGCTGAGAGGGTGAAGCTGCCATCAGCTCTTCGTGGTGGTGATCATTTCACCCTGTTGGACAACCACAATCAGTGGGACAAAGTTCAGTTTCCTGCTCTCCTTAACTAAGGCATTTCATCATACCTGTTTGTGCACTTTCTTCTCAAGATAAGTCTGTGCCCACAAATGTGGATACTGTAAGATATAAGTATGCAAGTCACGTTCTCTCTATCTCCTGCTGGTTTAACACAGTTGTGTCCCAGCCAAGAGTGGCCTCAATGGTACTGATACAATGTGGGTGGGGAGGAGAATCCATGAACATGGGTGTCTTGTCTCCTACTGCTGATCCACAGCCATGCTTGGATAGCCCCCCCTGTGCTTTTTGGGGGCTTCCTATGTGTCAGGGAGAGATTTTGGCAACTCAGCCACAGCACAGGCTGGTGAGGGATACCTGCTGGAAGGACACAGATATGTGTATGGGCTTATCTGTTTAGGCATTTCTGGTTTCTTTTGCCTGATTGCTTTATCTCCATGGAGAAAGATAACTGTCATAATTTATAGCTGTATAAAACCTGACTTCATAGGAGTTTAAAAGCCTTTCTTTTTTTTTTTTTTAACTTTTCTTTTTGTGTGTGTGCTGGAGGCAGTTATGGGTGATGCCTGATGCCTGATGCCCATTCACCTCAGTGTTTTAGCTGAGTCACGGTGGCTTTGCTCCCTGGCAGCTCCCTGGAGCGCCCTGCCATGCTGTTCCATGAGTCAGAGTGTGCAGAGGCAGGAGGTGACTTGTCCGTAACCTTGTTGAGCATGGCCATGGTTTTCGAGGCGTTGCTGTCACCTCACTGGATGTTTACCGGTGTCTGATTTTGGGTTGTACTTAATTTAGAGTGACCCTTTCAGGGAGTAATCTTGCTCCTTCATGGTCAGCCTTTACTATTTGCTAAAATACTGAAATCAAAAAGCAGACCTCTTCTGTGGCTAGTCTGATGTTGTTTGGAATGTTTTTGTTCAGCTGCAAGCACTTAGTCAGAAATCCCCAACACGAGGCAGCCTTGCTCTTGGTGTTCCTTGGGGTAGCAATGCCCATTATTTTCCTGAACTAACACCAAGGAGCCTGTTGCAAATGTCTCCTCCAGTAGAGCTGACAAGTGAGTAGCCACATGCAATAACGGAAGGGGATAGGAAGCTTCTTCAGGATGTGGATTTGGGTGGGGTTTTTTTAAGAACTGTGTGGAGAGTCCATTGTGTCAGAGAGAAATCTGAAAGGTGGTGCAACACTGTCCCTCACACTGTATTGATTGCAAGGATAATGAAAGGACAAATATGAATAGTAGGAAGGTAAGGATTGCCAGTTGTATTTTAATGAAATCTGTGTGGTGGGTTTTGTTTTTTTTGGTGGATTTGTTTTGTTTGGTTTAGTGTTTAATTTTTTTTCTGTGAGCCTAAAAGCCTTCTGGGCATCTTTGCAGAATTCAATATGGGTGAACATCGAGACATTCACAGAATCACAGAAGGGTTGAGGTTGGGAGGAACCCTTGAAGGTCACCTTGTCCAACTCCCCTGTTCAAGCAGAGCCACCTAGAGCTGGTTGCCTAAGACTGTGTCCAGATGGCTTTTGAATATCTCCAAGGATGGAGACTCCAGAACATCTCCCAGCAATGTGTGCCAGTGCTTGGTCACACTCACAGTAGCAAAGTGCTTCCTGATGTTCAGAGGGACCTTCCTTTCTTTCAGTTTGTGCCCATTTGCTCTTCTCCTGTCACTGGGTACCAGTGAAAAGAGCCTGATTCCATCCTCTTTGCATCTTTCCTTCAAGTGTGTATAACCACCATAAGACCTCCTCTGAGTCTTCTCTTCTCCAGGCTACTTCTCTCTCAGGCTCTCCCAGTGCAAGAGATGCTCATGTGCCTAAATGTTCCCCTCAATTCACCCCTGTGCTTTAGCTCTCCCTCTCATGGCACCTGGCCCCGCTCACCCTCAGACCACAGTGTGTGGGAACTGGGATGGCAAACACAGCAGCAATGTTCAAAGCGTGGCTGTCACCTCCCAGGGTGCTCACCAGCAGCTGTGAGTGAGCTTCTTCTCCTGCAGAATGGCTGCCATGGTCCCTTGCAGCCGGCATTTCGCCTGTGAATTTGGCAGGCACATGCTCTGTGCTCATTTGGAAATTTTTGAGTCTGTTTTGCTAAACTGACAAGAAGCAGCCTGCTGCACATCCCTTCTCCTGCAGCAAAGCTCTGCCTTTGTCGCAGGCTGAAAGCTGTCTCAGCAGTGGTTCCTCAGGGCCTTTGTGGGTGGGGGTAAATGTGGCACCCCATATCAAGTCACGCTACTGTTCTCTGGGTTGGGAAAGTTGTCATAAGACATGTCCAGACATCCCCTTCTTTTCAGAACGAAGCAGTTGCTTGGAGATCTGCCAGTTTTCCTGGGTTTGTAACGAAGCAAGGGGGAGGCTTTTTGATAAAGGTCTTTTCTGCTGGTTTGGTGGGTTCTGAGACACCTGTGCACTGCCTGGACTCCCAGGCTGAGGTGCTTTGAGCTGCTGGGCTGCCTGGCTCTGGGGGTTTCTTTGCTCAGCTGAGGTTTTCAGGTGAGATGGGAGGTGAGGCAGCTGAAGTGTTGCACAGCTATGTGGATCTGGGAGCCTTTGAGTTCATGCTCGGTGTTGCTTTTGGATGATGCCTATTTTGCAACTATTTTACCCATCCCTTCTTGCTAAGCCTGCACCATGGGTGGCAGGAATGATGTTTCTCCCTGCCCTTCAGGATCTCAAGCAAAGTCTTTTCAAGCCTTTGAAAGGCCAAGTTCTGATGAGGCTGGAGATGTGCAGAGGTGGTGAAGGATGTTGGTATTTTTCAAATGCCTTTTATTCCCCTGTACAATATTCCAGCTCTTTCACCGTGCCCATTTAATGGAGGCTCAGGTAAAGTCATGCTAAGAGACAGTGCTGCAAAACAGGAGCCTTTCTGCAGCAGGTATCTGTGAACCCTCTTTCACCCAATTGGACACCCGGACCTAGTGGGACAAAGTTCAATTAGCTGCTCTCCTTAATTAATATATTTCATCATACCCGTTTGCGCACTTTCTTCTTAAGATTAGGCTGTGCCCACAGATACAGATGCTAGAAGACAAGGGTCACTCTCTTTCTCCTGCTTGTTTAACATTTGGACCAGTTGTGTCTCAGCCAAAAGTGGCCTCCTTGGTACTAATACCATGAGCATGGGGAGGATCAGCCATGGACCTTGGGATCATGTTTACTTCTGCTGGTGTCTGGCCATCCTACCTGCGTAGGGTTTGTAACTGTGCTGTGCTTCCTTGTCCCTGTTGGGGGCTTCCTCTGAGCAGCTTCAAGGTGCAGCCTGTGAGGAGTTTTGGGATGTCTGGAGGATATCTAAAAAGCAGTAACTACAGATCAGTTCTTTCTATCCTCTCCCCATGTCAAATACATCTCTTTCTGTTGTGTGTACAGCGAGATGTGGAGGAGGTTAGCTTTTGACCATGGTGGAGATGATAACATGTTTCTCTGTGGTTTAGAGTACCTGCTGCATTGCTTTACGAAGGGTCGGAACTGCATGGTGGCAGGTGGAGCTGGTCTGTCCCTGATGGTAGTTTGGTGGGTGGTCTGATGGGGCTGCAGGATTGTGCTGGGCACTTTTGCTGGGGATGTTGCAGCAAGATACAACCCTGGGGAGAAGCAGGGTATGGCCAGCAGCTGGCCAGGGCTTGGGTGCAGTGGAAAGTGCTTCCTAGGGGTTGAGGCCCTGAGACTAATGTAACTCAGAAAGCTACTGAGCTGGCAGGGAGTGGCACAAATTTATTAAGCTTTTAGACTTCCGTTCTACCAAATTGCCTTATCTCTGTAGTAGCAGATAAATATTGTTGTAAATACCCCAATAAAACCTGGTTTTAAGGGAGTCTAAAGGACCCAGTATGGGTGAAGATCAAACCACGTGTGCCTCTGTGCTCTAGCTGAGTCATGGCCCTGTCCCACCCTGGGCAAGCTGGCAGCCTTCCTGGGCCACCTGGTCCTTCCTGGGCATCCCTGAACTGCAGCCTGTGGGTGCAGGAACGGCACGTGTGGCAGTGGTGTTCAAAGGGTGGCTGGCACCTTGCTGGAAATGACTGTTTTGCAGGTGACCTTCCTGTAGGATACCTGTGGCAATCAGTGAAGCCAAATTATTGCCCTTTTATGTTGTACCCTGACACTCCCAGTCTTTGGTACGTTTTTGCGTTGTTGTATTCTCTCAGCCTTTCTTTAAAAAGAAAAGAAAACAAACCCAAATAACTTATAGCAGGAAATATCTACTCGAACTGGAAGAGAACTACTTCCATCAGTCTTCTTTGCACTATGTTAAGTTTACGGATCTGGAAATGTCACTATGGAACGGTGTATCAGCAGTGATGAAAGTTGGGTATGTGAGACTGACACATCTAAAATGCTTTGATTGATTCTCTGCTTCTTGAATGCAATGGTCAGAACACAAATTTAGCAGCATGTCATGGATTTTCAGTACTTACTGAAAACATCTACTTGTAGTAGCTGCCTTTGGGGTGGTTGAAGGACACTAATTTTATCAACACTGCAGTGAAACTTTTCACCAGAGTTTCTAAGACCAGGGTTAAAAAATCATTGGACCTGAATCCCCAAAGCTCCACTGAATCCCAAGCCAAAGTATGTCGTGTTTCTGCAGGAGGATGAACTTTAACTATGTACAAAAGAGCCTTGAGTTAGATCCTCTGAAGGTTTTATTCAATTCAACAATTGTGCAGTCTGATTGCTGCTTATTCCTCTCTTCCTTTCCTCCTTTAGATTTTGGAGCTCTTCCATTGCGGTTCACTTTAGAACAGAGCTGAGGGAGCATCTTGGATCCAGATAGGCAACTGGAGTTGTGAAGGTACTAAGATAAGGAGTATGAAGGGAGGATTGGCAGTGGCTGGTCATGGAGGAGACCATAAGAAAGTTGTGATCTGTGAGGAAATGTACTGGTGTGGCAGCAATCCAGCTCTTTTTGCTCTGAAGCACCAACAGTGATTGTCAGATACATGTCAACCTCATGCAGTTATTTCTGAACATGAACAATCAGATAAGGCTGGGTGCCAACCAACAAATTACCTGAGAAGATATTTACATTTAGTAACTGGAAATGATTGATTTTTAAATGGCTTAGATGATGGCTCATTGCTCTCATTGCTGCTACAAAAGAATTGACAGTCTTTCATTGAAAGGCTTTACAAAAATAGGTGCACTCGTGTCAAGAAAGGGGGTATACTTAGAAATTATGAGTTAACCACATTTTTATAAACAGAGTTGTTTGATTGTATTACACTGTTATGCACTTAATTTAAATTTTTGTTTTCTTGTTGGTCTACAGGCTTTTTTTTTTACATCATTCTAGTCTTAAACATGGTTGGTGCTTTTGGGTAAAGAGAAGGAGTTTTGTGACTCTGCAGATCAATGTCCAATTGCAATTTTACAACCTTGTTTGGCAAGAGAAGACAATCATGTGCTGGAGTCAATTCAGGATGGGTATTATGCCAATCTTAGTTTCTTTTATTCAAGAAATCAAATTATTAAGAAAGCTGGACTCTGCTAACAATTCTATTACACAGAATCCACTTTCTAAATGGCTTTAGGAATAGCAGCCAGCTTCACCATATTTTAAGTATAGAGAGAAAAATTGGCATTTTTTTTCTGAGGAAATTATTTTACTCAGTCACTTTGAGTGGCTTTATGCTTCTTTTTTTTTTAATGTTAGAAGTATAAGAAAGCTTGAAAAACTCTCTGGTGTTATGAAGGAATGAAGATCACAGACCCTACCTTTCCCTAGATTGTTGGAAGGAGAATTTTCCATTCTTCCTTCAGTTTTGTCCTAATTTATTCTTGATCTTAAAGCTATTTCTTTAGTTGGAAATATGCTTAAACCTTCCTAATGTATTTATGTGGCCCCTATAGCATATTAGGGTTACCTGGATGTCAACTGTAAACTTTTAAAAAGAAAGTATTACGCATCAAGATCTTTTGTTTGTGAAAACTAAATTGCAATGTTTACAACTAGTCCATATTATCTTCTAAGTTTACTGTACCAGAAAGGCACAAAGACATAATGATTTATTCCTTAGCCTGATAATCTATAAAGACTAATAGCAATCCTTTAAGAGAATGACTTTATTGCTGATCTTTAGTAAACTGGGAAGAATGTAGAAGTGTAACTGGTGGGGAAACCAGGGAAAGACTTACGAATGGCTTCTGTGTAGGAGGCGCAGAGGGATAACAAAGAGATTAGACATGCAAAATAAGAGATGCAGGGAAAAAGGAGAGAGGCAGAGACAGTAGGGTGGTTGTACTCTTAAATATGTTTTTCATCTGAGTCCCACTGAAAACAACAAAGTACTTTAAAAATAAATAACCAAAAGCACAGTTGCTCTTAAAGCTCATCGTATTTTATTGTAGATCTTTTGCTGACATTGTTTTCTTATTGACGTCAATGGAGGTTTCAAAAACAATTGAAAGCAGCTGTCTGATTTAAATACACACTGAAGTCGTCAGGAGAAGTGGTATACACTCTTCCCCTGGAATACACTTGATACTAGTCCAACGTGTCTTTTCATCACAAATTTTTATCCTCAGTTGCTGCTTTTGTTTATATTTGCTGCAGTGTAACATGTAGTAGGGCAGATGTATCAGATAAGGGTGCACTGTAATATAACTGTGTTGTAATATAACCCTACCCAATCCATCAAACTCGCTCTCATCTTAAACACCATATTATTTTTTTGTGCCCTTTTGTCAGCCACTGTCAAGATTTTTCTCTTAATATTTTTGAGGACAACCCTCTTTAAGGAAATAAAGTTGAAATTCCATTGATTTAATTTCTTATATCTTTTGATATTGATTTTTGTACTAGTGTATTAGGTTGAATGATTTTTACACAGTGAATGTTCATTGATATATTTGCTTAGCTTCCAATATTGACACTTTTTTTAGAATATGGAATGCCTTTTTATTGAATCCTTCCAAAGTGACACTGGGAAAACATGTGCTTTACCTGAAGTCATCATATCTCTAAAAGAAATTGTATGATTGCTGCTGTTTTGGCAGTGCTAGGTGGATGGTTGGACTCAATGACCTTAAAGGTCCCTTCCAACCTGGACAATTCTGATTCTATGATTCTACGCATGGTCAAAACTGTCTCATCTGGAAAAGTACAAAGAACATGAACTAGTACATGAAGAAGAGACTGTCTAACAATATATAGTGAAGTAAAAGGTGATTATGTTTAGGTAAGGCTAACTATCTTGTAGGTTTTGGTCATTTAAAACCCTTTTCTTCTGATATTTCCAAGTAGTGAACAAAAGAACTTTGTATAAAGAAGGCTTGTGGTCACTGCAAGTGCCCTGAACTCAGCGATCAGGCTACTGCTCTGTAATCAGAGTGTAAAAGTCAAAATAAATATCATACATGGCTTGATTCTTGAAGGAGAGCATTCAGGAAGGTCTTTAAAGAGGAAAAGAGCCATTCCCCCATAAATACAGGACACATAAACCCTGCATTCAAAAATGCCACAAAGTCCGCTATTGCTTGAACTGGAAATTATGGCTATAGTTATTGTATTTCATTATAGGATGGGTATATTTGTAGTTTCCTTATATCTTCCTGGACCTGCAGAGGGTGCAAAATCTCCATGTAACGTAGCTTAGAAGGAGCTGAATTATTCCTTCATTCTCCTTGTATGTTTTGCTTCTCTGGTAACTAGTAGGAACACTTCACCAGCAGCAAGATCCTTGCTATAAACTTAATGATAAAAAAAATGGAGATAAAAGCATTTATTGTTGCAAGCAGGTCTGTCACCATTTAATTTGCAGAAGTCTTTTATTCTTTGATATCTGAGATATTCTCTTTAGCCTAGTGCTATTAGGTCATATTATCTCTTTCCCTAATACTGTGATTTCCTCTGCATCATCTCTCTTTTTCTTCTTTCTCTCCAGCCTTTTATTTTAATCTCTGTATTTCTTCTGGTTAACTGCATTTCATTTGCAGAAGTCTTTTATTCTTCGATATCTGAGATATTCTCTTTAGCCTAGTGCTATTAGGTCATATTATCTCTTTCCCTAATACTGTGATTTCCTCTGCATCATCTCTCTTTTTCTTCTTTCTCTCCAGCCTTTTATTTTAATCTCTGTATTTCTTCTGGTTAACTGCTTCTCTTTGAAAGCTTGCTTCCAGCTCTTGTTTCATTCATACCATGAACACAGTGGAGTTAAGTGGCCAACTGCATGACTTTGGCAACACATTTTATTTTGACGTGATATCAACAGTGCATAGAATAGCAGAATAAAATATCTGAGACACTATTATAATTTCACTTCACTGATTTTCACTGATTCAGCAGAGGTCTTCAATGTGAGAAAATGTGAAGACAATGATATGGGGAAAGACTTCTTTTAAAATATTGGGGTTTCTAGGCTAAAGCTTATTGCTATCAAAAAAAAAAGTAACTTTCTTCTGCAAACCAAAACACATGTCTAGCTACCATTAGATTGGTATTATTAGGAAAAAACCTTCAAACTTAAAATTCATAGCAAAGGAGGTGCAGGCAAGATTTTAGAATGTGATGGTAAACTCATCTAATTTAGGTAACTTTCCATTTTCATAATAAGTGTGTGTGGTGCTTCTGCTTGTTTTTTTTTGTTTTTTTTTTTACTTTATAGTTGGCTCCATTCCAGATTTGAAAGCATTTACAATACGGTCGGATATACAGCAATCTTTCAGGTTAGTTAAGATTTACGTGATGAGCCTTTGTGTAAAAATGAATCTGTAATTTGGTCAAGGAGAGATTTCTGCGGGTTTGTTTTTTTAAGCAAGTCACGTTAGTTTCCTGGCTGGAACAAAAACTTCTTTTGCAATGACCTGCTTATACGTCATCTTTGGGTTAATGGAAAAAAAAATCAGCATGGATGTCAAGATGCAAAATGGGTATCCTTATGCTAAGGCCCAGAGCAGTTCCTCATGTTCAGTGTGGCTCCAGATGATGGTGGTACCAGAGAGAACAAAAAGACCATCTTGAGGCTAGTCCTGACCCCACTGAAAAACAGTAGAAGCTTAGCTGTCGCATTTAAGGGATGGAGCTGCACAAACTGATTTTAATTGCAAAATGTTGGGAGAAGGGAATAGACTTTTCTGTGTCTTTTATACAACCTATTCAGTTAACAGTGGTGTGATGTCTCAGTTTGGTCTATGTCCTGTGGGGAGCAGTTCAGAGGTGTTTTAGAGCTTTACTGCATAAGGGTGAAAATGTACTTGATGGTGTGTTTCAGCTCCTTTTTTAAGGACTAAGAAATAATTTGTTACATGCAAAGGATCATTTACCTGGCTGAGACCTAACAAAATTGTTTCCTATAAAACTATGAGTTGGTGAGAGAACAGCAAAGTAGCAGGAAAATTTCATCTTGCCTCTGATACTTATCCAGAGCAAGTCATTTTGGTCAGAAGTTTCAAAAGTAGTCACTTAGCATAGTATAATTTGCATTTGAAGATTATTAATAACTTTGACTGTGTGCACGCAGCTTTCTAAGTCAAAAATGATTAATTGTAAATAAGATGTTTGATTGAAAAAATATTATTAACATCGCAGCAGCTGCATTGTTAACATCATCGTGACATATCCAAGAACAAGAAGGTTTAGATCTGCTAGAAAGAACAGAGCCTCAGTGATATAATTTGGCAGGGAAGAGGAGAAATTGTACTACAAGGTGAGGAATACTCTTCACAAATGTAAGATTAAGGGTTTGGGGCCTATTATGTACCCATCTGCAGCTTTCTTATAAACCAGTGATATTTATATTGGAATAAATTAGAGGAAGATCTAGAGCAGCTGCCTGCCCTTTGTGCAGTACGGTGGCCTTCTCCTAGCATTGGAGAGCTGGGAGCTCCCAGTTGTAATAATGTGCAGTTACTCAAAGGGGCATGTGATGCAAGGCAATGTCACGGAGGAAGCACTAATGATCTAGCTTATTAGAGTCCACGGCACATTAGGTAATAGAAACCTTAGGATGAGGGAATTATTTTGCAGACTTCCTTGTTCATTATACATAGATATAGAGGAGTACATGAGAGAGCCGATACACAGCCTAGGACAAAGCTATGAATGATGAAGAATAAAATAGTGCCTTTAGATTTATTTACCTGCTAGGCTGAGATTGCTGCTCAGAGAGCTGATTTTCCTGCAAAGTGTTTCTTTTAGTTTGTGCCCTGATTGCAGTTGGTAGGGACGGCTGGTCCAAAGGGTCCATGCCAGTGTGGAAGCCTGAGTATTAACTAATACTTTATTAAGCTGAGTGGCAAGAAGGAATCTATAGGGATTATCTTCCCCCTTGGGAAAATTTTCTCTGTATGTAGGACAATTTATTGTTTCCCAATATTATCATAATGCCCTTTATTATCAGCTGACATTTTTAGAAATCTGATTACAGTGCTAATTTTATTTTTCATGTATCCTAGGGCATGAGAATTGATGGAGAGCCTTGCCAGGAGTGAAAAACCAAACACAATAATTTTAGTCCTTATTGCTGATGTCTTTGATTCTTTCATTTCTACATTAAAAACTTAACATTTTAATAAAGAGACTGATAGAGCTTCATATAAATTTGGCAACCTGGCATCCATCAAAAGTGGAATTAGTAACAGAGATAAAGAAGACATTTAAAATAGATATATGAGAGATTGCTGAAGAAAGGCAGAGGAAAATAAAGGTCTTGATTTGCAATCCATTCCAAGCATGCTGCCTCCAAGGGACTTAATTATCTAAGCGACAAGGCTTTTATGGCAAGAAAGGATTTGTTAAAACAGCAAGGTTGCTGGTTCTTCGAGTAGCCTTCCTGCGATGAGTTTACCATTTGAAAAAACTGGCATTGTTTCAGGTTTGCTTGTGTTTATGAAGGAGAATAGATGGGGAAGGGCCCTGCAAATACAACCTTACGGTAAGACAGGTGCTGCTGCCACTGGAGCTCCAGTGTTATTAATGACAGCTGTAAGCACAGGAGTTTGGCACTGTGGATTGTTAAGCTCATTTTTTAAAAACCCAATGACTAGAATGGGAGTATGATGGGGATCCTTAGGTACAAAATTTTTACCGGATTTCTTGCCTGCATAGATTATAATGATGCAGAGAAGCCCCTAAGCTGTGAAGTTCATTTCCAGAACTGGATTTGGGCACAAACTCTTTCGGACTCATGGAGGGCAGCCTCTCTGGGGCTCGGTTTGGTAGGTGGAAAGCACAAGGTCTGGACAGGGTTTTAATCGCCACGTTTCTCTGATAACTGGCATTGTTAAGAACTTCTTAGCTTTTATGTTTTCCCTCCTCTAGAAACTACTCAGCACTGCGTATGGGCTCTTTTGTATATGCAGATACTGTCAGTTCTTACAACGTGGTAGAATTCAATGAAAAGCAATTTCCTTCCCATATGCAACTGCTGCCTGTAAACTGCTGGCTCCCCAAAGAGGAGACAGCTTCACGCTCAGGAATAGCTGGTTTAGGAAAAAAGTCTGGCTCTGTTTGTGGCAAGAAGACCCTGTGCAATATGCCATGACCACTGGATAAACTGAAAGGACTAAAGGGCTGAGAGAATGTATTTTAAAAATGACATCCCTCTGAATAAGAAGTGAAAGAAGCTGTAATATTTTATTATTGGGCAAAGTCAGGCAAGATTCCAACCGGGACTCTGCATTCTGCACAATCAATAGATGGTCAGAGTGAGAGAAGGGCAACTTTGTTTTCAAACACCACTGGATTCTCACTTAATTTCTATTAGCAAGCAGGACACTGACAGTGTCTTGAACAGTAGAAAGCAAATACTCCCCTCTCCTTTCCAGACAGTCATTTTCCGTACGATCATTAATTTTGACCACCTTTTATTTTCCTATGACAATTTAATACCTGTTAGGACAAGGGGCATTCCATCAGTGTTTTAACCTTTTATCACAGAAGTTGTGATGTGTTTTGAAGAATTGTCAGTGCATGTACACTTGCTGCATTAGAGAGTGGAACCATTTCCAGGCTCTGTCCGCTCGCCCCGCAGGGCAGGCGCATGCAGAGACCCTCTTCTTGCCAGGCAGAAAGGCCTATGGAGAGCTGGTAGAAATAGGTCATCTTCTTCCCATCCACAGCTCGGACTTCTGATATAGCCCAAGCACAACGGCAGGGAGGGAGCGCAGAGCTGCATTTAGAAATCTCCAGTTTCATCCTACGGACCTGGAGCTTCCTGATTTCTGCCTGTCTGTCCTTAAACAGTCTTGTTTGGCCACTTCGCTATTTCCTCGTGGCTTCACAAGGGGAAAGGAGATCACCTGATGTATTTTAGAGATGAAGGAGTCCAATTCAAAGCAGGATTGCCTCTTCTCTTTGGTACAGCTGCTGTGATTAGCTTCTGGCTTTCAAATGGTACTAACAAGTCACCATGTTTCTCGGGGCCATCAGTTTCATTATCTTTTAATATTATAGAAACTTAAGTCTGCTACATTTTTTTTTTTTTTTTTTTTTTGTACGAAGCTTTTATTGTTTGTGAAAAAAATTATATTGAAAGCTCTAGAAACCTGAAATCCTTTCATCAGCTTCAGATTAGCTATATCAAGACATCGACTTATCTTCACTGTGAGCTTCCAGTTCATTCTGGGGTAAGATTCCTACAATAATCTGACTAAGCAAAGGTGAATGTATTCCCCAGACTGTTTTTTGGGGAGAACTCAACACACATGTGATAAAAATAAGGCATTTTGGGGGAACCTTTTATGCTGATTTTGTGATAATCATTCAGTCATTATCTTTTCTCACTTCCTTGCAAAAACAGATGAGAGCTTTAATTGAATTCTCATTCAAGAGGTATTGTCGTAAATCAAAATATATTGGTTCTTTCTGCAGAAAAGAACTGAGTGTAGAGAGGGATCAAACTCCTGATTTATCTCTAAAGACAGACAGAGAGAGAAATAAAGGAAGAGTTTGTCTTTAAATCCAGAATGCTTGAATGGCTATGTTTTTAAGTGAAATGCTAACTCCTTTTAAAGAGAAGTTGAAATCCCTGTAAGGTGTTATACAAAACAAGCCTATGAATTTTAGTAATATCAGGATATATCAGTCTTCACCAAATAAAAAAAAAGGACTTAAGCAGGGTTTCTCATCAGAGCTACAATAATATTTTTCAAAACTTTCATTTCATTTAACTTTAGAATCCAGATGTTCTCTGAAATAGTTCTTGAAAAAGAGATTCACTTCAGATTCAGTCCGAAGCTGAAATACAACAGCTCTTAACCACCTGCATTGTATCCTTTGTAAGGCTTATCTGATGGCTCAATTCTAGTTCTCACTGGGCCTGATTGAAACCCTATGAAAATCAGGGCAAATGTTTCTACCGTATTGAGTATGCTTTGGATCAGACCCCAAAATTTCACTTACTTGTTGACTGTAGCATCAAAGATGGCTCAAATCAGCTCAGTTCTGTGGTAATCCAGTCCTTTAAGCTGCTCTCTCCACCTGCACTTCTTTATGCACAAAAACATAGTGCTGGTGAGTTACCTCACGGTGCCTGTATTTATGCCCATAATGTGCCAGAACACCTTTGGTACAATTTGACCTTTTCCTAGGAAAGCTTTGGAGGGAATAACCTCAAAAATAAAGACTGGATTATGCTTGGTGCCTTTTATCTAAATGTAAAAGTGCTTCAAAGAAGAATTTTAACCTTCACTATCTCTGGTCTCTGCTAATTTGGAGACCTGTTGCTGGCCTTCTGCTGTATGGTCTGTGCTCACTGATACACTTTGGCTTTAAATAAAAGCTGCGATGTGTAGGGTGAGGCATTTTCATTAAAATTTGAGAGACCATTAATGCCATTAAGAAGCACAGCAAGTCCTTATCTGAAACATTACATACATATTTGGTCACCCAACTTAGTAGTCATCCCTTGAGGTGGGATCCAAGTGGAATCAAGTTGGAGTAGATATGGGGTGAAGCATGGCTTGTATCCCTAGAGGACATTACAAGAGTCTGTCTCTTTGAAACAATCCAAAGGAAGACCAAAGTGAGGCACATGCTAGGAACGAAGTAAGAGCTATGAATTTAAAGTTGATTTGAGGAAGTCTTTTGAACAAAGTACATTTTTTTGTCTTTTTTCAATGGCTAGTTCAAAAGGACGGTAGCCCCAAAGTGAGTAGGTGTCAATTCAGCTGCAATGATCAGCTGAACTAAAACATACACTAAAATATACCAACCATTAGCTGTTTGACAGCCTTGACAGAGAGGAAGTAAACTGGATTAAAGCAAAGAGAGGAAAAACATTTGGCAGTGGATTTGCTAATGAAAAAAATAACTTCAGAATGACTGGGTGGTAAAACCCTAACGCAGATCAGATGGTAGTTTTCATTTCAGTCAAGGAGTCAATATAAACTCTCATATCCTTTATACATTTTATCCTAACTAAATAGCTTACATAAAATGACAGAGGTTTTAATTTTCACTGATTTTTCATTGAATTGGCTATCTAGAAGGAAGAATATTTTCTCTCCTAAGATAAACTCTTTGAGGTGCCTTCAAATAAGGACAAGAGATTTAATGTGTTTATTTCTAACCATCACACACAATACCTTTTTTCCAGCGGAAGTAACTACTAATATCAACTGAGAATTTTTCTAAAGTTTTGACCATAACTTCACTACATCTCAAAAATATATTTCTGCTATTAAAAGGGTAGTCATTTTTCTCCCTCTCGTTCTAGGATTTCCAAAGGAAAAGATTGTTGTGTGACAGAGAAGCCATTTGCTTGGTCACCTCATAACATCTCAAGGGGAAAACAACCTAAGGCATAAGCAGAGTATATCTAGAGCAAATAATCAGAATATTTATATCTACTCAGTGTCTTGCTGATCTCCCTGATACTCAGTAGACCCACCTGAATGGGAGATCTGAGTCGTGTTTGAGATCTGGCAGGGCTGAGAATAACTTTTCTCTACTAATCTGCTGCCGTAGGATGGCGCTACAGAGCTCTGTGATGGCTTTTCTTGTATGATCTTGCCTTGGTAGTGGAGACAGTAACTTCATCAACACAAGCATCCTCATCAGAATTCAATGTTGCTATTAACATCTTATACCAATTATAAAAAAAAATCACTTCCAAGCCTCCTTACTATCAGCTGGTGAAATTCTAATGACTTTGAAAAATGTTGCTGGTTTCCGCTCCAGGAAGCTGAAGGAAGATTATACTGTGCTTCATGTTTTATTAGAGCGTTACAAATGCTATTTTGCTGAATTCTTGTGAAGAATCTTGTTTATCTTTTCCATAAATAATTAGCTTCCCCAAACGCTGGATGCAGTTTTATTAAAGCTTTGTTATACTCTCTGTTTTATTTCACACTAGATGAGTTTATGTGTGGAATTCATTTCTTCCATGCTGCTGATTTGCAAACAAAACAGATTGCTAATTTGACATGTACAAGAAAATTGGAAACTGAGCTGACATAAAATACTCGACTGCTTCCGAGTGTTTTGCTGTACATGCTAGAAAACATTAAGTTGTGTTAATCAAAGACTGGTCTGTCAGGGGAAATGGAGCCACCTTTAATGTGATTTTGAAGTACTGACCACATCACCACAGTTGTGCTTGCTATTCTGCTGTTGTAACTTACCTCTAGTATACGTTATTACATTTTCCATTTCACTGCCTTTCATAGCCTACTTAGCTGACTCACAGTCACATGAAAATATACACACAAAGGAAGATTTTGGATTTTTAATTTATGGAAACTCTTGAAATTGCCTTTCTCTCATCTTCCTTTCCTATTGTTCTGGTGGACTTACTGTTTCCAAATTCTTGTCATGTCACTGTCAATCACAAATCTTTCCTCTTGGATAACCTGTATGTTCTTTGATCTGGTGGCAAAAAGTGCAGTTTTGTAATATTTATATAGTCTGCCTTACTGTGATCAACTTCAGAATGGTACCTCTAATGCCAGGTTTCTTCAGCATTCCTGTAAGAACTCATAATATGTACCACCATGTGATTATTATTATTATTTTAGTCTGGTCCAAATCTTTTGAGGCTGCATTCAGACCAACAGAGAGTGGGAAAAAAAAAATCTGTGCATTTTCATTTCTGATGATGGCAACCTTGATTGTGCTACCTGTGACAGCTATCAGCTATTTGTAGAGGTAATGACTATCGGTGTGAGATAGGTGGGTAAGGAAGATCGGGGACAAAATGATTCTTATCTAGCTGAAGTCAGTAAGAGTCTTTCTTGATTTCTAAACCCATGATACCACAGCTCAGCTTGTAGCTTCCATTTTCCTTTTACATAGGACGGTACCCCCCAAACCTTTCCAAATATTTTTTCAGTAGACAGTTGACTCTAAATTATCTTTATGATCCAGGTCCTTCCTTGATGTTCTGCTAGGAATACAAACCTTTTTCTTGTCACTTAAATAGACTATTTTCACCCCAGTTTTTAGCATAATTTTCTCCTGTCAATTCTTTCTTTTGCTTAATGATTTTAATTACAGACTGTTGTGAAGATTACACAGCAAAGTAACGCAGAATGATCTGTTATCTGTGCTTTCTGTTAAGTAACAGCAATCTGTGGGAGGTGCAGTCTGTAATTGCTATGAGGCAACTGTGCCAAGCAATGAATGAAGTATTAGTCTAGTTTGTTAATGACTAGGGGCAGAATGTTTCTCTGTCTTGTCTTCAGCATTTTATATAAATGCCAGACTACAATCTGGTGTCCCCTGTGTAGGGTACTGCCTGCAGGTGGTGGCCAGCCCCACAGATATGCATGGCTTTTTCTGCTCTTTTATGTTCCATGAGATGGCATGGCTTTGGTGCTGGGAGGAGCCTTTTTGAAAGCTGCCACAGCTACCACTGAAAAAGAAGGTCTTCCAGCCAAAGGACCTTTAAAGGTCAGGAGTCAGGAGGACAGGGCTGGTCTTTTCTCAGTGGTGCCCAGTGACAGGACAAGAGGAAATGGGCACAAACTTGAGGATATGAAGTTCCACCTAAACATGAGGAGGAACTTCTTTACTGTGAGAGTGGCAGAGCCCTGGAACAGGCTGCCCAGGGAGGTGGTGGAGTCTCCTTCTCTGGAGACATTCAAAAACCACCTGGACAAGATCCTGTGCAACCTGCTCTGGGTAGACCCACTTCAGTGGGGCAGTTGGACTTGATCTCCAGAGGTCCCTTCCAACCCCATATGATTCTATGATTCCATGATTCCTACTTAGAGGATTAAACAAGGGGAAGCAGTTGTCAAGAGCTTGTCTGGATTAGATACCTTTGGAATAGATGGGATACCTTTTCCTGTGCTTGCAGTTGGTGCCCATCAGCCCTTTTCTTACCACAGCAGCCTTTCGCTACCCTCCTCTCTTGCAGCCTACCTCCTCTCACTTTCCTCCTCCTGCAAGTTGCACTCATCTCCTCTACAGTCCCATTGGCTTCGCCTTTGCTGCCCCGGACTCGCTCACTGCTTCTTTTAGCTTTATAATGAAACAGAGTTAAAAGAAAGTATATGTTGCGTGGCATCAAACGGCTGCTTTGATCCTGGAGTCAGTCTTCTGTTCCTACCCACAATGGAAATCTGTGTCATACGCTTTTCCACTGATTTAATTAAAAGCAGCAGTGCCAGAATTGGATACCCCAGTTTTGTTTTGTTTTGTTGTTGGTTTGTTTTGGTTTTTTTTTTCTCTTTTGCCTGTTTCCATTCTTTTCTTTCTTTTTGTTAGAAGCTCACAGGGACAGCAACTCCGGCATATATACATTTGAAAATTAGCAGCAGGGAGATGCCTGTGTTGTGAGCCTGGCTGTGACAGAGTAGGTTCACGCTTGCAGAAGTCAAGCTGTGGGGAGCTCAAGCCCTCTCTTACCTTCCTGCTCAAAGCAGCCAGCAACTTCTCTGCTTTTCTGACAGCTTCTTGTTCGCCTTCTGTCCGTGTGCTTCTGCATACACCTGAGAAATTAGTCACTTTCTAGATCAAATTTACACATAATGCCAAACATTTTCTAGACATTAATTAGAAGCCTGTGTCTCCAGTGGGCACTATTTCCCTTTCGTTTGGCTGCTGTGGCTCTGAAGATCCAACTTGTCTCAGCATGTGCATCGTTTGCAGTCCCTGTTGCTGTGAGTCACCAGAGCTGAAAAAGTGATTTAACATGTATCATGGCTGTTTGTTCACACAGGACAAGTAAAAAATGTGTTCTTTCCTAACTGTGATACTCAAGTAAAGTCCTGCATCAGGAGAATGCAGGGACTTCTCTGCTTAATACAGAGTGGATTATATATTTCATAACTGTGAGGGAATATACTGGTTATTCCTTTGCAATTATCTTAGGATAAACCAAATGGTGGGACATCTGGTCATTTGAGATATTTAGGTCAGGGTCCTGTGTCTTAATTAATTGCATGTGTCTTAATGGCTCTGACTAGCCTCACCTGGGGCCTTTCTTACACCCTGCCTATTTAAGCATGGGGCTTGGGGGGGAGGGGGGGTTAAGGTTGGTCTGGAACAGCAAGATCTGTTGGTGCTATTGTGATTCAGTTAAGTAACTTTTTTTTTCTTTTCCTTTTACAATAATGGTTTCTAAAATAGTTGAACCTTTTCCATACTGTGCATGACTTACTGTGTTTTAAAAAAACAAACCCACACAACATAAGTATCCTTAATGTGCATGAACTGGGTTTTGTGGATGTTGTGAGCTTTTGCAGCCATTGCTGCAGAAGTTCCATAGTCGGAAAGTAGATGAGCCTTTTCAGTTTATACTGGATGGAAGATCAGTCTTTTAATTGGTGAATAGCTCAGGGAAGATAGAATAAATAGGCAGCTATTTTTCTAGTTAATGCTGGTGGTTTTCCCCTATTTCTAAGACCTATAACTAAATGTATCTGTGTTTTGTTGTGTATAATCTGTTGCTATAAGCTTACGAAAACATAGATGAGCATTAAAAGAGCATTTCACATTAACACTTAGAGATATTAGCAGCAAATGTAATACTCTGATTTCTTTGCATACAATCTTGGTTATAAAAAGGTAAATGATAGTGTCATACCTGCAATTACTTATTTTTTTTAATATAATTTTCATGGACTATGATTAGTGTGGCTATTTATTATGGAATTTAAATAATGCTTGCATGATACCTTCTGGTCACAGCTTTTGTATTTTAATGCTTTTCACTTTCTTCCCTGTAATTTTACCAATTGGACTTTCAAGTGTAGACACTAAGGAGCTGGTAAATCTGAGAAACTCTTCTTGGTTTTGTGTTTTCCATCCTGTTGCCCTGTATTTTGAAGAGGGCATCTCTTGCTCAGTTTCTATGTTAGTTGATGCAAGGTATCAAAAAAGAGGATTAAATATGAGCTTGAAAAACAAGTCAGGTTGGAGAAGGAGAACCTAATAAAAACTGTTCTGTGCTCCCTTTGTGGTTTTAGCTATTTTTGGTGATCTGGTAGTACTGGTAAGACTGACAGGCAAGGGGAGAAGGTGTTGTTGTGTGTTATATGTCTGAGTCTCAGAAATTGAAGCCTCTCTAACTTTTCTAGTGCCCTTATCAGGCTGCAAGAGTGAGATCTTGTCATTATCTCCTATCTAGCTGCAGAGCAGCAGGTTTCTGTGTTATACCCGAATCAAACTGTACCTGTTTCATGGTGGCTGTTGAGTGAGTGACACAGCAGCAGCTGTCTGGGCTGGTTTGCTACCAAAATCCCTTTTCATCGTTGTCTCAGTCTGATGTGCTATCAGCCCTGCTCTTCTGAGTGCTCCTGCTGCTTGAGAAAATGGCAGATAGTAAAACTCTCTCTTGTCAGAGACTGCTAGGAAAAAATAAAATGACAGGTAGAGTTTACTCCTCTTTCTTTTTTTTTTTTTTTTGACAATATTTTTTTTTTTTTCGTCTTTTTTTTTTTTTTTTTTTTCTCCCCCTTTTTTTTTTCTTTTTTTTTTTTTTTTTTTTTTTGTGTATCTCCATTCCATCTCCTGTCAGTTGCTGTTTCTGTTTCATTCCTCCCACCTGCCCTCCTAGATCTGTAAGTCTGCATGTTGTACTACTTATACCAGTTTGACTTAACCTTACAACTTCAGTCCTTCTCCTGGTAAATAGCTGATCTGGTTTATTCTTTAATAGGATGTATACTGTAGCACTTGACTTTTTTTTTTTTTTTAAATAAATATTAAAAGGCACCTTAAACATCTGCAATTAACTTCAAAGTGCTAGTCTCTACAAACTTGGAATGGCCTACAGCTTTTATTGCAAATACTTGTTGGGGACAACTACTTTCACTCTTAATGTAGGTGGATAGGAGGCAAAGTAGTTGTTACAGTTCAACAGGCAGAGAAAATTGTTTGTTTTTTCTTACTTTGTTGCTTTCATTAAAGCAATGCTCTCACTGGAATTTCTGAGGAGTTGTAATATTTGCCAAAGGAATGATATTTCTTTATTACAGTGTAAATCAACTCAGAGCACATTTCTGAGCACAGACACGAATAAGATGCTTCAAAAAGTACTCCTAATCTAAGCTGAATCTTCTAGTGTTTTGAGCAGACTGGGTGTGGAATTCATAAAGAGGGGACTGAATTTTACCCCGACTTTTCCTCTGGCCTGAAGAGGAGCTCCAGAATCGCTCCTCGTGCTGGGGATACCTGTGTCAAAGCTGCCTGGACTCATGGCAGGACACCAAGGAGGCCTGAGAAGGCACTTCAAGAGGCCAGATCATGAAGGATGGTTTTGGGAATGGGAGAAGGGCGAGTCTGCTGGGATTGTACAGATGGGTACTTTCTTGCTCTCGCAAGCAACGTGTTTTATAAAGCCTTTTATGAACTTGCTGTGAATTTATGTACCTTTTATAAATTTGCAGAAATTGAAGGCAGGTGTTCAGATTCCAAAGTGTCTCTGTCTAGTTGAATAGCCTGGTTCATTCTATTAACCGGAACTTCTAATTTATCAGATCTCCCCTTTTGATACAGAAAGATCTTGTTACCTGTATTAATCAGTTTTATTTTTCTTTAAACAATTTTGAATTACTGGCTCCAAAATTAATTTTGCAATGTTCCTTCTAAAATGTCCTCACTGCTTACTGGTTCCTTCTAAAATGTCCTCACTGCTTACTGCAAGTAAAGGTGCCAAACACTGTCACCTCCCCCCTTTTTTTTTTAATTAAAAAAACCCCAAACAATAACCAACCAAACAAAAACTTCCCAGCTGTTATGATGTTGGGGTTCTGGGTCCTAGCACTACCAGTAGCAGGTAGCCCTGTTGGCCATCAAGCTCTGTCTGCCATAGTCTTTTAATGGAGCCAACAACTGAAGCATTGCTGAAGGCCATGGGTTTAGGGTATGGTCTGAACCTGTGGTGGGACAGAGCTGGCTGGGGAGCCTGGGGGTTTTCACTCCTTCCAGCACTTGCTGTGAAAGGCTGGGAGAGAGCCCATACCCCATCTTGCACAAGGATAGCAAATAGCTGGAATCAGTGTATGTGCTCTCCTGTGTTTGTAGGTGTTCTCCAATTGATATAATTAAAAACCTAATGGCAGAGATTCAAGGCGGAAAAGATATATTAGATAATATTGTTCACTGCCTTGGGGCCAGCATAAGATTGTTCCCTGTAAAACAGTTCACTGACTTCAGGGGAAGTTGAGGTCGACAAGCAACAGGAAGGCTCAGGCTCTTATTGAAGAGCTGCAAGGTTTGTATATACATCTTTATTAAAAATTTTATTAAAAAAAAGAAAGGCATTTCCATGCCCACTTGTTCTTGCAGATTTCAGCAGTGCTACTTTATTTCTCTGTGATGAAAACACATTTATTAGTTTTGTGCGCTCAAAGGGAAGTAGAAAAAATAATAAAAAAGAAATTGGAAATGAGGAAATACTTGGCCTTGCTAAGCTAGTGGAAGTCTTTAGATGGCTTGGAGTTTCACCCAAAGCCTCATACTTTTTCCAGTTTATTTCATGAGCCATGATAGTTGTAGACGGGTCTTACTTTGTCCATCTTATTTATAATTTTAAAGAGGTGGCATATAGCCCATAAACATCTCAATTTTCATAGTAAATTACTCCCTTCAGTCATGACCAACATAGAGTCCTGAGCTGTTTTAGTAGTTATAGCCACAGCAAGAAACGATAGACGCAGCTCAGTTGACTAAATGATTTTATTATATTTTTTTTTTAATTTTCCTCGCTGTCCTTATGTTAAAAATCTTCAGGAAATACATTTTGACTCCCTTTCTGTCAGCCACGCTATGAGCTGTGATCCTGTGTTGTGTTGTCTTTATAGTAGGTGTTGTTGTACAGGCTGTCCTGGATCTTGCTGATGTGGTGTGCGGAGGCTAGTGGTGTTGTGTCACACCAGACTGAACAATATATTCAATCCCTACTGAACCTTGGCAGTCCCAGGTGCTCTTTCTTCCTCTTGCTTCCCACATCTACCCACTCTCTGGTAGTAGAGTTACCAGAAACTGCCAGACAACCTTCTCCTGTAGCAATGGTGCTGAAATTTCTATATAGCTATTGTCACCAATTCATCTCTGCTCTAAAAAAGGGATGTGTTTCCCCTTTCTCCAGATTGAAAAAGGTCTCAAAAGGCGCATGTAGTCAGCCAATGCAGACTGTAAGTCACATGCTGAGAAGTTCTCTCTCATCCCATTAAAGTTTGGTTATTACTGAAGTTTAAAAAAGAAACAAATAACGATAACACACCTCTCCTGTGAGCAACTTCACAGCACCTTGCTGCAAAGACTGGATTAAACAGGTATAGCCATAAAAACCTTTCAATAACTTGGTATTATCAAAGACCCTGGCTCCGTGGTTCTACTGAGATGCTGTGAACAGCAGTGCTGTGTAGTGCTATGTGGGTACGTGAGGGCAAGAAGTCTGAGGACTTGGTGAGGACCAGATGTAAGAAAGTCATAGCACGTGTGAAAATGAGGAGGATAACTCTTCTCCTGAGGAAACCTGAAAAAATTAGCAACTTGAAGTATTCATCTTTCTATGCAGAGTGATGCAGGAGAATAGTATGTGTAAAACTTTGCATATTCTCAGCCTCACTGAAGCTTAAGAATGAGAAGTGATTTGCACCAAATTACTTCCATCTCACTACCAGGCGAAGCAAGCAAACCGAAAGTTTAGCTCTTCTAAAGTATTATTATGGCTGGGATGCTAAGTGCAAGGCCAGAGTTTCCAGGTTAAGCAATATTGTGGAGAGAATTCATCTGGATTCGTATACTAAGAAGCTTCCTCATTAATCAGCAAAGTCCGATTGTTATGAAAGCTAAAATAAACACCTTTGCTGTGAAAGCAGCAAAACATAAGAATGGACTGGCACATGCTAACACTTAATCTGCTATGTGTCAAAGGTGAGTTAAGGCTTAGAAATCAAGCCTATTAACTGAGCAAACTTATCTTATTACTTGGATCAGTTCCTGCAACCTGACAGACCCGAAAATATCACAATGAAGCAAGGATTCGTGACCTTTATAATTTATTGTTATCACTTGAAATTAACAACCTTTGTACACATTCAGCACTGAAAATACAGAGAGAGTTTTCCTCCCTATTCTTTTCAATATCTTGAATCTCTGAACTAATTAGAGTTACTTGATGATTCAAACCCATTTTCAGGTTATGCACAAAAGTAGGGGTGAGAAATTACTGCTGTTTAGAGTAACTTTAGCCTAAGTAAAGTAACTTTGTGGCAGTCTAAATATGAATGGCCATGCAAGTGTGTTACAAAATCACTCTCATGTTTTTGAAAACCCTGCCAGTATCCATTGGAAATTTTCCCCTTGCTTCAGTACTCATGTAAAAAGTAGCCTGAAAAAGCTAGTTCTCTGTTCTCAACTGGAAACTCATGGAATCGTTATTATTGTACTTTGCTTGTAAGGGTTTTTTTTGGAAAGACATTGAAGAAAAATCTCCTCTCTGATGAGACACAGGTATACTGAGGTGTACCAGCTAGGAGTCTGAGCCACAAGGCTCCTGGCCACTTACAAAGATGACTTTACAGATGATGGTGATGAAAAAGCAGAACTCTGAGATGCTACCATACCAACAGTACCAAGTTAGAAATGTTGAGCCATGTCTTAGTGACTCTGAAAACAATGTGTGTTTGTTCCAAGACAGAAAAGCTCCAAAACTTTCTGATGAGTCTTACTGGGTTCAAAATTTCTGCTGTGAAGGAACTTCTACTGTACTATAAAACTTCACATTTTTATTAGTAAAAGGATAAAATAGGAATAATCTGGGGGGGGGGGGCGGGGGGGGAGGGACTGAAAACATGATTGCCAGCTCTGAAAAGCAAGGTATTTTCATGTGAATTTGGCAGTAGTGTTGAGGATTAGACAGACATGTGAGTGAAGTCTTCAGTTCTGTTGTGAACCTGTTCTCTGAAATACCATAGTGCTGCTAGGAACACAACTATTATGGCTGTGTCAACCAAGAGAAGGTTGTATTGAGTCTGCTGTGGATATGGGAAGCTACAATGCTCTGAGAAGTCCCTGAAGCTTCAGGCCTTCAAGTGAGCTGAAGTTTCAACTCTGTGTATTTGCTAGTTGTTCACGTTACACTTTCGTCGGGTGGCAATTCTCAGCTGTAAACCCTGTCCGTGACAGCTGGAGCTTCAGACTGTACATCCCAAAGCAGGTACAAGTCTAGCGTTACCACTTAGGGCTTAACTATTCTTTTAAAGTTTAATGTGAAAACAGAAGGTCCAAAGAATCAATTCAGGCTAAGATTTATTCCTGAAGTACTGTGTTTTGGATTGCCCAAGCAATCTGTGCCTGCCGCTATTTCCTTTTCTCTTCTTTGCAAAAGACTCCCTTACTTGTTTAGGAGCTGGCCTAACATGCCCACTAGGGTGAAAAGAAGATGAGTATCCAGAAGAAAATGCAGTCCCAGGTGAGATGTGGGAGGAGAAGCGGGGAGGGAGAGATTGTGGCAGGCTTTGAAACCATATGGTTGGATTATTTATCACTGAAAAAAGAATCTGCCATTTGCTTTGGCAGGGAACTTTTCAACTATGGGCACATGGTCTCCATAGTATGTGTTTGAGTCTAATGTGAGAGATTATATAGGTTCCTGCATGTAATGTACAGAAAACCCAACACATGCACATTTTGGCCATCCAGATGCAGCATGGGCAAGGGGTGATAAGCAGTGTCTCATTTTCTCTGTGCATGCTCCAAATAAAAGAATGCATGTGTAGGAAGCTTCTGGTTGTCTAACACCCCATCAGAGATAACACTGAGAGTGGCCCGACACTGAGGGAGAGAGGAAAAAAGCTTGGTCCCATCAAGGTGCTGGTTATGTTACGTTTGAGCTTCCTTCTAAATCTGTGCCCACTACATTGTTCCAGCCTGAGGAAAGGGCCCTCACACTCCTGTGCAGAATTCAAGTGTCTTATACCAGGACTTGCAAATCGAGTCCTGTGTTTTCAAAATGTTTCATCATTGGAAACTCTCCATGAAAAATACTTCTGCTTCAGCCACTTTATTGTTATATTATTTAACTAAAGGACTCGCTATGATTTTTTTTTTCAAGACTAAAAAAAAATAAGTATGAAGAAAATTAATTTGAGAAGGTCTAAGCAAGCTTAAATGAACGAAGAAGTTGTACTTGGAAGAAATCAGAGTTAGAGGCATTTGAGAAATTGCCTTAAAAATAATCTGTGACCCTGCAGTAGCATGTGTTTTCTAGGTACCGTAAACTGCCAAAATCCTGCCAACACCTCAGCATGCTTCTGTCCCTTGCGTGGTCCCCACAGTCAGTAGGAAGGGTTGTCTGGGGCTTTGCTGAACCCACGCAGCTCAGTCAGATTATGGGTTATGTCAGGAACTAAGAGATACCTTCGAAACTAATCACAGAACGTTTCTGTCTATTACATAAACTACCTAAAGTAAAATGCTTGAGTCTATAAATGCTACTATAACACCAATCAGTAACAACAATAATAAAAGCAAGTCTTTTAGAAGTAATGGGTATGTAAGAGCAAGGAGTTAAAATGAAAAACAGTAGGCAAACCTTATTACAACAGACTGCCAGATGTAATTTACACTCTCCAGGATTTGGTTACATATTTATCAGCTTATGTTGACGCTTAGGTAAATATATACACACAGAAACATGCAAATATACATATATTCATTTAGAACTACAAGGGGGACTGTCATTACGTAGAATAGCCAAGAGAGTGATTTGTTTGGCAATCAAATTCTAAAACTCCAACTACTGCAGAACTATACAGGAAAACGACGTCTGTAGAATCATAAGGAGTTGGGACCTTTCTTCTGAGTTATCTCTGTAAGAAAAAAAGCTGTGGAAATAGTGAGGCTAGTGTTGTTCAGGATCTAGGATTTTCATATCTGAGTTTTGTTGCTGCTCTTATAAACTTAAATGAAATTCGGAAGTAAACCATCTTTCTGGAAATTAAAAAATAAAAATTATTTTGTGAAAGCCAAGGAGATCTATGCTTCCAGGCTGTCAAAAGAGTGAGCTTGTTGCATGCCTAACTTACTACTTAATTAATATTTTTGCAGTTTCACTAATGTGTTATACTGAAGATCTGCTGAAGTAGAGACTTAAGCAGGCTAAGGATGTGGGATGCTCACAGCCCATGAGATGTGCAGCCAGGAAGACAAAGGTTCTTGAAATAAGTATGTTTTTGCCTTAAGCTATAAGCCGGTTTCTGTTATACAAATCTGGCAGAGTTAAGGTAAAGCTTGAATACTTTCATTCCTCTGTGCCCCCTGAAAATGAAGAAATAATTGGATGGAAGTAGATTTGAATCTATTGCCCTTCACAGAGTACCAGGATTTGTGCATGTGTTTGTTTTACAGTGAGTTCTTGCCACGTCTGCTTTCTTCCTGACCATAAATTCTTTTTAGAATAAAGTATATTGCAGGATTTGTTCTAAGTCTCAAGATGCTGGCTGTGAATAGACCATAATAATTCAGACCTGGCCTTGAGGCATCCTGCTTCTACCACTTTCTATTTTTGGATTTTCAGATTTTCTGTAATATCCACAGTAAATATTTTACTGCAAAATATTCCAGTGAAGCATCATCATAATTTCCTCCAAAGGAGGAGATATCTCATGCCATGTATTACTTCTAGATAGAGCTCTGTCAAATCTGTTGCTTTATTCAGGAAAGCAATTACCTCTTTATCAATAGGTTGCATGGGCCACTTTATATTATTAAGGGTTGACTATGCGGGTCTTTGAACTTTGGCCTTTGAAATATTGAGGGGAGAAAAAGTTTAAAAAACAGGATTCAGGTGGAGATCAGATAATGCTGATGTGCCATATACACAACCTTTTGTAGGAAGAACATGAGAAAAATATCAGTTTCTCCCCATCTGGATTCCCCCGAGAATAAAGAAGCACAGAGGAAGAACTTCACTTCTGAAATGGTTGAGGAGAAATAAGTCAAGGCAAGATGAGCACTCATTAACATGCAGGCTCAAGAGAAAACCGTATGTTTTAATAACTAAAAGGGACAACTATGATCACCTACTTCTAGCATCAGTGACTCCCAGCTCCCCTTGAGCCCATGATGCTAGTCTGCTCTAGTCTAATGTTGTACCTACCCAAATTAGCCCTAGATTGGGCATTATAGTTACAAGACGTGGACAGTCTATGGAGATTGAAGTCTTTATGCCCTGTCAGGAAGCAGGGTAAAGACTGCAGGAGAGCTTTGTGATTTCCAACAGCTGCCACAAGCACCTGGACCTTGACAAGCTATGGAAGTTGTTATTGCTGATCATTGGCCTCTTTTTAGTAAACTTGACAGCTACAGTTTAAAGACACATGAAGGCAAATACCTCATATCACTCTTGTAATTAGCTATGCAGCAAAATTGGACGAGGAAGAGAAGATAGCAAGGTCACGTTTGTGATCAAATTTCTACGCTAACAGCACAAAATGTAAATAAAAATAATTATAAAGAACTCTCTTTGTCAAAGGGTGTCCAAAGATTAGCTTTCCAGCTCAGATAATTTGGTCTAAAATTACAGACGTGGAAATAATAGGCAGCTGGTTTCATTTGGGAGTCACATGATACAGTTCTTCTGTAGCTTTTTTCCTGCCACAAAGTCAGGCAAGCTTTGCATGAAATAGAAATAATACTTGTACTGTGCTTTTGAAGAGATCGTGGGCCAAGCCAAGAGAGCTGGAGTGGTGCAGGAGCGCCAAAGGATAGCACAAACCAATAATGAAAGCAACATGTGATATCATCTGGCCAGAGAAAGATGAGAACAGTGGTGGGATTTAATGGTTCATTTTGAAATACCCCTTGCAAGGAAAGGAATGTGTTCAGGGATCAGGATGGGGTCCTAGGAATTAGGAAAACTGGGTTTTATTTCTGACCTTGTCATGTTCTATCTATGTGATCTTCTATCTCTGCCTCAGTTCCCCAGCTCACACAGGCGCTGACTTCAAAGCTGTTTCGTGGGCTTCTCCATTGAGGCTTATAGCCTCTTTTGGGAACCCAGCTGACATGCCCAATGAGAGGACGTCATTATTTTAATTGACTATTAAAGGTTTTGTATTTCAGTTGAGACCAAAAGCTAAATAGAGTGAGAGTTCTGCACAAGCCCTTGAAGAAGTGAGAAGGAAAAAAGGCCTCTTTGTCTTTTAAATAGATTCACCTTTCATTGGGCACGTATAGTTCAAGCATCTCTGACAAGGCCTCAGTGAAACTCGATTTCTGCTAGCAAGTGTGTTGGGAATGGATTCTCTCAGATACTTTATTTGCAGATAATGTGGTGTCTAAAGTGAGTGCTGCCATTACTGCTGCACAGTCGTGTCAGTGCTTTGGTGGATTTAGAGCCTCTCGCAGTACGGAGGCCTGGTCTCTGGGTCTGAAGTGGGGAGGAAGGGAGGAGGAGGAGGAGGAAAGAGGGAAGCCATTAAGAGATTTTTGCAGTGGTGTAGCAAAGCGGTTCCTGTTTTGGGTGGTGAGGTCTTTTTATGAGAATGATTTCCAGGTCGGTAAGAGAGAAATGATGAATGGCATCTGGCAAAGGAGCCGTTAAGGCCTGACGGGATATGCAGTTTTTTCCTTACCTGTGAGGAAAAGTGGGTATGCTTCCCTCACCGGAGGATAGTGTTGTGCTTTTGAAATAAACCTGAGGAATATCTAGAAGACAACTTAAGGAATGAAGTTCAAAAACATTTTTTCTGTGAGAAAGTCAGAGCCTAAAAAACATCTTTATGGCTGCTCGTTATTGCAGTATGGTCGGACTACGTTCCAGGAGCATCTGTGTTTCTCCATTAGGAAAGACCATTCTCGGATTTCTTTTCCACTGGACCAAGAGTGAGGCTGGGCACACCTTAAAAACCTTAGACCCTGAAGATTTTGAGGGAAACTTCAGGAAGGAGGAGCTATTTTTCGTCACCAGGATGAAACATTAACGAAATACTAGGTAAGGACTGAGATTAGTTTGTTGCAAAGAATTGGAGAGCAAATTAAGTTATTTCTTCAAAGACTCTGTATTTGCCATCCCGAAGTGACAGCTACACAAGAGCTTTGCTGGTTAGCTCTTTCCCACCTTTCCTGCCTGAGAGAGTGGGAGCCACAACTCAACACCACAAATTTTTTTGTTCACAGTCATCATCTAGTTCACCAGTGAGGGAAGTGTCCCATCCACACAGACACCACTAGAGGCCACCACAACCCTCAATAAAGAACTAAAAAAGCCTCTAATTTCCAGTATAGTGCGGATTTACAAAAAGAAACCAGAAGTGAGGCCATAACCTCGGTCCCACATGAGCATATGTTCTGTGTGTTCTGTAATGAAAGAAAATGTTGCTGAGCTACAATCAAGCTCGTGAATCCTTCAGGTTTTTAATCTTTTTCTGAAGGGAAATTTTCACCGGGAAGAGGGATAAGAAATATTTTTTATTCATCATAGTGATTTTTGTGAGGGTAATACACATTATCTGTTTCACGGTGGGGAAATATTAGGCCCAGAGAGGCTGAGGCTTGCATAGATTATTAGAGATTATTATTAATTCTTGCTGTAAAAGCATAAGAACTGCTCTGGGCCAGGGATTCTTTATAGCATTTTTATTCATAAGGCTCAGATATCACATAGGTTATAGTGAAGAAAATGGACCACAACTCTCTTAAAATTCAGTCTTTCTTTAATACAATGAACAGCTTTGCACTGAAGTGTTGTCTTTTCTAGAGATGGCTGCTGACACCAGTTTCCTAATACTCCCTAAATGATTTATAAACCACACTCCTCTTGTAGGATCAGGAAGACACCTATAGAATTTTCCATGGTTGCATGCAGGAATTTGACTCAGCCAGAATTTAAAGCATAATTAAATAAAACCCAACTGGAAGGAGAAACTCGTTCCACCTTTCACCCCATTTAGGAATGTGCCCAATGCAATGTATTTTGCTGCATCCTGCATAAGAGGAAATGGATTGTGTTCAACCTTGTGACAAATAATTTCATAAAACATTGGCTTTTTTCCACAGAAAACCTCCATCTATCACTTTCTCCAATAAATATTGGCAGCAGCTGCCCAAGGTTGTCAGGTTAGTCTTTCACGTTGCCTTGCACATTGCTTTGCAGTGTATCCTAGGACACATTACTCAGTAGAGTCCCATATTGCTACCACGTACAGGAGACATGCCTGGCTGAGGCGTCATCAACAGAGCAACACCTTGTTAAATGGTGACAGATTTTCATTTAAAGGTGAGTAATAGCACTTATCTGAATCAGTAATAAAGGCTTTAGATGTTACCAGTGGTCATTTCTATTTCTGTTCTTCACTCCCTCTCATTCTCTTTGTTGTTTGACATTTCTGAGGGGACATTTTGAATGTAAAAATCCCTGACCTGCAACTAAGATGTCAAAGCCAGGTTGAAGAGTTGAGTTGGGAGGTACAAGCCCAGCAGGCACAATGCAGTAGGAAATACCAAAAGGAGGCAATACCAAGAGTCCCTGTGGAAAAATAATTGTCTCTGGCAGTAAAATGGGTTCACTAGTGGACAGAGAAGGAAACTGTTGACTTCAGTGTATTTGGGCTATATTGTCCGTTCCCCGTTGCAGCTATTGTTGCTGACTCTTCCACCTACTCCTTTGAGGTGGAAAAACCCTTCTCTAAGGAGAACAATATTGTCTTACTATAGGGGAGAAGAACTACTTTAACTTTGCCATGCCACTAGCCACATAGAAGTCCACCAAGTGGATGACATAGCATAGGGAAGGCCTGTGGTTTGCATCAGGTAACATTATGTGCTAGAAAGAGGATTGCACTAATGCAAAAACCTTCCATTCTGTCAGCTGTGCCTGAAGTGAAGAGTATGGCATTTTTGAGCTAATGGGCAGATTACTAATGGGAGATGTATTGAAAATTCACACCAATGGGGTAATATATTTTTTCTAAATCAGTAATGAGAAAGGAGCCAGGCCTTATGCTGCAGGTGTTTTGTTCTTTTCATGATGGAAGCAGTGCGCAGTGGGAACCTGGATGTTCCTTACTAATTTTTTTCTGCCTAAATTTCTCAAGTTTTTGTATTATGCCTCTTGAAATTGTGAAAATATATACGAAAACCCAACTGACATATCACAGGTTTAAATGGTCCATCTCAGGAGAGAGAAAACAATTGTAGTTCTTCCTGTAGCATACAGCAATGGAGATCCGCTAGATACATTATGATATACTTGTCTTCTTTTCACTGATTACATATGGGAATTTATCAAATGTGCTCTGGCAACTCCTCAACTCTTTGGAGTTTTTGCATGCTAAATAAAACCAACCAATTCCGTGTATGTGTGTTCTCTGCTTTTCTCCTTTGAGCCCCTGTTTGTTTACATTTAACAAAGGTTTTGTTTGGACTGTAACAGATTCTTTTTGCCAAAGTAAAGATATTTTTGTGCTGCAAATAAACACACAAGCCCTTACCAAATATGTTTTTGTAAAGGGTTAAAGTGGTGCGTATCCCGGAGACAGACTGCATGCTGTCACTGCCTCATGCCCCTCTGAAGAGCAACACTGTCAGCTGTGGCATCTACCTAGAGCTGCTGCTCCTTGAACTTCATAAATCTTGTTAATCACATAAAGCCAGCAGGATTCTCCAGTGGCCTCTGAAGTGCTGGAAATACCAACAAGGTAACGCAATTTTCTCTCTTCCCCAGCTGTACCACGTCCCATACCTTGGTAGCTCTTCTCCTTAGGCATTCAGTTGCTCTGCTGCTGTGCACAGCCACCCAAAATGGGTGAAAAAAAGAGGTAATATTTTCAAATAACCCCTAGGTAAAGGTCTTTATAAAGTAGTTATTCATCAACTCCCAGTGAATTCAGTGGAAATTAGGTACCTAAAAGCCTAACATGGGGCTTTAAAAACCTTTTAAAAGAATGACCTGTCCACAGAAGCACCTTAAGTGCACTGATTCTCTAAATGCTAGGCTCTCTAGGTCTGCATTCATCTTGCCTAACTTTAGGTACATAATTGATGCACTTCAGTTAGGAACATAATTGTTCTAAGTCTCCCCTGTAGTCAGTAGAGAGAAATAAGCTGTTTGTACCACTAAGAGCTCAATTGCTGTCAGTAGGTGCCTCGTTATCTCCTAGGATTCTCAGGGTAACTCAAGTTAAGTGCCTAAAAGTAGTTAATAGGGAGCTGGGGACTACCTGTCTGTCAATCACCTTTAAGACTGCAAAGTAAATGTTTTTAAAAGGTAACTTGTTAACTTAAAAAAAATGTTTCTTTCTGACAGAGGTCAAAATGAATATATTTTCTTTAAAACTAAGGAAAAGTCAGCTGAGACTCTTCTTACAGCTGATACTCAGCCCTGTGCTACAAAAGTAAAACAATAAAATAGGGCAGGTTGGTTGTAGCCGCTCACTGATGTGGAATTATGATTCTGGTGCTTTGGAAAGGGTGGGCTCCACACCCAGGAGCTGTGGCACTATAGGTTGTTCTTTCCATCGTCGTTCATGTTGCCTGCCTTGGCTTCCCCATCAGGTGTTACTTCTGGAAAGGGTGCTGCTGTGAGCATATGTTTTTAACCATTTATTTCTGGCAAATCTTTTCAAGAGGCTGCAGAATTTGCACCTTTAAAGAGGAGGTTTCTGAGCAGCAGTCAGTGAAACATCAGGCCATGCCTCGGAGTCCCGAGTGGGTTGCTGAATGAATTTACCTATTACGTGTGTGTGTAGGGGGGGAAAGGATATTACATGAACTGTGTAAAAATACTTTCCTATGGAATGCAAAGGGTGCAAAGTAAGATGATCTTTTGGATTAGAGGTTCTTTTATTTCCCTTTCTGGTTCTCAGTGTGCACCAAATGTCTCTACTATTATTAGACCCCTTTGCAGACACAAACACAGAAACTCATTGGCAGCCACTACTGGATAAAAAGATTTATCTCAAGAAACAGTCTGGCTGACATTGTAGAACGGATGGTAGATGGCAGAAATAAAAACAGTCAGAGACGAATAACATGGGTTTTTTTCTTGATTTTCTTTTCTGCATATGATCTGCTTTCGCACCAAGTCATTAGTATTGGAGGCTCAAGAAATGGTTGTACAATAATTTACATAATAAATCCTGGCAGTTAGTCTGCGGTACTGACAAACATATGTTCTAGTGGGCTGAGGCTCATTAGGCGTAGCTCCTTCTCACCCGCTGCTGTTGCAGATTTTAAAGACTGCACTTAGTTACATTGGAACAATTCTTGCTCCAAGTTAATGGTATGGAAATGTAAAGACATTTGAAATGGTCCCTCAAAGGCTTCTTTTCAATTCATAAGAACAGCGTGAACAAATTAGTGGCAAGATCACGGGGAACTGTAAACCCAAAGGTTTAGGTGGCTTAAATTGGCAGGGGCATCGTAGTGCCATATAGTGAGGAGAACATGTGCCTCTGAACTGCTTCCTACCACAGCTTTTGCATGACCACCAATTAGAGATCTGTTGGATCCTGCTTGTTCTGCTAGTGGTGATTTTTTAACCAAGTGAAAGCAACACATTTATTCCTACTGCTTAAGAAAGGACTTAACTCAGCAGCAGTAGATTCATCCCTGGAATGATCTCAGTGACATCTGCAGAGTTACAATGGGTGCAAGGTCAGGTCTTGGAGAGGAAGTGGAAAAGCAGCAAATAAAGCTTTCTTTCACTGACTAGAGACCTTTGCAGACCACTATAATTCTTACTTAAGTTGAAACACAGCTTCAGGCTTGAAGGGCTTGTCTTACATAGGCTCCAGTTGCGTGGTAGGTTCAGTTTGTTCTTGTATGAGATTCTGCTGTTACACGCAGCAGTATATGGGCCGAAGAATTGGCAGGTGAAGGATGTCCTGCAGCGTTGTGCACTTGGACTTTTAATAAAGGGCTTTGTTCATGTGTATTCCTTATGTTAAAAAAATAATATTACTGTTATGAGAAAGGGTAGGCTGAATTCCTCATCTGTATAACATTTCTAGAAGCCACAAATGTTATACGAGTGTAACCCTCCACAAGGAAAAACCCTCCAGCTCTACCACATAGTAAGACTTATATTATCCATTTTGAAAACAGCCTGCACTTATGAATAGTGATGCACAAAATACTCTGCAGGATCAAGTTAGGTTTGAGCAGAGCAGGATTAGAATTTTATATGCTGCACATTGCTGATTGCAAAATGTTGATGAGCTCACTAAAGGTTAAGTTGTGAGTTCCTTAATCAGTAGTTAATCAGCATATTAAAGTATGTAGGAGTGTTGCCTGACAACAAGAGGAAACCTATGGGAGGGTTAAGGGTTGTACTCTTTCCTCCTTGTCCCCAGTAGCAGGGTCTGGAGCTGTGAGTGAGAAGAAAGGGAGCTTTGGTGTTTTCTGCCTGGGTTCTTATCCAGTATTCTTAATCTAAATGTATTATTTTCACCATACGTATAATTTAACCTTTGTATTTTAATTTGCCTTTTTTTTTTTAGGGAAAGAAGAAAAAATAAAGGTACCCTATTCCAGGATTTGTGACTCCCTCTCAGGTGAGACAAGGGGAGCTTGAATTTCATACGGGTCTCTGAGGATACAAACAGAAAAGTTCTCTTCTCCCTTTGATATCTGTGTGATTTCTTTGATCCTTATTTCTCAGAGCAGTAGAGGCTTTAGCATCCTGATTGCCTGCTTACATTCAGTCACATGTATCTATTTCCTTTTTTATTGTTTCCTGCATTGCATGACTTTCTGGCACTTTGGCCTCTCGCCATTTGAGGGAGGAGACCTCTTTTGGTGGACCCTGTTCACTTGTCCAAGGTAAGGTTTCTCTGGACAAGGTCTGCCAGATACTCTTAGGATTTATAAAGTAGGAACTGCTCAGGGTTGTCTCTTTGCTATCCTTTATCCTATTCTTCTGGCCTTCAGTTGTTTTCAGTGTTTGACTTGTGTCTTTGTGGATAGTACAGGTCTGGGCTGTGTTCACTCACGAGCGTGACCTATTCTAGCTTTATTCCCAACTTTTACAGGATGTTCCTTTCACTTATAATGCTGATTTCCTCAAAATATTTAAACAGCATTTAAACATTTAAAACAACAGAATATTTAAAAAATGGAATTTCTCTCCTCCCTAAAACAAATGTAAGAGGCTAATTAAAGTAAAATTCCTATTTTTTTAAGTCATGATGATTTGTCCTTTAGTCTGACCTTTTTGTTTTCTTTCTTCCCTCCTAAAGAAGAGGTAGGGCAAAAGTTTCTTAAAAAATGTTGAAGGTTGCCAACATGTTCAGACTCTCAAAACTTTTATCAGCCAACCTAATGGAAATATTACAATGTCATGCAAATGTGAATTAGTTGGCAGAACATCTTGTTGCAGACAGGGAAAAAAACCTCAGCATACTGAGTGGCATATTTATACTTTTCAGGGGCCTACTTATTGGTTAAAATGGAACACATGTAGCTGTACTTTGTAAAAATAATGAAGTCAAGGATATAAAATAGCTAGGCTTCTCCAGTTTTCAAACACTCTTTCAGATCAACAAATTGAAAAGGTTTTTCAGGATTCTCTTGTGGCTTTATGCATGGAAGATGAAATCATTCAAAGAACAGGGCATAAAGATACCATCTGATATGTGGATCACAATAATGCGCTCTATGCTAAGAAAATAAGACCAGTACAGAAAGAGTCTTGAATGAGGTTTAGCATTCATTGTTCCCTATAAAATTGATTGACAATTCTTTTCCAACTGTGTAATTTTTAAAAGAGCTACAGGAATTGTTCAGCCCAACCTCATTTATATTTTGAAATAAAGCTTTGTGTGCTTTTATTCATCATGGCAAGCATAGAAAAAATACCAGCACTTATCTGATCCTGGCTTTACATAATGCAGCATTAGTCAACAAAGTTTTACCTGCATTCCTCCTGTAGGTTACTGGGTCAAATACTGAAAGTCATTACCATTTCATGGCTGCTTGGTATCTTGTTTTAAGAGAAGTTGGAGAGCTCAGCTTAGCTTCTGACAGGCCGGCAGAGCTGTACCAGAGATGCGTAGTAGGCTGTTTTGGACAAAATGAGAACAAGCTCAAAAAAACAGAGCTAAACCCCAGCTTTAGGCTCTGGTCCAGCAATGAGTTCCATTGATGTTTCCATGGAGCTCAGTACAGGATCAGGCACAGTTGTTTTTTTAAAAAAAATATTCTCATGAGGCCGCAGTGTTTCCTGTCTTGCTGGGAGCATGGGAGGAAGAACAGTCATTTTGTGTTATTTTGGCACATCTTCCATGCCTTTCAGTGGAGTACAGAGTGGAGGCAGGACCAAAAGGCAGATACATTGAAATATATTGGTTCTTTTTCTTATTCCTTTTTTTTTTTTTTATTTTTTTTTTTTTTATTTTTTTTTTTTTTATTTTTTTTTTTTTTATTTTTTTTTTTTTTATTTTTTTTTTTTTTATTTTTTTTTTTTTTATTTTTTTTTTTTTTATTTTTTTTTTTTTTATTTTTTTTTTTTTTAAACCCAAAATAAGTTCAGACTTGCAGTAAGTTGTGAATAAAGGATTGAAGCAATGGATTGAGACGTTTCTTTGGGGAAAGATTGCCTTGTCTCTTTTTGTTTCTTTTTCTCCTTGAGAGTTATAGATTAAAGATATCCCCAAACGGAAGTATGGATCAAAATAACCCTAAGTCATGGAAGCTGCTGCATGAACCTCATTCCTGATTTTGTAGGTGTACTTTAGCTTTGCAACTGCCAATCAACATCTCAGATCTGAATATACCCAGCTGTGGGAGTTATATCACACGTTCCTAATTTGATTTCAGCTGACGTGGCTATTGTGGCAGAAAGGAAGGGGAGGCATCTTGAAAGAGGACCTCTTCCTTATGCTTACCCCCAACCCAAAGCATATTGCAAAACACTTCCAGGACTTCCACAACTCTGCTACTCTTTCTCTCAAAATGTCTAGCAAAGCATTAAATAAATTAAACTGCATTCTGAAAGTTCATACAAATAGTCTTTGCTCTTTTCCCAAAGCTGGTGAACAGCTTTTGTGTGGGGAATGATGCTGCACCAGCTCCTGAGAGGAGGGGTGTTATTTTAAGCCAGCTATAATTCTGGCGTTCTGGAATTGACAGCTACACTTACTGGCTGGGGTGGGAGCTGGCTCCTGGCCCTGAAAAGGGAAACAAAAGGTCCTGCACACACTGGCTTCCAATGCTGCTAATGCCACTCAATTACTGCACAGATTAATGGGGTGCAATGGTGCAAGTCCTCCTCCCTGCTTTGACACTTCTACATCATGCATCTCACCCCCTCATACAGACTTCTCCAGCAGACACCTGACCTTGGGGCAGATGGCCAAGCCCTGTCCTGCAGACAAACCCCTGTGCAAGCTGGTTCCTCTCTGGTCTTCAAGTGGGGTCTACCAACTAAGTCGACACAGCCATAGTTTGGTGAGCTGAATTCTCTTTCTGCATCTGTGTGCACCTCACTTAGCAAAGGGATAAGTCCTTCAGAAAGTGGAGTGGGATACTGCTTTTTTTTTCAGGACGTTACCTGCAGTAATCAGTTTGCAGAACTTTATATAATTTGTTTTGTTCAAAATTATTTCTCGGCTGCCCAGGAGGCTGTTTTTTCAGGTCCTCAATGCTTAGATGCAGCAGGGGTTGTCCATGCAGCAATTTGGCATACTTCTTTCCCCACGTCCCTGACATTGTACACAGTTTTTGGGCACTCTCAAGGCATGTGTAATTCAGTCTAGCACTTGATTGTGATACTTGAAAGCAATTAAGTTTGCTTTCTTGCTCTCCCCAACTTAGATCTTTAATTGAGCATTCGATGTGCTCTGATTTCCTTTCTTCAAAGAAAGTTTTCCATCTTTTCTTCCATGCAAGAGAGTCAAAATTAATCCACAGTCCAAGCATCCTTGAATGCTTGCCTGTAACTTGAAATCTGAACTTCAAGGACATTGAGCAAACTAAATAAACTGTTTAGCGTTTGCTTTTCGTTAGTTCCATGTATACACAGAGGAGAGGCATCTCCATCTGTGCCCTTCTGTGTTCTGCACAGAATTACAAGTTTTATGAGATTCTTCTTTGGGTTCTGAAGAAATACGTGCTAATGAGACAGTGCCCAGCTGTGGAAAACAAAAGTGCAGATCTCACCTGAAGCATGAAGATGTATGTGCTTTAGGTTTGACAAAATGGTAAATAGTATAACAAGGGATACTTTAATAATTTATAACTGCCTTGTATAAATAACTCAGAGCTGTTCACGTTGGGAATAGACCGTTGAATCAGATAAAATTAAAAAGTCAACAGTTGAAAAAGATATTTTTACTTTATATTTTATATTTGCTATTTTAAGACATGTTCAGGCATTTCTGTGATGCGTGCTATTTAGCGCACTGTGTTCATTAATTAGAATACATTTCTAAGTAAGTTTTGCTTGCTTTCTTAACTTTTTAGCTTGTTGTAAAAATGTCCTATGGAACCTTAAAGGTCAAATAAAGTACCTTTGTAATTTTTTTAATACTTTTTTAAAGAGTTAATTTTTTTCTCTTCCCCTCCTCCCCCCAGATTCAAAGGACAGTGGATGTTTTCCTCGGCATTTCTGCTTCAGTCAGGGAAAGGTAAAGAGTAAAGAGAAAATAAGTAGTTATCCTAATACCAGAGGCAGGAAAGATGCAGGGATGTCACAACTTCTGTGATGCCTTGGTGAGTTTTGCTTGTTTGTGTTTTACTGAGGAATGGGATTTTATCGTGGCTCCTCTTGTGATGGGAATTTTGCAAGGCAGCCTGTTAGATACATTAAGGGTGTCTGAATAGCAGATGTTGGAGGTTTTGCAGTCCTAAGGCAGCCAGAGCAGCTCTGTATCTTATGCTACAACTTGAGGTCTTTATCTCCAGAAATCCTTAGGCTGTCCCTGTTTACTCAGCTTGTCTGTGGCATTTGGCACCGTAACATGCAGAGCAGCCTGTCTGTCTTTTTCTTCTGATATATTGTGATGCAAGGAAATAAATCACGGATGCTGCTGAGATTCACCTTCATTCATCAGCTCCCCCTGTGTGGGTGGGAGGAACTGGACCGGCTATAAGTCCTCCAGTGTGAATTATGTTCCTTTGTGTCAGAGGAAGCTCCTCCGCTCCTTCGGGGTCTCTCTGAGAGGTTTGAAATGTGCAGAAGCTGTCACTTCGGCTAACGTTACTCTCCTTTTCTTCTGCAGCTGAGACCCTGTCACAAGCTCTTCATTTTAATTTCTTTGTAGCTAAAATATTACTAACAAAACATTGTCACAACAGGCAGAGGAAGAGAGAATGAAATAGACAATTCTTTCAGTCTTTTGATATCTGATGTTTTTTTCCAGTTTGAACTTTTTAGTTGCAAGTAATTAAATGAAAGAAAGCCAAATCCTCATAGTATTGGAAACAGAGAACGTGAACAAAGTTAACATTAAGGCTGAATATCTGAGTAAAAGTTCCAGGGTATACTTTTCCTTTCAATTCTAGGATTTCAAGTCTCTCTGCCTTTTTGTTTTTTTGAGTGTCACTTCAGATATTTAATGGTTGGTATCAGTCAAGCTAATGAGCTGAATTACCTGGTTTTCTTTCACCTCTTTACCTGGTGATTTGGGTCTCCCTAAGCTATTTTTGATTTTTTGATTTTCAAAAAAAGATTATGCCTGTGTTAGGGCTGGCAGGAGTCAGAGTTTGGTTTTGGTCTACAGAATATTCAGTGAAGGGTGGAGGAAACAGTGAAAATGAAGGGAAGGACATCAATCCCTGTACTGCAGTGCTGGGTGCTGTGGATTAAGAAAGGAAGCAGGTTGAGTCTTAAAGCAGGGCTTCACATGATCAAAAGTGTGGAAAAGCATCTTGCAAAATTCCAAGCTTCCTCCATCGTTAACAATTACAATTCTGTGTCATGTTTCCAGCCGTGGTGTGAAACCAAAGGTTGTTTAAACAACTGTTAGGACAATTTCCTCTTTTTCCAAAGTATTTCTTCGCTCACCAACTCCAAATATAGTTTCTGATATTGTCAGTTGTTCAATTTTCTAACAAGCTTAAGTTTAAAAAAAAAAAAGCCCTGACCAAAGGCGTAACTACTGAGAATATTCTAAATTCAGATGATTTGGCTTCTGGAACAAAAGCAGCTTATTTCAAACCATATTTAGAAGATGAAGAAGCAGTTTTCTGGGACTCTCTTATCTCATGCTGCTACAGAACTCTGGAAAGAGCTTCATGGTGAGGTGATGTCCTCTTGGAGAACTTTGGTGCACTTGGAGCAAATCCCTAGAGTTCCAGCCACTTGGCAAGGATGCTGTAGCCTCCACCCAAGTAGTGCAGGCTGTGGGAAAAGACAACTTCTGCTTGTCCAGAACAAACCTCTCATATCCAAAAGGGCATGAGATGAAAAGCAGAAATGGAGAATCACAGACGGGAATAACATCTAAGAGACATCATTTGTCTCACCTTGACTTATGGACTGTAATGGGACATATTATTCTTGATGGCACTCCAGATCAGTTAAAATGAAGATATTGCAGCAGCTTTAGCTAAACTTCAAACTGGAGCATTTTCGCATAGCTAACATAAAAAATGTACTGTGTGATTCATAGTATTTTTCTTTTGTGTTATGCTATTTATTTTATGTTGTTCCCACATTTCCTGGTACTTAAAATACTTTGGAATAACTGCCAACACGTAATTACATGGTTGTGTTTGTCAAAAAGTGTAGTTGTGAGTTTGGCATTTGGGATTTTGGAAGCTGGGATACTAGCAGAGAAAGTTTGGATTGCAAAAATGCTGAATAATACAAAAATGAATATTCACCTATAAATAATCTCAGTAGACTTCAGAATTCCACAGTGGTGAGGTAAAGAAGGCAACAGACTTTTTCGGTTTGGATATGCTCCATGTTTAGAAAGATATTCTGGTAAATATAGACACCATTGACTTGACTTTTCAAAGAATCCTAGGACCTGGAAGAAATTTGTGACAACGGGTATATCCCGGTGCTCTGCCCTTCTGATGGTGGGTATTGCCAATTAAAAGAAGCCTGAACAGAGACTGAATGTCACCGTTTGATAATGCTGTGAGCTGCACATACAGGTGGTGATTGCTTTAGCCCTATGTCTGATCCTGTTTATGGATGGTCACATCAGATTCTACTCAAAACCATACGTTCTCTTTGAGCTTGCGCACTGGCGTGCTCATTCCCAGGTGGGATTTTGGTTTAGCTTTTCCATTGTTGACACAAGCACCTCCCTCGCAAGACTGAAAGTTGGCTGTTTCCTCAGTGAAATGTAGTGGGAGATTAGGAGAGGGTTCTTCACTGTGAGGGTGGTGGAGCACTGGAACAGGTTGCCCAGGGAGGTGGTTGAGGCCCCATCCCTGGAGATATTCAAGGTGAGGCTCGATGAGGCCCTGGGCAACCTGGTCTAGTTGGGGGTGTCCCTGCTGACTGCGGGGAGGCCGGACTAGATGGCCTTTGGAGGTCCCTTCCGGCCTGGGCAATTCTATGATTCTTGTGTTGCTTGGCCCCCCATCCTGCCCACCCATTAAAAATGGAAGCAGTTGTGAATCAGGCTGAACTGACATTGCTGAGTGAAATGATCTGGCTCCCTTTGGTGGTCAGGGTAACAGAGGCCAGTGCCACACAGAACGGAGGACTGTGTATGTCTCCTGCTATTATACGACTCCGGGAGCAACTGTTTTTCTATAGCAGCAGCTACAGGGAGCGTATGTGGTGTGCATACTTTTGAAGTACTAGAAATCCTTTGTCAATGTTTTAAAAAAGAACCATTCAGACAGGGCCAGGATGGAGGAACCGAGGGAACGACAAATGAACTGACAGTAATGACATCTGGAAAGTGCATCACTGAATGCAAGATGCGCTTACCAGAGTTAAAGGAGCAGGCATGGTATGTGTTTTTATGATACCTACAAGCAGTATAACCTGCTTTTGGCATAAACTCTCTGTAATCACTCTTTCAAGGCTTTTTCTCACAGCTAGCATTTAGAACAAAGCAGATGTGAAGATTAGGTTTCAAATGCAGTAAACTGATTTATAAATCTACCCAGTGTATTGAAATACTTCTCATAGAGTCATAGGATCATCTAGGTTGGAAGGGACCTTAAAGATCATCTAGTCCAACCATCAACCTAACTCTGACAAAAAAAATAAGAAATAAGCAATAAATAAAAAAGAAACCCACTAAACCATATTCCTGAGGACCATGTATTGCTAAAGATTTCAATTTAATAATGCATCTCCTCTGAAAAAAAGCCAACCAACTCCAAACCTCTGCCACTACCACCAGTCCACCGTATATTTTCCAGCTATGGGTTACTGTTTACCTCTGCTTTGGAGGCATGAGATGTTAGCTGTGTAATGAAATTAGTCTGTTTAATATTCCTATATCTCTGTCCAGGCATTTATCAATTACTTAGTACTATGCATATTTTCATGACAGATTTAGAACATTTCCTCTTTAGGAGAATAAACTTGTAATGGCTGCCTAGTGCATGGACAGATTACATTTGAGTTTGTTTTTATAATTACAAACTCTGAAATGTTATCATGATCTGAAAAAAAACCCCGTGCTGCTATAATAATAAAAAATGCACTTATGCCGTCAGTGTAATATGACATATATCATATTAGCTGTTATAAGGCATTTAATATGTGTATTGATATTTTATATAACATAGATCCTATGGTATATTATTAGTAATGTATTCTTTTATATCAGTATTGCAAAGATATGCAGTATTTTGCATGCGCATACAAAGTCAGACTCTATCTTTGTACTTGGCCTGAACCCTATAAATGTTCCTAATCACATCAACATCAAGGCCGGGACTGTGGTTTCCCATCTTGCAAATGAGAAAAAAATGAAAAAGGAAAAAAAAATAGAAACAAAGTAACTGAACTAGCAAAAGATGAAGGCCTTGGAATTCTCACCTCCGGCCCAGTGCTCAACATCCCAACCCTTCACACTACTACATGTCACAGGAAAGCATCTTTGGTGCTCTGTAGTATGTTTTATTTTGGAGAATATATTTATGACCCCAAGAAAGACATCTGGGATTTTTTTGTGACTTTTCTAAGCAAAAAGATGAATTAGATGTACAGACACAAAAGAAATTTAAAATTGCTTGGTAATCCAATGGCAGAACTCTTATTCTGCCCTGATGGATGGATGAATGGATATTCTTGATGCCATGACTGAGTCCTTTTCTGATTACAGCCTGTGGCTGCTCACAATCTCAGTGGGATGTGGGAGATGAAGAAAAGCATGGTATCAGAGTCTAAACCTGCAGCATGGTACTGAGAGGATACTGTTGTAAAATTTGAAATAGTCTGGTTTCTGTGAATGCCACTCCAAGGAAAGGAGATAGGAATAGATATTTCTGGAAGGTTCCCAGGAAGTTAGCGCAATTTTAACTCAATCTCATATGGTTTTTGGAGGGTCCTTATTTCTGATGGATTTTGATGGTAATCTTATTCCTAAACAATGAACTCCACACCTAAATACCACTGACTAAAGCCAGATTTATAAAAGCATTTCAGGTACTTTACTTAAGCTCCAGGGGAAACACAGGGGGAAAAGAGTGTGTGTATGATGATGATGATTGCATACTAAAGGAGAAAAAATAATGCTAGAGTAGTCACAGTTTTATTACTTTTTTTCCCCTCGGAAAAAGCAGTAGACTAACAAGGTGAGATTTCAATTTGGTACTCCCACAAATATCTTTATCTGGTGTTCAGGAGTATTTATGACTTTTAGCTAAGCTGTTCCATATATGCACCTGTTGATCATGTAAATATCATTATATCCCCACAATGCACCGTGTTAGCTTCTGGTCCAATGATCACATCGCTCTTAGGCACATTGTTTCTGAGATCCCGAAATTAACACCAGAGACCTTTCCAACTGCAAAGCGTTTTGTTGGCATCAACCGGTTCCAGTTGGATGTTTCCCATAATTCAAACTCTCAGCTGCCCGTGGCTGGTTCAAGTGGCTGTTTCTAGCTGTTTGCACAGTTATCTTCATTATTTTACGTGGGGATTAAACGTGCCTGATGTTTATGTGAGCCAGAATGAAACATAACGATGGGCCAGCACCTAACCTCAGAACTGCCTTTGCTCAGATTCTGGGCAAGTTTAGTCTCAGATGTGCACCGAGCAGTTTGACACGTCTCTAAATGGACATTATCACATCGCTCTTCAATCTACCCTGCACACTTATGAACAGGCATTGCAGCACAGAAAGACATTTGCAGATGTTTTTTCTCTTTGCTCATTTTATGATTTGTACTCTGTGTTAGTAGCTCTGTTATGACTTGTTTAAAGAGAATGCAAATTTATTATTGCATTTTGCAGGAATGACAACACTCTGCTCGAAAGTGTCTCGGTTTACCACTGTTTTAAACATTTTGCCATTGGTACGCAAGGGGTGAGGGAAGGGAAGTACTGGTTCAAGAGAAGCATAACTCAGTACATTCTAATATGCTCAGGTCTATAAAACCATTGAAGTTTTTTTTTTTCCATAGGATGGTTGCACCAGTTTTATTTTTCTGGAATCTTTTGATCCTAAATCCTTCTGTTTAACCTTATCTAACTTTTATTCGCTTACTTCCTTTTGACCATTAAAGTGATTTAATTTTTTCTTTAAAACTACTAACAGCTTCTTCCACTCCCCAGAGACCATGCTGTGTAACAGGTCTTCCTGTCTAGTGGCTCTTTTGCTGTGACCGTGAGGAATATTGTTCTGTGACTTTCCCTTTCCCTGTCCCAGAGCAACTTTATTTCCCAAACCCTGAGGGATTCTGAGAGGTTCAGAGAAATTACGAAGGGACCTTATTTTTCATCCAGTCTGTGCTACTGGGCTTCTGAAATTATTCTTCATCTACTCTAATGTTAAAGACCTAGATTTGACTTTCAGCACCTATTTCCAGGGTCATGTTTTTGTTCATCACGTTCTCCCCTTTTTAAATTTCAAACTTTTTGCTCTATTTTGAACCTTTCTTTTATTTTTCAGCTCTTTTTGTACCTAACCTGCATTTTGCCAGACCTGCTTCAAACTACTTCACTATTCTATCAGGAGAGATATCTATTTTGCATGATTTCTCTTAGCTCTCTTACCTCTGTGAAGAAGTGGCAATGTACATCTCTCACAATTTGTTCCTAGATTTTTATTTATTTTTTATTTTTGCTGACACATACTTTAAGTATAAATACACGGTTTCTGTTATTTTCCCTGAAATCTCTTCAATTGTGTTATTTCTTCCTGGGAATTGAGGATCTTGGAATTAAACACTTTGCACCAAGAGTGGCTGTAACAACATCGTCTCTCCAATGCTTCTCTCTTACAGTGAGATCTACTGGAGTAGACCTTTGTGTGTGCTACTGATTCAGTAAGATCCCCCATAGAGCAGCCCATTTGTCTAAAGCTGGCTGGAGAATGGGAACCTACATGTGAAATGAAGCCTGCTGCTCCCTCAGTCCATACCATGTTTCCTAAGTACCAAGCGCTCTGAAACTGCATTGACATTTTTGCTGTCTCACATTGCAAAATCACATAATATACATATGCTAGTTTCCATGTTCCATCATTCCTTTCTATTTTAGGTAATCTTTCTCAGATTGATCGCTATCTAATCTCCTGCAGGTGTTCTGTTTTCTCTGAGTTTGTCTTGCATGCTGGAGATGCCTGAGCTGCATGAGTTCTTGATTCTGGTGACCCCTGGGAGAGGTGACGCTCATATCGGCAGAAATGCCAACTTGTCTCTAAGAAAGTAAGGTCCAGCACGTGGGTTGAAGATTCCTGGAAGCATGAACTAGGAGAAATTAGCTGCAGGATGCTTTCGTCTGAATATTTTTTTTTTAATTGTCTTTCTACAGGACAGGTTTTGCTCAGGCCTGCTAATTGAGACTTGAGAAAAGTACAAGTGGGTGACCAACAGCCATTCTGTAAAAATGTTATTCCTTCAGGTCTTTTAAATAAACTTGCGGTTTTGTTGCACTGCTTAAATAAGTATTATTGGGGGGGTTATCCAGCACCTAGGAATTTTTGTAGTTTCCACTTTCCCAGCTAATACCCACGTGATCCTCATGGCTTCAAAGAAACAGAATATCACAAGCATTATCTGGTGACTACTGCAATGGATTGAGACAGTGCTCTGTGTGGCAGAGGCTAAGACAAAGAGGCATGAGGAATTAACACCAAAAAGATCTTATATAATCCACCTGGCCTCATTCTGCAAGTCTAACTATAACATACAAGGAAAATGTAGGGAAGAAAAACTTGGCATCCACAGGGGACACACTGAAAAGGTTATGTTTTGTGTTCGCTTGTCCTGCTGGCTTGAAAAAGTACTTAAGAATGTTTACCTTACTTATATTTGGAAACCTTTTACTTCTATGTCTTCCTACAGCTCAGAAAAAGTTGTCAGAGATATCTCCTTGAAGATGGCATCTCTGAGTCATAGAATTGGAGCTGATGGAAGCCTCTTACTCCTGTCAACAAACTGCTTTTCTTCCCCTGTGATGGCCCTGGGAGTGTTTCAGATTTACAGTTTGATGCACTACCTCATGGGAGAACACATGCACCTTTAGAGCTGCAGCTGGAACTGAAGGGAAATGACAAAAGATTAATTTTACCCGTAAGTTTTCATATTGTTGTTTATTTGGAATTCACCTGTCAAAGGGACACTAAGCGCTGGTGATAGATTATTTATTGAGGGATCTGATACGGCAAATATTTTACGTATTTGTGATATATGGTGAAAAGCATGTTTTAAATGAGTTGATGGACTCTGGAGGGGGAAAGATATAGTAGATACCATCAGAAAAAGATGGAAGCAGGTGAGGGAGCTGAAAATAAAAATGAGTATGACTTAGGATTTATAAGTCTTGTGTTCTCTGCCTTTTGAGTAAAGGCTCTACCCACTTGTAAAATTGTATGAGCCATGGGGTCCCAGTCTGCTTCTGGAACCTGGAAACTCTACGCAGATACATGTCTCCACTGTGGAGAGCTTGTGTTAGGTTCTGGTGTGCTGGGGACCAAGGGGGATGATGGACTCTCATTGGCATTGCCCGTGCAGAAGTTACTGAATACACAGAGGTAAGCTGTGCTACCTGCTGAGTTACCAAAACCAAAAACTTCATAAAATTTAAGATAATAACTGATCTTGCAAAAACATGTTGCTCTGCTGGTGCAAGCAAGTGTGTGTCATATCTGAAATGTTATTACATGAGACCTTCAGAGAATGAATGTGTATCCTTGGCTATGCACAGCTTTTGACTTTTTTTTTTTTTTTTGAGATGTGCATTACAGTCAAGTCCTCATACTGTTGCCATTAAACCCAGTCTAGCTTTGAAATGGAGCATATTTCTGGAAATTCCAATATTTTTCTCTTTTTAAAAATTATTTAAACATAAATTAATTAAAATAGACAGAATTCAAATATCACAATACTTGAAAGTCATAATAATTCACTTGAATGCAGCACTATGTCTTGGTAAGCTCAATTTTTATATGCCAACCAAAGTACTGATAGCTTAAATTTTCCATCAGATAGAAAAAATTCAAGTCCTCTTCTTCATCTTTTTAAATTATTATTTTATTTGAAATTTATCCAAAACATTAAGATACTTCAGAAGACAAGATTCTACAATAACTTTGGGTAAATTAATAATATTGAGATGTTTCCTTTCATCCTGTCAGTGTTGTCATTCAAAATAAGTTGTAAAATGAAAAAAAAAAAATCCAAAACCTTCCTACTCCAATTAGTAAAACTGAAACATTTGCTTCAGCAAACTTGATAATCAGATCATTTGCTTCCCTCTTAAGGATCCTGAAAAAAATATTCCTCTCCCCATACCTGGGGAAAAAAACAGTATGGAAATATATTTTTGTGAAATGTTTCACTCTAAACAAATACATGTTCCTGAGGGGAAAAGTCTGACCAACTTATGTTTATTTACAGCTAAATTTCTCCTAAAAAAAAAAAATAAACTTTGATACATTTATTCTCATACTCACTGGGAGGCTTGGCTCACAGTATTTTTTAGGCTCTTCGTATACCTGCAGCCTTCAACAACTAGTTAAGCCAGGTAGGTATTTCCAGTAATGTAAAACCAGTCTAAAATATGGACTAGCATGCACAGGATAAAGGATATGGAGAAAATGTGTTCCACTGTGTATTCTTACACAGATCCAAATGTTTTCCTTGGTTTTTCTTCCCTACCTAATTGTTGACTGCTCGTATTCAACTTCTGTGGGATTAACATGTTTTGTTCCACCACTTCCTCAGCCTATTTCCTTTTCAAAATACATTATAGATGACTCACAGAGCCAACTATGTGGATTGAACCACAAAACATGATGATGCCTTGGATGGATCACACGGCTGCAGATGTGGATGCCATTTAACTCTTCAGGGCTTATGGAACGTGCCTACTGTGCGGATATCAAAACTAGGAGAGATGACCCGGCTTTGGGGCTGTGCCTCCACAGAACTCTAAAATAGGTATTAAAACTGCTTTATAAATAAAACAGTAGAGCTTTTCACATTTGAAGGCTTCAAGTCATGCCATGTGCCTTACTGCAGAGCATTTATGTGAGTCATCTGCTGACCCCGCTGCTCCTTCTTAAAGTATAAACTTTCTGTAAAAGAAAACAAAAAAGAACGTGATAATGGGTGGTAATTAGACCCAGCCATAGGTAGCAGATGGTGCTGTTTCATCCTGTTCTCATGCTTACAGCAATACAGCTCCTTAACACAGTACCATTTCATTTGTACAAGGGGGTGAACCTTCGTAACCTTTTCTATAACATGGCAAGACTTAGAAATGGTACTTGTCCCAGAAAACACATGAGAGTCCTAATTTGTACCCTAAGCCCTCTCTTGCTGGCTGCAAGAGAAAGGAGCACTTGTTTCCAACAGAAGAAGCTCTCCTCTCTCCCTTTACTTTCAGCATTACAGTAACAGGAGTCCAGTACATCTGGGAGGAAACAAACAACTCCAAAACTGAGGATAGTAAGAAGGAGATGAGATAGAAATCAATTCCCTTTAAATCATTTAGTGCATTTTCTTGTTTTTATCTCCCAGCTATTGTGAGCTGTTTATTTTTATTTCCTCCTAGGGGGATGTTGCAGCCATTAGTACCCCATCCCTCTTTATTGATTCTTGCTGCCATTACTTTAATGGCACCTGCCTGCTTTGCAGTTGGCTTCAGCCTTATGGGCATCTGTGTTTCCAGTCCTAATGTCATCTGTAAAACCAATCGCACATGATTCATACCAAGAAAACACATGCTGCTGCTTACTGCTGATTGAGGCTCAGGACTGGGTTAATTAAGAAAAGGCCCTGGAAACACTGGAAGAGACCTGCAAAAAGCCACAAATAACAGGAAATCTCACAGCTTGAATATTGATCGGGACTGTTTGGAAAGACTATTTTCTTAAACACAGAGGATTAAGAATGTCAGAGGAATAAAGAGGTTTTTTGTAAATTGGAAGTTGCCGTATGCATAAACAACAGAGCAGACTGGGTAAGAGAAGCTTTACTTTTGTTTTAGCCCCAAAAGCCAAAACATAGAAGAATTGCTAGCCTATATCCAAGAATTAGTGCCATCAGGTATGTTTTAAAAATGCTGTGGCAAATGATCCAACTATCATTAATTTCAGATCTGATGGCAAGCTTTGTCCCTTTTCTTATTCCTAGTTGGATAGTTCAACCTTGTAACAGCTGTGTCATCTCAGCCTTCATCTACTGATATAATAATTGTACACAGTTCATTTATTGCTGGCATTTATTAAAATTTCCAGTTCTCTGTCCATCACAAAGGTCACAAACTTACGCAGTTGTCATCATCATTTTTCAGAAGTTTAGACATCCCAATCACTTCCAAACACTTCAGCAAGAAACTTTTGTGGTATAACGTATGTGCCAGTTTTGTAATATACCATAGAAGCAAAAATATCTGCCATTTAAAAATACATTTTTTGTTTCATAAAAAAAAAAAAGCCCATAATTTAATGGAATCTTGAGATGCCTTTAGGTAGAAGCCTGCTTTCTGCAAAATGCAATTTTTTCCCTGAAGCTCAAGGAAAAAATCATTATTTTTCCATCAGTATCAAATTGTTGAAACCCATCAGGTTTTAATACAATATCTATGTGATCTCATGATAACACAAACCTCAGAGGATCCAAGGTTAATGCAAGATTTAGGTAAGGGCTGGACAGAACTGCAGCACTTGGAGTTGAGATTTTCCCAAAGCTTCAGAAGACTGAGATGTAAGGGTTTGGCTGTTTGTTGGTTTTTTTTTTCACCTGGGCGAAGCTCAGATAGATACAGCAGGGTTTATTTTGCTCCACGTCTATAGTGAACCAAATCCTTCAACTAAAATTAGAAGACACAGCAGTACAATCATCAAGGAGTTGCAGGTTCAGTATTTTGCTAGGGTTTTCTTTATACAAGTTTCAAAATCTGGGTCTCGAGGAGGCCTCCAGTCCTCCTTTCTTCTCCTCCACCCATCTGCCCTCCATGCAGCTATTGGATTTTCAGTGAGCTTTTTAAAGTAGCTGGGGGAGTGCTTCCCTTCGTGGTACTTTGACGTGGGACATAAAGGACTTAATCCCTCCTTTCCACGGGACATTAGAAGCACTGTGATTTGACAGGTCAGCATAGGCAGATTTGGATGGTAAATGAGCCATCAGGCCCAGAGAATCATAGAATCATTCAGGTTGAAAAAGACACTTAGGATTATCGAGTCCAACCATCAACCCTACTCTACAACTCTACAAAGTTCTCCCCTACACCATATCCCCCGACACCACATCTAGACGACTCTTAAACACATTCAGGGATGGTGACTCAACCACTTCCCTGGGCAGCCTATTCCAATGCCCAACCACTCCGTCTGGGAAGAATTGTTTCCTAATGTCTAGTCTAAACCTACCCTGTTGCAGCTTGAAGCCATTACCCCTTGTTCTATCGCTGATTACCTGTGAGAAGAGACCAGCACCAACCTCTCTACAATGTCTTTTCAAGTAGTTGTAGAGAGCGATGAGGTCTCCTCTCAACCTCCTCTTCCTCAAACTAAACAGTCCCAGCTCCTTCAATCGCTCTTCGTAAGGTTTATTCTCCAGGTCCTTCACCAGCTTCGTTGCCCTCCTCTGCACTTGCTCCAACACCTCGCTATCTCTCTTATATTGAGATGCCCAAAACTGGACACAATACTCAAGGTGTGGTCTCACCAGTACTGAGCACAGGGGGAAAATCACCTCCCTAAACTCAAGGGCAGTTTTCTCTACTATAGTAATAATTTTGCAATAGCATGAACAGGCTTCAATCTGTTCATGTGGAGAGGAACATATTAGCTGGTCGCCTAAAGAGAACATTCATTTCCCAATGCACTACATGTTCAAAAATCCCATTATTTCCTTTTTCTTTTTTTGCTTTTAAACACACAGAGAACACACAGAGAAAGCCTGTGATGCTGAAATCCACTGTTAAGCCCATGGAAAGAGACTCTACCCTCAGCAAACAATAGAGCTTTTTTACTTCCTTGATGTTTCTCATATTCTCACTTTCTGTGAGTAAAGAAATGCTGCCATCATTTAGATCACTGAAATATTTGAGTCAACGCCAGTAATCTAGTGTCTTTATTCATTTCTGTCATTCTGCTCTCCTATTAGTTTTGAAGTTTCTAAGCCAATGTAATTCTTGCATTGAAGACAAATAAAATAGTTTTGTAATGCCTTCCTCACCCCTTCATGAAGAAAATTGAAAAAGGTATCACAGAGGTTGCAGCCACAGACTTGAATCATGATAAATTATCTAGGAAATCTTAAATTGTACTGAGTGAGAAGAGTGGGAAATAAAAATACAAACAAACAACCAAACAAATCCCACCCTCTCATTTTCTCAGCTAGGGACATCCCTATCAACTGATATTCTACCTCAAGATCCAAATTCATCTTAGATAGATGTTGCATCTTCCAGAGTCTCTTGTTAGAATGATTCCAGTCAACACATCTTCAAAATGGCTATAGCTGAGGGTTCCCAGCTCCACTTCCCAGGAAAGGGTTATTCATGCTAAACTTTTGTTGTAAAGACAACTAAAAAGTGAATAACAGAATGGTTGAGGTTGGAAGGGACCTCTGGAGGTCATCTTGTCCAACCTTCCCACTCAAGCAGTGTCACCTGGAGCAGATGGGCTGGAGTATGGCTTGACTGCTTTGTTCAGGCAAGAAGATGTGAGAATAAACACAAAGAGGAATCTGGAAAGGATAGTGTTTCTTCTGTGCCTGTTTCGTTCTGTCTCCTGCTTAAGGTCAAGGGAAATTCAAGAGCACTTGAAAGCTAAAAGTAGCTCAAGCAGTAATAGGGGAGCTTTTAGGCTAGAGAGGACAGCTGTGCATAAGGGAATGTGAGTGGAAAAGTTATGGAAAGCTGGCTGATTTATTAGAGGTCAGGGAAGTTGTGCTGGGGCAGAGTGGCCTGTCATGGGGCCTGAATCACTTGCTGGAAGCAGGTTTGGGAGCACCTGAACTGGTACAGAGCAAGCCCTATGGCTCTTTCTGGGAGACTCCTATGGGAGCTTTGTTGTGTACTGCTGTATCGTGCTGCTGTTGCTTAAGGTATAGGGAAAAGTTTTTTCAAAGGATTTTTATTTAACTGCTCCACATGAGCTTTTTCTCAGCCTACATTTTAATGCCTGACAGTTGAGCTTTTACAAGTTTTTGGGGCCATTAATCAGAGTAGTGTTTTGGGAAGCTTTTGCAATGTATATTTGAGAATTTGTATGGCACTGGTTTAAATTAAAGACTAAGGCTTGCTTTTGAGGCTGCTTTTGGCCTCTTTCTGTAAAGCATGGAGCCATGTATTATTGTTCTAAGAACCCATAATTAGTAGCAAATGTTTGCAAAATGCTAAAGGTTGTTGCTAGGCTGCTCCTTCAGGCTGGGATGTGTGAGGGATGGTTAAACCTAATTTAGATCTATTTCAAAACCTGTTTTCTTAAGCGGCAAGTATAGATCATTTTTATGCAGTGCAGTACATTCTGACTTTTCAAACGGGCAATGGGAATAAAAGCATTCCTTCAGGGATAGGTATGACTTCTTGTGAGCAGAAATTAAGCACTCTGAAGTAATTTGCTAGTGAATCAGACATGAAATAGGAAACAGGACTTCAGACTTAGGCTGGGTTTTTTCAGATATGTTGATTCATCTTTCCAGAAACACTCAAATTCAAAGCTACATTGTCAACCTTCAATTCAAACAAGGACCAGAAGCACATATTTATTTGTTTTGAAGCTAAATGATAACTTTTCTAAGCTGATGGTAAAAAAACTGATTGAGAAGCATTGAAGTTCCCCCCCCCAAAATCTCTTTCTATAATATTATATGCCTCTTGAACATATACGTAATGTTCCATGTAACAACATGACAACTGCTTTTTCTTATGTGTGTTGCCCAGTTTTGAAAGACCCATGTGAAAGGTGCTCTGTTTGTGCCAGCGTGTTTCCAAGAGTATTCTGCTGTGCAGTACACTAATCATTAACGCACAGTGGCTCTGCAGATCAAGACGTTTGCCAACAGGATAAGCTGAAGACCTGCAGACCAACAAGTCTACCATCACCCTCCTTCATGTGACCATCCTGTACCTGCCACAGCAGGCGCTGGTTGTTGCCTCTGAAGGAGGCAGGGTGTTACACCTGGGCTGCACGACTCAGGTATTGCTTCCAGTTCTGTTGCTGGTGCTGTGTGTGATTTTAGTTAAGTCCATTAATCTCTTCGCATGTCATTTCCCAGCCTTCTCCCTGGATGTTTGACACCCCCTTTTCCCTGCACTCCCCTTTCTGCATGGTGCCCTGGTGCTTTTGCTGCCTGTGTCAGGGCCTGGAGGGCACCAGCAGGTGCATCTCCTGTTCTGAGCCCCCTCGACAGGACCCCCACACCCTGCCCATGCCTGCTGGCAGTGGTGACCCATGGTGGAGCTTTGGAGATACTGGAGGTGGGGAAGGGGAGGGCAGGAACCACTACAGGAGCTGGAGCTGGTGCCTCACCCTTGAATGAAGAGCCTGGGGGCAGGGAGTGGCACCGAAACCCATCCTGGGTGAATGGGTGGCTGTGGGGATATGGGAAACACCTTTCCTGTGAATGTCTTGCTAAATTAATGTCTGCTGATCAAAAGCACCAGCTGGGGGATCAGCGGAGGGGGGAGGATTTGTGTATTTGGGATGAGCCAGGCACTGACCTAGCCCAGGCAGGAAGGCTGCCACAAATTTTGGTCCTTTTCATAAGTGGGAGGGCATGTGGGCGATTGGTTTGGCATTTGGTTTGGCCTCAGAAAGGTGGATTTCCGTGCTCTGTTTCAGAGTCTAGTGTCAGAGAGGAGACAGATAGAAGCATGTGTTATCCTTTTCACGGTTCTGCTGTCTTTTTCCTTAGAGAGATGTGGGAAAACGTGGGGAATAATGGTGTCTTGGAGGCCAGGAATGTGAGTGAGAGCCAGCATGGAAAATACATACTTACTGAAATATTCCCCTCCTTGGTCTTTCACCTCCGTTTGCCTCACTCCCTCCATTTTGGTGGGAGTAAATCCCTGGGTGTGCAATAGTGACATTACAACAGACCAGCTTCCCTAGAGTTCCCTCTGTATCCAAGCTCCTTCGCTTGGGTTTGCCTTGCAAAGCCCTCGCTGCCTGTGCTGGACTGCATCCAGCTCCTAGGGTGCCCTTGCAGGATGGCAGGCGCTGGGTTATGAAATGCCAGAGACCCTTTTGTGTTCATTTAGTTTTGTAATTTAATCTCGGGCAGCCAGATGCACACGGAAGTGTCTGTACGCAGCAGGTTAGGGGGCCGTAATGCCTTCCAGGAGACTTAACTGGGTTGATTAATTCATAATTGTTCTCCAACTACCTGGATTGTTGAATTGAAAAAAAAAACCCACCTGCTGGTGTACGCTCCCTTCTCAAATCCTGCTTTCTTCTGTGCCGTTTCATCATGAACAATCATTTGAATCCATAGGGATGATGGGAGGATGTCACTTACAAAGAGTATTAGGAATGCTCTCAGTGTCAGAGGTAAGACCTCTCCTGTCTGCTCATGTCCTCCTCATGTTTGCTGCTTCATTTCTAAATTGAAAAAAAAAAAAACAAACAAAAAAACTCCTCTCACTTTCAGAGGGGGAGAAGGAGATTGTCAGATGTTTGAAGTTGCTCTATTTTTTCTGTTGAAAGTAAAATCAGGCTCTAGCTCTGTAGAAGTCACTTTATGCTATACTTCATTGTAAAAAGTATATTTTTTTCTTTTACCTAACATCATTAACAGGCTAATCTAACTTTTCCCTATATTTCTCACTATATTTTTAATTATAAATGACTGCTCCTTGTCTTCTAAGAAAACAGACCCAATTGTGGCTTCCACAGTCTATGAGTAGAGAAGACAAACAAATGGGCCCATCCATGAGGGGATGAGGCTCAGCCCCAGGACTCTGGCTTGCACTGGCATGCCCTAATTAACAATCAAGTTAGAAGCAGAAGATTTGAGACACTGCTTCTGAAATGAGTCCCAAATGAAAGAAAGATGACTACTTAGGAAGCAGGCAGCTAAGGTAAACTAGCTCACTTATCTGTGAGGGCCTGAAAATTTGCACTAGTGGACAATCTGTCCAGCCCTAAGCCATGTCTGTAGTGTCAGGAGGAGCATCTTTTTGTCTTGGTCTTTTCATGACTCTTGTCAAGCACATGATGGGCATGTGGATACTTGTGTTTGGCCATTGCCCTGGAAATGCCACATTATCTTCTAATGGCCTAGGATAATGTCACTCCATGCTGTCCTTTGCTTTTCCCAGGTGCAACAGTCTAATGTGAGTTTCTTTTGCTTTGTCTACCAGGACATCTCAAAGGGACAGAATGGTCTGCCCTCCATCAGCAGTCTATCACTTGGTTTCCTATAAATATACTACCAGGAAAAAGAGGCGCTCAAACATCAGATCTATGTTTGTTTGGGTAAGGAAGGAGCAAGGGCCATGGCTGATATGTCTGTCAGTGGTGGTAAGCCAGTTCTGACTGCAAATGAGTTTACGTGTGAGAAAACTGGGCTAAAGAAGCTGCTATCTCTGGGAAATATTGTGCAATTCAAATTACAAACAAATTTCCCCTTCTGCTCCTGATGAAGTTCTGAGCTTTCACTGAAGATTTTGTACTTCTGAAACATTTATAACAGATTTCCATCACTGAAAGTTATTTGATTGCTTCAAGATTTGGACAATCTAAGTAATAAAGATGTTGAATAAAATCACCTTGGTAGGGCAGAGTAGCCCATGCCAACACGTTATTGCATTTTGTTCCTCCGTGTTGGCCAGGCCACCTTAAACATTTCCAAGTTTCTTTTAGCCTTTGTGGAAAGGCAACATGGGTTTTCTCTCAGTTTGTAGGGTGTCCAGCCAGGAGTGGGTTGGGAATGCTGTATCCTGGGGCTGCAGTACACCTTGCTTCTGCTTAGGGTTGCCCACTGTGCCATGTATGGATGCAGGCTGTGGGCAAAGACACAGATGTGTCTATTGCAGCTATGCTGCATGCAGGGTTTATTTTTCCCACTTGCATTTTTTTTTTCCTAAATGTATTCTTAAATTTGCTCTAACATTGACATCGTCACATGCCTGGGATTCAGACATGTTTATTGTGAGCCTGTCATAATCTGCCTCTGCTCACTGGTGGTTCTGCTTCATTATGAGAGGGAAACAAGTCCAAGGAGATTATCTGTGCAGTCAGCTGGACAGAGGGCTTGTTGCTAGCCATTTCAGATGCCAGGGTTTAAGTTTTGTGTTGTGGTGGTGGTGTTTTTTTTAACTCCCTGATTCTAATTCTCTTGGCTCCAAACAAAAGCTTTAGCAACTTGTCCTAAAGTCTGTGATCAAAGCTTCGGAGCCTGGCTACGTTTAGAAGTAGATTTATCTTTAAACTCCTGAATTAAGGCAGTACCATTATACCCATTTTGTTAGTGGAGCTTGGAAAAATAGGGCAGCAGGATTTCCCCAGGGTGCACAAAGATGTGGTATGGCCCATTTGCAAGTAAACAGGACAGACTGCTCACTGATGACCTTGTTTATTCCTGGAAAAATACTCAAGTTAGACTTAAAATTCGTTCCAGAGCTTTTGTGTTGTTGGTGGTTTTTTTCCATGTCTCCACCACCTTTTACCTGAGTGAAGAATCAAAGATAACCACTTGGCTTTGGAAGCCCTCTTACACAAGTGTTAACTACCAAAACATTGATTTTCAAGTGAAGTCACCTGAATGACATGGTGCTACTAATCAGAGAATCAGGGGTATTAATTAGAATCAGACACTGTGAAGTGCTTATCTCTAAGCCATGAAGTCTATAAAGAGACCTCAATTACTTTCTTTTAATGCTTAGGACAGGTAATATCTTATTTTTACTTTCTTACTGAACTCTTAATTTAATGTCAGTTATCAGCAAGGCTGAGTAAGCTCTGAACCAGTCACTAGAAACAAAGCAAAAATACCAGATTGATGCAATGGAGAGTTTGGGTTAGTTTCATTTAAGCTGTAGGAGTAGTTTGTATTTTTAACTTATGTTTTCATGAAGTTTTGTTTCAGTGGTCAGTGTAGTATTTAGGTGTGTGAATATCTGATGTAGATGTGATTCTGCAAAGCTGTAGCTAGGATGATGCTTGGTAGTCTTTGGAAGCTGGTCTTTCCTAAATTCATTTCCCCTTGGCTGGGAAAAGAGCTTGGCATTTAGCTGAGTGTAGGTGAGTGGGTGTTTTTTGAAATATGTTATTTTCTGTATGTGACTTGGCTTCTTTATTTACCCTGAACTCACAAAAAGACATTTTGATGGCAATAGCAGAAATAAAAGGCAGGAAAAGGAGGGTGAAAGAGCCACCACTTTGAGGGCAACACTGCAGTGTAAAACTTATGATGGTGATTTTGCTTCATTAAAAGTAACTTCTCTGAATGTGCATATGATGAGAAGAGATTGTTTGGCTTGTGTCTTGACTGGGTGGTCCCGGGCCCCTACAGGCACGGTTCTAGTGTGTAATTTCAGCTTCTCTTTTTTACCTCTGCTTTGTCTATACTGTAGGATTGACTCTTTGGGAAGGAAGCGCACATGGCTTCATTTGAAAATGGTGGACATCAGGTGGCATCAGGTAAGTCCTCTTGTTTGCATATCTCTGGTATGTGTACAGATTGGCCAGTACTCATCTTGTTGACATCATGTCCTACTTACCACAGGAAAACACTGCTATATTTTGCTTTTTCTGTGTAGTTAAATTAATATCTTGAACCTGTTTTACAATACTCCTGCAGGGAACTGTTGATTTTGTAGCCTCACCAGTCTTACAAGCCACGGTGTATTTAAAATATTCTAAGAAATAATGGTCCATAAAAACAGTGCTTTGCACCCGAGTTTGCACTATCGTTTTGCTAACTGTTGGCTGTCCTTGGTTTTGTTAAACTGGCTAGAGTACGGATCAAATTGCCTTTAGTAAACAAAGTTTATAACATGGCTGCTACTACCTACGCATCTGTGGAGGGTCTGTTTGTAAAGTCCTCCTGCGATGTAGTGCAGAAAGGCTCTTTGTCACCAGTTCCAAATAGTTTGGATCTGCAGGGTGAGCATACAGTGCATAAAGGTGTGTGCAATCTCAGTTTGCCAGCTTCAGCACTTATTCTGGTACCTTATTGCTGGTCAGAATGAGGAAATGTCCATAATGATAATTGCTGCAAGCAGCACTGCTTTGAATAATGGTTTCATGGCCTGTTATCAGTGCCTTTCAGAGAACTGCTAAAGGTTCTCTAGACCTTATTGGCTATTGCATGTTGTCTGACCTGCCCTAGCCAGCTGGGAGGGTTTAGGAGGCCACTTCTTTCAGATATAAAGGGTAATATGACTTAAAAGATCATCCCTAGAAACAGTTTAGGATGGCATTAGGAGTCCCTTCAGTGAGGATTGTAAGTTCAGACATGGCATGTCTGCTATGTGATGACAGAAGGCTTACCTGCTGGTAAAACACAAAAAGAGTGTGCTGGTACTTGTAGATAAAATATTAAGAAGACTTCAGGACAACCTCTTTGTACCACAAAACAAGAGATTTGGTGGGAATCTTCTCAGAGTTATGGAGTGTCAAGAGTGGGGTGAGGAGGTAGCAGCCTGTCTTGGGTAAGAAGACTATTTTGGTAGACACGGCTGATACTTTTCATTAGAAGAAGTGTAGCTGGAGGAGGACAGCTGAAGCCTTATTATGGCTTAAACTATGTTTCTTACTTGGATGTCAGGTGAAAATGTCCAGCTGAGATCCAGAGATATGTTCTAACGTTTTGTGGAAATTCTCTTGAACGGAGACTAAGCTTCAAGAAGAAAGATGGGAAGTTGAGAGAATGGCAGTGTGGAATGCAAGGATATAGATTTATAGCTGCTATTGCCCAGCTGTGACTTGGTTAGCACTAAAATGTGTCTACAATGTAGATATAAATGGAACCTGATTCCCATAGTAGATTGTCCATCCGTTTCTGAGCATATTTGCTTGCTATTGTTACTATGGAGATCAAATACAGTTTAGCTTTCATTAAGCAAACAAGAGAATCTGCCAGTTCTTCAGCAAAGGCCTGATAAGGTAATTTCTTTCATCTCTTGTTGACAGCAATGATGTGAGTCAAATACTGTAGATGGAAAAGTTGTCTCTTAAACTGTGCTTTCTGGTAGTGACTATGATTCAGCTTGTATACTGGCTGGCCTGGATTTTAGTGTTTGTGGTCTAATATCTGAGGAGACGGAGCTGCTATCCCTCTGTGGGAGAAAAAACATGCCCTCTGTGCTGTGAGGTGAGATGCTATTTAAAATCTATAGGCTAAGCACCATGAAGCTCCTTCTCTGGGGAATGTAAACTGGTGTTCTGAGTCACTCTGCTGGATCCTTGCTGCTGGTTGCTTTTTCTATGCCATAAAATGATATATACTGGGGAAGATGATGTTAGATACAAGAGAAAAGGCTACGCAGCCTAGAGTGAAGGTAACCAAACTGGTCACTAAACAGCATAAGCTTGATTGTACAGTCAGGAACCAAGTAGCCATAAGTGAAAAGGGAGCAGTGTCAGATAAATAAAAATAGCTGGTAAATTGCTGTTTTCTAGTTAAAAAAGATGAAGGCAAGAATGTAATATGGGGGCTTTTGGCTTATGTGTCTACCATCATAGGTAATGTTGATGCTCCTTAAGGTCAAATTCTTTGTTCCTTTGGCTTCCATCAACCTATAATAGGCTGGTTCTGTGACATTTTCAGTTTGACCCAGGAATGTCTTGATGGAGGGAAGGATAATATTATCCTCTCATTAATTGCCGTAACGATAGGCAGAAGGGCAGTAAAGACAGGTGATTGTGTGTGGTTTCAAGTAGTCACATCGGTACGAACAAGTGTGTGAGAGGGGAAACTGGCTTAACTATGAAAGGCAATTACTGTCACAGGACTAAAGTGAAATGATCCTGGATGTATGCTATAAATTTGTCTTCAGTAAAATATTTGGATAGTGATAGACAGATAATGCTGTACAAATCACTTTTTGACTTCTCTCTCCGGACTAAGAGTAACAACTTTTTTTTTCTGTTACCTCAGCTAAATTTCTGCAATCTGAGATGAAGGATCTTGGGTACAAGCACAAAAGCAGAAAGGTTAATTCGTGCACCTTGGTTCCCTTTCATTTGTCAGTGTGCTTAGGAGTATTTTATAGTCCCAGTGAGAGAGGCTGAACAGTACATTCAATGGTGTATCTTATTCGTCAGGTGTACCAGCTGGAACATCAGGCTCCCTTTCACTGTATCTTTACCTCAGTTCTGAATCCCTAGTTTCTTCCATAGTGCCAGAGTTTGGTGGTCAAAATTAAAAATGAGCTTGCACCTACAAGTGAGATAATGCTCCCCTCTCTCCTACAACTTATTTTTCAGGAAAAAGGTTGTCACTGCATCTTTTCCACGAAGTGTGATGGGGCCTTGTTCAAAAGAATAGGGCCTATCAACTTATTATGTTGAGCGTCATTTGAGGAGCCCACAGATATGGGCAGAAGTGGAAAGCAGCTTAATAATAGAATTGAGTGGTAGGGACTAATTTTGTTCTTGCCTATTGACATCTTTCCTCACAGCTTCAAAGTAGGCAATGAGGAACTGAAAGATGCCCAAGGTGGGTTGAGTCAAATATGGCAGGAATGTTACTGAAGTCTCCCAAAAGGCAAGAGGAACATACGTCTCTCATTGCAGCAATGAAAGTTTAATGTTTCTGTAGCGTGTAGGAGTGTGGGGGGCAGAGTTATACAAGAATTGAAACTAATAACTGAGAAGTATCAATAGTATAATTGAGGACACTGCTGCTGTGTATTTTGTTGAGTGTCAGGTAAGCTCTGCTGCCTCCATGTTATAATGTGGACTCTTAATATCTGCATCAAAGCACTTCCTTTCCTCTGAGCGTAGTTCCTAAATTTACAAACACAGATCCTTTGCTAGTAGGATCCACATCTTCATTAAGCCCTCTTCAATCTCTGCTGGAAGAGGCTTGTCAGCTGGGATCTGCTTTTTGTGTAACTATTGCTGAGAGAGACAGCATGCAGGAGGAGGCCAACTTTGAAGTAAACTAATCTAGAGTTAGAAGCAGAATGCCTATTTCTCAGCAGATGCTGTCTCAATTGTTTGTGGTGTCTTGGTCTAGTATCCAGAATTCAAGCCCTTCTTAATCAGGAATGCACGGAGGAAAATTCCTTCGCCTCTCCATTGCCCACTCCTTTTAGGACCTCTCCAACATTATCCTAATGCAAAGTCAAGAGAAGGTGATCAAGTTCTGGGAATGCACTAAGCTGTTGTGTGTGTGACACATAGTGCTTGCAGCTTGAATTATAGACTCAGTTCTTCTAGTAGCTGTGTGCAAATTATGCAGCTGCACAGAGCAAGGAAAAGGGTGAAGTTAGTTCCAAACAGATCAAACTCAAGTCTTGTTTTGTCCTCTCAGGATAACTCTATTAAAGTCCAACTCAGATTGTTTCTGGTGCCAAATAGTACACTTAGAGATATTGCTGTTGTAAATGAAGCTGCAGTCACAGGCAGCTCCTAAAGGGGCTTGTATAACATAAGTGGCAATGTTAGTCAAATGTTCCTCTTGATTCACAATTTGAATTTAAAATCTAGAGAAATGATTGCTTGAGCAGTTGCACAGACAGGCAAGTCTAACTCTGGCTTGACTTTCTCAAGAGGCAGTTGGGTATAGCACTTCATGCACTTTAGTAATGAAACAAAAAATACTCCTAGCTCAGATGTTAATAATATGTTTTGAGATTGAATGCTGATATTGAAAATGTTCCTATACTCAAACAAAGTATTCAAATATGTCTTCTGGTAACTAATACCACTTAGGCATCAAGATTGCAGCTCAGCATGATGCCTGTGCCAGCAAGTCTATGAGGTGAGAAACCAATAACATTAAGCCCCTAAACTATAGCTTCTTGAAAATACTCAGGCTATTTTCGCCTGGAACTCTGCAAGAGTGAATTCAAGACTTAGACATGCATGTTACTGAACTAAGCAATGCTTTACCATTTAGCAGATTCTATTTACATTCCCTCTCTCTGCCTTCACATTGAAGTGTCTCTCATTGGCACCTGGATTTTAGACTTCTGCTGGGAGAACTAGAAAGATAACTGCAGGACTAACATGCTACAATGCCTGGAACCTCTTACTCAATCCAAAGAGGACAGGAACACTTCTCCAATCTTATTTCTGTGCTTAAGGATGAGTGTGGATTTTGTCAAGAGTAAGAAAAGTCACTGTGTTTAGATTGGACCCAGTGTACACTTGTCTTGAGACAGCATTCAGATTACTGGGTTAAAGCTATTGTGGATCTTAATTACTTCATTTCCAATTTGTGGCAGCTAAAAAAAAAAAAAGGAAAATAGAATAGATTCAATCTTCCTTCCTACACTGTCGTAACTGATTGTGTCTTCACCAGCACCACATAATCAACTTTGTCATGGGCTGGCTTGGAGGAATATTGCGTAATATATATGACCAAGCCCACGCATATCTAAGCCCCTGACATATCTAACACAACCTGAAGATAGTGTTATAATAAGAACAGACATTGGAACTTCCTTACTGCTGAATCTGGGATAGAAAGTTGATTTTATGTCCATATCCCTTTCAGTGATACAGTCAACTACATAAAAGTATAGACAACTACCTGTAAGGAAGATTGAAAACTAACACAACTGCTGCTGTAAAATTAAACAACCATAATGATAGGTATGATAGGTTAGGTACCAAAATATAATTGAGGTTCAGAAACCCCTGTCTTTGCTCTAAGACAAGCCATCAATATGTAATCTGAAGGGGACTTTTACCCATAAGAAATGCTTCCCTAGAGGAAGACGCATGCTTTTGAGAGAGCTACCTGAATGTAAGAAGGAACTGCTTCAGTACAAAAGAAGTTCTAGTCTTATACCACTGGTTGCCATATTCCATCTTTTTCTGGTACTTGCATGGAAATTCATTAAGCAATGGTACTAGAGAAGCCCATCTATTGAAAGAAACCTTCCCAGAACCATCACGCAAATCCCCATTTGTATTAACCTAGGCACAAGCTCTGTACCTCATAACACACCTAAAACATGCCTGAGGGAAAACACATATAAAATTTGTCTATTCATCTCTGCTATACTACAACAGCCTATGCACCCTTCAGAAAAACTAGCAGCATCCTCAGATTCTACATTTGCCCTTCCAGGAATGTATCCAGAGAGCTCTTGCAGTAGGTGGGAAGCTAAGCAACCATTCTGCAGCAGAACAAACACTCACTGGCAATCTATTAAGGGCAAAAAACCCCTACTGACAATGAGTAAATGTTCTGTACAAAGTAATCACTCTCTCTGGTCCTAGTCATCAGTCCTGTAGGTCCCTTACTACAAAAATACCTACAGATGAGCCTAGAAACTAAAATTCATGGCGCTACTAGATTTCAGAAATATGAACTCCATTGAGTGGTTTATGGCACATTAAAATCTATGTGGTCCACAGGAGATACAGTAATTTCACCCTCAGGAGAGCAAAGGCTGGTCATAAAGACAAATAATGTATCAGTTTTCTTTCTTCCTCACCTTCATCACCTCACTTTATTTCATGGGGACGCTAACTACCTTTGCTCTCACAAAATAATCTTACAGTTATCCTTTGAGCTAAGCTCTGAGCAATGTGATTCTCAGCTTGCATTTAGCTTTGAAAGCTTCTGCTTGTATTTCAGGTGTGCATACCTGAAAAAATGTCTAATTTTTCCAATCGTACAGTCTGTTCAATAGGAGTTGTTACTTTAATCTAGAAATATCATCCTGCCTCTGGTCTTAGCCTTTTTCCTTTGCTAGCACAAGCAACCATCCCTGCAGTGTTTCAGTTACAAGTTTGAGCCCAAACAAAACCACTTAGTTAAGAAATAGCATCTCTTTGCTCCAAGTATAACTCCACAGTCTCTTCAAGTGGCCTCCGATTTTTCCCATGAAACTTCATAGATAATTTTGTTTCTGTTAAGCACAGGCAAAGACTTCTGCCAACGATTAGGCACACACCCAAGGAGCCCTTTGGATGACAAATATCTGCAGGTTTGGAGCCATGAATGGGAGTGAGGAGAAGGAGGTGTGTGTCAATAAATATAGGTAAATTGTGTAGTGCTAGTTTTAAGATTCAGTAGAATTAGGCTTAGGTACCATGCTATACTCTCTATTCCTGCCCTGCTACAGCTACCATTCAAAGTCATTATTCAAAGGTGCCTGAGTTGCAACTGATTACGGTTACCTGTAAGTCATGCAAAGCCATTTATCTTGGAAATTACCCAGTGCCACTCCTTCAGTGTCTGTTCTTTGTGAGACAGCAGGATAAACTTCAAAAGTATCTAAAGGGTGAGTTGAAGGATGTTGGAGCCGGACTCTTTTCAGTGGTTTCCAGTGATAGGACAAGGGGCAATGGGCTCTAGCTGGAACATGGGAAGTTCCACTCAAATATGAGAAAAAACTTCATCCCAGTGAGCGTGACAGAGCCCTGGAACAGGCTGCCCAGGGAGGTCGTGGAGTCCTCTTCTCTGGAGATCTTCAAGATCTGCCTGGATGCAGTCCTGATTAATGTGCTTTAGACGTTCCTGCTTGAGCAGGGGAATTGGACCAGATGATCTCTAGAGGTCCCTTCCAACTCTGACAATTCCATGATTCCATGAGTATTACTCTGTATGTAGGCCATAGAGTGGACTTCAGCAGACTCCAGATGACAGAGGGACTGCTGAGAATTAATTTATTAGGTAGACAAGTGAAATGTCCTATGAGGAGTTAGCAGTGTTTTTATTTATTTTTTCAGTCTTTAGGATTTCTGCCTGCTAAGACATCCACTCATCTTTATAGGATGCTGTTTTATCAATACTTCCATGTATTGTTTTTTTTTTTTCTTCAAATCACCATTTTCTTGCACTTATTACGTTCCTGGTAGATTACTGATATATGACAGGGAGAGAGCTGTTCCGAAGTGGCAATGTCTACAAAATATTGTGACTCTCTCATTGTTTTCTCAATGGTTTACAATGCGTTTTCAGTTCCTCTAGCTACAGAGGCTTTCAGTATTTTAAATTTATAATTAAAGGGGTTATTATATTTGGCTTTTATAACAAGAACCACTTGAACAGTTTCCTTATTTAGTACACATGTAATTGACAATGTGTAGGGGGTTGCCTTTTTTTTTTTTCTTGAAAAATACAAAGCAAATTGTTCTCTCTTGTGAAAAGGGTGTGAAATATTTATCCTCCGTGTCTCTGCAGCTGCAAAGAAAGCTCTAAACTTATAGAGAAAAAGTTGTTATTATGCTCTGGGGAACTGGGGGGTGCATGTGAGGAAAAAAAATTACCCTGCTAGGCAAGCAATCCCCTGGGTCACTTTGCTCTGCTATGCTCACAATATATCAGGCACCATATGTGCTGTAAATACAGAAATTCTGAATAAAGATTGATATTTGTTCTTTGTCTTATCCAAGTCATCACCTTAATCATTTGTATTTTGGTTCTGTTAGATCCCCAAGTTAAACCTCTCTGGCAGCCTGATTTAAACCAGGCTGGGATTTGGTTTTTGCAGATGCTATGATAATGAGCACAAAATGCTGCTTTAGTATTCTTGTGCTGCTGTGTAGTTTGTAGGGTGTAGGATGCTGTTGTTTATTCTGCTATTTGACCTCGTGCGTCTTAATCATGTTTTTCAGCGGTATCTGCCCACAGTCTGTCGTTGCAGCAGAATATAAAATTGAAGCAGGTTGTTACCTCCAGATGAAACTTAGGCTTTGGAAATGGAGGTAATTATCTAAACTTCGGAGTGTCAGCCAGAAATGGTGTTGCTGCACACTGTATTAATACTTTAGTAGAAGTCATTCCAATTACCCAGCTCGTCTGTTACCAGCCATTTAGGGACTGGATGTTTTGCAGGAATTTGAATGGTTTCAACGTGCTTATTTTGTATTGGAACCAAACCAAACCTGTGATGCAGTTTTACAAAACTGAATGGCATTGAAACATCCAGTAGAGGAGCTTGTATGATGGTTGTGTGACAGGGGAGCTTTTGACTGGGAAAACCTTCCACGGGAAATTTGCCGAAAGAGACTTCCCCATGAAATGCTCGGATTTGAGAGACTGTTCAAAATGAATGGCACTGAGTCATCAAAATAGAGCCAATGGTGAGAGGCAGATGCTTGTTGATGTGAAGGAAGTGAGTACTACAAAAATGTGACACGGAGTCAAGTTTAAGCAAAATATTGGGTTAAGTCTCAATAGCATGGTGCAGAGTAATTGGAAGATGCAGTTATCTTGACTCCTCACTTGAATACCCAGATGAATGCTATAATATGATTTGACATTTTGACCTAGCACTGCTTTGCAATCTGTAGGCAGATATACGTTTTGCTGAAGAGTTGTTTCTGAAAGCCTTGTGGTCAAGCCTAATCCCAATGATTTTCTGGTATTCATGTGTAGTATCCTAACTTCTAAGGGCAGAGGCAACTTTCCGAGTGGGAATGTGCTTATGTTCACTTTGTGTCTTCCTCTTCCCTCATTTGATCCTTCCAACAGCTTTATCTCTGCTGCAATTGAAAAATAATTAGGGTTTCTGATCCTTTTCAAAAGAAAGAAAAATGATATAGTTTGGACTTCTTGAAGTCCTTGCCTGGTCTTGATTTAGATTTGGACTATAAGCTGAAGAGTTGAGAATGAGATTTCTCAAGCACAGGATTGTCAGTGTGACAAGAGGGAGGAAAGTGTTAAAAGAATTTTTTTTTACTTCTTTCACCAGCTAAGTAGTGCATGGTTCATGTCCTCAATGCCTTGTCTTCTCATTAGATTTCTCAGTATAACAAAGAAGATAAATCTTGGCATTCCGATATTTTTAAGACTTTAAAAACAAATAATCTTTTATCTATGTACTTTTGCCTTTATGCACTCCCTTAGATCTGTGAAGATGCTTTACATCTGAAAACGCAATAGAGCTTTGCCAGTAACAGACAGAAAATGACTCATGAAAGATATTTCCCTGTTTGTCTGCTCCTAACACCCATGTGTCGACCCGGACTTAGAATTTCTATCATCTTTGTTTACAACGTGTCAGTCACCCGAAACAGCCCACAGAGCTCTCCCCTTCATCCCTCTGCTTTCTCACTGGCCTGAGCTGCGTTGCCTCTGAATGCAACTACATCAGCTTCACTTGTGCTTGAACCTCTGGTATGGACACCAAGGCAGAGGGTTGGATTCTGGGCAAACTTTGAAACAAAGGACAAGGAATGGAGTGTGCCGTCTTCCATGTGGAAAATCTGGTGGCTGGGTGGCAGCAGGAGAGTTGCTGTTTGTCTCTGCCTTGACTTTCCCTTTTCTTGTAAAGTAGGCATAAATGCCAGGGTAGCTATGTTCCCTGATTAAGTGGCTTTATTTGTCATCTTAAGGTGTGTTATTGTCCTTGGCTAGGAGTAGTACATAAAATATAATTTGTAAATGGAGAAAGGCCAGGGTAACTGTATTCTCTAGTTCTATTATATAACTATGGTAACAGTCAAACAGTCAAAATTGCTTAATAAAAAAAGGAAAAAGAGTACTTTACTCATAACCCTAAAGAACAGAAGTTTCTTCAGTGTAGTATTATCAGCATACAGTATTACATTTTGGTGTTGGGAAAGTTTGTTTGTTTTTTCTTTTTTTTTTCCTTTTTCAGCTGCAGTTAAAAGCGTAGCCTTGAAACACTCCTGTTCTTTGTGCTGTTTGTGTTTTGAGATACCTGCAGTAATTTCTTGGTACACATGGAGAACATGAATACATAACATAGACTTATTAAGTTCCAAAAAAGGTTTCAAATAATCAGTGATTTGAAAAAGCCTGCCTGGATTTATGCTATTTTTAATAGAATCAAGTGTTATATGAGATGAGTATCTGCTGCAATTCATGACAATTTTTTGTGTTTGACCAACTACATACAATCTAACAAATTGAGGTGGCAGAACTATCTGGGCAGGGACTCTTTGTCAAGGAATGTAGTGACAGGGTGAGGGGCAATGGTTTTAAACTGCAAGAAGATACATTTAAATTAGATATTAGGAAGAAATTATTTACTGAGAGGGTGATGAGACACTGGAACAGGTTACCCCGAGAAGTTGTGGATGCCCCATCCCTGGAGGTGTTCAAAGCCAGGTTGGATGGGCCTTTGAGTAACCTGCTCTAGTGGGAGATGTCCCTGCCCATGGCAGGGGGATTGGAACTAGCTGATCTTTAAGGTCCCTTCAACCCAAACCATTCTATGATTCTATGATATTTAGCTTTTTGGACAAAGTAAAGCAGAAGGTTCTTCTCCCTGCTCGCTGTAAGACAGTGTTATCATTGTATAAGCACTGTGGTGAGCTATTAGTCAGAAGGGGATGACCCCTCAGCACTTGCAACAAAAAGCAAATCTTCAGATGGTGGCACGGGGATGATGAATTTCAATGCAGACTGAGAGATTTAACCCCAGAGGCATGGCTGCTTTTGAGGAAGCAGAGAAGAGGTGGTCCATGAGAGGCAAGGTTTCATCTTTCTTTTATCTTTGCTCGTGTGCTGCCTTTGCTCTGGTCCCAGGTAACATGATGGTTTTGTTAGTCACCTCTTCTCAGTGTCAAGCATCACTGCTTAAAGTGTGGCTGCTCCCATCACAGGAAAGGACAAAATGCTGCTCTTTTGCCAGCACAGTGATGGTCCTGGCAGTGGGTGCTATTGGGTGAAGCTGCCCCTTCTGGGAACAGACAGCAACTCACCTGCTTTGGCGTCTGAATGAAGAGCAACCAGAGCAAGTTTGCCTTTTGCAAGAGACAAAAACTGGGCACCACAATGATGTCCATCTTGTTGTCCCTAGCAGGTTACTGCCCTTTTCATTACCAACCTTGTCTATGCCTGCAGTTGACCTTGGTTATACCTCTAGATCTGACTGCTCATAGAGAGAAAAAAAGGAAGAAATTTATTTGCTTTTAAAATTTATTTGATCAGAGGCCAATTTTCAAAAATCAAATTAAGCAGATTTAAATTAAAAATACTGAGAGTAAGAATACTTTTTATGAAATGACGATGACCTGAATTATTGAAAACTATGGTAATATCCAGTTCCTCAATGCAGTGTTCCCTTCTGCTCTCCTATTGAATTTAAATGAGTTGACCTGTATGAAAACCTCTTCGTAGGTAACACAGTTTATAAGCACTGACAAGAAGAAGAGTCTGCAAAAGGGATCTTAAAAGGAAGCAGTCAACAAACGCTACTCTTATCCTTTTATTTATTTATTTACCTATTTATTTTTCCAAATTCCTTTGAATTAACTTGCAGCAGCATCTATACAAATACACGGTTACGCTCTAGGGGACAGAATGCTGGGAAGGAATGCTAAGCTGTGCTCTTAGCATTAAAACAAGATTTGTTGCCGCGCATTGTCTATAAATTCCCTTGAGTATCTTCAAATGAATTGCTGGGGTGTATTAAGATCTGTGTTCTCTGTGCTCAAGTTCACTTCCTCTGAGGCGTCTGAAATCCAGTGAACTCCTCAGAGCGCTGCTTCATCCTGGTTTCCCTGCTGTGTTTATACAGGGAGGTCTGGCCCTCACCTGCTCTTGCAGGTTGTGGGAATTGGTTCCCTCCCTGGCCAGCCAGAAGTGGGGCCACTGATGGTCTCCCCTGCCCACCCACTCTGCTGTCAGCACTCTCCATCAGCCTCCTCCCTGTGAGGACCACAGTGAGCAGCGCTGGTCCTCCATGTGGGTATCAGGTCACCACTGAGGGCTCTGCAAAGAATGAGGGTAATGCATCAGCATGATGACTTTTGTGGGTGAAATAAACCCACAGAAGAGTGACAGTGGGGGTGTGTGTGGTGGACAAGGGATAAGTGTAGGACAGATTAGCATCTCCGTGGTGCTGCTGGGCATCACAGTGTGTCCCGTTGGCATGGTGTCTCAGCTGAGCATGCTGCTGGTGGGGGAGCAGGGGCTAGTGTTGCTTAAAGTGACCTTGCCTCTGCCCCTGCTGCACACCAGGAGGGTGACTGGCTTGGCTGCTCCACCCTTGCACAACCTTGGGAGCATCCTGTGAAGATGCCTCAATGGCACGTCCTGGCAGGGGTTCAAACCATTCTTCAGCCATGGTGGGGCAAAAGAAAAGGGGGACAGTTTCTTGCCACCCAAGACAGCAATTAGGAGGGGGCTGCTGCTCTGTGTGGGACTGTGCAAGGAAACATCAGCGTGTGGCCAGGTGGGAAAGTGAGAGAGTGTTGAAAGAGCAGCGGAAGACGGTGAAGTGAGTAACATGGGGAGAAATGTCTGGGGAACTGTGATGATACAAATATCAGTCTGCGTGGTGCAGCTTCCCAAGACTGCATCTGGAAGGGGAGGTTCCAAAGAGCACTCAGGGGTATAACGCTCAGGCAGTTAGCTACAAAGATGGAGCCAATTTTTCCCTGGTTCTAGGCATTCAGTCTTTCTGTATAATCTCTGAAGAAGATAGAATTACTGAAGATGTCTCCATCCTCTTGCCATTTAATATTTCTTTCTCCCCCATTCCTTAGTACTAATACATTCCAGATTTTCATTAGCAAGAAAGTACTACCTGGATCTCCCCTCATCTTCTCCTCTGTCAAGCATGTGGGTGTTTTGACAAATTGCCACCCAGTCATCAGCTGGAAAAATCAATTCCTTCCACACTATTTTTCACTACACAGATTAACAGCTGGTAAAACATAGATAAAATTGCTGAGGTAAGTGGAAAGGAAGTCTCTAAAAGCTCTTAATCTAGATAACATTTCCACCAAATGGGAGTAAGCAGCCTTATTTTGTTGTACATTCAGCATTGCTTTGAAACAACTTAAGTGTGATGGAACTTCTAATGAGTTAGGTCTAGGTAATGACTTGCTGCTCCAGCTAAGTAGAGTGATGTAGGAGTCCTTAGGAGAAAGAAGATGTGAAGAAATGTTAAGAAGTTCTTCTCCAGATTAAGCAGGCCAAAATAAATTACCTCTAATTTCTGGGGGGAAATAAAACTAAACAAAAGACCTTGAAGTTCATGGTTCTTTTTCTTTATTGACAGAAAAGTGTCTTAATACTAGATCTTTTAAGCTAACCAGGAAAATATAAGAGTCCCAACTTAACTGGGAGTGATAAATCTTTGTGACTTCAATAATTCTTCTTGTCATGAAATTTTAGGGCACAAGTCCTATGACAAGCAGCTGAAGGAACTGGGGCTGTTTAGTGTGGAGAAAAGGAGGCTGAGAGGAGACCTTATCACTCTCTACAACTACCTAAAAGGAGGTTGTAATGAGGTGGAGGTTGGTCTCTTCTCCCAAGTAACAAGTGATAGGACAAGAGGAAATGGCCTGAAATTGCACCAGGGGAGGTTTAGTTTGGCTATTTGGAAAAAGTTCTTCACCAGAAGGGTTGTTGAACACTGAAAGAGGCTGCCCAGGGACGTGTTTGAATTGCCAACCCTGAAGGTATTTAAAAGACTGGTAGATGTGGTGCTCAGGGACATGGTTTAGTGGTGGTTTTTGGCAGTGGTGGCTTAATGGTTGGACTCAACAACCTAAAAGGTCAATTCCAACCTAGATGATCCTGTGATTCTATGACATATAAAGTGAATTTCTGCGGGATTCCTCAGATCTGTGATCTGAATTTCTCTGGACCTGAGATTTTTGCCCAGAAAATAAGCCTTCTTATTTTCTTCTTGGCAGTTTAAGTATTTCCAAATGTATAGGGACTCCATGGAATCAATCTATTTTGTATGTCTTAAAAGGCTATTTTTTTTGTCTAATAAAGTCTCTTATTAAACTACAAATCCTACTAATTTTTCAGATATATTTTTAGTCATATAGCTATAATAGGATTCTCAATGTATATACCGAGGGGTCTGCTTTCAGGCACTCTTTTATTATTAGTAGTAGTAGTCGAAGCAGTAATATTTTATACAGAGAGGGAAAGAAATAGAACAGTAACAAAATCAGGAACAGAAATTTAATCTGCATATGTTTGTGATGCCTTAGATAGGTGACAGTGTCAGGGGCTGAGCAATGTGCTGTGTTCTCTGTATGAGAAGGGGCTTGTATCCAAGAAAACAAAGGTTTAGAGCATAATTATCTTTTGAAACACATGCATAGTATTGTTCAGAGACCACACTAGAGCTACTCTGAAGTAAGGCTTCTGAGACACATACAGTGCATGTATACAGTTCCTGACACTGGCTGCTTTGATCTTCTAATCCACTCCTAATGCACTAATGTAAATGTAACCTAGAATCATGTTGTGTAACTCAGATCTATTCACAGTATTTTCTGAAGTTTACTGTGGGGAAAACAAATGTGGATATGGCTGATTTTTAACATCAAGGAGACAGATTCTGTTGACAGATAAAGAACATTGAAAGTAAATATCTCTGTGGTACCTTCCTTAAATGTGAACCTCAAGTCATCTGATCTGCTTAATTGTGGGAAAGGAGGAATGTCAAAGGAAACCTAATTAAAAGCATTTCATATAAACCATGACACTTTTATTTAGTTATCTCCCTGTTTTATTTAGAAGGTCACTTTGTCACAGTGCATAGCAATGAAAAGTGTTGATGATGTTACTATATTGAATTCTATGGGTCTTGGAGATTCGGCCAAGTCTCACCAAATCATTTTTAAAAGGTCATGTGAGAATGTTCTTAGATTTATGAATCAGTTTTGCTCTTTGTCAATGGGGCACAATCATACTTGTAGCTACTGGTTATTAAATTTGCATAAGTGTATCTCTGCTTGGGAATGCAAGCTTAGCAAAGGCCACCAGTGCTGGTACTTGCCACGTAACTCCTCTCTCTTTCCAAATCTGTGCATGTAATTTCCTGTTTGAGATAATGCTGCCTCGACAGAATAATCGTATTTCCTGACAACATTTTTTTTTTAAAAAACACAAAAGTGGCTACACCTCCACAGATATATAATCAGATTTCTTTATCCTTTGTCTGAGGACTCTTTGCAATTTTAAATCTGTAGTGTTTCACTAGAGATACTTAATCTTTCATTTATGCAGATGCTTTCATCCCAAAGCATCCCAGAGTACTCCTCAAATCGCTGGCCAAATCCAAAACCTGTTGATGTAAATGGAAAGACTCCCATTGACTTCAATGACGTTTGGTTAAGCTCATTAAATTGTAGCAATAATGACAAAAAATTTATTATATGTAGATTGTAAGTTCTGTCTAAAAGTTACTTTAATGCTAGCTTCTTTGCTTCTTTGAAATGTTTTGACTTTAGGTAGGTAGACACCCTGCTTTTATAATTTTATCTGACTTGTGTTAAATTGTTCTTTTTTCGTTTGTTTTTTTTTTTAATTATTCCATACAAATAGTTGAATTATACAAAACCTGAGAGTAATGCAACTGAGTAATCATGATAGGTATGTAGTCAAGTACATTGGTGACCAGCACTGGAAGATGGGAAGGGACACGGGCATCAGCAAATGTGCCCAATCTGCAGTGTATTCCTGTCTGCCCATTGCTTTGATGGCTTGGCCATGGCATTTTCAGTTGGTGACAGAAAGATGCACCAATTGGCATTTCCAAAAGGAAACAACAATTGAATGAATGACTGTTTGCAATTCCAGGCATCATAGAAATACGTAGGACTGTTTTATGCATGCAGTAAACCATCTCATGGTCACTGCTTCACATTGCCCACCAGCCCCTCCTTCTTGGTGAGAACAAGGTCCAGAATAGCACAACTCCTTGTTGACTTCTCTGTCACTTCTAGAAGTTATCACTAATGCATTCTAGGAACCTCCTGGATTGCTTACGCTCTGCTGTGTTGTCCCTCCAACAAACATCAGGGTGGTTGAAGTCTCCATGAGGACCAGGGTTTGTGAACATGAGGCTGCTCCTATTTATCTACGGAGGGCCTCATCCACTTGGTCTTCCTGGTCGGGGGTCTGTAGCAGACCCCCACTGTAATGTCATCTGTGCCTGCCTTCCCTTTAACTCACTGAAGAGACCAGCTCCAGTGCAGGTAAGACTGCACTGGGCAAGGGAATCACGGCCAGGAGAGCCAGCAAGGGGCTTGTTTTTTGAGGCTTTTGGAAGCCATGAGAAGTGGCCACCCTGGCAGCTCCCGGGGTTGGAGCTGGCACCCCAGGCAGCAGATTTAACCGAGGTGCTTTAAGCAAGGAGCAGGTGGGTGTCACCTGGGAGCACCACAAGGGGGTCTGCACAGGAGAGCGCTGATGGACTGTCAACTTGGCCACAGAATAGTGATGATATTCACATGAAAGAGGACAATGGCATCTGTGGGCTCTGCATGCACCATTTGTGATGCAGCTTCCCAGACGGAGCTCCTGTGGGAACATGCTGCCACTCAGATATCAGGCTGTGGGGTGTCCCCTGCTCTTATGCCCATGTCAGATGGCATTGGTGGGCATGCCTGTGGGAGATGGGCCCAGGTGGAAGAGCTCCTCCGATCAGTGATGGAGCTCAGGGAGGAGGTAAGCAAGTTGAGGAATACTCGGGAATGCGAGAGGGAGAAAGACTGGTGGAGTTGCACCCTGACTCCCGTAACAGAAGCCAAGCAGGCAGACAGAGACCTCCATGTCCTCTCTCTGCCAGGCTGAACAAGGTAACTTGGAGGACAGGGAGCTGTGGGAACAGGTTCCTGGCTGATGAAGCTGGCACACCTCCACAAGTATCCTTAAAAAAGAGATATGAGGCTCTGCAAAAGGAACCCAATCACAATGAGGAGGATAATTCAGTGTCTATGGAGGTGTTGCCAGGGTTAAGTCAGACTAAACATCTGCAGCATCAAAACATCCCCAGTCCAGAAAAAAAGATGGGTCATTGTTGTAGGTGACCCATCCTGAAGGGAGCGGAAGGCCTGATATGCAGACCTGACCCACTTCTCAGGGAGGTCTGCTGCCTCCATGGGGCCTGGGTTAAAGCCATAAAAAGAAAACTTCCCTCCCTGGTAAATCCCTCAGATTATTACCCATTACTCATTTTTCAGGTAGGCAGTGATGAGCCTACTGAAGTCAAAGCCATAAGCTGAAATTTGAGCAGTTAGAAAATTAATTTCCATTGACTTTGGTGTGTTATCCAGTGATAACTTGCTGTAGGGAGAGTTTAGGATACTGTGGATTGATGATAATTTTGTAGTTTCTGAACCAGAATGCTTTTAGGTCCTAAGATGAGGAATGTGTAATAAGAGGCATTGCTTATATCCTTGCTACATTTAACTCCATGAGGGTTCTGCAGTTTCGGGTGTGCATACATGCATTACAGTGTTTTCCAATAAAAAGTCATCCATGCTTTGGCGTTTTTATTTAGCTCTAGTTATCCTAAACTTCCAACATCTATTTTTTTGATTGCAAGGAAATTAAGTTAATTTCATGAAATTCAGCACAGCAGACAAGTGTTTCTGTTGGCTGTCCAGTAATATTTTCACAATTTTGTATCCAAAGTACATATCAGATTCTGCTACTGGCAATTCTGCTTTTTGGCTCAGTCATCTAGTTGATGAAGTGAATTTCATATCCAAAATCATATGCTTTGTATTTGATTTACTTCAATTTGTCTATGCTTGGTAAAAATGACTTTTTTTTCAAAAGGATGCAGCAGTTCAGTGAGGTTTTCTTTTTATTTGGTACCACTGTGGCTGCATTGGCTTCTCTCTCTGTTTCCTGTGACTTCTTTTCCCTTCTATTTTCCAGCTCCTGCAAAACTTCTTGACACTTTCATTTCCTTTCCAGTTATCAAGGCATTTTGCAAACAGGCTAAGGGATGAAATGCTGGCTTTGCCCCAGCTGATACAGAAGGAGAAGGGCAGTGCTTCTTTTGAATCTGAAAGGCCAAGTAGAGCATTGTGGGATGACTTTGCTCATGCCTGGTGTTGATGGGATACTAATGTAAGCCTGAAGAAAATCTAGCAGTAGGAAATTTGCAAACTTCAGCTGGAAAAAAAAAAAAAAAAGGGAGTAAAAAAAGAGGGAAAATACCAGAGTGCCTGAAGGGTTGTGGAGAGCCTGCTGCTGAGGACTCTAGGTTGTGCCATGTGTCTAAAGGGCAGTGCAAGACTGTCAGTTTTCATCTGCTCATATTCACTCTTCTGGGGAGAGGCTGAACGTTTCTAAGGAGTTGGAAAGATGAGAGTTTTCCTGTGGAAAACTCCAGTGATGGTGCATCCCAAAACATGTATTTGTCAAAGTAAATTGCATTTCCAATAGTAAATAAGTAACAAACCTGAGTAGACCAAGAGTCCAGAATCCCTAATAAGGTAAGTAAGCAAAACAAACAAAGCAAAAAGATGTTAGTCTCTTTATCAGTGTTGGCTTGTGTTATTTCTTGAATGGAAACAGGCTCAATATTTGAGTGCAGTTTCTAAATTTCAGGACACTGAAGTTTCACCATGTTTAGCTTTGGGGTTAGGGATTAGATCTCTTCCTTGGCTTGGAAAAATACACAAATGTAAGGAAAATGAATATTTTATATTATTCTATTCTATTTTACTTTTTATTTCATACTTTATTTCCTCCTTGTTCAGAATCCTATAAGATTTACCACATTCCCTCTTTTTTAACATTGTGTTTCTCCTGTAAGAGATGTAGATGGCATTTTTTTCTTTACAGTTATTTATCAAGAATTATTTGTCAGTAGACAATTGTAGTGATTACATTTGGAATGATGACTGCAACAGAGGGAACAGATCGCATCTTGTCTAGACAGTCCTGTTGTTATTGTCTTTATTTCAGTAAGATTGCCTTTGATTGTTTTGTGGGAGAGCCTTACAAAAGGCATATATTTTTATATCCAAACATAAATTGCTTATATTTTTTGTTTAAAAAATATTTTGGTATTGACTTTCTGGTATTCAAAGATTGAGGGCAATGCTGGCTTGTGTGAGTTGAACTGGGAAAGGAAATAATTTTGAAGAGAGGTTTTTTTCTCTTTCCAGAATCTCTTGTGATTTGAAGAGTTATGTGGTAAATCTCATTGCACACATTTTGTATGCTGTTTAGTACCACAGTTAATAAGCTTAGCATTTGGAGCCAAAGTGATTCCACGCTTGGCAGGGTTTTCTGTAATTTGGAGAAGTGAGTTTTGGAATAGATATGAAAGTTCCTGGCTACTTGTAGAAAACACGTTATAGGCTTGGCTGCTGTGTGCCTCTGAAGCCTCACCAGTATCAAAGGAATGTGAGTTTTATACAGTTTTTCTGACAGTGTAAATAAAACCCCAATCAGCTGCGTTGTTCTCCTTTTAGAAGTCAGCATCTTCAGGGCTTTGAGCTTTTTATTTATGGAAGATGGTGTTGAACTGTGTTTCTAGATCTTTTCCTAAAAGCTGTTGAAGTCCTGATGTGGGGAACAGGCAAAAAATCCATGCTTTTTCTTAAACAAGAGAACAGGAAAGACTACTGCAATGTTCCTTAAATTTTTGCCAAATACATATTGAAGAAAACGACACTAAGTTTCAGGATCTAATAGATGGGGAAGGGGAGGGGAAAACTGGGACATAATTAGTCTTTATCTTGGGGTAACTCCTGTGAGAAGGTAGTGATGCCCTACCTGGTGACTCATCTGGTCATCTCTCAATAGGCCTCTGATTACAGATTATAGCCCATAACCCCTAGATGTGAGCTCACTAGTTACTAAGTCTGAAATGCCTCAGTGGATGATGATGATGGTGGCATTTTAGTGCTCTAAAAGGAGTGAATCGGGGAATTATGACAGCTGTTTACGAAACTGGTGCAATTCTCCCCTCCCTGATTTCTCTGGTTAGTTCTAGGATTTGTGGCACTAGTGAAAAACACTTGAGAACAGAGATGCAGGGGGATGGAGACTTTAAAAGTGCTAAGACTTTGGTGCCCGGAGAAAAGAGACCAAACTTGCAGCTCAAGTAATGCAGACATATCATTTTCTCTGGAATTCACAGTTCCTGCATTTTACTTCCTTTTAACTTGGAACAAGGTTATGTATTTTTAATTTCTCTGCAGAGGAGTTTCTACCTCTTATCCCTCACAGTTTTTATTTCAATAAACAAAAAATGTTTCCCTAGGTTGTTATTCAGTTCTCCTATAGCTCCTTTTTCCACTCTAATTTTCATTCCCCTGATGCTGGATTGCAGCAGGGTCTCAGTTTGCAGAGTCACTGTTACAGCTAATCCTCTCTCTCTCTCTTTACTTTTTCTCCTCAACCAATTGTTCATATTTTCAGACTTCATAATCTCACCACCAAAACCTAGGCATTCTTTGGAGCATAACTTGAGAAGGAACAGAGACCTCAAAAATGTCACTGAGCTCTGAACTCTCAAAGCAAAACCCTTTCTGTGCCTAAACAGGATGCTACCAAGGGGTCTGGGGCCAAAATTTAAGGGGAGAAGTACTCTTTGTATAAGGCATTTCATGTAGTATTTTGAATGATGATTTGCAAAAAAAAAAAAAAAAAAAAAAAAAAAAAAAAAAAAAAAAAAAAAAATCAACAGTAAATATTGATTCTTTAATTTCTTGAAGCCCATAAAACAAAGCAAAGCAACAGCCACCTCCAAACAATTGTTTTTTTCTCTCACTTTCACTTTCATCTCCTTCACTTCTGTTGCTTCCCAAGTGAGTGCTGAACCCATTACCTGGTGCTGTGTAACAAGGCTGTGTGTTTTCTAGGTGATGTCTACAGCTAAAATGTCACATTCGGCTTGAAGATGACAAGGCTGATTAAAATAGTCTCCTTGCTTTTCTGTTCAATAACACCAATCAGTTTGCATCTGTCTGTATCGCTCCACCAGTGTTAATATTCACGCTGATTCACAGTGAGCAAGGATCTGCATTCAAAAGTTTCTTTTATGTTTCAATGAGACCCCCGAATGAAATAGGCAGAAACTTCTCTGAATGTGCAAAGCTTTTAAAAAGGCATTAGAGCAAAAAGGCGGCTGTTCTTCAATGAATGGCTTTCAAAATGAAAACCTGTAGTGATATGTTGTTATAGGGCTATTTCCTCTGGTAAAAGCAACTGAAGTACCAGAAGTACTAGCATAGGTAGAAGCAGAAACGTCCTGTGCTTCCTCCGTGCTGTTATTGCAGTCTTGGTCATTGGCAAAAAAGCATCTCCTTCCAGATCAAGCTAATCTCTTGCAGCCTGACCAGGGGAGTGCTGCTGTAAATCTCCGTCCCACTGAATTTGGACTAGAAATAGATGTGATTGCACAATAAGTACCTTGCTGCTTCCCAGCCGGAGGTGCATCTTCCAGGTTCACTGCTCAGCCAGTGTTATTTTAGATGGGAATTATGTTACTCGGCGTGTTGCTGAGCTTAGAAAGATTTTTTTGGTCATGCTTATTATTTTGAAGGAAGGAAAGTATTCGTAGATTTTTAAAAGTGGGACATGGGAAAACACAAGATCAGTTTTAACATCAGCTTTTGTACAAGAGAGTTGTGCTTCTCTTGAGGCTGCTGTGATTCAACCAGCCAGAACCTGACTGTCACTGAATACTTGTGGTTCAGTATTTTCAATCAGCTTTTAGAAAGAGAGATTTTACTAATTCTGGCCCAGTCCTGTTCCTGTTGTTTAGGCTCCCCTCATGTCTACAAAGCTCTTTACTTCTTTTTTTCTTTTTCTTCTGTAGCCTTTCCTGACTTTCAGATGTGGCATTAATTGGTGCAGATGTCCTGACTGACATTGCAAATGAAATGGAAAAATCTTACATGCAAATGCTTAATGTTTAATAAAAGTTAAAAATCATGTGTACCAATGTTAGGTCTAAGGGAATTGAAAGAATGCACAACCTGTGGAAGTAAGGCTTCCAAACGCTGTTAAATGCTTCCAAAGGCTGTTAACTTCAGTTGGCTTTCTACAAATTCAGAACCTGTTTTTAGAAAATCTTTTTGAAAGCTGAGAAATGGGGCTTCTCTCTGGGTCATTCTTCCAGCAGTGGGCTAGATCAGCAAATTTCCATAACCTTAGGTAGGGTCATGCACCATTTATAACAGATAGGTGTGTGAAACCTCAGTGTATGAGCAGCTTTTACAATAAAAGTACACAAGGAATTGCAAACCTTTTACATCATTCTTATTTTTGGTGGCCAGTATCCTAAAGGATCCACAGGCACTCTTTTTAAAAAAACTGCATTTCTAACCCACTTGTGATTCTTCAGATTGCCCAGCATCAGCATCTATAAATTCTTCTGTCTGCAGTGTCTCATCTGCCAATGGACATAATGCTACTCTAAAACCTGTGCATCCTGAGTGAGAGTTGCTTGTCTTTTGCCTTTCTTTAATTCATGAACTCTCAGGGACAGTTTTCTAACTGACTGCATCTTACTATTTTTCCGGAGATAGGAAAACAAGGAAGGTAACTGATTCCACAATGCCGTGTAGTTCATATTGTCCTCTATCTTCTCGTTAATTGAACCACAAACTATAACCATATGCTAGGAAGAAAAGCTGAGCCAGATATATTTGAAGCCAGCATCACTTGCTCCACTCCTTCCACCTCCCATGAAATTAGGCTATCTGCATGTTGAGTGAGTGATGATTAGGGATTTGGCCAAAAAATATATGCCTTCATGTATTTTTACTTTTGAAAATACACTTCATGTATTTTCTCTTTTGAAAATATACTTCATGTTTTTTCAAGCCTGAGTGTCCAAACCTGAAGAGGAAAAAAAAGTGAAAAAGGCTGCCTCCTAGGCAGTATCAAAATCCATTCAAGCTTAGAGAACTACTTGAAGAATAAGCAACTGAAACAAATTAATGTTGGACTTTGCTCCTTTAGACTCCAGACCTTGACTGCAGTGTGTGGGGACCGTGTTTGTGTGGCTCGTTTGTCTACTGCTGTTACCCTGCTCTGCTGCACCTTGCACCTCACCATCTATCCGTGTTTTGCATTGCTCACAGCACTGTCAGTCTCCCAATCGCTTCTGCTACTGCATGTTTCAAAAGCTAGGAAAGCAGGGAAAATAGCAGCATGTAGGGTGGGCTTATTGATGTAGTTTATTTTTGTGCCAGCAGACATGTTGTGCCCACGGGCACAACAAGAAACAAGAAGGGCATCTCCTTGTTTCTCCCAGGGCTGAGAGCCAGCGTGTACTTGCAGGCAGGTATGTGTCCCTGGCATCTGGCATGGCCTTGTCACACTGTCCTATTGTCTGCTGGGCTCATCAGAAACCCAGAGGTGAGCAGGGGAAGGTGGAGACCTCTCTGGAGCACTCTCTGAACCTGACTTGTCTTCCTCAGTAGCTAAAACTCAGAATGCTGCTCTGTTCCTTGCATTTAGGGTCCCTGCAACACTCCTGTGAGTTGCCAGCGTGTGCAGGGAGGCTTTTACAGACCTCGGGCAAATCGCTGCTGCAGCACATGATGTCATGCCCGTGGTCACCAGAAGCTTTTCACCTCATGCTGAGCACGCTGCACTAATTCCCCCTGGCTACCATTTAACATAGGCATCATGTGACTCTGTGGGGTGGGGTGGCTGATCATGTGACTCTGTGGGGTGGTGGTCCATCATATGACTTCGTGGGGTGGCTGCTCGGTGTATGGCTGGGGCCCCTTGTGGACTTTCTTGACAGCGTAGCACAGGAGAAAGCTAATGTTTTTTGTAGCCCTACAGGCTTTCTGCAGAGCAGCCTGACATCTGTTTGTCTCAGGGCTTCAGATATGGACAAACGGCCTCTTCAAGGGCCTGGCTGTTGTGGTGGTCACAACCCCAGCTGCCTGTCACCTGCTGCCAGTGAAGTAGCTCGTGTGATTGTCCCCTAATGTGTTTCAGTTCAAATAAGCTGTTGCAGCCAAGCCCTGCTCTTAAGTCAGTCTACTTAAATTTTAGACAAATGTGCTGGGAGACAGATACTGCAGCCCTGCAGGCATCTGTGAGGAGGAAGTGCCAAACATTTGAGCACTGGATGGAGATGACAAGGTCTTATATCAGCATACCTTGCTCTGCATCCTTCTTGGATGTATGTGACCCTCTCTCTTCTTGTCCTTCAGCTCTGTCAAATGGGGAAGGATTATTCTCAGTTTATCTGTTGTAAAATGAAGTTGCTTTCCATATAGGCAGAAAGTCAACACCATAAAGTGCATCTCCCAGCTTTTTAATCACACGATAATGAAACCAGGGAAGGAATCCCATGTAAATTCTTCAATTATTTTGGATAGTTGCAACTGTTTGTAGTTTGAAGAGCAGGAGCAGGGCTGGAAAGTGTGGGGAAAAAATTCCTTGCTGTTTTTCTCGAAGGTTATCTAGCAGAATGGGCCTATTTGGACCTGTTTGTAAATATATCTTGCTGTATGTCTATTGCTCCCTGCCAGAAGTTGTTTTTTTTTTTTTTTTAGCAGTACTAGTTTTCTGATGGGCATTATCTTTATTGATTTTTGGCTTTTTTAATTTTGGGCTGGAAACCCCTAGAGCATTTCCTATAAGAGGCTGTTGATTGTAAGTCTCTGGTTTTAGGAGTAGTTTAAAAATTGTTTAAATTTAAATCTGGTGATATCTAATAAAAACATTGCTCATTTTTTAAATTCCCATTTCTTTATTTAAAAACAAAGATAAGAAAAGTCTGCAAAGAAGATCCACATCTTTTTGCTTGCTAAAATAATGACAAGATGTGAATTTTCAACAGTTTTATGTGGTTTTCTGGAAGGCTAAATTGTCAGTATGGATAAACAACCCTTTTCTGTTTCTTCTGGAAAAAATAAAAAGTAGTAATTTTTTTTTCCCTAATTGTTTTTCACTTTCTAGTGAAATCTTGTCAGAAATGGGCTGTTTTAAATGTACTGAATCAAGTTGCTAATAAGACTGATGCAGACTGCTTTTTTGTTGTATATGATTTATTCTAAACTTTTCAGTAATGTCGAAGTAATAACTTAAGTATTCTAAATAGTCTTCTAATGTATTAAAAGAAGAAAGCTATAAAGTGCTTGGATGGTAATGTTTTCCTACCTTTTACCTTTCATATCTTAATCCTATTCACATTGGCTTTAAAGAGGAGCCTTGTGCAGGCATATTTAAATTCAGTCTTTCTTGAAAATGCATAATTTTTCAAGCCCATTATTTTATCCATAACTTCTTGCTGCTGTGTATGAGAGAGACAGCTATTGCTTTAACTTCATTATCAAACATTCTCATTTAGCATCAGGTCAGCATGGTGCTAATTTTTTGCTAGGGAGCTTTGTGCCAGGAAGGAGTTTTTCATGAGTAGTTACTGTGAGATTACTTTGCATATTAAGCATCAACTGCTGGAGCTGTGTGATCAGCAACCAGAACATGCTGCCTCTCTCCTAAGGAAATTACTTGAGTTTTTGTTTGAAAATGGGAGGAGAATAAACCTGCTGTTTGAAGGTAAAAGGTGCCAGAGGTGCTTGATAGAGACCTGAAACTATAAGATGTAATATTCTGTAACCAAATAGAATCATAGAATGGTTTGGGTTGGAAGGGACCTTAAAGGTCATCTAGTTCCACCCCCCCTGCAATGGTCAGGGACACCTCCCACTAGAGCAGGTTGCTCAAAGCCCCATCCAACCTGGCCTTGAACACCTCCAGGGATGGGGCATCCACAGCTTCCCTGGGCAACCTGTTCCAGTGTCTCACCACCCTCACAGGAAAGAATTTCTTTCTAGTATCTAATCTAAATTTCCATACCCCAAATCAAGATCAAAATCAGGAATCAGGATCCTAAAGTCAGCATTTGGCATGTGGACAAAGGTGTTCTCTATACCTGCCAGCTGGGATATATGGCCTGTGCCCTCACCCTTCTGTAAATCATTTGGCTGGGGTCTTGCTCTTGCTCATAAGGAGGGGCTCTGGGGTTTAGGCTGTCTTCTGCCTCTAAAGGCTTAGATTTTAACCATCTGCGTGCCCTGAACTCTTCTGGAGGGGTCTTTATGGTGCAATACCCTCATTGCATTTACTGAGGCCTTGAGTACAGCACAGGACTCTTCCACAATGTAGTAAGGACCCTTGTATGGTAAAAGAAAGCCTGACCAAAGTGCACAGATAAACACATTTTTTCCACCCAGTCAGCTAATCACTTTTAAGAAATGCTGCGCTCTTCTGACATTTAAAATTGTGTGTGATGTGCAAGCCCTGTGTATCTGACAGCTTTTGGAGAAGGTAGGAGGACACACTTGGAAATACGTACAACCAGGTCATGTCTGTGACTTGGGAAACTAGCATTTAAATATCTCCTTTCTTTCACTGTTTCATTTGTTTGAAAAAATCTATGCATGCATTGATACTGCAGGGAGAAAAGCTTCTGAACAGGGAATAATTCTTGAGACTACATCTTAGTTTTTTTAAAAAAAATTCAAATGAAATGAAAACATTAGGGAATATAGACAGACTTATTTCCAATGGGGATTAGTTAACAAAAACATCATTAAAGGAACATGGCAGTAGGCGATGCACTGTAATTATTTGTTTCTTTTCTTAAATTAAAAGGGGGGAAAAGTCCTTTCATTTGGTGTAAACCACTAGTCAAATGGTTTTTTTCCCTAAGAGTTTTGGAAGAAGGTTTGGCTTACTGTATGATGGACATCAGCTTGGAAGATCTTAAGTAGTTTGCAAAATGGGTCTTAGCTACAAAAGGTCAGTTCCACATCCCAGATCCTCCTCAGCTTAGCATTTGACACAAACTCATCTGTACCGGATTTTGCTCCAAGGCATAGTGAGGTAAATAGTATGGTTGCAATTTTCTTATAGAGAGACAGAATTCAAAAATATCCTGAAGGCCTAAAAAAAAAAGCAAAAGCAGTATTTGATTAAAAAAAAAAACAAAACAAAAACTTAAATATAATTATGCATTGTAAATTACCTGGTTAATATTCAGATTTTTGTTGTGGAGATTTTTCCCTACATCGTGGTATTTTAACATTCCTCATAAAAATATAAAAATAGAAAGACCTGCCTTGAATTTCTACCATAACTCCAGTGTCAGTGGAGAACCCATTTTTCTCTTAGATGATGGCACCAGGATACTCCTTGTTCCTACACTTGTTTCTGCATTTGCATTTTTAAAGCTTTGAAGGCAGTCTCATGACGATGACAAACACCAGCAGAAAGAGCGGGTGAATTAGGACTTCTGATGGAATATTACCAAGTGATGAAAAGAAATCCAAGTTGAAAATACAACATAGACTGTTGGAAAAGGAAACATCTGACCATAAAATTAATATGGAAGACAGAAGCTGAGCGAAAGCCAAACTCTAGGCCCTCTGTGATGAAAACCATGCTTCCAAACCAACTCGAGACAGTAAGGGTGTCAGGGACATGGGAAAGCCTTTGGCAAACTGGAACTACTCTTAAACTTTCCTGAATTTTCCTGTTTTGCTCAAACTGTCAAGAGGTAGAACTCTCATTTTAAACCTCTGCAAAAGTTTGTTTTCAAAATGCATCAAATACCCATGGTCACTTTGTAATTTAAATAGTTTGCATTATACAGCAGGAGGGAATGCTGGAAAACTTGCTTGGATCCAACACGAACACCTGAGATTCATATTTGAAAAAAAAAAAAAATCCTATTTCTTTGGAAATAGTCATAGCAGCTGGCAGAAGATCTGTTAGAGAACATTTCTCTATACCAGGAGACTCAGATGAGCCCCCACAGGTTCAGATGAAGGATGGACTACCTTTATATTCCTGTGTCCCCTTAAGTATGCAGCTGTAGGAATCTGAATCTTCTTCCAGGTCCATAAGGGAAGGGGAACTCCACAGGGCTGCAAACTATGTTGAAGCAGTGGTGGAGAGCTGTGAGACTCTGTAATTGGTTTTTTTTTTATTATTTATGGTGTCGCTGCTGGGTTGTTTGAGACAAACTTGAGCTAGTTAATGGCTCTGTCTGTTTATACAGGTAGTTTTAAGACTGCCAGCACAGCCTAGAGTGTGAGATGAGTGTTCTTCTGTTATAAAATGGTAAGAATTCAAATAAATTCTGCATGGTTTTGTCTCTGCGCTCTTTTTGCAAGTAAAGAGGGTTTTAAGGTTATTTATATTTTACTGCTCGACAAGCTGTTTTTGGCCACCCTTAATAGTTCTGACATGCATAGAGTGAAGCATCACAAATCGTGGTTACTTTATGCAACCCCACTGTTATGTGAGGTTTTGTTTGCTTAAGACTATCAAACTTGTGTGAGGAGTTGAACTTAAGATGCCAGAAATGTCAGGGCCTTCATAGAGGAACATAAATCTTGGAGCTAAGTAATGTTTTATGTCCAAGGTAACTAAATATAAAACTGGCAGAGCAGGCCACACAAATGTTACATTTTCACCTGTTTGAGAAGAAATGTTTCTGCTCAGAGACAGAGTTCTACTTAGATGAATTATTGTGTGGTAGTCCCTCTCACATCCAAAAAATTAGATGCTGAACATTTTTCTGGGGGGATGATTCCCCTTGATATTTTGTAGGAATTAAGGAAGGGGTGGTCTGGTTTTGGTTTTTTTTCTGTCAATAGTAGCAAAAGTAGTTGGAATTTAATTCCAGCTTCCCAAATATGGGAAACTACTGCAGAGGTTGAAGGGTAAGTTGTACATAAAGGACGATGTAACCCTCAAAGCAGCGTAGCACATTTGAATTGTGAACTCTGTTACGCATATTTGTAGAGCTGAGTAATAAAGCACTACTAAGCACAGCTGAAAACTACGTGCCTTAAATCTAAGGGGTTTTGTCTGGAAAAACTACACTTTTAGTTTTTGGCTCTCCGTGATAGGGAACAGGTAGCCAACTACTTGTTTGTCAGGTTGGGCCAGAAATAGTTGATGTGGAATTAGGTTTTTAGTAGAATTATTCTGCTTCCAGCAGCTGTAGTGTCAGGCCTGGAGTTCTTATTTTACTTTATTTTAAGGGTGTTTTAATCACAAGCATGAATATCTCTCTCTCCAGGGCACAGATGGCTAAGGTTTATTCAAAGAATTATGGCAAAGGAAGAGTTAGATGATTTTTGTTCTCGAGAAGAGGAGCTATTAAACTATTTCAGTCTCTCTAATCAATAATAGTTTTATTTCCTGTAACTACAGAAATCATAATGAGGAAATGAGTATTTATTCTAAAATGCATTTAATATTAAATCTCATTGTTGTAGTTTGATTCTGCCAAGGAAGGCCTTCCAAAGGCCAAACCTTAATTATATTCCTGTCATTTTATTTCAGACAAGCACTAAAGCATTTCTCTCATAAACTTCTTTCCCCCCAAAGATCATTCCTAATAAAATCTAATTTTGATTTCATACACTGCAGAGTGACTTGCATTAAAACAGTAACTTTTATTGAAGTCTTCAAAGCCTGTTTATTGATAGAGAAAAGGCATAAGTTTCATTATACTCCTATGTGGTTAGAGAATATTACTGGGTCGCTTCTATAGCTGGGGGAGTTGGCAAACATCACAAAAATGATTAAGTATTGAGATGGTCAGTGCTTAGTCATCTGGCTATCAAGCAGAACGTGTAGTCCAGAATTCAGTGTGAAGGCTTCCCACAAATCAGAATCAGATATTTTAGCTTCCTAAAAAAGTAAGAATAAATTGTAACAGTAGAACACTAGTTATTTAGAAAAAGAAACTAGATAGGTGATGTTATGTTATACTACTAGATATTTGGAAAAGTTAGGTGGTTCTCCCCCCTCCCCCCAATGTTATCTTTTTTTAAATTATTTTATTTTATTTTATTTTTTAGTTTTGGGCACTGGTAGATATGCATAGCTTTCTTTGAAAGAATGAAGATAAATTAGTTCTACGTGAGATCTAGAGAAGTGAATTTCTCTTTTGTTTCTGGAATTAGAGCTAAGAGAAATGATTGCACTTGTGCCCTGAGTGAGTGGTTCTCCTAGACTTGTGGTGTTGCTATCTTGGGTTAATTATTTAGGGAAACTACAGCACAGCCCTCCAATGTACCAAGTACGTTCTCTAAACACTGGTTAGAAGTCATGTTCGGTCTCTCCTTTAGCTCGGCAGATAACAAATAAGTTGTGCTAAGGAGAAGAGTTTAAACAAAAGGTAATGAATTTTCCCCGTGTGCATGGGGCACGAGGGTCAACGTTAACTTCTGTCTCTTCCTGAAAACTACATGAAGCAGAGCTCACTTGACTTTATGTGCTCTGCAAAGACCTGGAATAACAGTAGGATCCTGGAATATGGGTAGGAGAAAACCTATTTTACAGATCCTGAGGTGTCTTGAACACATGATGAATACAGAGCAGGGAGCTGAAGTGCTTTTGTAAGAGCACAGAAGTTCTGAGGTTGGAGAAATCAGTTTCTACGGGATTAGGCAACAGCTGATGAAAGTTTCTGTAGAGATGTATATTGGATTCGTTTCCTTTTCTGGGGGCAGACGCAGTCAAAAGGTGACTTTCTAGAGGTTCATCTTGTGAATTAATAATAGCTAATAGCAAAATCAGAAAGAGGAGTCTGGTAACTCTGCATGTCCTTCTGTAACTACCTTTTAAAGATGATACTGCACCGAGAAATGGAGCCTTTTCGTGCAGTGCCTTTGTCTCATCAAGATATGCAAACGAGCATTTGATGTGGAGTGTTGGCAGTGATTACCTATCGCTTCTCACAATTGCTGTCGTGATGAGTTTGAGCGCCACAAAAGCCAGGACTCCGGCTGAGCACTTCTTGGTGTCACAAGATGGCAGTGACGAGTAGTTTTGCAAATTCAGCCCTTTCTATAACGCTTGAAGGGCAAATTTTTCCTAGAGATGTTTGTGACTATTGGAGATGCTAGGTTTTCCTCAGAATCAGTCTTGAGAACTGGAAAACTTGAACACTTCTTGCAGTTACAGCATGAAATTATTCTTATGCAAGCCTATTTTTAAAAAAAAAAAAAAAATTTACCGGTATGTTGCAGGAAAAAAAAAAAAAGCCAGCAGAAATTCAGCAGTAATGGCAGAAATGGCAGAAAATCTGGCCAATACCATCACAGAGTAAGCAATAATTTTACATATCAATTTATCCGGTTAGAGTTGGCAACTGGCAATCTTTATTAATAAATTCTGTGGGGCTGCTATATCATCTTGGACTGGCGTTAAAATGCTGGGATTTAACATCAGTGGATTCAGGCAGCTTAAGACCAAGAGGTACAAAGAGAAGTTGGAGAAACTTTTGTAGCTGAATTACCCTAAGGGAATGGAGAACAGGTAACCTCTAGAAGATGAGGTACTAGAATTGGTACAGCAATGCATGTAAAGAAATAGCAGGATTTACTGGCAAAATCTTCAGTGGGTTCCAGTGTACACGGTTACAAACCCTGTTAGGAAAGTCCCTACCTTTCCTCAGGGTAGGGAGGGACAGACAGAGAAGGCTTTTCTCTTTGTTGCAGACCTCACTCTGTCAAAACCACTCAAAACATCAGGACCAGAGAATTAACTCAAGCCCACTAAAATTAGTGGTTGTAGTTAGGGACCACTATGTGTGACCTTTAATACTAGGCAGTGTCACCAGCTAATTTCCCTGAGCTCAAAGATGACATCCTCTACCAGCATGCTCATATTTTTGTCTCTCCTCTCTACTTGCAACACAAATGACCAACAGAGAATCAAGTGTCCATGGAATGCTGCAGGAACAGTCTCCAGTAGCTATGGCCTCCGCGCTGGCACGTCCTACCACACGCTTTCTCTCTCTGTTCTGCCTCCTCTCCTCTCTCCCCCCGTTGTGTCATAGGAGATGCATGGCAGAATTTGCCTGTATTTCTGGAGAAATACAGTTGTAAATCATTCAGCCTATTTGCTAATTTGTGACATTTACAATGTTGAAGTGCTGCACGCTGGGGGACGTGTTGACATTTAATTAGTAAAATTACTATGTGTTGGCTAGATCTAAATATCAATTTATTAAGGTAATATGTGGGTAATTTATCATGTGATGTATGTTCTGTACTAGATTACTATTATTTTTAATTTTTTTAATTGAAAAACCACTCCAAGAACGGGTGAGTTACCACATGGCTAGCTATTGTAGTGTAACAGAGTAACGAGTACAGTTAATTATGTCAAGCAAGAATGTATCAGAGAATCCATTTAGATAGTCGCAGATCACGTTGTAATCACTAGTATCTGTTTACAGATACTTTGTATGGATTTCCCCTTCACACATTCCTCTACTCGGAGCTAGTTTGCACACAGGATCTGAAGTCAAAAGGCTTTAAAAATGGCTCAGCTTTAACAAAATAAACCTATTTAACGGTGTTAAATAAAGCTTGGCAAATGACTGTGGCTATTCGCTGTACGCCCAGTTGAGCTCATCAGCTCATCATGTGTCCAAGCTCTTTTCGCTAAATAAGGGCAAAATTCTCCACTCTGTTTTGCCCTGTGTTTAGTGCGTGCCCTGACATCAGTGGAAGACCCCTGCAGGATGCAGCCATAGACTGTGTAATTGATACTGAGCTGCTCGAGCTTCTAGAAAGGGGGAAGAATCTCGTTTCCCAGAGACAGCTGGTATGTTGGCCTATCTTCTACAGTCTAGCCAGGCAACGGGCTACTCAAGCTGGCAGTAGTAAAATGGACAGGACAGGGGGAAGCTGTAGCAAAGCACAAGCTGGATGGCATAGGCTAAATGCCTGCTGAACAGCTTTTCTGTGGCTGTAAATGGAAGAGCAATTTCTCTTGATGGTGTGTATATTTCAGCAAAACAAACTTACCTGAGTGCTCCTCTCTAAGGGCCAGATCATTTAGAAAATGAGTGATGCTGGTGAGAGCTGAGGACATCAGCGTGTTGAGTACTAGCACCTCATAAAACTGAGCTGAAAATACAGATTGTAGGTAGTGACAGACTCCATTAATCCCCACCAACAGCCTTATCCCATCTATGCTTTATTTAGTGTTGCAGAGCAACCAAATAATTCCATTCAAGTAAGCACCGAGAAGTTCCGTTGATTATCTGAACTACAGCTGCATCTGCAAAACTGGGCTGGAAATCTCCAGGGGACATGCTTTTCATTAGATTTCTAATACTTCCCTTTTCTAGTCAGGCTGGAAAGATGAGAGCATCCTGCCCTTGCTCCTGGTTCCAGCCAGAGCCAAGAAATAAGAGAAGCATGTGAAAATGAAAGGGGTGTGTGGAAGAATAACAAAGTTCCTCTTACCAAACCTTAAAGGCATTTCATCTTGGATTTCATGAAAGGGATTAGAAAAAGGATTGATCCATCCTGAATGTGTTTGCTTAGGTCCAGCTCTTCCTAGGACTTTGCTAACATCAACAGGCTCGCCACCAGAGATGTGCTCGAGACCTGCTTGAAGTGGACCTGCTTTGGCCAGGGGGTTGGACTAGATGATCTCGAGAGGTCCTTTCCAACGCCATATGGTTCTATGATTTGTTTCTCACCAATGACCTTGCTAAATGTTATACTCTGTTCAGCAGCATATGGCTTCTCTTTCTAGTTGCAATGTTGTCAACTGCATCGGTAAACATAATACAGATTATAAACAGATATTTGGGACTAGGATAGTCTGAGTATATTAACGCTATTTGGAAGGGGTCTGGCAAAGTAAACAAATTATCGACATATTTCATAAAGGCCATCCAAACAACAAAGATCTGTAACCAATAAGATGACCTGCATGCAGAGAATTAATCTAATATATTGCACTTTATTTAAAATTAACTAGGAAACTAGGTGAACTTCAGGGTTTAACGACTTCATCTTCTGACATACAACTAATCCTATATGTCACAGCTGAGAAAACCAGCTCTGCTTGATGGAAATTGCTAGCTTGATCTGCTACTGCTAATACATCGACACCTTGAAGGACATTATATCTGTTACTTTTTTCTCTCTTTGCATCTGACTGGCTAATGCAATGAATGGTGTTGGCACTTCCCATTTTAAAGTCCGTTTTCTCATTTTACAACGCTTGTCTGCTGTCCACTTAATTTTCCCATTGGTCTGGATTCTCTACTTGGGCAAGACTGTCTTTTTCTTAGTGAGAGAGGAAAGTCCCTTGGTCTCCCTCACGATGATTCAAAGAACTAATTCTTCATTCCCCTCCCTAAGGTTGTGAGTTACCATCTTTGCTTTCATCAATCATAGCATCCTCCAGCACCTTTGTGTGTAAAAGGCATGCGTATACTCCCTCAGTCTCTAATAAATTTTGTTTGAATTGACAAATCCAGGTAAGAGGAAAGGGCTGGCATAGAAACTGAGGGAAGAATGGCAAGAAGAGCTTTTCCTTTATGAACATTTGTGAAGTAAATCTATTGACCTGACTAAATAAAGCTGACAGCTTACGAAAAGCGCTTTTTTTTCTTTTCTTTTTTTTTTTTTTTCTTTTTTTTCTTTTTTTTTTTTTTTCCCCTCAGCATCAGGGACCAAAATGAACTAAGAATTGTCTGTGTTTCTCAGTAAAATGATTGTGCTGGATCCAAAGGTGCTACAAGTAGTAACGTTTCCACTCCTAACCTTCCCCTGCAGTTCCTTCAGTCAGCACCCGGCTTAAAAAAGGAAATTTACCCTGTGGTATAAATTTTAGTAATAAATTTGCTCTTGCAGAGTGGTTTTGATCATGAGATTTAACGAAAACAAAATCAGATGCAAGATATAGAAAACACATTGGTATGCGCATTTACTTTTGGCAAGAAGTATTTTATAATGCACACGGCAAAACAAATTGTAATAAATGGCCACCTGTCTTTATCCTATACTCTTATTAATCTCATGCCTCTGCAGCCACTGTATGCACGCTAGAGGTTTGTAATAAGAGTCTGCAGCAGCTGAAATCATGAAGATTAACTGGGATATTAGTGTGAAATCAAACTGACGTTGATTAGTAAGTGCAGTGTCGGGAGTAAGTGCGGGGCTGGACTCGCAGAGAGCAGGAGGTCTGTTTGGTATTCTCCCAGCGTTACAATTGCCAGGATGCATTTTTCAGTCCTATCAAGAGGCAAATGCCTTGATGAGATTTTTGTCTTTAGGAAGCTTTGAGCCAGAAAGTGGAGTTTAATTGATTTCTACCCAATGAAAATCTGGCCATTTGAATCCAGAAATCCAGTTGCACTACACGGCGGCTAAATTTTGACTTGCTCTGTAAAGCTCAGCTTGCTGCTACTAACAGCATTTTACAATATTTGGTTCTCTCTCCAGAGTTCCTCAAAATGCTTATGTCTGCAACACAATGTGCACATAGTGTGCATTAAAGCACTATATTCTAGTTTAATCCCTAGATAGCACAACAGCCACATGAATGATACTGTTGGTGCTAAATAATTAGAGGCAGAGCAACTTTCTTAATCTACAAACAGACTGAACTGAAACCTAAACCAAGAAAACACGGGGAGGAAACCAGGTGAAGCTGGCAGCCTTTTATACTTTATCTTAGGTGGGTTGTCAGAGAGAAGAGGTGCCCATCTCCCAACAAGTATCCCCTTCCAAAGTTTTAGACTCTGTATTCTTGGACTTCTCCCAAAACATCTGGCTGTGTCACACCTGAAGGTAGCCCAAACTGACTCACATCCTCCTGTAGAAGGGAAGGTGCAGGTAAACCACTCCACAAGCATCAGGTCCTGCATGCTCTGCACACCATATGTTGCACAGCACTTCATCTAACAGTAAGAATAACGTTTGTGGGTCCTGATTTGTAAGCCAAGAGCTCTGCTTCCCAGAAATACCATGCAATCGCTATGAGGATGAAACAAATAAGATTAGTTCACTGGCATGGGTTGGTGTACCCACAGCATATGCTGTTCGGTTTCTTTCTGTGAAAGAAAGTTAGTCCTGAGCTATTTGTGGTCTTTGGAAGCGGAAAAGGGGAATTAGATGTTATGTGTTGTGTTGTTTTGTATTGTTTTTGTTTTAAGGCCAAAAACGGCCATTATAATAATTTAATCAGATCTTCTGCATAACTCAAGCCAAAGAATCCAGCCACTAATAGCTGCATCAAACTTATAGCTTCTGGTTGGGTTGTATTTCACAAAGGCATCCAGAAAGCATAATATGTTTTTGGAAATGGCTTACCATCTGGAAGTTGGGAGGACAGCACAGACAGCATGTATTAGCAGGGAATAGATTAAAGGAATAGATTAAACTACCTTTTTTTTTTTTTCTTTTTATCTTAACTTCCAAATTTAGGTATAGATATACAACTGACTGTTTTGTAAATAAGCTGAGTGCTGCAATTATAAATCAAACAAGTTTTCTGAGAGCCATGGATCTAGGGAGGTCTGTTTTACAGAGGTGTTTTTCAGGGGTGGTGTTTCTTTGTGATATTTTCACCTCTAATGTGGAATGAACACATTGTGACCCATGGCAGGAACTGCAGAAGTGCTGCCCCCTCTACCCAGCCTCTTTATCTGTCTATTCATCCATCCATCCATCTATCCATCTACCCTCTATTAATACTTTAAGATATGAAGCATAGGTACCTCCTACCTGCTTGGGGCTCTCATACCCTAAATTTTGGGAGGCAAGAAGTACTAAAGGCACAGGTATTCGCATGCAGCTGCTCCTGCGCACTCACACACAGAGTGTGATAAACAGTAGCTAGTGCAGTAACAACTGCTGCAGACTTGGTACAATTACCTCCAAATATTCAGTGGCCACCAGAAACTGGGTTAAAACTCAGGTTTTATTTTTATTTTAACTGAGGAGAACAACAGATTTTTCTACCTAGTTTTTGAGTTTAAATAGGTGACATATTTTTTCCTTCAACAACAAACGCTAAATTATTCTTACTTGATTACAAATGAAGAAAAATTAAAAGCTGAATTCTGCCTGACTCAAACTTCTGTAGCTCTATGGAAAACACTAAAATAATGCATGAGCTGGCAAGAGTCCAATTTAGGACAGAGAGTGAGAAAGCATTTATTGTCCAACATCTTACAGACGGTTGTCACAAAAGCATCTATTTTCTACTTAGTAAAAAGACTAGAGCTTTCATGTTTCATCAAGTATTGAAAAAAATCAGAGAAGAGAGACATCAAAGAGCATTAGTGCTACAGTTCAGGTAAATTAGCATATTTGTTGATCTCTTGTTCAGAGATTTGGCTTGTAAACAGCTCAGAGGATTGGTTTTCTGCACCCTACCAGCAGGTGAATCCTTTTCTTGTTCAATGGATCCTAGGCTGATTGCAGCTGAACAGCCCTGCATTTTCAAGGGTACTTTAATTTGTGATGACCTCCAAGGAATTCTCCGTAGCGGGAACATAGTATTTATGACAGCTATAATAGTTATCTCTCTAATGGTTCAGTCATTCCCCAGAAAATCAGTGGCATTCTTGTCATTGGCTATGTTTGAAGCTTGAGTAAACCCTAATGTTTTTGGCTGCCGAGTAAAAGAAATCAGTGGGGGGAATTGGTAAGCATCTCCCATACCTGCAGGTGGAGGGAACAATACCATTATCAGTTTGACAGTGGGAAGCTAGCAGCTCTGAAGCGACTGCTTTGTAGAAAACATGCTTTTTTTTCTTCCTCATCTCATATAAGAGTACAAATAAGTGCATGGACCATAAAATAGAATTATACACAGGGTTAGTAGTTTGTCATGGTTTGGTTATTGGAAAGGAAAAATTGGAATGAACTTGCCTTTTTGTTGTTTTTGGTTGGTTTGGGGTTTGTTGTTTTTTTTTTTGTGAGGTTTTAGTTTTAAGTCTCCAGTAAGAGTTTTTAAGATTTTCTTGTAAAATGACACCAATGCTGTTTCATAGCATTTAACTCCTAACAGGAATGATTCTTAATCCAGCAGGATGGCTGCTGGGTAGCTGCACTTCCCTTCTCTGCTATTGCAAAGAAATTAAAGTCCTTGTGCCAATTCTCTTATTTGCAACAGTGGTCAAATTGCAGCTCGCCACATAAAGGCGTTCTGCAAAATTGGTTATTCTGTTAATATCCTCAGTCCACATGATGTGAATGCCCTGGACAGTTTAATATATTGATTCATAACTCTGCTGAGCAGCAGCTATTGTCTTCTGGAACCTTTGGTAATGCAACCTGGGCATGTATTGAAAGAAATATTTATTGATGTTATTTACACTATTGCTAGCACAAGAATGATCAGTGAAATACAGGCAAGCAATCTATTTTCAGCACTCTCTACCTAGAGTCCTAGGATATGGCTGTGCATATGTTGTTAAATAAAAGATACAGAATTTTTGCCCCAGCCTTCTGGGTCCCAGTACTCCTTGATTTCCCACTCTCTTCCTGGCTCTGGTTTGGACTGTTCCAGTTAGTTCTATCACAGACAACTCTGTGATGCACTAGTTTCATCCTGCATGGGGTGGGTGGAAGTCAGAAAGTGACTCTTTGTCTTGGGTCAGTCCATGATCATGCTCTATTTAGCAGTTTATGGATAGCCTGTGTCCCAAAAATTGACTCTAGGTAAGTTTTCAGAAGGAATTAAATTCCCTGCTGAGTGCTAGGGTGCTCTCAAATGAAAGGAGCACACAAAAACAATAAAAAGGCAGTTCTGTCTCCATTAAAGTAAGACTGTCTGTAAACATGCTGGTTGGTAACATCTCCTGTAAAATTATGAAATAACTGATCTTGTGGTATCCATATCAAAAATGTGTCCTGAGTTATTTAAAAAACTTATCTTACTTTTTAACCTTTTGTCTTAGGACTTACATAACTACTTATACACCCAAATTCAGTTTGCAAGTGGCCAGAGTTATATAACAGTGCTAACCTTATTTCTCTAGGTGTTTTTTAAATGGCTTTTCAGTGAAGGAATCTATAGCAAATCTGTCAAACTTTGTATTTTGGGAGCTTAGTATCTTTAATCCTAAAGTCACCTTAACCCCATAATCTTTCAATATCCAAATGCTATTTTTTAAAAAAATAGGTTTATAAGAAAATAAGTACCTGGAAGTCACACAGAAATTTGCTTTGAAGTAGGGTTTTTGCTGATCTGCTTCCCAGCAAGGAACATAATTTATTATTCAACTTTATTGTTGCCGCCATGTTAACTTTTGCAAAGAGAATATTGTGTGTACTCAGCAGCTAATTTCCATTAGAAGGTCAGGCAATGTAATATGCTTATATTTTTGGCACAAAATACTTTTTTCAGGTTGAAAAGTAAGTTTAGGCAGTCTCAGATGCTAGACAAATTGTGGATCATGAGCCTTGGATGCTATCCAGACCGTGTGCTGTGGCCAAGGGCCAACCTAGAGTAGATGGACACATTGTGTGGAAGTTAGGACATTGGAACTGGGAAAGTGGACAATGATTCTTTGACCCTGCAAACAAGATCTTCTCCCTCAATGCCAATCCCTCACGGAGCAAGGGATTTTGGAAGTTCCTTCCTTGGCATCTGGGGGATTCCACAAGCTCTTTGTGCTGGTGAGGTGGATATTGGTATGCCCTGCTCCAGTAACCTCCACGCATGCATAGCTGCAGCCTGGCTTGTGCATCTTAACCAGTGAACTGAAGCATAGCCCTGCAAGCTTTCTCCCTGCAGGGTTTCTGTGGAAGTCGGAAGGCTTTGCTCATTGTAAGTTTGATGGATCGGAACATCAGAGAACAAAAAACAGTTTATGAATACCATGCAAATTATGTCATACAAAAGTGACTAGTAATCAGATGATTCACTGCAAATGCATTGGTAGTTTTGGTGTTTGTCTATTTTTTTTTTCCAGCTGAGCTGAACAAGGGTTTATTATAGGAGTGTGAGAATTGCTCACATCTGAGAGATTTTGGATCATGTCTGCACTTCCCAAGTATGTATCTTACCACTGGAACAGAAGATCAGGCATTCCACCTCCCAAGAGCTGTTCACATTTCTGTTACTGTCCCCTTTTTGCTGTGGCACACTCATTTGTCACGACATCTTTCCCTGTGATTATGGTGAGGATCACCATTACTGACTACAGATTCCCTGGGGAATAGGAGAGAAGGATAAAAATGGGTTAAATTTTCTGTTTAACATTCCTCCACCGTGCTGTTAACAACATGCACAATTCCAGCTAGAGATCTGCTTTCTCCTGCTCCTCACCCCCGAGAAAATGGGATTATTCATAGGATTTTGAATTCTCACTCCATTGAGAAACTCCCTCTGTAACTCCACCTCTACTCATATACTGTCCTGGAAGTCTCTAGTGCTAGAGCTGGGAGCAGCCATCTCATCTCTTCTGATAGCTGCAGTTTCATGCCCTGGCCTTCTTCTGGTCAGTGCCACTTCAAGAAGTGGCATATCCCTTGACTAGTTGATGTGAGAGGAAAGTTTTTGGAAACCTGAGATTCCTGAAGAAGGGCTGAGCAGCCTTGGGGAAGGAAATTGAGGTTAAGTTCTCCCTAGTGTTGTGGGTGCTGATGACATTGTGTCCAGCAGCCCTGTGGTATGACCTGTGTGTCCAGTATGAGCCGTTGTGATGGATGAGTCTCTTCTACGTTACAGTGAACTTTGAACATCACTGTCATGGGTTACAGAGAGTTAGTGACTGCCCATAGTTGAGTTTTACTGCAGTTTGCTTAAGAACTGTAAAGGTTCCCAAATAAACTTTTACCTTTTAAGAACTTAAAAAAACCCCACAAAAACAACACAAACTTTAAACAAGTTTTACCTTCCTTGATTGTTTCTGTTACTCATATTCTCCCCTCATCAGTGGTACGTTCCCTGGGTCTCAACTTCCCTTCCCCTTGAGGAGGTTGCTCTTGATCTGGGAAGTTTGTGCAGAAAGTCATGGTGCTTCACAGTGCTGCTGCTTTCAGTTGCCAGTCGTAGGAGCTACTGGCCAACTCCACTGGGCCTCCCCCAGCCTCAGTTCCCATACAGCTCAATGATCTCCCTGATCTTCCTCCAGCTGGGATCTTCACCTTCCTCTTTCCAGGCCCTCTTCACTCTAAGACCACTATTTCTCTATGGAACTCTTCTTTTTGAACTCCTTTCTGAAACCCTGATAATCCCAATCTAAATAGTGTGTATGAAGAAGCACAATGTGTGTTCAGCCTCCTAATTTGTGGTTCTGTTTCATTTCTCTTTCCTAATTGAAGGATTTTGTTTAGTCCGGGTATTTTCAAAACCCACAGCAGCCTGCACTTGTTGCAGGTGGCAAGTATCAGGCTTCTGCTGGTAAGTTCAAAAGTACAGTTTTGAACATTAACCCACTAACACACACTCAACTATCTGCTGCCTGTTAGCGTTCACAATTTAAGCTAATTTTTTAACCTATGACAATTATTTGCTTACTCTTCTATCCAACCTTACTGCTGAAGTAACTGTAGGTACAATGTTAGTGAAGAAGAACAGGGAGAAGGATGGAGAGAGAGCAGATCTTCATTAATGTCATCCAACTTGGCGCATGTGCATTGCATCAAACCATGGAATGCAAAGCAAGAACTGCAGAGATTTGCCATTCCTCCACAACACGACTGACGTGTCCTAGTTAGCACCTGTACATTTTAGAGAGATGCTAGTAAATGCAAAGAATCCAAGTAGCTAACCGTTTTCATTTAATATCTGCTACCCAGGCCAGTTTTATTTTTTTCACTTTCCATCCTTTGGATTTCTCCTGTTGTCTCCTTCACTTTGGTCTGGCAACTGCAGTCTGCTTGGTAGTATGCATTGTGAAACTGCTCAGGTGTTTTATTTCTGCCACAGAAAAATGTGGCATGATTCAGAATTTGAATTGGAAAATTAATTTATTTCTTCTGCATTCTTAATAGGGTGGCGGTTGTTTATTTGGGGTTTTTTTATTCTCTTGGTGGAAAACGAGCTGGTTCTGGAAGGTATATTAGTGGCTGCAGGGCTTAGGCTGGGTCGTGGCAGCAGCTGCAGTAGAGGAAGGAAAGCTTCTGCAGGAAAAGGAAAAACCCACAGAAGGAACCATATATAAAACCTTAGTTACTACTGTTGGAAGCCACTGACGTATTTAGTTGCTGAATCTGAAATTAAATGCGAGTGGCATATCACATGAAAAACAGAGGAGTACACCATTATCTCTTAGCCATAATGGAAATTTAAGGACAAACTATAGGCTTTTATGTGGTGATGTGGTAAAACACAACTTCGTTTTTGGATTAGCCTGGGGACACTGATGCTGACTTATGTGTCACTGAGGTGGCTCAGCAGCAATCGCTTTTTCTAAATGCCAATTAAATTTGTTAGGCCAGAGATTGTTCATTTTGCACAGAGGGCTATTTTACAGTTTTTCCACCTCCTCATTATGTAATTGGTTGGTATTAAAAAGACTGGCAATAATCTTTCCATCTCATTAACACAACTCCTCCTTTTTCCTCCTCCATCCAGAAGCCTGTTGTCTTGGCTGCTTGCTCTGACCTTTTATATTGCTTCAGTTAGGCAATATGAAAATATATGCCTTATTTCCAGCACTTCTGCATGAAATGCATTAAAGATTCTTTCTGTGACTTCAATGTCAGTACAGTAACAAAGATCCTATGGGGAAATTAATGGAAATGTTCTACTCTGCTCTGGGCAGATGGTATGGGTGTTCATAGGAAAAACAAATTCCTATCCCTGGTTAGCACCTGCTGTACCCAAAGGATAATCGTTTCTCTGCAAGTAATTGGAAGGCATTACTTTCTCTCTTTATCAACCAGCTTTTTGAACTACATTTTTCTCCTCATAAACCCCTTGCAGAAAGCATGCAGTGTAAATAATTAGAATCGCAGCCTTGTAGCATATTCCTTGAAGATTTTCTTAGAATTGAGGTAACACATGGTGATTTGTGGCAATTAGTGTATAGATGAAACCATAGATATTCCACTGACCTTCAAAATGTAGTTCAAAGCAAACTTTTACATTTTCTCAGTTCCAACAAAGTCATGACCAGCCATTAGAACAGCAGGATGCACTATTGTTAATGCAGGGTGACAACAATGGCCTGATCCTTAACAGCAACATTTTTTTGAGAGTTAGTGTTTCTAAAGCATTTTGAGTATGTGTGCCCTGTAGTTGCTTAAGAAATTAAGGATAGGTGAAATTCAGAGCATGAGATTCCTCTGCCTTGAACAGAATCAGAATGTGAATGCCCACATTTCTAAGACTTTCTGCATTGTTTTTAGTGAACTTTGAATCAATCTTTTCCAAATCGCTTTGACTCGGATGTTAATTCTATTCAGTAGCTTCACACATCCTACTCTACCTAGAAGTGGCTTCTTCTGTGATAAACAGGTGACTTAGAAAATAATCAGGGATTCCCTGTTTCTATCTCAGTATGTTAGAATGCTTTCAACCCGATGCTACAAAGGAGATCAAGCTACAAATTTCTTAACCAGTTTTGTGTTGGGGGATATGGTGTAGGGGAGAACTTTGTAGAGTAGGGTTGATGGTTGGACTTGATAATCCCAAGGGTCTTTTCCAACCTAAATGATTCTACGATGCTATGAAGTCATAGAACTTCTGAACTGGGGGCTTTGTTTCAGAGGTGCACTTACTATCAGGTGTTTCAGTCCTCATCCCTTTCTTATCTGGAGAGGGACTACCCTGAAGGCTTCAGTGACAATACAATAGATGTGATCTGTTGTATTTCTGACTATGCAACCTGTTTTGGATAGGCTGAAGCAGTAATATTGGCTATGTTGTACATTTAATTTCATTAAAGGATATAAGCCAAATACCTGGTTTGAAATTCCAAGGAAGAATAATAGATCTTAGCCTTTTTTTTTTTTTTTTTTAAATGGTAGTAAAATCTTCTCATCCAAAGAGATGTCTGGTAGTTGAAAATTGCGACAAGTCTCAGAATAAACTCTTGGAAGCCCCTGACAATAAATACAATTGTTTTGCTGCACAAGATCCAGTATTTCAGCTCTTCAGCCTGGCATCGCTATTAACTACTTTCGAGTGTGAGAAGTCTCTCATTATATCATAGAATTATAGAATTGTTTTGGTTGGAAGAGACCTTTAAGATCATCAAGTCCAGCCATTAATCTAGTACTGCCAAGTGACCACTAAACCATGTCCCTCAGTACTATATCTACATGCCTTTTAAATACCTGCAGGGATGGTGACTCAACCACTTCCCTGGGCAGCCTGTTCCAATGCTTGATAACCCTTTCTGTGAAGAAATTTTCCTAATATCCAATCTAAACCTCCCCCAGTGCAAATTGAGGCCATTTCTTCTTGTCCTATCTCCTGTTACTTGGGAGGAAAAACCAACACCCACCTCTCTATAACCTCCTTTCAGGTAGTTCAGAAAGCAGTAAGGTCTTGCCTCAACCTCCATTTCTACGCAATCCCAGTTCTCCCAGCTGCTTCTCATAAGACTTGTGCTCCAGACCCCTCACCAGCTTTGTTGCCCTTCTCTGGACCCACTCCAGCTCCTCAATGTCTTTCTTGTAGTGAGGGGCTCAAAACTGAACTCAGTATTTGAGATGTGGCCTCACCAGTGCCGAGCACAAGGGGACTGTCACTTCCTTAGTCCTGCTGGCCACACTATTTCTAATACAAGACAGGATGCTGTTGGCCTTCTTGGCCACTTGGGCTCAAATTCAGCCAGCTGTCACCCAATTACACCGTGTGTATTATGCAGAAAATGCTGGAGAAAGTCAAACAGTGTGGCAGGTTTGGTTACAATGGGTCTAGAAATGTGAGTAAATGGAAGCCAGAATGAAATGCTAATAAATGGGATAGGACAAGGGTTTTGTTTTGGTATGTTCTACATTTATTGAAAAGTTTGGGTAAACCATCAGCATAAAACCATCAGTAAAGTACTAAGCCTTTGCTGCAACAGTGGCTGCTGTATTTGAATGGATTCCCAGGAACCACACAGGCAGCCTTTTTTTTTTTTTTTTTTTTTTTCAGTTTACATTGGTTATCTCGTGATAGAAGCAAATTTTATGGGATTGAGACTGCACTTCCAAACACATATTACGCCAAAGAGCTGTTTGTTTTGTGGGGAAATTAGTGCTTCATCAACAACACTGTAAAGCTGCTCTGGACATTTCTTTCAGTTCAGAGCTCTTGCTGCCAAATGGCAACAAACAGCAGCAAAGACAGCTTTAAAGTGTTTTAACTCCTTGAATACTTTATTGATTCTGCAGTGACAGAAGCCACCAGCAACCAGCACGCTCTGTTGTGGCTCTTTTCAGTTCATCTTTATTTTTTTCGCAAATGATCAGATTAGAGAGGATTCTAACAGGAAGCTGTGGATACAACATCTAAGGACACTTGGGTTGGAGCTTTAATTCAAACTTGATATGAAACAAATTCTGAATTCCAGCACAAAATAATTTTCTGAAAATGCTGCTACTGTGAGCCAGGGGTAGATATAGCTGATTATTTAGGATGCTATCAGGCCTGTCAGTTTGTAGGTTTATCAGCTTCTGTTGCCTCTATGCCTGAATGGTATTGTATAAGAAAAAGTCTACTCAAACAGGTCCTGTTTTAATTTTGCTTGGATGATTTCTGCCATTGATGATATCACAGACCTCCTTCAGTTGGGGAGGCTAACGTAGGATTCCTGTTGGAAGTTTTACGGAAATCAGACTTTGGAGGCATTTCCCTTGGTGAGGTAAACACACCAGTTATGCTGCTTTTGCAAAAACAAGCTTTGGTCTAACAGACCACTTTCTGTCCACTGAAGAAAGAGAGTCTTGGAGCTGCAGCTCCAGAGGAAGTGATAAACTGAGAAGGCAAGTTGGTCAGGAAAATAAACTGCTGTCCTCAACAGTGCTTTTGATACCTGAGGAGGAGGTCGGTGTGTGGGCAGGACAAGAGTCAGCAAGAGGGTGGGAGGGAGAAGAGAGGGTGAGGGACATAAAAGAGAAAGCAACTTGAAGTCTTGAAGAAATACAGGCTTTATAGTCTTGCTGAAACTGGTAGCTCTGTGTGCAAAGGACTCTATGTGCAGTTAGATCTCCTGCTGAGTGGAGAGGTCTATCTTCACCTAGGCAGTTTCTGAGCAGTGAAAGCCTGGCACCAGTAATAAGATATGGAGCATTTGCTCCACCCATGCTTTACAACCAGGTTAGTGCAGGATCATTTCTTTGTGAAACTCCTGCTTGACCAAACAGCAATGAATGGTAACCAAAAATATACATTTATCAGTCTTATTTTCTTTGCCAGGATTAGGTTATTTGTTCCTGTGGCCAGATCTGCAGACATCTTCCCAACAGCCAAATGTCCCCAGTAACTTCATTCAGATCCCCAGCCATTCTGTAGAAGAAATATAATTTAAGTTTGCAGTGCTGTCATTTTAAATGAGAATGTAACCCAAAAACACGTTCAATGATTTTCCAATCATGCTGGCTGTAAACACCAGACTGGTAGGGAGTGGATATTCTTGGTATCAGTGCCCAGCTCAAGTTTTTGAAATCAAGGGTTATATTAAGAATCAAAAAGACTATTTTAGAAGATATGGGAAGTTGTTACATTTCGGGGCTGATTAAATTGAAAATATACTGCAAAAGCTGAAGGGCTGGGAGATGGGAAAGTTTCTAAACAAAAGAGAATATAGGAAATATACAAGTTCCCATACTTCAAACAATTGGTATGTATTGTTCCTCACTCATTAATTTGTTTTTAAGAGTCTCTCATTATGGGCTTCGACTTAATCTTTTGATTTCCTTTTGAGACCCTATTCCCAGTTTGAATGTCTTCAAATCTATACTCAAATCTAAGAAGAGCACAAAATGTACTTTGCTTTGTACACAGGCATTCTCCTCTTTGGTTAATCATTTCAGTGTGAGGGGAGAAGGGAGTGGCTGGTTTGCTTTATTTTTATGGATGCAGTACCCATGAAAACACAAGACTTAACTATTTAGGACTCCCGTTCCTGTGTAGTGGTGAAAGTAGTTGGACTTTAACTCCAGTGAGGGCTTATTAAGAGTAAAGACATCACCATTCAGTTTCACGGGGAGATCCTGCTCTTGCTGTGCCTTGGTTGCTCGTTTCCAAAAGAGGGATATTAGTAGTTCCTATCTTACAGGGAAGCACCAAAGTAATACACAGGAATTTAGGGTGCCAAGGTAGCTCAAGCACAGGAACAGCAAAAGTACCATTGGCTCCAGGCTACAGTTAAGGCTAAGAGTGGTCAGAGACTTCTATTTCAGTGCTCTTGGCTATAACTTTATGTTAGAATGTATTGTATCGTGCTGCTCCCAGCCTAATCCTTTTCTGGGACAAAAATAACTGTGAAGATGCTACAGACAGTTTCTGGACTGGACTATATGTAATTACATGTTGACTTGGAAAGAAAAGATTGTGTTTCGCCATCCAGGGAGTCCTCAGTTGTAGGAGCAGAGAATTAAATCTGCTTATACTCCGACTGAAATTACAGAGGACTTATGTTAGAAAAGGAAACCTGTCTTCTCTATACTCATTGGGAGAGGGAGTGGGAGCTCTCTGATCAGGGCTGTTCTTCACAACCATCTGGCAGAGGTGGTGACTAAGACAAAAATATCTGAGAACAACAATGAGGAGGAGACTGAGGTGGCCTGAAAGGTGGGTCTTCAAATGATGGGACGAAGCAGAGGAAAAGGACAATTGGACTGACTGTCAAGAAACAGATTCCAAACAGAAATTGTGGAAATTCTTCTTGCTTAAGTGATTTAATGACAGAGTGTGCTGTTTCCTGTTTTGTGGAGGCAGGAAATTGGTGTCTGTCTATGAAGGTGAGTCAGGGATGGTTGATTTGCTCAACAGTATTTCATTAGAATGTGCTTAAAAAGAAATAATTGTAGGTTTTATATAGCTTCTATCTCTTCCTCCGAAAGATGTTATTTCAAAAATGCCCAGACTCTAGGGTACATGGGGATTAAAGATGACTTTAAATGTCTATTTCACGTTAATATTTGTATAGATTTTTTGAAGGTCATGGAAGCCATATGGTGCCAGAGGCAGGATGTCTAGTTAGGTATTTGCCCATCTCTCCCATATCCCTTAACCTCCCTTAGATGAACAGTGGAGCAGATTTGAGGGGAGAAGTGGAGGATTCTGCTATTTCTGGCCTAGGATGACTACTGCCTGTGTGCAGACTCTTTATCCTTCTGCATATTGGCTGCTGGGTTTCTCTCATCCCTGCTGAGGTGGATCCTTTAGCATCATCCTGGGAATGGTGTGAGGTGTACTTAGCAAACAAGCATAAAACCACAGAGAATTTCCCTCCTTTAGCTTGACTTGAGCTGTTGAGGCATGAGAGAATTGCTGGAGAACATTTGGCTCTGTCTTTTCCTCATAGAGTTTCTTTAACAACTTGAGAATGACCCAGTGTCAGGATGCAGAGGGACAAAAGTTATTCTATATCCTTTAGGCTGCAAGGTTAGTATTGAATTAACAAAGTTTGGCTTTGTGCATGACTACATATAGCAACTATGTGCTTCTAGCTCTGCATGATTCCTCCATCTGTTGTAACAGCCACAGGTTATAAATAAATAAATAAATAAAGGGCTTAAATTGCTGTGAAACTCTTCATTGATACAGTTATAGACACAGCATTGGAGAGATTGTATAAATGCTCCTGTATTTTTTCAAACCAGAGCATACTTGGCTCCCCAGCAATTCCTTTTTCCAAAACTATTCAAAGATACTGCAAACACAACAGGACTTTAATCTTCATGAAAATGACCTATGTGAAAAATCTGCTTTAATTAGACTAGCCTTTCTTTTTTGGGGGAGGAGTAGTAAATTTTCCCAATATTCTCTCTCTAACCATTTAAGTGTGTGTGTGTCTGTGTAAGTTCAAAATTGTATATATTTATATATTCATGTATATGAATGTATAAAAATTATATGTATGTAAAACCACTATGTAGAGCACTCAAATGTTACTATTACTCAGCAATGCTTTCATTTCTCTGTGCTTCAGTTATTTAGTTCTGTAATACTTTATCCCCCCAGTCTGTCTTCTGAATGAGAGTGCATTGGGATCTACTTAGTTGACTTATCTGTAGTTATCTCTTTAGACATTTGTCATTTAGACCCCAAACACTGCAGGAGTACAATTAAATTGTAGAGCTGCAGATTATTACTGGCCAGAAGCCAGGCCACATTTCAGGGGAATTCATCACAGCTGGTTGGTAAAACCTCCAACAATCACCCAGGTGCTGAGGAAAGTGGGGTTGATGGTTTAATGTGTGTCTTTCTACACTCAGAGTTGCTGCAGCTCAATGAGCTAGAGATGCTGTCTCTTAGTAAACATTAAACTGTTTTTTCGTGATGTCAACAGCTGGCTATGTGCTTCCAGCTGAAACAGCTTTTGGTTAGCTGAAGGCAAGCTGCAGCCAAAGCAAAACAAACAGAGGTATGTCTTTTGTGAGAGGCTTTATCCATACTGCCTATAAAATGGTGAGGTGTTCAAGTCCTTCCTTAATATTAAGGAGACAGAATGGGGAAAAAAAGTTACAGCAGTTATATAGCTGCATCCATGATATTGATCTCTCACGGTAGTTATTTGCAGTCTGTACTCCAGCCAAACTCTGATCAGGTAATACCATTGGGTCTCTGTGAATTATGTATGTGCTTTGCACCATCTGAATTCACCACACAGTCCCTGCTGTTATCCTCATCTACTCTCTAACATTTATTATGCTTGACTGAAACAGCTTCACAAAAGCAACTGAAGAGATTTGTATGTGTGAGAGAGTGTTTTGATAGTGAAAGATTGATGAGCCTGACTTCTTATTTTGAAGATGTGTGGCAACCCTTCATTTCACTGGGTTTGTCACTGTTTCTCAGCTCTCCAGAGAACTTTGCTGACTGTCTCATTAGATCGTCTTCTTAGCAGAACTACTTTCTGGGCTCTTCATACTGTAGAAACTGTAGAGGAAAATATGCCTGTTGAAAGAGTGAGAAATTGTAGATTGCAGATGTGCAGCATGAATTGTGTATGTGAGAAGGAAAAGCCTGGCAAAGCAACTACCCTTTTTGAGGCTGCAGTTCAACAGGTCATCTACACTACTCATCTCAATTTCTAGCCCTCTGCTTTTGGGGTTGGGCAGGAAACAGCCTCTACAACTCCCCCACAATGAGGTGAGTGTTGTCTCAAGCTGCAGATCTCCAGTGATGTAAGCTTCATCCATTTTCTTCACTGGGTTTTCTTATTCATACGCTGACTAGACATGACCTCAGGTGCCGTTTGGAAACTGGTGAGATGACAACAACACACAGGGGCCTTTTGCTGTCGTTAAATCCTTCCCATTCCTCTCACAAAGTCAGTCTGATGTGCACACTTTTCTCATTTCTCTGTTTCTACCTCTATGGTCAGAGCAAACATTTCCCCTTCTGATGTCCTTTAAGTACATAAAGTCCCCCTCAGTTTTCAACCCAGAGTTAATCCAGCTCAGTTGTTCTGAGATGTATTTTGTAGCTTGATTTCATTTGCTTCATCTCCTATTTGCATATTCTTCTTTTAAATAGCAAGAGGCCATGACAAGCTTAGGTTATGGCCTACTGCTCAGTTGGAATTATTTCAGCTTATTTTTTCTGCTGCCCTTACTTAATCTGATTTGTGGAGTTAAGAATAGGTTGACCTTGTTGGTTTAAACTTGAGATAACTGGCTCTTGTTCCCAGCTGTGGAACAAATTATCTTTGTGACCCCCATATCCTCTTGATTGCTCTTTGAAACGTGCACAGGGATAATTCTCTTATATTTCTCACCGTACAGTGGCTGGCTCTGTGACTTTTTCTGTATTCCTAGAAAAATGGGTGCCCTGTTCTTCTTATTAATATGTATTATGATGCAGATTGTCAGCCTTATATGAGCTGATTAAATCCAACCAAATAACTGTGTTTACCTTCTCTCTAGTGCCTTTAAAAACAACTACTCTGGCATGCCACCATGCTCTGAAGCTCAGACGGACTATACGTCATCTCACTGAAGACCTCCAGCTTGTAGAAATTCTCTGCTGTCAGGTGTGTTACAAACAAGAAAACCTATCCAGGGGAAAGGGTTTATGGTCTCAAAGTTGGGTCTTAGGAAAGGTAGTATGAATGCCAACAAAAGGCAAATGGAATTAAATACTAAGTATTTCTTTGCTGAACATCTTAGTACTCCTGGCAGTAGATAATTGAGTTTCTCTCCCATCCATTGGGGAAGATGTCCCTCTGGTCACAGTCCCTTGTAGTGTGATGCCTCACTCATGCATCCAGCTTTACGTGTGGTGTAGATCAGTAGGGTGCCATTTACCTCTGGTTTCTTTGCAGTTTGGGCTCCATTTCACTGAATTTCACTGAATTTCACTGAATTTCTAGAGTTGGAAGGGACCATAGAGATCATCTAGTCCAACTCCCCTGCTGAAGCAGGATTGCCTAGAGCTAGAGCATGTTACTCAGGACTGCATCCAGGCGGGTTTTGAAAATCTCCAAGGAAGGGGACTCCACACCCTCCCTGGGCAGCCTGTTCCAGGGTTCCGTCACCCTCACCGTGAAGAAGTTTCTCCTCATATTTGAGTGGAACCTCTTATGTTCCAACTTGTGCCCGTTGCCCCTCGTCCTCTCGGTGGGAACCACTGAAAAGAGTCTGGCTCCCTCCTCCTTCAACCCTCCCTTGAGATACTTGTAGGCGTTGATAAGGTCTCCCCTCAGCCTTCTCTTCTCCAGACTAAAGAGTCCCAGCTCTCTCAGTCTCTCCTCATAAGGGAGATGCTCCAATCCTTGAATCATCTTTGTAGCCCTACGCTGGACTCTTTCTAGTAGTTCCCTGTCCCTCTTGAACTGGGGAGCCCAGAACTGGACACAGTACTCCAGTTGTGGCCTCACCAGTGCAGAGTAGAGGGGGAGAATGACTTCCCTTGACCTGCTGGCTACACTCTTCCCTATACAACCCAAGATACCATTGGCCTTCCTGGCCGCAAGAGCACACTGTTTACTCATTGCCATTTTACTGTCCACCAGGACCCCTAGATCTTTCTCTTCAGTAGTTGCCTCTAGCGGGTCCACCCCTAACCTATACTGGTACCTGACATTTTTCTTCCCCAGGTGCAGGACCCTACACTTTTCCCTGTTGAACCTCATGAGGTTCTTCTTTGCCCAGCCCTCCAGCCTGTCCAAGTCTCGCTGGATGGCAGCACAGCCCTCCGGGGTGTCAGCCACTCCTCCCAGTTTGGTATCATCAGCAAACTTGCTGAGGATACACTCTGTCCCCTCGTCCAGGTCACTGATGAATATATTAAACAGCACGGGTCCAAGTATTGACCCCTGGGGGACTCCACTGGTTACAGGCTTCCAACTTGAACCTGCTCCATTAATAATTACCCTTTGGGTCCTGTCACACAGCCAGTTCTCAATCCACCTCACTGTCCCCTCATCCAGCCCATACTGCCTCAGTTTCCCAATGAGGATGTTATGGGAGACAGTGTCAAAAGCCTTGCTGAAGTCAAGGTAGATGACATCTGCTGCCCTCCCCTCATCCAACCAACCGGTTATGGCATCATAGAAGGCTATCAGATTGGTCATACATGATTTACCCTTGGTAAACCCGTGTTGCCCACTTCCAATAATCCCCCCCTGTGGATCCTTGTGTGTGTCTTGGCCTGTGAATTCCTCCATCTAAATCCTTCCTGGTGAAGTTTATAACTATTTAGAAAAGAGTGCAAGTTTCATGTAGAATAAAAGAGGGCTCTGAAACTGTATTTCTCTTGGTAGGGTGGTAAGGGGATCAAAATTCACATTAGTGTTGCTAATGTCTGTTAAAAACTCTTGGAGGTAGTTACATGTTCTTGTGCTATAAAGAGCGTTCAGATCTCCAACATGTACCTGTATTCAGCATTGCCTCTGGGCTATCACTGACGGACTCCCTCACTTGGCTAGAAGGGGTTTTAGTTTGTAAATGCCTTCTTTCTGGTTTAGATTTTGTTCTCCAGCTTCCACCTTCCAGCTTTGAAATAGTAGTGTTTAGGTGTTTCATGCGCCCTTGCAGGACCTTACTTGGATTACTTTTAAATTGATTATTTCTTTTGCATCTTGTCATTTTGTTTTTTCCTTTTGGGATGTGATTACCTCATCCCATTTCCCCTCCTGCTTAACTTTCAGATATTATGTTCTTTGGCACTGAGTGCTTTGAGTCTAGAGGCCTGTGGTTCCCTCATAAGATATTGAAAAATTTTGTAGCCTCGTACAGGACCATCTGCTGTATAGATGTCATATATTACCATTTTGGATACTAACAAAAATATCATCTTCACTTCCTTCTCAGGAGAGAACCTCATTCCTAGCAGATGTGTGAACCTGCTGGAATGTACAGCATTCTGGGGTTTGTCCATGTCCAGACTGACAAATTGATGTCACTGGTCTTTTGGACCAATTTGTAACAGAGGGAACTGTCTGCTGGGCACCCCAGAGTTTGCTGACATCGGTAGGAGGACCATTTGGTCTGTAGGGTTTTGGTGACTGGTCAACTCCCAACTGGGAAGGCCATGCCAATAGGTGGTAGTGCTGCCCAGACCTACTAACTGGTAGGGACAGCTATCGGCAAGGCGTTCCCAGCAGAAAAATAGCAATTTTAAATTCACAAACATTTTTTAGCTGTAAATTTATCTGACACAAGTCAAGCAATGTAACCTTTTCTTCTCATTTGTTCAGCTGCGGAAACGAGTCCATGTAAAAACAACTTAAAAGGGTCCATAAACTTTGAGCCTCAATTTTAAATTTGTCTCTCATACCTTTTACAAACTGAGAGTACTCTTTTTAATACACCAGCAGCATCCTGTGCCTCAAAAAGATGTGGATATATTTTTTTGCTTTGCATTTTGAAAACCCTATGAAATTTGGAAGTGATATCCTGAAACTTCAAAAAGCATAACTAGTCAAATACAGGTGGATATATCTCTAAGTTTATTTTCTCAAGTCGCATAATTTAAGAAACAAATTATAAAGAATATTATTGTGTCCCTCAATTTTATTTTATGACTTGTTCTAAATTATTAATATATCCAGGAGCTACACTGGCAAGTATTCAAATATTTGTTTAGGGAATCTAAATGAACTATCAAAAGTGAAGGGTGATCTTTCCTCTCTTTCCATTTTCTCCAGTAGGCTATTTCACATATATCAGATTACATAAAATGGAAAAATTCTCTTCTTCTGGGCTGCTTTATTGACTTCTTTGAGTGCATACCAGAGATAGATTGATCCAATGTATTCTGTGCTGAGAACTAGTTCTGAAAGCATTCAGCAAAAGGACATGTGGGAATGTGCATGGGGTTTTCTGCATTTTAAAAAATTAATCTTGCAGGGGGAAAAGACCACTCTGCTTTGTTAAACATTTTTTGGCAAAAAACAAAGGCATCTTCAGGCCTGAGACTGTTTATCAAGAAGTGTCAGTTTTCTTTTCCCCTTTCTAGGCACTGCCAAGAACGACTGACTGTTCCCTTCTCCTCCCCTCTGCATTCAGTCCACTCATGCAGTGCTCCATGATCTCTTTTACTAATAACGTATACAGTGAAACTTTCTTTCTTTTCTACTACTTTCTACTCTGATATCCTATTCTCTGAAGGTAGCAAGATTTGAATTTATACGGTCTGCTGAGTTCCACTGCGTTGTCTTCCTCTGCAAAGGTTTCAAGGAGGCTTTTAAAACCACCTTCATCCTCCCTGTGGTTAATTCTCCTGTCTGGTTCCAGAAATTGTTTCTCAGAAGACAGTAAGGGGTTCCTCTGGGGCAGCCAGCAATGCCACTGCAACTGAGGTCCCAAAGGAAAAAACATTTTAGGTTGTTCCCACAATCCAGCAAAAATACTTTTCTCTTGACCAATTATTTTCTTCAGAGTCTGCCTTCTCTGCTCTCCTTAAAGCCTTTTCTTAAAATTGGGAATCGACCTGTTGACCCTAGTCCCTCCATCATGATCATTTTATATCTCTGTCCTATTTTGTGTTAATTCAGCAGTGCAAAATAATCTTTACAGTTGCCCAAAGAGCTAGTGGAGAAAGAGGTCAGTTAAGATAGGAGTATGGAAACTTTCTGACCTGGACTTCAAACTCTGCTTAGTTTACATGTTTGCTGGCACATGAATCTAGATATCAGTATTGCTTGACCTGGATGTTGCGATAGAATTTAGATCTGAAAAGGATCCAAATTTGAGGGAAGTTCAGACTTGGTGTTTCAGACCAGCTCATGGGAGATATATGTTCCAGCTGTGAAATTTGAAAATTTGTTATATTCCAATTTCTTTCCATAGTTTTGAACCCTTCTCTGACAGTAATACAATTCCAGCAAAGGGACACTGGAATGGAAACATCACCAACTCTATATTCAACTGTTTCTTTAGCCCCCTTGCTACCATGACACGAACACACTTGGTACATAATCCTTGCATTGATAAAAGGCTGAAACTTGCATCAACCCACTAATGTATGCATTGACCAATAACACTTTTCTGGCCAAATACTGCATGTTCAGCACTCTAGGCCTCACTGGAGTTATACAGAGGAGAATGCTGGCCCCATAGCATCTGTTCATTGTCGTTTTGAAATTCAAGAGAGAAAGTAAGTTGATTATGTCAGCATCTTCTTCAAGGCATAATTGTTCCTGCTGCTTCCTTTAGAAAATATTCAAATGACATGAATTCTTGGAAATTTTATTTTATCATATATCAAAGCATTGGCCATTCTACTATTTTAAAAGATGCAACCGTAGTAATAGTATCTACAAGAAAAGTTCTGAGAAGAAACTTTCAAGTTCATAAAGATCCCTCTGTGTGAGTATCTTAAATTCCGATTAGTCTACTTTTTTCTGTTGTTGTTCTAATGGTATTCTAAAATTAAAGTTTCTGGAAATATATCTGGCAAATGACTTCTCAGAGATAAGAGCAAAGTTTGAAATTCTAAATATTTGTCACTCTTCCAGTTATAATCCACTCTTTGATGTAGCCCTTCCCGTTGCTGAGTTGCTTTTGTCAATACCTCTAACCTGTTATCAAACTCATTTCACGTATGAATCTCAAACAAGGTCATATGCCCTTTTCCCCATTTACAAATAAAAACCAGACTCAGAGAGCTGAAATTATTTTATTAAGTCACATGACAGGAAAAAGACTCCACAGGACTCCTGGCTGGAGAGGGTCCAGAATTTGTACACCACAATGTATTGGGTTTTGCCTTCCTTTTTTCCAAAAGTTAGTTACCCTTTATTAGCAATCTAAACATTTCACTGTATCTTCACATTAATAATAGATTAAATACTTGGGGGTGGTGGAAACAATGTCTATGATACAGTTTCATGTGGGATTCAAAGGGTTACAAAAGCAATAGTAGACCTTGAAGAGTAAGAGGAGGGGACTGTTTATCTTTCTTTAATTGTCTAGCAAAATTTTCAAGGCCTTGTGTATCAAAAACAGCTGCCAGGGTAACTACAACACAGACACATTTATCATTTACCTTCACCTCTGGTGACCTAGCTCTGTGGTTGAGAAGCGTGGCAGCAGACCATACCGTCTCCTATTATGGTCTCCTCATCTCAATAATCTGGACCTATGCAAATAGTCTCTTTTCAGTGTGTGATAACCAGGCAGTCTCAGCCTTCTAGGGTGAAGTTCCTTGTTTTTTATCACGATGTAGAGAGTACATTTCTGAAAAATGGCAGAAGATGTCAGAGGATGTGACTGAGGTGTACTTGAACCAAGCAAGTCAACTCCATTAATAAATTAAGGCTCAGGAATCCTGATGGGATCGATAAGGATTGCTGTCTTTTCTCTTCAAATGAGCAATCAGAGCCTGATGCCAATGTAGACAGAAGTTTTGCAGCACAGCCCAAAGCAGACTCATATCTTTCAATTCCTAGATATATTTCTTAACGTTTCTTAGTGGGTTTAGATGAACTTGAAAAGAAATCCATTCCCTTCTGCTGAGAAACTGTCCCTGTCAACCATCACTGACGTAGTTTTCATCTACTAGATCATTTTAGGTATGTAAATTGAAAAAAGAAACATCAGTCACTCTGGGAGAAACCATCACTATTCTCATTATTATGGTTTCCCTGATGAACTTGTGGATCCAGTTCAATATGACTTTCAGCACTGCCAACTAAGACAGAGAAATGACAGCATCTCTTGGGTGTATTTTCTGTTCTCTGTGTGCACTGTCTTGTCTGTGAGATTTTTCATAGGGCAAACATCCACCGAGAACAGGAAAAGAACATTGGAGCAACTGTGATCTCAGTGAGAAAGCTACAGAGCTTAGTTTCAATTTGCTATATTTAAAAATTCACTTGGTTTGCCCTCCTCCTATCACCAGTTAAGTATTTTTTTCCAAAATATGGAAAAATTTTGCTCTGAATATTAAATCTTTTTAAGCATTATACAAGGTGATCTTTTCAGGATAGTAGCTAACTTCCTATTGACAAGGAACAATTGTCAGAGGAGCTGAAAGGAGCAAAGCTAGGGACTGGAGACAAGAGGGTTTATGCGCTTTCGGCTTTCCTATTTACCAGCAACAGCTGACATTAGAAATAAGAATATAGTATGCTTTCATTGTCTAGTCAATCCTTTTCCTTTCAACTTACAGTGCTGAGAAGATGTTAATTATGGATCTATCCTTTTCTGCAGCCCTTTCTAAGATAAATTGTCATTTTTGTGAGCAAGAATAAGGAAATACCCTGCTGAAATGCAACAATGCAAATTTGTGCACATTGCCATCATAGGAAAATTCTCCAGATGAAAATGGAAGTAAAAAGCAACAGGGAGATTTTTTTCAGACTTTTTTTCTGCATAGAGGCCAAAATTTGAGGTGTGCCAAGTATTACTGCTCTAATCCTGTCTGGTGCTAGGTATTTGCTCAACACTGGATAGAATATATGGAAGACAAAATAAATCTCTTGGTGCCAAAGAACTTGATTTAAGTAACATACTTTGAACTCTTCTGGTAAGTATCTTGGAAAGAATGGTTGTTGACTTGGCAAGAAGGTGATTTTTTTTTTTTTTTTTTTTTTTTTTATTTGGAGGGGGGGGGAGGCTACAAGACCTTTTAATTTTTTTTCTTCTTGGAATCTTTGAAGACCTCAGCTTGCTTCATAGTGCTGGGACTCAGTGACAAACGCTGATTTTTTTTCATGCTTTGTGTGTGAAAGCAGAGCGGGTTGGGTCACAGCTTGTGGGGTGCAGCAGGAATGGGTCCCTCACCTTCCTCGTAAGCTGCCCTTTTTCTGTTGGGTATTGAGGGGGAAGGGGTGCCTTACAGGTATGTGACCTCCAGCTCCAGGGGCTTCAGTGAGTCCCAAGAGCGCACTTAATTTTTTTTTTTTTTTTTTTTTTTTGACTGAATTGGAAGGGAGAGGATGCCTACACAGAAGGGTAGAGAAAGAAAAATATATAGGCCTTAAATGGTGTCATTAGTTTAGCCAGAAGAGTGCGAGAGTGGTTAATGGACCCAAGGTGGCAGCAGGCTTTGGGGAAAAGCAGCTCAGCGTGAGTTGCCAAAGCCTTTGAAGTCAGTACTGGCAATTTTTGTTGTTATCCCTAGTGGAAAGGGGATATGAAAAGTGAATTTTAAAAAGGGATGTGATTGGTTTGAAGGAATGGCTGAGCATGTAATTTTTAGTTCATGCTTTACTGAGTATGGAAGTAGGCAGAAAGAGTACACAACTGTAGGGCTTAAAGTAAAAAACGGAGATAGCTTGTGTGGATGTTTGAACAACGAGGAACAACTAGGAGATGGTTTGTAACAAAAAGCTTTTCATTACTTAATGCACCCAAAACCAGTCAACACCCCCCACCTCCAATATCTAACTGAAGTATTATTAATGTTCACAAAAATTTTTAATCAACAAAACTAGAGAAAAACAGTAGTTGCTTTTGAATAAACATCTTGGTGTTAGTTAATCATTCCGGTAAATCATTTTTTTTACTCTGGAGGAAAGGAATACAGTTTATTGATAGGAGCTTCTTCCTGATTTTTATTTTCTTTTTTTTAATCCCAGGGGTCATCAGATGGTTACCACCCTCTTTTCCATGTCGCAATCTCTGGGTGAGTGGAGTTGTACAGGCAAATATTTAAAATTCCTCATAGAATGGCAAGATAACCTAGGTTGGAAGGGACCTATGGATGTTATCTAATCTACTGCCCACTCAGAGGAGGGAAAGATAACATCATGTTCCAGAAAAGGGTGTTCCTTTTCCTCTCTTGTGCTATAAGCTACGTTTTCTTTATCCATGTAAAAGAAAGAAACAAGTTAAAAATGCTTTTATCAGTGAGTACTTGTGTGTCTGTGTGTTTAAATTATGCAATACCATCACTTTGCTTTGAGTGTAGTGATGACGTACAGAAGTCAAGATTTATTTTCAAGATGTGACACAAGATCTCTTCCTGAACTGAATCTCCATGTTTGGGTGTGTCCTGTAAACGTTAGTCATTGGCATATCCATGCAGCAGTCTAACACAAGCTTTAAAAAACTCATTAGATAGTTCTCAGCAACCACCCTGGCAATTTTATAGTGTGGTTTCATGCATGTTTCGTGCATAGGTCATGTTTTTCTCTCTCTCTGCAGTCATAAGACTTAAACCCTGTGGCAATGAAAGGTTCATCAGTAAGTATTTTTTTGATCCAGGACATAAGACCTCAAGAAAATTCCTCTGTAATGAGACTGATAGGAAGCTGGTCTCATAAGAATTGTAGTGGCAGCTTTTACAAATCACTGCCTACCCACTAATAGGATAAAGACAGTAATTCTTTTAAGACAGTTGGGCAATTAGATAGACTTGGTCATGACTATGTCCGAGATGGATACACTGTGGCTTTCAGATGAGATGATCAATGTTAATTTTTCATTTTACTGCCTACTGTCTCCAAGATGTGGAGTTTGGGCTCCCAGTATGCCAGGAGTTGTATACATATTTAACATGATGTGCCACAGAAACATGGAAAAGTATTAGGGGTCAGTAACCTGTTATCCCTTGCATCTAATTGAGGGAACAGAAGTGTAAGGGTAAAAATTCAGATCCCAACATTCCTGAAAGCATATAGGGAATGACTTTATTAACTTCAGTAAACTATGAAGCAGGTCTCAAATAACTTATTTGCTCAGGATCAAAAGAAAGAAGTCTGAGGCAATCTGAAAACTGAACTTAGTCTCAGTGCAGGTCTTTAGGCAGTGAATTGTTATGTATTCTAGTCATGTCCTGCTGTATATCTTTTTCTTTGGAAAGGAAAATTAATTCAGTAAAGTGCCTCTCAAACAGTCTTACTGACACATTCACCAATCTTTGGGGCTTTCTGGAAAGTTTCCCTGACTACTACTGTAGTCTGCCGTTGGTACACATTCACTTCATGTGATTAGAAGCAGTTTGTTTCCTTTTTGGAACTTCATAGCCAGAATAATTGCATGTTGAAAACACCATGCTTTTTGTGCATTTTCTGTTCAAAGTTCAGATTGGGTCACGGAAGCAACTGGATCAAATCCATGAAGAACCATGTGTGAAAAGTGCATAGCCTTTCTACCTCTAAGTTGAAAAGCATGCTGTGGCTATAAATCAAGCACAGATGATAGATCAAGAGTCATCATCTGCAGCTGGAATTGTTGGTCAGCCGAGTGGTGTGGTCAAGAACATGTCTTGTCAAGCCACATGAAAGCGCGGTGATGATGTAGATCTGAGGCTTGCAAACCCCACAGAGGTGGTGGGGTTTTTTTGTCAGAAAGTGTTTGCATTAGAGGCTTTTCTTTGAGACACAGTGACACTGGTTGTCTGAAATATCTTTCTGGAGGCTCAGGGAGCTCAAGTTCCACCTCTTCCTCAGTGAGTAGTGACGTGGCGTGCCCAGCCTGGACTGTGTTAACACAAGGCAGCATCACGTAATCCAAGGAGGGTAATGGAGATGTCAGCAGTGAACTTTCCCCGCTGGATCCCCAAGTAAGCACAGAGCTGCACACAGCCTTAAGGATCTCTGTGCCATCTAAATGGAAAACAGACATTCAAATGTGTTAATGGAAGTAAATGAACTCTGGACAATATAGACATTATTTTCTGGCTTGAGACCTGGGTTAGAGAAGCAGAAGGAACAACTCACTGAACCCAAAGCACATGGCACATTTCCATTTGAAATATAGTGATTGCTTGGGGAACGTTGGTACTACTGAACTATACACTGCTTCTTCCTCCTGGACACTAAGAGTATGAGCTGGAAGTGCATTATATTGGCTCTGACCTCTGTATTTCATTTAGTCTTCCTACACATTAAGTTGAATCTCATTCAATACATCTCTACAGCCTCCTTTAGCTTAAAGGAGTCATTTCAATATACTAAGAAAAATCCCCCAAACTCAGTAAAAAATATCTTAATCTTCAGACTCTTAGGAAATAAATATATTTTTTTAAAATAATTTTTTCTCCTTGATGTGAAAATCATGTTTCCCTTTACTCATCCTTGAATATGGAAAATTGACTAGAAGCAGTGGTTAGTGACCTCAGACTACTCACATGATCTGTGAGATCATGACATGCTCTGTGCAACTATCTTAATAAAGCAACTTGTTTTAATAAAGGTTTATGGGAGTCCATGAGAGTGGCTGAGAGTAAGAGGTTTACTGATCAGAAGTTAACACTAGAAAACTAGAGAGTATATCAAATTGTCTATGAACTCACAAAAAAGATTGGAATTGTTGTCCCAAAGATACTTTCTTTTCAATATATTTCTAAGAAATAGCTGTCTTAAGCAGGCATCTATATATTTTCACTGAGCTCATCACAATAATATCTACATTAAAATGTGGTGGAGATTGTTTTTTGTGAATGTTTCCTAAATGTTTCAATTTAAAAACAAATGCAAACTCACCCTGAAATCACTAACCTTTTTCATTAACAATTTTCAAGTTTATCCTTAAAGAGGACCAAGACATTAAACCAACCCAGAATATGGTGGTGAAAACTTCTGAAAAATTTGGGCTAACACAAGGATGAAGTGTGGCAGAACATCCTGCCTGCTGTGTTATGGATGCCTTCAGTACCTTCCAGATTTCTGCCTGCAGCCATCTCTAAGATCCCAATAAATACTCAATGTCTATGAAGGTAAATACAACACCGTAATCTTTCAGTCTCCAGCTCTTTTTCCTACTGACATCTGTTTGTAAAAATTGGAGTGGCAGCAGGTTTTATTGGCAAAATTGTCTGAAACCAGGCTGGTAACTAACTCTTTGCTTCAGAATGAGGAGAAACCTAGCCTGTGAAGACCTGATGGTCTGAACCAAGACATAGCATCTCACCCATCTCTTCTATTCTCCCTGCGGTAATAATTACTTCAAACGAAGCCAAGATTAAACCTCATATAACAGCTCATCACAATGTGTAAATGTCAGAGTCCTTCAGAAGGCTGTAATTAGCTTCTTTTCTAGGAAGTCTGAAGATCTTTCTCTACTCCCTACCTTTTTTTGTATCTAAAATAGTATTTTGCCATTTCTGATGTCATTCCTGATATGTTTCCTTTTGAGTTCTAAACTTCGAATGTTTTAATTTCACACCAGAGAAATACTGTCCTTCAAAGAAAGTCCCTAAAGAAAATTACAAGCTTTTTGCATTTATTGTGGTTATTTCAAATACTGAAAAACACAGAAAAGTAGGAAAAGGCTACTCATGGGTCTATTAAAAGAAATCTGGTATTTATAGAACTCATCCAACATTCTTTGTTCTTTTCAGTTCGTGCAGACATATCATTCTTTTGTTTACAGATTTCTGTTAAATACATTTGGCATAATAATACTACATGTATTTAATATTGTTGATAACACTCTGCTTTGGCATTGAATTCTATTCTAAACAGAGGAAATATTCCCTGCTTTCAGAGTGCAAAAAATAAATAATTTGGATTGCAGTAGATATAAAGTTCTGTCCCAGATTTATACTGAATTGAATTGAACATTTACACAAATGTGGTTGTGATTATATAGGTTCTTAGAAGGTATAAGATTTGTGGATACCAAGTGTCAATGTTCAGTGTTCTGGCAAAGCCTTTTGTGTGGAACAAAATAGAGCACAGAACAAAAAGAAATTTGTTTGCATTTCTTTTTTTTTTAAAGCAGAAGGTGAATAGAACTGAAAGATTCAAGTGAATTTTCTGGATGTTTGAAAACAGAAATCACTGACTCGGAGGATGTGTTCTATAGCTGGAATTTCACAAGCCACTGTGATGACTTTAGGCAACTGATTTACCTTTTTTATGCCCAGTGTCCACATTTATTGAAAAGAAAAAAGACTTCAGGGGACATGATTTTGACATTTTCTCTGGTTCTTACGCGACCTTGCTCATTGCTCTACTGCTGCTCTTTGGGGGTGAGAAATGGCTAGTGCGAAAGATTTCTAGGTGAGACAACTGATTTTTTTGAACTTCAGATTTGGGTCAAAATTATGCAGTTCTTGTTTGCAAAAGTGATGAGCAGCTCAAACCCAAGAGAATGAAATCTGCCTGCAAACGTTGATATAACATGCTACGTCTGTGTGTACGAGAGATCATGTCTCCCTACAACGATGAAGCCTCTCCATGACATGAACTTCTTACTGCCTTAAAAAAAAATTACTTGTTGATTTTAGGCTTTAGAGGTACATGCTTTTGTATGTGACAAACCAGAGATCTCATGCTCAGTTGAAAATTTTTGGGGCAAAAGTTGTAGTGGGACTGATCTGTGAAGGCTCACAGAGAATCTAGTCACTTTTTGTTGCATTATGTCACTGGCATTACTTGATATACTCATTCACCACGTGTCAGTGGTGACAACAGGTAAAATCATGCTTTTGGATTCTCTATTCCTCTATTTGCAGATAATTCTGTTGAAAATTAATCATTAATAGTATAGCTGGGATAACACTGCGTAAAGTTATTCAGAGGTGTTTATTTTCCATGACTTAAAAAGGAACCCTGAAATACTGAACAAGCATGAAGCTGGATGGAGTTAAACACTATGTACTTACAAAGTAGTTTGATAATAAACCATTATTTTTTACTTTACTGATGTATTCTTAGTAAATAGAACTTGCTGGATTTTGAAATGAGATTCTGTGAATTCCTGATACTACATAAATAAAATCAGAAATTAAAAGAAAATGTGTAAATTTGTTCTGTGATGTATAATTCGAGGTCTGTATACAAATTGTTTTCTTTTTTTATATATATTTTTTTTTAATTAACCTGCATGTTACAATTTCATGGTGGGAGGTAGCTGCTCCTAGTGATATAAAATGTTTCAGTCTGGCGTAGGACCATGCTAATTGACAAAGGGATCTATACTTTAATTATTAGATGATCCTTTATCAATAAAAATTGATTTCCAACTCTTGAGAGCGGCTGTGTTCAGCTTTAAGAATGTACATCCAGAGGGATTTGTAAATACTGCATTCCTGTGAGAGGATCCTCTGAAAAGTGATGCAGCCTCTTTCCCCATACAACATAAGTGAATATCAGAATATATTGACACCTGCCATTTAAAAAGCCACTTATTTTAAAACAATTGCACTGAGAAAAGAAAAAATGATGCTTTAGGGAATCCAGTGGATGTGGAAGAGATCAGTCCAAAAAGGCAAGACACCAAACTCCCACCGTATTTTCCAATTTATTAAATGACAGTCAGCAGTGTGAACTTACCTCCCAGTTTCCTACTGGTCCTTCAGACAAAAAATGGAGGAGAGATCCTTCGAGTGGAGAAAAGTTGGCTCTTGGAGTGTTTTCTCCACAGGTTGGTTACCAAGGCTGTGAACCAGAGGCTTGACCTGTCTTGTGTATAACCCTGCTGGAGTCTGTGGAGTCCTGCCCTGGGACCTCCACCTGTGTCCTTCTGCTTTGAGCTGCAGCAACAGCTTTCCTCATGGGGAACCGTGTTTAGAGAAATCAGACTGAACTGGCCTCACACAAACCCATCATTATCCCCTCCTAGTAACCTTGCAAAGTAGAGGAGGACAAGCTGCTGCTCTGTATTTTCATAACCCTGCAGTAATTAGTGCCTGGCATCTGCAATGGAAATAAAGTGCATAACATCAGAGTTTCTAAGATGACACTGTTTTCATTATATGTTTAATTTTTCAAAGAACATAAAGGCAGACACATCAAAATGCCAAGGAGTCTTTTTAATTAAAGTCTTTATTTTTTTTTTCTTTTCTTCTCAAGATATGCAAATAGATTGAGCCATTAAAGAGAAAGATAAAAAGAATCCCAAGCACTGTTTATACACAGCCTTTATGACTGCAGCTACTTATTTTGCAGGAAACATTGTTTTGACTGGAGCAAGTTACAGTGCAGCTTGATATAACTCAAGGTTACTTTGCAGCGCGACAGAGGCAGACAGTGATTGGAGAGATGCCTTACCTAGTTTTGGGAGGTTTTACCTCACAGCATAGATCCTGCACCCAGATTTTATGCAGTGATCTGCCAGAGCTGGCATTCTTATATTCCCACTGCTGTTCAACTGCTTAGTTATGGTCCTGCATTGGGCTACTTGGTTGGCCCAGGTTTGGAGGAAAAGAAGACAGTGGATTACAGAAGGTTCCTTTCTTCTGTGATGAAGCTTTCTCTGCTATAGCTTAATACCGACGCTATCTGTGATTGTATACATTGATATAATGTACCTTCTATAAAGTACCTATGATGTACCTTCTCTTCAGAACAACAGTGTATTGTATTTATCCCTGGAAAATGGGCACAGCTGTCCGCAGGTGGAAACTGGTCTCTGTCCAAATCACTGGCATAGATCTCCCAGACCTTTTAGCCAGGATCTTACCAGAGAAGTTTGGAATCAAGATTCTTGTTATTTAGTCAGCAGGACAGAGTTTGGTTGAAGTGTTTCACTGAGCTCATTTAATAACCCTGGTGCTGTAGCTTTTCTGGTCAGCCTCGAAACAGTTAGCAAGGGCATGTGATTCCGTGCTTCACCATAGATCATAGAATCATAGAATCATTGAGGTTGGAAGAGACCCTTGGGATCATCGAGTCCAACCACCTACCCTACTCTACAAAGTCCTCCCCTACACCATATCCCTCAGTACCGCATCTGCTACAAGACCTCTCAATTTCAGGCCTAGCAGCCAAATCATTTCAAATAAACTGATCTAAACGCTGAAGTGTTTATTCAGGCAAAATTCATTGTTTGTTTTCCTTAAAGATTGAATAAAAACTGAATCAGGACTTCTGAAACTGGCCCTGGGCTTGTGGAAGACATGACTTTGGACAAAGCTATCTGAAGATCAATGCATAAGAATACAGAGAACACTATATATTTTTTTTAATTTTTCTTTTTATTTTTTTCTTATATATTATCTACAAGCACAAGCTTTCATATTTTTAATGTAAAAATGCATACAGATCATTATATATATAAAAATCAACTAGCCTTGTAGCAAACTGCCAGATGCAACTATCCCCAGGTTTGGGGACAACTTGTCTGGATCCAGGTGCAAACCCAGTGGCTGACCCTCACTTCCATCTGTGGTTGCACCGAACCCCCAGATATGAAGATTTTCAAAGTTCTAGGGAAGTCTTGGCTCCTGATCCAGGCCTTGCAGCATGGGCATGACTAACTCTTCATCAATTGAAGATAAATATTTAAAAACTTCATAAATGACAATCAACTTGTTGTAGGTAACAAGTATCCATTTCACCTTTCCTCCCCCTTTTTCTTTGTTGTCCTTCCCATCCTCTCTCTGCAAAAATGACAACAGAGGAGAGGAATTTAGTGTTGTATGTACATTTTAATAGCAGCAGTAGAAACAGAATTTAAACTGTTGATGCCTGCTGCGGAAAGGCTATTGAATGTGGGTTCATGTTGCATTTGGCCTTTTCACTGCTTGGGCACTTTTTTGGCTCAATTTGTGCATTGTAGGAATATGGCACATTTATAGCATAGCCAATAATATGTTGCAACATCGTGAGCAACACTAAATCAGATTGCATTTAATACTATGTAATATGTATCAACAGATTATAATATACCATATTATAACTGGGCTGACAAGCAGCCCGTTACACCGAGGGAAAGAAATAAAAGAGCAATTAAGTAAAGAAATTTGTGTTTTTGTGGGAGGAAAGGTCACAAAATAGCAGCCTCCTTTTTGACCGAGTGTTTATCATGTTCGGCAGTTTCCAAATTCAGTCTCTGCAAAGGAATGTTACTATTTTTATTAGAGGTTCTTTATGTAACAAGTCATGTTTGCACAGCGGAACATTTTCTTTCACCAGGATTTTATAACTTCTCCATACAGACATTATAAAAGAAGACCTAATTTTGGGATTCTTTGGGAAAGTATTTGGGCCATAACTTAGTCTCTCCTTCCTTTCAAATCTCCTAATATGAATATGATTAATTCATTTTCTCTTGTAATCCATATAATATATTTTTGTATTTTAAATGCAGCCTTACTCTGAAACCCAAGAAAGGTTTTCAGAGTAAAGAACTGTTGAAGTTGTCTAAGAGAGAGATAAAGCAGTTGCTTAGAATACTGACATAATCACTTTCCTCATCAGCTATGTTGCCATGGGATTGCAGGTAAGGATTTTGTTTATTTCAGATTTGTGCAACAACACTGATTTGGAAGATAACAGGATGACTTAGTGAAAAGCTCACTCCTGGCTCCTAACGTCGTCACATACACGTTAGACCTTCAGCTAACGACCACCAGTGTGTGAACAGGCATTACCTCTTCTACACTCCTATTGATTCTGTATTACTAATAGGACTAAGAATGAGAAAATTTCTCTCTTTTCTTTTTTTTTTTAAACATAGGTTAAAGACAGGACCAATAGTTTGGGAACAGGTGATGGAGATAGCAACATCACCTGTTGCAAGAACCTCCTGCCCAGAAGCACATGGTGAGTTTTCCATTGCAGTGTGTGTAGCTGCTGTATGGCAACATACCTGAATATGAGGATGGAAATGTAGATACTGATTCCAGAAGAGTGGAATGAATTTTCACTCTCTAGACTGGGGGAAGCAGAGAAAATGAACAACAGAACAAATAAAATATACACCTGAATGTAATGTTCTTTGATGCTGATTGGGTAAAAGGTATGAGTGAGAGAATGTTTAAATTAAATTTAGTTTGGTAAAGCATCTTTAAGCAAATGCTTTTGAAAAGTCCTGATTTGAGACTCTGTCCACAGGGATATAGAAGCTTGATTCTCCAGTGAGTTACACCTCTTCTATGGCTATCTATAACTGTATAAAGTGCTATCCAACGAGATATCCTCACTCTCCAACGAGATATCCTCACTCTCCTACATCTGTGACAATTTGGGTTTGGTAGCCTTTTGGGGTTACTTCCTCACAGAGGCAAATATGAAGGACAAAGCGGTGGAGAATAAAGCTGTAAGCGGTTGCTACAAGAGAACTGTTCCTCAAAGGAGAATACTGCTAACATTCCCACTTGTCATCCCAACCTTTGGCTGCGGTTCTACGTGATGCCAGTTTGAGCTGCACCCCACACTGCCTAAAGGGGTGCAACACAACCGGTGGGAGAGGAGCACAATCTGAATGAAAGTCTTCTCAGTCTTGGTTCCCGCACCTCTTAGCACACAGTTAACAAGACAAGTAACAAGGCAAAACTTGCCAGCTGGCTTAAATGAGATGCATGAGGGAGGAGAAAAAAACTGGACACCTTTCATCCCAGGCACCAAAATCTGATAAAATGCACTTTCAATTGAATGTGCCAGACAGAGTCCCAAAAAACCTGTGCTGTTCTAAACCACAGAGTGCTTCAAGCAACATCTGGAAGTTTAAACAGCTGGAAATTATGGCCTTTTGATATGGTAGAGGCCATTCACATCTGATTTGCATTTGGGCTTTGACTTTAAATACTTGCCTTCCCATGGATTCAGTTCTTCGGTACAAGATAAAATAAGAGGAATTACTTGAATTGCAAGAAGACCAAAACAAAAATGTAAACAAAAGCTAAAAGCTACCCATAACTAAATCAATACTAATATGGTTATTTTTTTTTTATTTTGATATCCCAACACATACACTCTCATTTCCCCCAGTACAGTACTGCACTTTGAGGGGGGAAATACTGAAATGCCACTGGACTAGCTGATTATTTCATGATGAACTCTGCAGTTTCAGAGGATTCGGAAAAGCAGCCAAACTTCAGCTCTGTTGAAATGTGTGTCTTGCTGGCTAAACACTCCATGAAACAGACCTTTCCTATATTTTTTGCATACCTTGCTAAGAACATCAGCACTCATACATTTGACAAATATAACAACAAGGAAGGACAGTTTGGAGTAAAAGCACACAACGCACCAATTTAGAGCTGGTGAAAGGTGTCAGATGAACTTTCTGGTACAACACAGCAGCCTCTACGTGTATTCAGTCCTTGAGAACACCGGTTGTGATGGTTGTTGACAGATCGAGGGTTGAATCTTACTCTCCAATGGCTACTGAGCAGCTGGCTGGCTGGAAATGATGTTTAGGCACTACTGACTTGCAGGGGATTGGAGCCAGCCTTGTAGAAGCAGAAGATGCTCTGTCATTGCCAATCCCCACAATCATCTAGTCCTTTGGAGTTCATTTTTTTCTTTTTTTTTTTTTTTTATACCTTGCTAAGAACATCAGCACTCATACATTTGACAAATATAACAACAAGGAAGGACAGTTTGGAGTAAAAGCACACAACGCACCAATTTAGAGCTGGTGAAAGGTGTCAGATGAACTTTCTGGTACAACACAGCAGCCTCTACGTGTATTCAGTCCTTGAGAACACCGGTTGTGATGGTTGTTGACAGATCGAGGGTTGAATCTTACTCTCCAATGGCTACTGAGCAGCTGGCTGGCTGGAAATGATGTTTAGGCACTACTGACTTGCAGGGGATTGGAGCCAGCCTTGTAGAAGCAGAAGATGCTCTGTCATTGCCAATCCCCACAATCATCTAGTCCTTTGGAGTTCATTTTTTTTTTTTTTTTTTTTTTTTTCTTTTTTTTTGTTTTTTTACCCCCACGTTAGCCAGAAGCAGTGTGGCTAAATACATTTCAAAACAGGAAAAAAGTCTGACCCCATGTTACTCAAAAAAGTGGTGTGGTTTGTCTTTTCTATTTCTTTTTTAATTGCAAAGCTTTGACCATTTTTAATTAAATGTGCTCTGCCTGCTTCGTCCCTACTTCAAGCTAATATGCTCTAAAATGCTTCTCTGGCTTAGGACAGCTCTTTTTAGCTGCTGATTTTGGTAAGCATCTTATTAATTGCCTGCTTGACGTGGGTGGTGGAGCTTCGCCTCCGAGTCTTGCCCTGGACCATCTTTCGACGCCGTACCTCCCGACAGAGCTCATAGAAGGCTTCCATAATGTTGCCCTCTCCTGTGCAAGCAGAGCACTCGTAAAAAGCACATGCTAGTTCTGTGGCCAGCTTTTCACCTTCCTCTGTGCTGACCTGCCTGGAGTGATCCAAGTCTGCTTTGTTCCCCACCAGGATCAGGGTGACATTTTTGGGTTTTTTAACTTCATCCAACAAGTTCTTAAGTGGCAGCACTTCCTCAAAGCTGCCTCTGTCCGTGATGTCGTAAACCAGGACGAAACCTTCACCCCATCGCACATGTCCTTCTTTCTGAATAGCGTCCTCCTGTTTTGAAAAGACAGACACCAGCCTTAGGAACTTGATTTATGAGAAAGACATCAGGTCTTCAGCTAGACATCGGTCCTCCAAAGCCTGCAAAGCCATGTATGTCTACTTGACTTCACACTTTATGCACATCACTTATTTTATGATATGGCATCACTTATTTTATGATATGATATCTACTCTGCCAAGGTGCCCTGGGCTGCCTGTGGACAGGCTGGTAGCAGGCAATTGGAAGAGGGTCTCTATTGAATGATACACAGCTCACAAACTGCATAGGGCTGTGGAGAGTGAGCGTTGGCCACATATTGAAAGGAAGGGGGACCTGGCTATGACAAAACTGCTCTTCATTTTGGTGGGAATCATTGACTGAGGCTGTTGTGCCTCATCGCTTGACTGCAGAAATAGACTGACTTTGTGCATAGTAATAACGTGTTGTTGGGTTGGCCTCGAATCAAGGAATGAGAAAAAAATAATTTTAATCCCAGAGTAAACCCTAACTTTGTTTGTTCTTCCAGTGTTTGAAGACTCTAAGCAGGGTTCCTTGCAGAAGGGCCTGGATCCAGCACGCTGGGTCTGGCAGCAAGCTGATGGTGGTGGAGGGGAGGCTCTGCTCAGAAGGAAATCTCTGTCCCCAGAAGCAGAGCACACCTGCCACCCACCACACCACCACCGCCCTCCCCTTCCCTGCTGTCTATCTGAGCCAAGGTACTGGATAATAGTACATGTACCCACGCACCTGACCAGCTGTATCTAGTATCTCCATGGAAACGACTTCATCATCAATGGTAGCTTGGTGACGATACGTAGACTCTAAAATAGGAACACATTTTGTGAAATGTATTAAAAGAAAGCAATTATACATATTTTTTTAATCTTCCTTACAGCTACCCCAGCACAAGACCTGAGATGTGACATACAACTTCTCTAAATTTTATTTGTTGGAGCTCTTCCAGCCATTCCAGTGCACAGTCAAGGCCCCCTTTCTACAATGGTGACTATTTTACCTCTCCCCATAGGACGTAACCCTTTCATTCCCATGTCGTGCACCTACAAGGAGCTGTGACTGTGGACACTGCACTCGGCGCCCAACAAAAAGGCAGAGTTTCCTCCCAGCAAAGAGCTCTGCAAAGCTGCAGCCCATTTTTCACGTTTGTTCATAGGGAAGGCTCCCACCTACGAAACACAAATACCACTTCTCTCAAAGGATCCAGCTCAAAAGCCTGTCACGGCGTAGCTTGAAGTCTGACAAGATCAAAACCAGCATGGTTTGCGGATGAGGGAACCTAACCACTAAGCTCGGGCCTTATGCCGTGATAAAATTACAGAACAGTTAGCTATTCTAAGAATGTCTCTTTGAAACATGCTGAAATCATCACATTCCCCTCTTCCAGCAAGGGCTCAATCAGTGATTTCCCTACGTATGATTTATAACCAGTGGGCATTAAGCATTCACGCCATGCTACAGGGAAAAAAAAAAGGAACCTATTTACTGTGTCCCAGGTTCTGGAACCAGGCAAGTAATCAGAAAGCTAATGACAAAAGGGCTTGCTTTATCTTAATGAGCTGATAAGTTAAATTTGATAGCATTTGACCTAAAACTTGGAAAATTATCTGTGCTAACATTCAGATTTATTACCGTTGCTAGCTCACAGATGTCCTATATCAAAAGGCAAATGCCTCTGCTGTAAAACTGTGACCAGTGACTATGAATGCTTTGCATTGTCAGAGATGCAATTGTTTTATTGGGTGCAAATCTCCTCAATAGGACCGAAGGGTATCTTTAAAGAAACACTTTTCTTAAATTTGAACTTTTGAAAGAGCTCATGTTTGGTGAATGTCTTTTTCATTACATACTTAAGAATGTCACCTCCACATAGTGATGAATGTTTCGATGCTGTCAGTGCTGCAAACACTCTCTTCCCGAAGCAAAAATGTCGCTTCCCTCCTGTGCCACCTTAATTGCTTTAAGTAGCACAGCTGCCTCTAACAGGGACAAATGGTCAATTTAATTAGGCAGATGGCAAGCAATCTTGCTGTAGGGTTTCAGGCAATGAAGACTAGGTTTTTTAAAGGCTGTAAATACCCCTTCTGTTTAGCACTGCAAGGCTGTTGGAGGAGTTGGAGTTCCACCTTTGTGATCCTGAGGCTACACCTACAGAGCAGAGTAAGATATATCTAAGGTCTCTTGGTGGTATGTCTTATCTGTCCTTTCTGTAAACATTCCTAGATAGAGCAATTCCCCCGGGGGACTGCAGAAAAGGCAGGAGCTCTAGTTTGGTGTGGAAGCTGCAGTGATGCACCTTCAGCAAGTTATTTCAGTGGCTAAAATGTTCAGTGCTAGGTTGAGAGTGCTGTGAAGGAGATGGACCTCGGATTGAGTAACGGGATAACAGCTCCTTACTCGTTTAGGCCTTGCAATGTTGAAATGCCTTCAACCATCTGGCCCTGCTTGACAAGTAGCTGTTGAGAATTGGTCCATACAACTTGAAAAAGAGCTCATCCAACCAGGTTTGCAGCATGTTTGTGAAATGTTCTCCTCAGGAGGCAGACTGTGGTAGGCCATACGGTACGGCTCTTCCCCGTGAAATGGGCAAATAAATCTCAAGGAGAAGACTTGTGTTAGCCACAGAAAAGCAGCATGATTCTTAAATGATACTTGACTTCTCAAAATAGGACTGTGGCAGCAGTTCTTGTTGCAAGTTTAACTCACTTTGGCTGCTCGTGTTGGGATGGAATTTGATCCTGGAGAAGTAGCACTGGTTTGGGTCAGATTAGTGTAAATATATCTTAGTAAATGTGTGTCTGTTCCTGTGCTTTGGAATGTGTGGTAGCTGGGTGAATTTTAATGAGGAGTGTAAAACAGCTGGATGTTTAAAGCATTTTTGTAGTGTAATTACAGACATGGCTTCTCCTTCAAGGAAACAGAAACATCTGAAGAATCTGGTTTTCTTGTAAGTTATGAGTCCTGAACCTGTGGTTTCCAGTCTGTTCACATACATCCCACAGTACTTCACAAATTCATTGCCTTATTTCGGGATTTACTAATATAATTTTTGCTGTGGCACTTTTTTTTTTTTTTTGAGACATGCAGCTAGAGAGAAATTAGGTGACATGAGATATTGCTGTCTAACTGAAACCATCACAACGCAGGTGTCTGTCTCAGCTAAGCACCCTTGACTCCTATTAGAGTTGATGAAGGAAAATAGGGCCTGGATATAGCTTGTCTGATCTCTCTCCTGGGATAAATCACACCTGAAAAGCACCTAGGAGTCTAAAATTGGTTTGATGAATCCAGGCTGTAAATGTCTTATGCTTGCATCGTCATGGTCAAGTAGAAAGAGCAGAGTGAAACACTGTACCAGTGGCTCCCAGGGTGACTACAGGCAACTTTCTGAGCTTCAGATTGCCATTTGCACCAGGTGATGCCTATATATTGTATCTGTAGCTAGATCACTAAAACCTCAGAGACAGAAAAGAACCCTCAGAGCTATGTTTTGCTCTTCATAGGCTCAGTGTCAAAAGTGCTATCCTCAGAGCAGAGCCAGGGAGAGGCTGCTGCTGACTGAGCCGTGATGTGCCCGAGGCTGCAAATAGCCACGTTTGGTGCTTTGCTCTGCTTCAATATAAGTAAGTAAATCTGATCCCTTCTTGTTGGTTTGGGGGTGTGCTATGCCTTTATTCATATTCCCAATAAGAACATCAAAGGCAGTGCTGGCTGCGTGGCTTTGAATGCTGGTGCCAGATTTCAGGGTCCCACTTGGTTCTAACGCTGCAATCCCTCAGCACTCGTGCTGTGCAAAGTGCTCTTGGTTCTCACAAGAATTTTCCGTTTGTAAAATTTATTTCAGAAATGGTTAGAGCTGTCAAAAGGCCTGAGGAACATGCTGGAAAGTGGTAGCAGTTAGTTTGTTTTCAAGTCTATTCTATGTTGCCACAATAAGTCATTAATAGGATTGGATAAAATGTTCAAATTACCACAGCTGCTGAGTAATTATGGAAATAATGATTTTGGAAAAAAAATTAAAAACTGCCCTGGGGCTCTCTGTGTTGATAAGCCTGTTACAAATCTCCCTATTCTTCTGAGCAATGTGAGTTTTAAAAAATGCAAGAAAAAAAACCCTACTAAACTTGAATGGAAAAAAAAACTTTGAGGTTCATGATCCATCAAGTGTCTATGGATGTGATAGTCAGTCACAGCTTGACCACATCACATCCTTGCACTATGCTTATTGTGACATATTTAGTAGAGTTTTGTCCTATGAGATTTAGCTGGTCATTTATCAAACCTGTTTGTCCAGGACTATCCTTATCTATTAAATATATCTGTTCCAGAAGATCAGATTTTCTAGAGGAAAAACTATTATTTGAAAAGTAATTGCTAGATCTTGGTTTGTATTTGCCACGATGTAAAAAGCCGTAGTGATGTAAAAAGCTGCTTTCAGTACTTGTTTATTTTGAACAGGCAATATATATCAGGGGTATGTCACAGCTCTGGAAGGACATATTTTAATCAGAAGGGTTTATTGCTTTTAGGAAAACACTTGTAGTAAGAGGAGGTAAATTAGCTGAGATGGAGCAATGACATACACCACTTTACATGCACATTTAAGGAACATTCTGGTCTCTTTTGTTTGCCTTTATGCACAGAGGGACACAAACCCTATTTCCATTCAGAATTTTAGTTCTCTTTTTGTCAAGAAAGGTTAATAAAATAAATACACATAAAAATGCTCTAAGAAACTCTGGTCTTATGGTGGCTTTCAGCCAGCTGGATCTGAGAGCTGCAAGAGACCTAGAGAAAGAGCTTTTGTATAATAATTATAGCTGAGTTTCTAGACCAAAAAGCTTCAGCTAACAGGCTGACTCCATTCCTGACTCTGGTGCTGTTCGATATGTTCTCCAGGCCCTTCCTTGAGCTACCTCTGTAGAATCTGTCCCCTCTACATTTTCTTGCTGCTTCAGGAACATTTCACCTTCTAGAAAGCCTTTCTAAGTTGAATGTACCTTCCTGACTTGTAAAGTCTCTCCCACCTTCTTCCTTCCCTGACTGTTCTCAAAACTCAGCTGAATGTATTTTTCTTCCTTGCATCTGGCTGTTAATTACTCCACCCATTATTTACCTTACAGGAGGCTTTTTATTTTGCAAATATCAGTGGTTTTACAGCAAGCACAGTACTGCCCTTGTGTAGTAAGAATGTATTTCTAATGCTAATACACTGTATCCCCACGTCTCTTTCATAACTGATACTATAGACACAAAGTTAAGCATAGTTGGGTTATTTATCAATAATACTATAAAATGATAAGCCATGCATTGTTATTCCAATCATTATCACATGAAAGTAGTAGAAAGAAAGTTACTCAAGGGAAACTCTGACAACTCTAATAATTGGACTTGGACTCTTCAATGTTGTGTTTTTGCATGTGTAACCCCAAGAGTCAGGAAATACAGAAGGAAAAGTTCCAGGAGGTTGTACAAGTACCTGTGATGTGCTTTATATCTATCATACTACACAAACATTCATGTCAAACTACAAATTTAAACCAAAGTGTGTATGAAAGGACGTATTTGTTTGCAGTGATATTTAATTCAACTCGAGGGACTCCAGTCAGCTTCCCGTGCAGCCTGCTGTTGTGAATGATGGTTTTGGAATTGATAGGGTGATGTGCAAAGGAGTTTCTTTTCTAAGTTCAATTTTTGCTCTTTTGGCTGCCTTCTGTAAGGCTAGTCATGATTTCAGTACAGCGGGTGTTCCCAAACTAGTCAGATTAAAGCTGAGAACAAATAAAAAAGTCATGTGCAAGGCACTGCAGACAGTCAGTGGGTCCTAGCTTGCTGAGCTGCTTTTGATTGCTGCCAAACTAGTCAGATTAAAGCTGAGAACAAATAAAAAAGTCATGTGCAAGGCACTGCAGACAGTCAGTGGGTCCTAGCTTGCTGAGCTGCTTTTGATTGCTGTTTTAGAATCATAGAATCATCTAGGTTGGAAGAGACCCTTGGGATCATCGAGTCCAACCATCTACCCTACTCTACAAAGTTCCCCCCTACACCATATCCCCCAACACCACATCTAAACGTCCCTTAAACACATCCAGGGATGGTGACTCAACCACCTCCCTGGGCAGCCTATTCCAGTGTCTGACCACTCTTTCTGTGAAAAATTCTTTCCTAATGTTCAGTCTAAACCTACCCTGTTGGAGCTTGAAGCCATTTCCTCTCATTCTGTCATTAATTACCTGTGAGAAGAGACCAGCACCAACCTCTCTACAGTGTCCTTTCAAGTAGTTGTAGAGGGTGATGAGGTCTCCCCTCAGCCTCCTCTTCCTCAAACTAAACAATCCCAGCTCCTTCAACTGCTCCTCGTATGATTTGTTTTCCAGGCCCTTCACCACCTTTTCAGTCCAAGGCGAAACTCACATGTTTATGTCCTGTAAAAAAGCAGGTGGGGCAGAGGGTAGAGACCCTATATAACTCCCCTAAGGAGGCACAGGGCAGAAGAGCCAGTGTGTGCTCTGGGAGGTCAGCAAGCATCTGCCTCTGCACAAGCCAAGTTTCAGGGCTGTCCCTGGCCCATGCAGATGGGCAAAGACTAGTAGTAGGTGACCTCAGAAGCTTCAGGTGCTGTGGAGACTCATGCAAACAGTTACTGCCGTATGAAATAAGGAGAAAAAGCTCAGAACAAATGAGGCTTCATTAGGTTTGCTGCTCAGTGAGAAGCCTCTGGTTTTTATAATGTTTTCCTCTTATTATAAAGTGAGAAGGAATAGAAATGGCTAGTGCACATGTGGCCCACTGGACTCTGAAATTCTCATCTTTGCATGAAAGGATTTGTTGCATCCCCAAAGTTTGCTTTTTAGATAGTAAACTATCTAAAGGTGGGAGATATGAAACTAGTCTACAGAAAAACATTTATTTTTCTTGTTGATATTTTCAATCAATAACATATTTTGGCCTCCAAAGAGAAGTCCTGGAATACAGTTTTCTTGAAGACAACTCTAAAAATAATGGAAAGTATGTCTAATTGTTGGCTTCTGCTGCATATATTTTTTTCTCCTGTGTGCAAAGACTGGGTTTCTTTTGTGGAGGAGGGGAGTGGTGTTACAGTGTTATATTTCCTTTCCTATAGCTTCTGTCCTTACCCAGTTTTTGCTGAGATAGGTAGAGAAAATTTGTACAGATACTTGGAAACTGCATTCATTAAGGCATGTTAAAACAATTGCTAAAACAAAACCAACAAACCTGCAGCAGTCCTAAAGAGTAGGCACTAAGCAACAAGGCTTTAAAAGTCTTTTCTTTTTTTTTTTTTTTTTTTTATTTTTTTTTTTTAAAATTTCCCAGCACCACTTTGCTAAAACAAAACCAACAAACCTGCAGCAGTCCTAAAGAGTAGGCACTAAGAAACAAGGCTTTAAAAGTTTTTTTTTTTTTTTTTTTTTTTTTTAATTTTCTGATTTAAACTTTCCCAGCAACACTAAGCAGAGGCATTAGTTCCTGGTGGGAATTATGACCATGACAAGTTTAAGTCTAAATAAACCGTATTTTGCTACACTTTTCTGTTTGATTGTGGCGAGTAGTCTCTGTTAGCAAAGCTCCGAGTTTCACCGTATTTCTGCCAATATAAATGAAAACTAACCAGTGAGACTTTTCTCACACCTAAAACAAGCAAAACAAAAGCCTGCTCTCATGAAGGTGCAAAAGCAAGCACTGGAAACTTCTGCTCATCTGGAGAACATTTCAGAATATGATGAGCAAGAAATGTAGGGGCAAAATATTTTGCAGCTGTAGCTACAGCAAGAGCAGCAACTGCCATTCTTGATTTTTTGCTGTCTGTTGAGCTACCATAAAAAGGCAGTATTTGTATTTTATTACTGGCATGAGGAATATCTTCATCTTGAGACTCATATGAAAGAAAACAAACCACGTTTTCAGATAACTGCTTCCCATGTTATTTTAAGCATCTTTCTCTTCTGCTCTCTATTACAATCTCATCATTTCAAGTCTCTGTCAAGCATCTTCAAAGCCAGTGCCAGGGGTTTAAGGTGCTCTAGGCCATACCAGTCCGTTTCCTTGTAAACACCTCAGAGAAATCAGGAATACTTTCACGGCTCATTGCCACAATGAGTACAAATTCCTGCAGTTGAGGAGTGTAGTAAAAGCAATATAGCATATTAAATGTATATCAAGTTAAGTAATGTTTCAACTGTTTTGAAGTGGGGAAAAATAGAAGTCCAGGAGGATACCTAACAAGGTGCAATCTGAACCATTGAGGACTGAATCCCTTAAGCACTGGAAGGAATGAGTAATTTTGTTAATAAAATTTGAGGATACTAAGAGCTGGAGTCTGGCTTGAAAATAAGACTGTCTTCCAGCAATTTATTAAGCTTCTACACACTTGTCATGGTACTGACTGAAACATAGGTTGGCAGCCACTTCTCCTAGCCCCAAATGGTTGGTTACCATTACATCTCCCTTTGGCTGAAAGCCCATGCTGGACCACATACGTTATTCCTAGCTTGTGCTTGCATAAACTATAGTTGTCAACACGGGTGTTCAGATGAAACATGCAGAAGCCAAAGTTCTGCAAGATGATGGTGGAACTCTCTTTCCTTTTGCTCACTACAGAAAACAGTTATTTTTTCAATCTTGAGCATATCAATGATCTGGTCTATAGCACTGTGTAGCCTGTTGTGCCGCAGGAGGAAAAGAAAGTTGGGAGGAGAGGCTTCCCCAGGCTGCCATCCTCCTGGGGCTGCTGCTCTGTCAACCTTTACACCCCAGGGCTGAAGGGGCCATCGGTTAATGATTTATTAACTCTTATTTCAGTATGGGCCCCTTTGTTAAAAGTTCTGTTTGCTGTCTGGGCAGTTTCTCTCTCGGCTGTGCTACTAGGTGTTAGTATTTTTATGGTAGAGGCAGGCAAGAGACCTTCAGGAGTGTTAAGACAAATTTGCTGAGTGAGCCACAAGAAAATTAGAAGCCTACAATATCCAAAGGCGTGTGTTTCTTCCAATTGTGATCTGCAGCAGGGAAAACAATCCTGGGGGCAAAGACTTTATATTCAGGCAGTACATAATGTGTTTGCTGAATATACTACAGAGGAAAGACAGTCCTTGAGAACTGCATTTGGACCTGAGGACCTGACCTCTTTTTCATGGCTGCATTGGCACAAAACTGGCCCAGAAAGATAATTCTTGCATCTCCTCTTGCTAGAGGAAATTATTCTTAGTGAGGTCGTGATAACCAGCTGTTTCTGGTTATCAACCATTTTGATGGAAGATAGTTTGGATAGATTCCCACTCCGCCCTGTTGTTTGTACAGATCTGTATTTATCAGGTGCAGAAAAGAAACTCAGGCTAGCAATATTTGCTCTTGTTGTAATGTTAATTACATTATGTACGGTGTGTACAAGCTTCCCTTGTGATCCCTGAATGATGCCATTTTGCTAGCAGAACCCCCAGCTACAGATGTGGTTATAGAGGCAAAAACTACCCTCCTAATGTAAAAATGATCTCCCTTGCAACAAAGCTTTCCAATGGGAAGCGCCTTCTTGCCAAGGTAAACAGTATCCTTGCAAAGTGATTTCTGCTGCTCTTGCCACGGCAGTGAAATTGAAAAGTCTTGAGCTGGTCTATAGGAGATGAAGTTCTCTGTGAGATAATTCAGGGCACTAATAGAGGTGTCTCTCTCCCTCTCTCAAGCACTTGCCTTTCTGCAATCCTTTGGCTGTATCACATTATTTTAGAGAAGACCAGTGCTATCATGGTCATTTCATAATCAAGCCAGTGGGACAGCACTTTGTACCACTTTAGCTCCTGTCTTTGCTCTTTTACTGTTCTCCACACATTTTAACAATGTTTGATGGTGTCTTATGGACTGTCTGTGTGTTGCATTAGACAGGACTTTACAGAAACACCAACTTGGGTTTTTTCCTCTCCCGGTAGAAAAAGAGTGAACAAAAATGCAAGTGACTTAAAGAAACTGTGGCATAGTTGGAAGAAATACTCTTAAAAAATGTGACTATTAATCTAGTAGTCCTAGCAAAATTATAATTTTTCTTAAGAGACTCATGTTTCTTTATGGTTACCTCTGCTCCTTCAAAGTAATGAATAGTCTTTTCTCTAACCCATTGAAATTAACTTAACTCCTATGCTTTCTGTTTCTCTTTGCCTTCATAGACTGGCCAGTCTGTCACACGCTGTTCTGCTGATTATCTGCTCAGAGACAATTTTCCTTTCAGAGGATTAGCAAAGTTGTATGAAATATGGGAAGAGCCAGAGAAAGACATCTAGGGATAGTGCAGGAAAGGCAAGTGGCTTTTAGAAAGGTCAACAAAAATATTGCTTTGGTTGCTGTTATTTTATATGTAGACTTTTGTTTAAAATCCAGTCTTTGGAGAAATGTTTGGTGTTTCAGTGTGCCTTTGATGTAAACTTTATGAGCACCAGTTACTTAAAGGATTTACAACACTTCTATGAGACATGAAGGATTTTTTTAGGTGAGAATCGGAGGCAGAGAGACTGTGGGCAACAAACCAGTGACAGAATCAAGAAAAGAACTGAGGAACCTGTCTCCTGCATGTCCTTGGGGTTTTATTTGTCTGCCCTATCTGGTAAAAATGCATGTTTTAAGTCCTTGCACCTCAGAAAGTACCTGATTCTCCCAATTGTACATAAAAATGCTAATTCAGACCAAAGGGCACAACCCAGTTCATAATCCCCTCTTTTTATAAAAACTTGGATGTACCAGCTCTGTGTCTATTTAAGCAAATTGTCCCGATTATGGTAGAACAATGGATGTGTTCTCAGAGAAATACCACAGAACTAATTTGGAAAAGCACCCACTGAGCCATAGCTATGATGACTTTTGTTCTTTCATCATTTGGTCCAGGAGATTCTCCCTGCCTGTCATGACATACAGAGGCAGGTAATTTGCTGTTGCCCGTGAAGTGTTCTGTAGGCCATCTCTGCTGTCCCTCTGCTGTTCTGATGACTCTTTGGGCTTCCTCCTCCTTTTTTGCCTCCCAGGAAAACATGAATTTACCAGTTCCTTAGATGACTTACTCTGATGCAGCATCTCCCATTTTAAAATCAATTAAATATCACTTGTTTGACAGGAAAACTTCCTATGTCTCCATCTTTGAGGTCAGGTAAAGGCACCCTAAATTCTGGGTGGTGCTGCTGCCAGCTCACAGGGCAAATTGCTAAGATTCAGACAGTTATTCCTATTTCCTGGCACTGAGGAGAGCAGCTATTCACAGCAGCCTTGAAAATCACGGTGTGAAGCCCTTGCTCACTGAGGTTTGTGGGAACCCTACATCCAGGCCAATAATTTACTCGCAGAGGACAGGTTGCCAAATAAACATCTTTGCACCTCCACCTTGAAACTCGTTCCCACAGAGCATCTCCATCCCTGAGCTGATGGTGGCTGGCAGCTGTGATGTGCTTAGACACCACTGGCGTGAGGTGAGATGGTCAAGACCCAAGAGGACAACCTGCAGTCCCTCCTGGACCTAGCCCCCTCGGTGGCAGGCAGATTGTCAGCCTGCTGCCACCCCCTTCCTGGCAAGCCCCATGAAATGGTACCCAGGAATGCTTGTTGTTGTGCTGCCTCTAGGAATCTCTTAATAGAGCCAAACTGAAATACAGCACAAATTTCCAGGTCTGTATGAAAGCCACCACGGACGTGTTGCTTGTGTTTGTGAAGCGCATTTAGGCTGTGGCTTAATTGGTGCCCTGACAAGGCCAAGTGTTTTTAGGCCTTTTAACACCACAGAGAATTTGCTTATTAATTTGTGTGTTGGGCTCTATTTAAAAACATATAAACATTAACGAATTTGGGGGAAATCCATGTGGTAAGCCAATCCCCTTTCTCAGTACATATTTAATAAGCTGGAGATGACTAAGTTTTTAATGCTGAATGTATTTAATATTTTAGAAAACAACTACTTTTTTTTTAAATGTCCAGTTCCAGCCTATTTCTACACAGAGCTCCTTCATTGGACCTTCTAATTCTGTTGCACATGTGGGATAGTTGTGTGACTTGTAAGTAAAGACTGAAAGTGGAAACTCACTTGTCTTTGATAATGCCAGGTAATCACCTAGCCTGAGGAATTAATGTGCCTTAAAACAAATCAACAACAAAAAAAACAAACCCAAAACAAAATAAAAACATGCCAAGATGGTGACTCACCAGTTAGGCAGGAATGACAGAGAAGTCAAGGCTGACAGTTAACACTCCCCAGAAAATGACCTTTGCTACAGTTTGTTACCCCTTGGCTGAGAATAGTAAAATAAAAAGCCCAGTAGTATGTACTTTTGCGACGATGCAGCTGTCGTACTGATGCTTGTGCAGACCCAACATCGTGCACAAAAGTGGCAGAGCTGCAAAGCCCTGACTTCAGCAGCAGCTCCATGTGCCAAAGCTCGCAAGAGTCCCTGATGCTCCTCCCGCCAGAAAATGTTATTTTGTGGTTTGTAATTTGGCTGGTGGAGATACAGCAGTATATCCAGATGCTGCTAAAAATATGGTTCTTCATTTTCTTCTGGCAGGTTAGAGTACTAAAGAATATTTATAAGGTGTGTTTTTTCCTTTCCAGTTAAAATGTGCCACCCTTGAATTAAGAGGACAAGGGTTTTTTTTAACCCTGATGCTTAGTTTGGAATAATGTTGAATTTCCATCAGGCCTTGGACAGCTTGCTGAAAGCTTTCCTAAAAATAGGAATTATCTGGGGATTCCTTTCATCAGAGGGCTAATGAGTGGTTGAAAACTTGACATAAGAAATAAACTATAAAAATGACACTTTTGTCACAGCTCCAGTGATTTTTTTTTTATTATTTTTTTTTGCAAAGCCTTCTGTTGCTTAGTAGCCAGATAGTTTGCATCTGTGTTACTCCTGCCCTTTCAAAAATACTTGACAAACCTACTTACTTTCCCTGTAGGGCAAATGGGTCTCACTGACACAACTTAAACTTCTTATATTGGAATATATAGATATCCCTCTTCCCACCCAACTGCCAGTCCACAACTGCTAAGAAGAAATGAATCTATTCACCTAAAACTTGTCAGTAAATTCAGCTCAGTGATGTTTACAGGTAACCGGCCACTAAATCACAGCAGGGTGATCATGATAAAGACAGAAATGTGTTCTTTAAAGCACTGCTTCTCAAAGCTTCTGAAGATACAGTGCCTTTCTGGTTGATCTCTGAAGGGTCTGAATAGTGGTTAGAATTTCAGGAGATTTTTTTTTTTTCCTAACTTTTCAGAGCCTCCTTTGACTCCTGTTGTGATCCATTCTTTGAAAAAACAGTACTTTAGAAAACAGTCTCTGGTGAGTAGCTTCCAACAGAGATTACTGTGATGAAGAAGTAACTTATTGATAATAGTTTATTAGTTTTTGCATTTCTCAAACCTTTTCCTCTGAGCAACTTAAAGCACTTAGATTTGCAATAACTGTAATACATGATTTAAGCTGTTATCCTCTCAACCAAATGAGAACTCAGTAAGTCAGAGGAGATTTAATTTTTGCTTTATTGAGATAGGACTGTTGTCTGTATGAAAGCTTTCAGTGTTGCAAACAGAAGATGATTAGATTCCTAAGGGGCGTAGTTAATCTGCAGTTGTATTCATTTGTAAAACAAAAACAAATTTCAAGTCTTGTACACCAAAAAGGACAGAGGGCCTTCATAATGGGGCAAAAAATAATAAACCGTGCAGCTTGATAATAATTTAGTTTCTGTGCTTGAACAAGGCAACAAGGATAGTTTTGCATGCAGTGTCCCTGTAAGACATTGATGAACTTCACCTATCCTGATATGAACCACTTTATATACTTCTATTGTCGAGTTCTTAAAATAATATATATTAGTGATAGGGCTCTATAAAGTACTAATAATACTAATAAAACATGATACTGAACATCCCACTGTGCAGTACAAGGCAGGTGACATAATTCACTGATTTATATATTAATATTAGCACATAAAAGAATGTGTTGGACTTCAGGTTATTCTGAGAATTATTTTCCCAAGAAGAGATTTCTGGTATCTGTCATTTCTTCATTTTACCAGAAGAAAATACTTAGTATGATATTGGATACCTTGCTCTGTTGAAAGTGCTGCCTGAGTTTTGCAATGAAATGTATTAAACTTTCATCTTTGTTTCTGCTGTGCAAGTTTATGGCATTCTCTATTTCTTTAGTGTGATCTGTTAGAGAAAGAACCCCAACAAAGAAATAAGTATTTAACTGCATGGTCTGTATTTGAGCCTCTGAGGAAAGGTTAGGAAGGAGATGCCAACAGATTTCAAGAGAAAAGGAAATTTCCTAGCCCCTCATTTCATGTGCAAATCCCTTAGTCCTGCAGTACTGAAGATGTTTTCTAAGATGCGAATGCCTCATTTCAGACTTCTTAGCCTAGATTTTCCCTGGTGCAGAGTGTTTAAATAACAGCATTTAAATAACATTAAATTTAACGCAGAGCATTTCCTAACTTAGGAAATACTAAAAAATTGGACCTTGGCCCAAAATTTTCAAGCAAGGCCTCTACTTCAAAGCAATTGTTTGACAGGTTTTTTTGAGATATGTGTACCAGCTTCTCAAAAGTGCCAGACCCAACATGGCTAAGTGGGAGTGGTGGAGGAGACATGGATGCTCCTCTGATGACTGGTGTCCCTATCTGGTCACCCAAAAAGTGAGATGCAATGCATGTTTGAAAACAAGGACAAACTTACTTAAGAATAGGTAGACTGACTGTAAGTACCTACAATTTATTTTTTTTCCTATTGAATTTTTGAGAACGGTACCCCAGCCATCTCATTCTGGAGCAGCTGATGTTCAGGTTTATCCACAAGTAGAAAACTGATCACGCGCTAAATAATTTTCAGAGTGAAATACTAACAGAATTTCTTTCAATGGCAAAATTCCCACTGACTTCTGTGTGGGCAGAAACGTGCCTCATATATCAATTCTGCTTTTGTTTGAGTGCGTTGCTGCTTCTCTATTTTACCATCTTAGGTAATAATTTGTTCCAGCTTTAAATGACCGTAGAGAAGCTTCTTACGGCAAATTTAAAGGTTGACCGAGGCTTGGAATTTTAATTCTGTGACTTTCCATTACTTCAGCGCTGCTACTATATACAGTGTACCACGTGTATAGGATGAAATGCAACCTACCTAGTGTTGGGTCGTACTCCCAGATGAAGCGTTTTGTCAGGAAGCGTACGACGAGAGCTGGAGGAACAAAAAGATTCCAGGTGAGACGCACAAGCCATCAACTCAACTGGTTGCTTCTTGGGGAAGTCAAGACCTTTCACTGTTTGTGTCCCACTTTATACTTTGGAGGGGGGAAACAAAATGAAGACAAACCCAAAAACTCTTTACAGCATTAATCATTGACTCATGCAACAGTGCAGAACAACCCTATTTACAGTGCTATGAGCAGCTCACCTTTGAAATAACGCATTTTGGGTGCTTTAGACTCCCTATAACCAGTGGGGAAAAGGTTGGGAAAAGTTTTTGAACCAGGATGCTTTGAAGTTTCAAAACTAGGGGTATTCAAAATAATTTAATTCTTGAAAACTTTCCCTTTAGATTTTAAACCTTGGAAGGTAAGCATATAATTGGCTAAATAGCTTTGTTCTGTATTTTGGCATTCCTTCTTTGCACCAATTTATCTTCCATGTTTTGCCTACTTGTCACTTGAAGCAACCAGCTATAATATTTTAAACTAATGTTCAACAATATTAATGGATTTGCAGTAGAAATAAAGCTCCAGATTTTGGAGCACTGTGTAACTAGTTCTCAGTTTCAGTTTATGAACTACGATCTTGCTACTGACATTCTTCTATTTATTTTTTTCTAATCCTCCACGGCCTTTAAAATCATAAAGGCTTTGTCAGGATATTGATTATGATATAATTTAAAACTAAGCAGTGCTTTGAATTTGTAGTGGTGTAAACTAAGAGTTCATCACTGCAATCAGTTCAGAATCCTCTCTGAGTTTCCAGAATGGAGCTAGAGCTGTGCTAGCAATGATTGCAGTGGTTTCAGCTGTAGGAAAATGTTCCTTGCTGTCAGCCCTACAGGATTGCTCCATTCTTCTTTCAGTTGCAGACAGACAGTAAAATGTGACAGCTAAACCCAGTTCTGATCCTTTTCAAAATCGAAGCAATGAGAATGCCCCCACCCCAGATTACCGTGTCCAAGAGTAAGACAAGGCAACACTCTGCAGAATAAATATAATACATCACACTTTGCTTAATCAGAACCTATTTTTTTAAACACAATCAGAACAGTAGTTTTTGGGAAAATTTAACTCTGCTTCACACTTGGAGGGGTAGTAAGAAGCTGATCCTAAGGAAATGAGTTCACTGCGCAAGAAGAAATTTTAAATTGGTGTTATTTTAAGTTTCTGTTTTCCTTAGGAAATCCTACTTTTTTTATTATTTTTTTTTTTAGCCTTTGCAGAAATGCTCTCCTTGGCCCTCGGAGGGAATGTGGCATTTCTTAGCCAAAGTAACTTTTCAAGTCATAGACCTAATGTGGATGTCATTACACTACAAGAAGATGTCTGTGCAGCTTATTTTCTATCCGTGATGATGTCTGCACCAGGACTTTTCTCATAGAATAGTTTGGGTTGGAAAGAACCTTTAAAGGTCATCTAGTCCAACACACACACTCCCCACACCCTCCAGCAATGAGCAGGGTCATCTTCAACTAGATCAGGTTGCTCAAAACCCCATTCAACCTGACCTTGAATGCTTCCAGGGATGGGGCATCTGCCACCTCTCTGGGCAACCTGTTCCAGTGTTTCATCACTCTCATTTTAAAAACATTCTTCCTTATATCTGTTCTAAATCTACTGTATTTTAGTTTAAAACTGCACCTCTCATCCTATTGCAACAGACCCTGCTAAAAAGTTTGTCCCCATCTTTCCTGTAGGCTCCCTTTAAGTACTGTAAGGCTACAATAATTTCTCCTGGAGCCTTTTCTTCTCCAGGCTGAAAAAAACCCACTGTCTCAGCCTTTCCTCATAGGAGAGGTGTTCTGTCCCTCTGATCATTTTTGTGGCCCTCCTCTGGACCCACTCCAACAGGTCCACACCTTTTCTGTACCTAGGAGTCCAGAGCTGGACGCAGCACCCCAGGTGGGGTCTTGTCAGAGTAGAGGGGCAGAATCACCTCCCTTGATCTGCTGGCCAAGCTTCTTCTCCTGGAGCCTTTTCTTCTCCAGGCTGAAAAAAACCCACTGTCTCAGCCTTTCCTCATAGGAGAGGTGTTCTGTCCCTCTGATCATTTTTGTGGCCCTCCTCTGGACCCACTCCAACAGGTCCACACCTTTTCTGTACCTAGGAGTCCAGAGCTGGACGCAGCACCCCAGGTGGGGTCTTGTCAGAGTAGAGGGGCAGAATCACCTCCCTTGATCTGCTGGCCAAGCTTCTTCTGATGCAGCCCAGGATGTGGTGGGCTTTCTGGACTGCAAGTGCACAGTGCCAGCTCATTTCCAGCTTTTGATCCACCAATTTACCATTTTTTATTCCAGGCAGATAGGATTCATTTAACCCAGTTTTAGCCATATGAAGAAATTTAGTTAAATATCTAGTCTGCCCCTATAGTTAGTGGAAAGACAGAGGGGCATTTATAGAATACAAGTCATCAAGCTTGAAATAATTTGATAACCTTTAATGATTCCAGGTGAGACGCACAAGCCATCAACTCAACTGGTTGCTTCTTGGGGAAGTCAAGACCTTTCACTGTTTGTGTCCCACTTTATACTTTGGAGGGGGGAAACAAAATGAAGACAAACCCAAAAACTCTTTACAGCATTAATCATTGACTCATGCAACAGTGCAGAACAACCCTATTTACAGTGCTATGAGCAGCTCACCTTTGAAATAACGCATTTTGGGTGCTTTAGACTCCCTATAACCAGTGGGGAAAAGGTTGGGAAAAGTTTTTGAACCAGGATGCTTTGAAGTTTCAAAACTAGGGGTATTCAAAATAATTTAATTCTTGAAAACTTTCCCTTTAGATTTTAAACCTTGGAAGGTAAGCATATAATTGGCTAAATAGCTTTGTTCTGTATTTTGGCATTCCTTCTTTGCACCAATTTATCTTCCATGTTTTGCCTACTTGTCACTTGAAGCAACCAGCTATAATATTTTAAACTAATGTTCAACAATATTAATGGATTTGCAGTAGAAATAAAGCTCCAGATTTTGGAGCACTGTGTAACTAGTTCTCAGTTTCAGTTTATGAACTACGATCTTGCTACTGACATTCTTCTATTTATTTTTTTCTAATCCTCCACGGCCTTTAAAATCATAAAGGCTTTGTCAGGATATTGATTATGATATAATTTAAAACTAAGCAGTGCTTTGAATTTGTAGTGGTGTAAACTAAGAGTTCATCACTGCAATCAGTTCAGAATCCTCTCTGAGTTTCCAGAATGGAGCTAGAGCTGTGCTAGCAATGATTGCAGTGGTTTCAGCTGTAGGAAAATGTTCCTTGCTGTCAGCCCTACAGGATTGCTCCATTCTTCTTTCAGTTGCAGACAGACAGTAAAATGTGACAGCTAAACCCAGTTCTGATCCTTTTCAAAATCGAAGCAATGAGAATGCCCCCACCCCAGATTACCGTGTCCAAGAGTAAGACAAGGCAACACTCTGCAGAATAAATATAATACATCACACTTTGCTTAATCAGAACCTATTTTTTTAAACACAATCAGAACAGTAGTTTTTGGGAAAATTTAACTCTGCTTCACACTTGGAGGGGTAGTAAGAAGCTGATCCTAAGGAAATGAGTTCACTGCGCAAGAAGAAATTTTAAATTGGTGTTATTTTAAGTTTCTGTTTTCCTTAGGAAATCCTACTTTTTTTATTATTTTTTTTTTTAGCCTTTGCAGAAATGCTCTCCTTGGCCCTCGGAGGGAATGTGGCATTTCTTAGCCAAAGTAACTTTTCAAGTCATAGACCTAATGTGGATGTCATTACACTACAAGAAGATGTCTGTGCAGCTTATTTTCTATCCGTGATGATGTCTGCACCAGGACTTTTCTCATAGAATAGTTTGGGTTGGAAAGAACCTTTAAAGGTCATCTAGTCCAACACACACACTCCCCACACCCTCCAGCAATGAGCAGGGTCATCTTCAACTAGATCAGGTTGCTCAAAACCCCATTCAACCTGACCTTGAATGCTTCCAGGGATGGGGCATCTGCCACCTCTCTGGGCAACCTGTTCCAGTGTTTCATCACTCTCATTTTAAAAACATTCTTCCTTATATCTGTTCTAAATCTACTGTATTTTAGTTTAAAACTGCACCTCTCATCCTATTGCAACAGACCCTGCTAAAAAGTTTGTCCCCATCTTTCCTGTAGGCTCCCTTTAAGTACTGTAAGGCTACAATAATTTCTCCTGGAGCCTTTTCTTCTCCAGGCTGAAAAAAACCCACTGTCTCAGCCTTTCCTCATAGGAGAGGTGTTCTGTCCCTCTGATCATTTTTGTGGCCCTCCTCTGGACCCACTCCAACAGGTCCACACCTTTTCTGTACCTAGGAGTCCAGAGCTGGACGCAGCACCCCAGGTGGGGTCTTGTCAGAGTAGAGGGGCAGAATCACCTCCCTTGATCTGCTGGCCAAGCTTCTTCTGATGCAGCCCAGGATGTGGTGGGCTTTCTGGACTGCAAGTGCACAGTGCCAGCTCATTTCCAGCTTTTGATCCACCAATTTACCATTTTTTATTCCAGGCAGATAGGATTCATTTAACCCAGTTTTAGCCATATGAAGAAATTTAGTTAAATATCTAGTCTGCCCCTATAGTTAGTGGAAAGACAGAGGGGCATTTATAGAATACAAGTCATCAAGCTTGAAATAATTTGATAACCTTTAATGATCCCTTCTAATCCAAACCATTCTATGATTTGTCCACTTGTGTGATCTGTCTCTAGAAAACTTATTACATGGTTTATTTATGTGACAGAGCTAGACTGATTCTCTAAGATTTATAAAGCCAAAGTAAATTCCCCACATTTTACCTCAGCTGTAATATTTTAAACATTTTGATGTTTCCAAAGTTTGGTCATGACTTTTCTCTAATTGCTGGTAATAGGTTCTCTAATTGCTAGTAAAATACACAGCATATTCTCTTCTTTTTTTTTCTTTTATTTTTTTTCTTCCCTGTTTCCATTTCGACTGGGGAAGCGATGCAGCATAAAAGTTCTCCTGACATACTTCCAGAAGACTCCTTACCATCTTCTTTTTTCAAGAATGGATTTTAAAAGTACTTTCTTCTTTCCCAGCTGTACTCTGAAGCAGAAGCAGTGATGTGCTGCTTGGGTTGCAGTGCCCTACTCTGAGCCTGGAGTAGCTAATGAAGAGGGAGAAAAGGCAGGAGAGTCTGAGGGAACCTGTCCAGCTATTTTCATATTTAAATATGGTCCACTTAGTTATGATAACCTTGTACCTGTAGATGGAAATTGCTGGAGAGGAGGGTCAAAGTGACGAAGGGGACTGGAAGAAGGTCTAATGTCTGAGAGAACAGCAGCTCTGAAGGAAAAGAGGGAGAAGAGCTGACTTTGGAGGCAGCCCAAATGAAGGAGGTGAGAAGGTGACAAGCAATAAGAAGGAAAGGTAGGACTGGGCTGCAGCAGCTGAGATGAGGCTGGGAGAAGAGAGGTATGGCTGTGTACACGGGATGAAACCCTACAGCCATGGAGTGCTACAGAAGTGAAGAATTAGAGATCACAGATGTGAGCTCTGGTGGAGAGGGAGAAAGTAGGTTGTATTAGTCTCCAGCAGGGCAGCCTGTGTGCAGAAATAACAACCAACCACATACGCAGGAGGGAGCTGAAGGAAATAAAAGAAAGGTGGGAGGTGGCTGCCACGCACAGGGCCAGATGGCAGTTAGTGGCCCTCACTGGCAGGTCTCAGCGGGGAGCACAGCAAGCCCAGCGAGTTGCTAGGAGCAAAATACTTGCATAAGGCTTGCTCGGGGCCAGTGAAGGAAAGAAAATGCCACCTCACCACAGCCCCAGGTGACTGGGGAGGTGTCAGCTTCAGAGCCACGTGCTCCATGCCACTCTCGGGGGGCACGCACGGTTGGGGCTGTGCAGAGCTGCTGTTCCTGCAGGGCTGGCTGTGCTCACCCACCCTGCTTCTGGCCTGGCCAGTTCCCTCAAAATAATCCTGTTCTCCTTCATGCCCTATTCTGTGGAGCTTTTCACTTCCACGCATTTTTACAAGACTGAAGATTAGCAGCTGCATTTCACGGATGGGCGGCATGAGATGCTCTTGGTCCAGCATAACTTAGATAACTTCTAACTATTGCAAAGTCTGTTGGATGGGAAATGTCTTCACTTTTGCCTCATTAGGGTGCTTAGCAGAAGGGCCCTTGACATCCAGTTGAGCATTATAACAACGTATGTGACTTTGTTATCTGATTTGACTGAAAAGAGTCAATGAGAGGAGAGCTGGGAAGGGCATCGAAGTGCCCTTGCTGTCAGTCTGGAGACCAGCTTGCTGGTTCTCGTCGTCTGCCCTAGCAATGATCCCTCTAGAGCAGGAGTATTGCTGTGGAGCCATTTTGTATATGTTCAGCTCACTTCCTGCCAAATTACATCACTTTTTAGTAAAGTGACTTCTGCCAGCAGAAGAGTCAGAAGTGAGGACATACGGAATTCACTACACTTAGAGCTGTAGCACTCAGATTTCTGCTGCTGGCTTAAATGATGCTTTGGGCAAAGCAATAAAACTTCTTGGTGTCCTTAGCAGTGCTGCACAGAAAGAGTTGAGATGGGCATTACTTCCTTGTCACCTTAGCAAAAGTGTGTGCACCCTATTTGACCCGTCAGCCTTATTTAGACATGCTTAACTCTAAGTATGAGCCAAAAATAACCCAACACACTAAAAAAAAAAAAAATAATCCAAATGCTGGGTTTTGATACAAAATAACATTGAGGTTGAGAATGTCTGAAACACATTATTTTCTTATTAATTTAGGTGAATAATTCCAATGTTCATATTAAAATTACAATTTCCAGTGCTTATCGTCAAAGATGATGAAATGCATTTTGAAGCAGGCAGGATTCGGATTGATGCAGTACTTAATAGGAGGCAAACTCATGGTCCTCCACAGAGACTAGTCCAAGCTCTTCCCTGAACACTTATTGCTTATGAAATACAAGAGCTTGTAGGCTTAGAAGGAAAGAATCTCCAACAGACTGCAATTTGGATTCCCATTGTGTTTTTCGGAGACATGACCATTACCTAAGGGAATTGATGTAATGTCCCAACAAAGGAAGAACAGACTCGTGTCTCTTTCTGCCTTTCCTTACACCCTCATTTCCAAGTCAGCTGTTTTGTACAGGGTTTAAATTAGGGTAGAACTTGGCCCAGGACTTTCATTCACTCATGTTTAAACCTTCTGCCTTAGAAGTTATTCTTGGAGAAGAACCATGACTATCTGTCAAATACATTTGCTGTATAACTCCACTGAAGACAATGAAGTTCTATCAAGAATTAACTTGGCATGTAAACTGAGATTATCAACCACATAATTAATCATTTTCCTTGAGACTTGTGTGGCTGAGTCCCTTACTCAGCTTTAAAAATCTCAGTCCATATCTTTTTGGAACATTCTTTTTTTTGGTGGTGGTGTTTTGCATCTTGCTTTAAATCTTTGTGTGGATCTACTAACATTAAATTTAAGTAAATTTACAATCTGCCCGAATAAATATCTTCATGAATTTATTATTGTTCCAGCTAATGCAAGCTGAACGTTTTGGGGAAGAATGGAAGCAAGGTTTTATATGAAAAACATCCCCCTTCCCCAAAAGCCACAGAGTTCAAAGTTATTCTAAGAAAAATAACAGTTCTCTGCAGTGAAATAACTGTATGATGACTCTTTTATGCCATGAGAATTTTCAGCTATAAAAATGGTCTGAAAGTAGTCCCATTATTTAACTTATCAACAAGTCCATTCCTGGTGCCATGATGATGTGTCATCAGTAAACCATACTTGGCAGGAGATACCGGAATGCTTAAAACCAGAGGTTACAATGATCAAAAGGCACTTTCACAAATGTACTATTTCATAATTTTTTTAACATATATTTTTGTTAGAGAGTTCACCCCTCGTTTAACCTTCTCAGAGACCCCTCATGTATTAAAATCTCAGTCCCCTTGGAGCATGTGGCGAGCTCCAGCCTGCGGGATGGCGGTGCCACAGGATTCTGGCATGTGATGTGCTGCCTCCTTCAACAGCTGTTTTTCCAGTTTTGGGGAAATAATGGTTTGTTTTAAAGGCACTGCCGTAAGAATTTAATTTGCGCCTGAAAACATAGGTCTTTTGAAGGTGTCTGTGTGTGAGGGGGAGAGTATGAAAATATAATGCAGAGTGCGTCATGGTACGTCATGGGTGCAAACATGTAGGTATAACTTCTGGTTCTGCGTCCGTGGGTCTGGGTTTGACTCAGTTTTTGACAGTATCTCTGGCAATCCAGTGACGTGGGGATGTGAGTGCTGAGTGAGACATCACCGAGAGGATTTCTCTGCCTTCCCTTCTCCCTTGATTTCTTCCCTGCGGTCACTTCTGACTTTGAGACCTAATGTGGTTGGCGTAAACTGGAAGGTAAATTTAATGGAGAAAAACTAGATCAGTAGGGGAAGAGGAAAGGAAATGAAAGGAAAAGGAAGAACTCTACCTAGTTTAAAAATGGTCTGTTTTATACTGGTTTGAGACTGCCTTGCTGTCTCAAACTCTGCATATTTTACGCATATTTTAATCACTGTCTTAGCGAACTGTTCAGAGAAATTACTGTGTATGCTTGTATTTTTTTTCCTGTAATAGCACAGTGAGGTCCTCCTCTGGTGATATAATTATAAAAAGTATATCTACTTTTTATATAAATATCAATTGTATATATAATTTTAAAAATACATATACTGTATAGTAGTATATATATAATGGTGTATATAAGCAGCATATATATATAACAGTATGTATATAAAACTGTGTATATATGCACTGTGTAACAGTAAATGCAGACTAGGGTTGAACAGCTATGTTATGAAAAGTGGTTCTCTTCCCTTTCAGGAGGTTATGTTGCTGAGGGTAACCTAAGCCTTTTTTCTTCAGTGGTAGCTAACGATGTGGGCTTCAGTTCTGTGGACCCAAATCTGAACATCAAAAATGGTTCAAATGTCTTTTTTGGTCTGGTGGGGTATAAAGGGGCTGGAATACCTCTCTTAAATCTCTGTCTTAATCCTCACGGTAGGATCATGGAGTAAAACCAACATCACATGTTCAAGTATTTCTAAAACACTAACTTTCAAATGTGAGAGTTGAGCACAGTTAAGGAATGAGGCAAACAATAGCTGGTGCTCTTACAAGAGCACGCACATTAGTTTACTGAAAATGAACATTAAAACCGTTGCCTTCAGTGCAATGACACTAATCCTTGCAGGCGCTCGTCAAACAGAAAGGTTCCCGACTTGCACAAGGATAAGCGTGCTACCTACGTTCACACTTATTTCCAGGGTGACTCTTTACCCCACGCTCTGTTCCCTGGGTGTTTCTGCTCTCTTGCTCACCAACCAGACCATGCGTGGGCTGCCCAGGCTCAGGGGTGCTGCCTGCCCCCAGGCACGGGGGTTTTGTGGATGCTCCAGCTCTTCTACAACATCTAGCTATGCCCTGTCCTGCCCTTTGTAGGCTTGCAGCTTTCACACGAATTGAGTTCAATGTTAGGGAATTGTCAGTATCTCCTTTCGTTAACAGAGGTGTCTGGACCCCAGTTTAGAGGCAAAGTTTGCAATTTCTGGGGGGAAAGCAGTCTTGGCAAAGGCGTGTTAGTGGAACGAAGGCCGGTTTCCTTACTCAGTACTGAATACGGAAACTACAGGAGTCGTTTGTCAAACTCTTCCACTATATCCACCTCCTAACGTTAATAGCAGGAAGCGTTTCTTCTCTTGCTTCTGGCGTGGTAATTTCGCAACAAAAGAACCTCTCTGTACATTTTTCTGGAGTAGTCTACTGTGAATTTCACAAAATACACAATACAGTAGTCATTCCTCCCATCGCCACTGAATGGGAGGATTTTTGTGGTAATGTTCTGCCCGTTGCATTCAGTGCTGGAGGCATTTTTATTTTTTTTACAACAGCTGCTGCAAATGGAATAAAAGCAGGAGGCTTAATTTATATTACGTTATCCCATTCCATAATATATATTGTTCCAATATGAGGTTGTTTATTTCACAGGTCTTGTCTTGTATAAAAGATAAATGATCAGACTTGTGTGTCTAATGGTTTTGATCGTTTTAGGAATGTAGTGTGTAATATCCATACTTTCTCCTTTCTTGACTTCATTGTATAACTTGTTATGTCACCCCTCTACGAAGACTAAACTTTCTGGTGTGCTATTACTAACACATATGGTTCTCCAAAACATAGTTAATGGTAACACCTCCAGATGTTTGTGTGTCAGAGACAGAGTATATTTGTGATGGGCCTGTACAGCAAGTCTTATGGATGAAATCACACAAATAACTTGCTTTTCTAGATGACTGACACAGGCAAGGTTTGAATTTTCCTGCTGTTTTGAAAGACATTGGGCAAAGCAAACTATACTAGGTTTCTCAGCATAGAACTTTGATATAACGCCCACCTACCATCTCAAGGTGAAAAATAAAAAAGTTTGATTTCTTTCAGAAAGAACCGAAAAAAGAAAATCTTTTCAGAAGAAAGAAGGGGTGGAAAGCTATTTTTAAAAAAATCCAGTGCTTCATTGAGACAATTGATGACAAAATTTTCAGGTGGCTGTAGCTCTTTTGTATTTTCTTTTCCTTACATCTGTCCCAGTGTTAGACTTTAAAAAATACCACACTCTCTTCTTTTGGTCAAATTTCTTCATTTGTTAAATTTGTTAAAAAGGGAAAGGGAAGAAAGGAAGTAAAGGAGGGAAGTCTATAATACTTTAGATGGCAGGATGATCTGGTTATTGTCAAAGCATTTTTTGTATGAGTGACTTTTTGTTCACTCATACAAAAAAAGGCCATGTTTTTTGGAAGGAAGATAGTTTTTTTGATTTCTATTTCAAAGGAAATGCCTCAACACCTCACCATTTGTTTTCAAAGAAGTTGTAATTTAGGAAATGCAGATTTAAAGCAAACAGACCATCCCAACCTCACCGGCCCCCATTTTGTTCTTTTACTCACTGTGGTGTTATTTTGTTTGCACTGGAGAAAAGCGTGGGATGAAATTGTGAGGTCTTTTTAACCAGACGCCACTGTTACAGCGGGATGGCAAAGATGCACTTTCTTGGCTGTAGCATCCACCAGCTACTCAACTTCAAAGTTGGTTTTGCTCTGCTGGTGCTGAGCCTGGCTAAAGGTGCAGGCAACACAAGTTACTTGATGGCACTCCCAAAAGGAAGGGCTGACTTGCTTGCCATTTTGGAGATGCCTTGAGCTTCTCCAAGGACAGTGTGGAGCTGCTGCCCCAGCCTCTGCCACAGCAGAGGGAGGAATGTGCATGAGCACAGAAGGAAGCAGCGGCCAGTGCAGGAGTGGGGATTTTTGTTGCTGTTCTGTTTTGATTTTTTTTTCATTTGTTTTGTTTTGTAGTGGTTTTTATGGTTGGTTAGAACTTTGATATAACGCCCACCTACCATCTCAAGGTGAAAAATAAAAAAGTTTGATTTCTTTCAGAAAGAACCGAAAAAAGAAAATCTTTTCAGAAGAAAGAAGGGGTGGAAAGCTATTTTTAAAAAAATCCAGTGCTTCATTGAGACAATTGATGACAAAATTTTCAGGTGGCTGTAGCTCTTTTGTATTTTCTTTTCCTTACATCTGTCCCAGTGTTAGACTTTAAAAAATACCACACTCTCTTCTTTTGGTCAAATTTCTTCATTTGTTAAATTTGTTAAAAAGGGAAAGGGAAGAAAGGAAGTAAAGGAGGGAAGTCTATAATACTTTAGATGGCAGGATGATCTGGTTATTGTCAAAGCATTTTTTGTATGAGTGACTTTTTGTTCACTCATACAAAAAAAGGCCATGTTTTTTGGAAGGAAGATAGTTTTTTTGATTTCTATTTCAAAGGAAATGCCTCAACACCTCACCATTTGTTTTCAAAGAAGTTGTAATTTAGGAAATGCAGATTTAAAGCAAACAGACCATCCCAACCTCACCGGCCCCCATTTTGTTCTTTTACTCACTGTGGTGTTATTTTGTTTGCACTGGAGAAAAGCGTGGGATGAAATTGTGAGGTCTTTTTAACCAGACGCCACTGTTACAGCGGGATGGCAAAGATGCACTTTCTTGGCTGTAGCATCCACCAGCTACTCAACTTCAAAGTTGGTTTTGCTCTGCTGGTGCTGAGCCTGGCTAAAGGTGCAGGCAACACAAGTTACTTGATGGCACTCCCAAAAGGAAGGGCTGACTTGCTTGCCATTTTGGAGATGCCTTGAGCTTCTCCAAGGACAGTGTGGAGCTGCTGCCCCAGCCTCTGCCACAGCAGAGGGAGGAATGTGCATGAGCACAGAAGGAAGCAGCGGCCAGTGCAGGAGTGGGGATTTTTGTTGCTGTTCTGTTTTGATTTTTTTTTCATTTGTTTTGTTTTGTAGTGGTTTTTATGGTTGGTTGTTGGTTTGTTTGCCTTTTTTTTTTTTTTAAGGCTCCCCTTCAGCTCTCGCTCTGATCCCCGCTCTCTCTCCCTTCCCATGCTTCCAAGGCAAGAGATGAAGAGGAGGAACTGGAAGAAAGGGGAAAGAAGTGAAGTTGCCTTATTAGAGAAGGTCTGTGTGTCCTGGGAGAGCCACCGACCCCTTTCCCAGGGAGTAGGGGAGGGAGCACGGTCTCACGCCTGAAGGAGATGAGGAAATTTTTTCCAGCACAGTGAAAAGCCAGTTCTGTGTTAATCTTTGGTCAGGGTAAGGACTGGTCTGCAAGGCCCAGCTGTTCTGAGAGAACATCCCTGCCTGCCAGCAGCAACTTGGCCATAAATCCTTACCCCTGCCAAAGGAGGAGGCTGCTGGGAAGGAGCTCAGTGAACCAAATTGCCTCATGCTGAGGTTAGTGCTTGACAGTTTTGGGGGCTGACCGGTGTTTCACCATCCTACTGACTGCTGTTCTTGCCAGGAGCAAAAGACATCTTGTTTCATGTGGTACCTCCTGGGCTGACAAACCCCTTTGGGAAGGGCACGACATACCCTTTTCGTGCTAGGCCGAAGACTTAGTGTAACTATAAATGCTTAAAAATAGGGCTTTATCAGGCCCTGGTGAGTCAGCCTGACTGAGAGGGCAGTTACCATGCTGCGAGCAAGGCCACTGCCATTAATGCTTGATCACCACTGTATTTGTAACCTTCACGATGGCAAAAAGTACCTTTGTGAAAGTGCCTTGCTCTGCTAACCACTAATTCTGTATAGATGAGCACAAATGGTACCTAGAAATGGCATGAAGTGTACCTCCTTCTCTCATTTGCCTCAAACCCAGTGATATAAAGGGATTCAGAGCTCCCTATTTCATTTTGGGAGACAGTTCTAGCTGTTTCTGTGTGGTCAGAGTCTGAACAGACTATCTCTCTTCTCCACAGCCTGACTGTCACAATGTTCTCGTCTAATTTTAAGCCCCCGTATACTTTATCAGATGAGACTACAGCTCGCATCAAATGAAAAATAAGCTGTTCCCTGGCTTTTTCTGTGAAATACTTCATTTCTTTTGCCTGTGCACCCTGGTTTTCTGGGTTTGGCTCCATGAAAATGTCAGATAACCTGGAAAAACTTTACGTGGCTATTACAATCCGGCTGGAGTGAGATACATGGAAAAATCTTGAAAGATCATATGTCCTGTGCAATTTCCAACTTTCTTTGACAAAGCAGCTTCGCATCAGTCCTATTGACTGATTTGTGGCTCATCAATCAATAGATGCATGTCTGTACGGTGCCTGTGTCACGGGGAAATGAAGAATTAGGGCAACAAAATATATTGAAAACTGACTCATGTTTTTTCATGATCCTTTTTTTTTTCATAAGCCTGATGACATAAGCATTGATAAATGTTACATTATTTTAATGCAGAGCCCAATACAATATTTATGGGAACCCATTCTTTTCAAGTTGTGCTATCCGCTGATTTTGTATTGCAGCTCCTTGGCTACCTGGAATTTTAAAGGCAGAAGATAAGGAATTGTTTTCTTTCTGACAGGCTCATTGCCAAGTACCTGAACCAGACACCTGGAGAAGTTCCCAGAAGAATGAATGGAGAAAGGCATGTGAGAACAGATATATCAGACAGTGACATAAACCACAATGGTTTCCAGGCTTGTGTGACCAGTTACTAGCAACACTGTATAATCTTACAACTGCTTCTAGCATCTCATGGAAAGTGGTGGCAAATGTCCTGATGGCTGTTCTCGTGTTTTATCTATGCTTTTTTTTTTAACTCTCCCTCCTTTCCTCTGCGTTGTTAAGACATCTGCTCCTGTTACTTGCTTGCCACCTGGAATCTTGAACTTTTGTTCGTACCGGCATTTTTTTTTTTACAGCAAACAGCTTTGCCATTACACATAGAGAATTAAGATAGACAACAGCAGGAGCAGAGAAGCTCTTTAGGAGACACAGGTATCATTTCCACAGCAGGGTTTGCAATACGAAAGAACAAGAAAAGAGAATGATAGAAAGGCTGTGATCAACAACTGAAGTAAAACGTAAGTTAAATGCTATGGACCACATTCTTTTTTTCTCACATAACAAAGAAGTATGTTGCATGGTGCAGAAATTATTAGCTCAAGAAGAAAGCTCAGTCTGAATAATGGTTTTCTAATGTGCTGCAGAGATATTCATTTCTAGAGGCAAAAAAATGACCCTAAGGGAGATAGGACTAGTAGGCATCTAATGGTATCTAACAGCATCACCTGCCGCATCACCTCTTTTATTTTGTGGAGCAGGCTGGAAGAGCAGGTGTGGGTGGAGAGCAGCTTTTCATAAATCACTAGTGACCAAAGCCTGCTTAAATTTGAAGCCTACCTGGTGATCTGCCTAATCTCACATTGCTGCTTATCCCATACAACTGTTGTGAGTGTGAAGATTAAATCATCCCAGAATCTGGAAGTAATGATTTCGTATCAGAGCTATGGCATGTTTGGTGGGCAAAGATTAACACTGCTAAGTGGTCCAGCCAGTGTACTACAGTGTGGTCTGCTTGGTTCCCAGAACCAGTGACACTATTAAATGAATTTAAACTAATTCATTGTTTTGATAAACAACTATCATCTCCCATCTCTGGCTGCAATTACAGTTTTATAAGCACTTATTTGGTGCCCTATAATAATGTAGGGGTTATTATTAGTCCTCAGCTTGGAATCTGGACACACGATCCTGGGAAATGTTCAGAGTAAACTTTAAAATTATGTGCGTGTGCGGCAGGGGGAAAGCATGATCTAAACTTAAATAGCAAATTTCTGCTTTCATTTTCAATGCTTAAGGGCATTCAGCTAATAAACATCATATGTCTTCAAACAAAATAAAAAACACAGTAGTAGATAACGGGTGCTGTAAAACCTCTGACTTATCTCAAGTCTGAAACTTGGAGGATTTACATAACTTAGTTTATGATTTAGTTTATGATGTTCATCCCAGCTGCCAGGAGACCTGGCCCTGCCTCCCCAGAGTGCAATAGCTACAGGGAGTGTTCTTCTGGTCTCAGCTAGCTAATTAGCTATACTTAGTTAAAAGTGTACATAAAGAGGAAGCTCTGCTACATTTATTCATGCTGAATAATGAGTTACACCCCAAAAATCTGAAGTACTATCTGTGTGAAATTCTCTTGTCCATAGAAAATATCCGGACAGCAAAGATGGAAAGTCATATACTCAGGAACCTTCCAGTCATTATCTCATTCAGTGGTTTACCCAGTTTAAAGTGACCTTAGTGATGGGATGTTCTTCATTCCTTCTACATGAGGTTGCAAACACCAAGTTCCTGTTTGCTCTAGGGGGACGTTAAAGATCCCACGGCAGTTTTGCAAATGTATTGTGTCATCTTTCCCTACTAAGATCCTCTCCTCCCTCCTGAGGTTCAGTAGGTACATGCTACCACATGTGTCAGGTGCTCAGATGTCCTTCAGGACTAGGGAAATTTGCAATTATGATATATTAGCTTTTTTATTTTTCTCAGGCCAGCGTGATAAACCTCTCATTGCTGAGTTTTTCTTTTAATGTTTTTTGTTTGCTTTTTTTAAGAACACTTCCTCAGTTTAACCTCATGATCTTTTTAGAGTGAGCAGAGAGAATATAAACAGTTCCACTTTCTCTGCCAGCATTTGAGTAAAGCAATATACATTTATTTTTCCTGTGACTGCCCTGCAGAGTGCCGTATACTGACTGCAGCAATCTGCATTTGCTTAGCCATTCGTGGTGACATCATAGGAGCCGTGAGGAAACACAGCCCTGGGAATCTACAATTTGACAAGTAAGAAAGCCTCCAATTTCTCATCATGAAGGCGGAGGCAGTGGCTAGGGAGCGAGTCTGAGACATGGTTTACATTCCTTGCTTCACCATGCTTTTTGTTTGGCTTTGCCCAGAATAATGGGTGATTACGTATTTACAGCTATTAGCGTTCCTGGCAGGGTGGAGAGGTAGCCAGTGTGATGCTCAAAAGCATTTAAATGGTGTTGGTCTCTAAGGATGCCCTTCCCTAGTGTTCTCCCATCCTTCTCTCCCAACCAAGTCCTTTGTTGTCACTCTCCAGTCTGCAGCTCTCCAACTCAACCCATCCAGCCTTGCTGATTATGTATTTGTGGGAATGAGCTCTACATGGAACTAATGAAATCATCCCGATTCAGAAGATGCTCTTTCCTTCCCCCAAGATTGGGTTTGTTGTCTTTTTTTCTTGTTAACCCTGGTCGTTCCACTGATCCTGAGAAAGGCACGGGGCCTCCAACAGCCAAAGTGGCCAAACTGAGAGCACAAGTGGTCCCGTGGGAAAGGTGGGGAATGCTTGAATTGGCTCTGCTGCTGGAGAAAACACACCCTACACCGGGTGATTTCATGCACACTAGGGCATTTCTAGAAATTTATTTTGTGACCTATCTTCCTCTTTCAGGCTCCGGTCAGCTTTTGGAAAACTTGGTCTTCAGTTTCTCTGTTCATTCCTCAGTTTCATCTGGAACCTGGGTGTTGCTGCCAGGATAATCACTGGATTATCACTGCAGATAGGGTGATGCTGACAAAGCAGAAGTGTTTTGGAAACATAAATAGTGCTTTTTACTGGGATGCTTAAACAATGCTTTCACAGAGGTACCTTTAAGGAAAGCATACATTTATTCTTATTGTTTGCTAGAAGCTTCATTTTCCAATGAGCTCTGTGCAGACAACAAGAATATTCTAGAACCATCATTTCCTTACTGCTTTTAAAAAAAGGAGGTAAATTTAGCTGGCTTTTTTAACCTAACCTTCCTGATGCAGCCTGACAGTCTCCCTAGGAGATAAAGGTGAGTCTTGTGGTCTCACGAATTACTATGCTGCAGGATGGGATGAACTCTTCAGCTCCAGCTGACTTCAGCCAAAGGTGAGAGCTTTGCTCACCTTTCCTACAGGAGCAAGGGTTATTTGTAGTCTGATCCCCTCTTGGTTTCGTGTAGGAGAAAAGATACAGTCTCTAATCTCCACTTAGAGGTACTGACCTGCCCTGTGGGCTCACCATTTAGACAGCAGAGCACCTGGGAGGGCTGTGGCACCTCCTGCCCATCCACCTGGTGCAGATGTGATGGAGCCCCAACGACACAGAGCCCCAGGGCAGGGCAATAAAAGCCCCAGTGACCCTGCTCCTCCCTGCCAGCAGCTTTGCTCTGTCATGCTCCTGCTCCAGGCAGGGTTAGCTGCTCTATCTGCTCTGCCTGTTGCCCTGGAGGATGAGCAGCAATTCTTGGTCTCCCCACTGTTACCCAGGTCAGAGCTGGAGGAGGAATCTTGCTATTTCTCCCCATCCTCTGAATTCCCTCCCCTCCCAGGGTTCAGGGTTTGGCCCAGAAAAGAAAAGCAGGAGAAGTGGTAAGAAGAGATGAAGTATTCACTTCTCTAAAGGAATGAGCATGGTTTGATTAAAAAAGGGGCGCACGTTTTGCTCTTATTTTAACCAGATAAAGTAAAACATTTCAAGGTATGTCACTCATTAATAGAGGAGATAAGGTGGCCAGGACGGTGAGTTTGGGAAAGCAGAGAAGCAGCAGGCTCATTGCAACCTATTGTCAGATAAGCCACTGTGGCAGAAAACACTAGCTGGAAAAGAGGAAAACGTTCCTGGAAATAAAACTGACAAGGAAAAGGCAGAAAACTCACATGCCATTGAAATTATTCCTAGAGGAACGTGCATCAGGAGGCTATTTTTGATTGGGCTGTTAAATTGCTCAACAGCTGGGAAATGCCCGGCCATTGCTCTCCCTAGCTATGTATTTTCTGGGATGACTTTTGTACTGAATTCTTCCTTCCTTGCATGGAGCCTGAGGCACAACCCACTCAAGTCATCAACAGCTTTGCCTGTCTTCCCGTAGGTTGAAGCTCATCCCTCTGGGGAGTTGTTTAGGTGCCGTGAGATAAGTAATGTTCTCAAATTGATACCAGCAGCAGCCCCACTCCCACAAAAGAGAAGTTATGACTGCAATCCCATGCATGCATTATCTGGAAATTAGGAGGCTTAGGCTAGATTCCTGCATCGTAGAGGGGTCTCCTGAAGGCAGAGCTGCTCATCTCTCCTGCTCTGTGAAGGTTCTTGCAAATGTGTCACGAGATATTGATCTGAGGAGGTGAATGTGTGCTTTGCTATTCATGGCTCTGAAAAGCTTGTCTCTGCCTGGGAAAATCATCTTGCATGTAAATTAAAGTACAACTGCTGTTTCTCAACAGCTCTTAAGTGGATAGCCTTACTCCTGGTCTTTCTCTAAGAAAACCTGGTTAAACTAAATCGACTTCAAATGTAATTGGGAAAAGGACTGTTAGGCCAAATTCTGACTGTTTGGGCAGGGAGCTCCTTGAAAATGGGCTGGGTATTTTTTCTCCTTATTCTTTAGTCATTCACCCACTTGCCTGGGGCTTCCACAACTGTCCATATGGTGCTGGTGGGGAGAACTGCAGCCACTCACCAGTTATTGCCAGGTGGTTTGTGTGTGGTTTAGACACTTGCTGTGGAAGGTGTTGGTAAGGCTAGTCCCTAGGAAGTGCCTACTTCACAAGTGCCCAGTTTTGGTTGAAGGCATCGCTTCAAGTGCTTACCTGTCTCTTTGTGCCATTATCAGAGAGGCAGGTGTTGGCCTCTTCTCCCAAAGGACGAACAACAAGACCAGAGGAAATGGTATGAAGTTGCGGCAAGGGAGATTTAGATTAGATATTAGAAAGAACTACTTTACTGAGAGGGTGGTCAGGCACTGGAACAGCCTGCCCAGGGAGGTGGTGGAGTCACCATCCCTGGAGGGATTTAAGAAACGTGTAGACATGGCTCTTCAGGGCATGCTCTAGTGCCCAAGGTTATTGGTTTATGGTGAGGTGTTGAGTGTGGGGTTTAGTTGGTGGGTGCGGTGGTTTTGGTGGGTGTTTGGTGTGGCGTGTTTTGTATTTGTTTGGTGTTTGTTTGTCCCTTCCAACCACTAAGATTCTGTGATTCACCAAACCAAAGGCCTCATCTATTTATTCCAGCAGATCTTCCTTCAAGCTACACTAATTACTTAAAAAAGCATATAGCCTAGGAGGAGGGAAATAACTTGCCACAAAGGTCCATAAACACACAGCTAATGAAACGTGGACAATAACTGCTCGCTAGGATTAGACTCAGCTGTTGGTTCATTATGGTCTTGCTCCACCAGACCTGAGCTGGCTCACCACTAGCCGTGACCAGAGTGCCATAATGAATGGCAGATGGACGCACCGTAAACCACAACAGGAGGCTAATGAATCCAAAGAGGTATGGCAGGCTTGTGTGCCAGAGGGGTCATGGTAGAAACACTGGTTTAATACAATCACAGGCCTGAGGTGGGAACAGGATAGTTAAATTTATGTAAAGGGAAGTAGAGGAAGTATGTAGAGAAAAATGAATATCATTACAACTGTCATGCCTTGCCCTTGCTGGTAGAGATTTTACTGGAGTATGAAATAGCTGCCATTTGAGGATATTGCCCCTCCAATCCCCACCTCCCATTTTCTGAAAGGAAACATAAAATACTTCAAATTTAGCTAAAATTTCATTGCAGGTTTTGCCATCCATCTGCTTGATCACTCTTTCTTTTCCTGCTCTTTTAGGAAGGAACGTACTTTTTTTTTTCCCCACCAGAAGGATCCTAAGAGAAAAAATAAGATAATTTTTTAGCTAACCATATTTTGATCTTGTTCTTAGTAATAATGTTCCCATACCTTGTCTTTCCCCTTACTCATCCAAATAGCATTAGCCACATTTCACACCAGTCTTTAAATTTCAGATTTCGTATGAGTCTTGATTCTGAAGCACAGGCAAGTAAGTTGTGATCCACCAACACACAGGACAAGGCTATGACTTAAGCCAAATTAAATTCACTTTAATTCCATTTGAAAAGATAATGTAGCAGACAAACTTCCTTATGTTTCTGTCCAGTAGGACTTGTATTGCAGAAACTATGAGGGTTTTTCTTCCTTTGATCAGGAAAATAGCAAGTATCATAAAAAAGGGGGTTAATGAGTAACTGGTCACTCCATAAACTTGGTGCATGGCTGCACAGCTGATGGCCTATGGGGCTTTTCCACCTAATCCTGGCATAAAGGTTTTTCCACTGCTCTATAAGATCAGAAAGTATTTTTGTCTCCAAAAGCCCAACCTGAGCAAATTCCCATAATATCATTTAGTCTATGGTTGTCAAAATTTTGGATGAGCCCAACTTAAAAGATTGGGAAAACTTTAAAAGGCGTTTTAAAGATTTCCCAATCACTTCAGTGAGGTTAGATTTTTTTCAAAGACCCAGGTCCAAAATCAGCCTCTGTTGAAAGTTCTAATTTGCCATGTGCATAAGTATATTTAAGCTCTTCAGATGCAAATAGGAGCCTAATCAGATTTTCCAAAGCATCAAGTTTCTCGGCACTTACTTGCAGCTCTAAGGACATACTTTAAAATTTTGGCCATCAGTCCCTGTTCATAACCTGCAATTTCTGTCATTTTAATTATTTCCAAGAAGAGGTACAAGTGCTATTAGCTTTGCAAGTACTAATGCCCCTATGCCAGGTTAGACTTTTGTTCATAGGTTCTATCAGCAATACATCTAATAATTCCTCTAACTTTTATTTTGAAATAATTGGAAGTTTTCTTTATTAATATGGAACTGGGTGAACATTACTATGGTGTATGGCAAACCAAAGTAGAGGTGAAAAACCAAAAACATAAATCGGGAGCGAGTACAAGTGTTAAGAGTTTTTTTGTTTCCTCAGAGGTAATCACGCTAACAAGCAATGTTTTTCTGCAAGTCAAAGCAGTATATTTTTCAGTTGCATATTCTACCAGCAGTACTCAAAGAAAGAAAGACAAGTAAGAGGGCAATTCAGAGGCTTTGCTGAGAAATCATTAGAAAGCTTCAAATGATTCTGGATTAGGTTCTTTAGCCTAAACAAATGAGTGCCCAAGCTCTTGCACCCAGCTTACTTAACAGACGTGAAATGTAAAGTTGTTCACTTGCACAATCAGCTAAACGTAAGAAAACTTGGAGGTTTAGGTTAAGATCTAAGCTCTGTTAGGGACCTACTCTCAACATCTGGCTTTAGACAAGCTGTTTCTCTAGTGAATAGATTAGGCTCCTGCATTGGATTACAGTCTCTGTCCCTTGGGTAAAGAGTTGCAGAAAGCTAATACCACATTAAAGAACATCCTCCCTGTTTTGTTCTTTTTTTTCCCATGACATACTCAGCTTCTGATAATGTTAAGAATATTCGAGTTCCTTCAGTATGCAGGGTCATTTTGGCATATGGTAGGAAGGTTTGGGATAGCCTGAGGCTCTCTTTGAGTAAATGGAGAGCCTGTGGTTCCTCCACAGTGAACTCTTAAGAAAACTCATCTGCTGTAAGAGATAAGAGAAACCAGGGGCCAAAACAATCAGCACCAACTGACCAGGTTTGACTTATGTTTGTACTGTAGAGTAGGTTACCAGCCTAAACAATAGCTGAAATTGGGCTTGACCTCCAGTACTGTTTCCAGTTTTGGGCCCCCTACCATAAAAAAGACACAGAGGTGCTGGAGCGGGTCCAGAGAAGAGCAACAAAGACGGTGAGGGGACTGGAGCACAAGTCTTATGAGGAGAGGCTGAGGGAGCTGGGGTTATTCAGCCTGGAGAAGAGGAGGCTGAGGGGAGACCTTATAGCTCTCTACAACTCCCTGAAAGGAGGGTGTAGAGAGGTGGGGGTCGGTCTCTTCTCCAAGTCACAGGCGACAGGACGAGAGGAAATGGCCTCAAGTTACACCAGGGGAGGTTCAGGTTGAATATTAGGAAAAATTTTTTCACCGAAAGGGTTATCAGCCATTGGAATGGGCTGCCCAGGGAGGTGGTTGAGGCACCATCCCTGGAGGTGTTCGAAAGACGGGTTGATGTGGTGCTGGGAGATATGGTTTAGTGATGGTGTTGCTTCTTGTTTGTTGTGTGGGTGTTTATATTTGTCAAAATTAGGTTGACGGTTGGACAAGATGATCTTTAAGGTCCCTTCCAACCTAGAAGATTCTGTGATTGACACATTTGATCCAGGTGAAAAGTAGTTTATCATAAGCTTGAGGTTTTCTGTGCATTGACAGAAAAGGGCTGCATAGAACCAGAGGCAGTTCACTGTGAGCGGATGAAGGGAGAAAAAGAAGCAAGAAATGTCTGTCGATCCCCAGTAGAAAGGACAGCAAACACTGACACAGAAAAACGCAGTCCACAATCCAAGCCAACTGACATACCAGAAAAAGCAAAAAAGCCGTGTAGAGCTGCAAGATTCACCTTTCTGCAGAATTTCAAATTTGCCATTTAAGTCCATATCTAAAGTAGATGGGACGGGGAGAGAGAGGAGTGGCCATTTAGCGCTGGCCAGAGGCTCTAGAGCCTGGATCTTCACCCACACCACGGAAACACTGAGTCACACTCAAGCAAATGACTCCTCTGATCTTCAGGGACACTCTTATACGCAGGGCTATTTCTGACAAATGAAAGCAGAGTGGAGAGTCACTCGCCCAGATAATGAAGGCAATCTCCTGGCCATGCTGCCTTTCCTTCCATTCTAGCCATGCTTTAATGCACTAGTTTTGACAAAGTGAGGTAGGATGGAGGTCTCCCAACCAGAGCGTTGGTAGGGGACTATCCCCATTTCTCTGGATGCCTTCCCTATCTTTGGCCAGCTGGATGACAGGCTACTGCCAGCAACCCGACACAAAAATGGCTATGCCACGTAATTAGATGAAGCCCAGGAATTTGAGCTTGCTTTACACGGTATCTCTGCTCTGCACTCAATCATAACAGCCTGCTGAGCAGACCTGCTGCAGTTTAATTAGAGCGTCTGGGTCCACCTCCTGTTCTTCTGTAATAACATTAGTCAGAAGTGAACTGTCTGGTTCCTGCCTCTCCGAGACTAGCGTGAGCTGCCGATGCGGAGCTGGCCAGATTGGTTAATTGCACCCCTGACTTTTAAAGGTCAGGTCTTACAGAATCTAATAACATTCGGAAGATTTCCAAAACAAGGTGGATTGGAAAGAAGAGCCTGGATTCCTCCCATGAGATGCTGCCTCTTGAGCTGTGGGACAAACCAACCACCCCTGCAGCCCCCTCGGAGGAGTCAGGTCACAGCCAGGTGGGAAAGGGCACCTTTCAAGGGCTGCTTCCCCTGGGGTTTTGAGCAGCTGGCATGGCACGGGGTCACACTAGTTTCTGGGGGTGTGCACCTCAGGAAAGAGGACAGAGTATGGTAAAAGCGTGCCCAAAGGGAAGCTGTAAAAACAAGTCACTACCCAGCTGATTTGCCCTTATGGAAGGGACTACATCATATCCTAGAAACTCTTCATCCTTGGTTCATCCTAATGGGAAAGCCGAATGGTTGCTCAAGCACTGTCTGTTGGGCTAGAAAAACTCAGACACCTGAAAACTAGCTTGAGAAGAGTAAGATGTTTCAGTAAAGGATGAATGTCCTCAGTTTGCTGCGTAATCTAACTGTCCCAGTGCGGCAGGGCGTGGATCTGCTGAGGGGGACACCTCACTAGGATCTACAGTTTGTATGGCTTATTCATCAAAGCTAGTAACCTCTGTATTTGAAAAGCACATTCTCCTCTGTTTTAACCTCCTTCACAGGAGAGAGCCCAGCAATTTGCACTGTGAGCACCTCTCTCTTTGCAGAGGAGCAGAGGCAGCTGAGGGCAATTCCCCTGGCAGGAAGGAAGGGAGACTCTCAGCTGGGGCAATCCTCCTTTCCCCAAATAGCTTCTTTACCTCCTCCTGCAAACACCTGAATGAAAAGGCTCAAAGTCCCCAAAACCTCCACCGTCCCTAATTCAGCCTGCTTAGAGCCAGGTGGTCTTCATTGCAATAGCCACAGAAAGGGGGACATTTTGAGAGATGTCAAAGAGGAGCTCTCGCTCTGCTGCTTCCAGAGGAAGAAGAGTCAATCTATTTAATTACAGCTGGGACTTCTGCTGCTTCTTTTCTTGGCAGACAGCCTTGTTTAAAATCTTCCATTTGCCAATCCACAACTGAGTGTATGCAAGATGAGTAGACTTTTTTTTTTCTCTTTCCATGGCTGACAGTTTTCTAAGTAAAAAGTCCTCACATTTATTTTTAATTTGCTTTTCTTCATCCTTTTTCACTCCTTCTTATTGCACTTTTAAGGGTTTTTTCCTTTGAATTTTAGCCTGGTTTTTGCATGTGCTTGTTTTCAACTGACTTGCATGTAGATGATGTTCAACTGAACATGCAGTTTGGGTAAGGACATGTTTACAAACTGATATTAAAACATTCTGCTTGTTTATACTAAACAGTGATTGAATAAACACTAGTTATTAGTTTATTGCATATTTGCTTTGCATTCTTGTACTTGCTTTCTACAAACAACGTAGGGGTGTTTGATAATTATTAGCATTTAGGATATTCTAAAAAAAAACCCCAAAAAACCAGGAAAGAAAACCCTCTTGGTGTGTCTTCTTTATAAAAAATATATTTTTGCAAGAATAAGACTTAGGGAGTATCTTTAGGTTTTCACAGTATTGTTGCCTTCCTGATTATACGTATCCTTTAATTTTTTTGGTTACATATTCACCCACTGAGCCCCTGTCCTTTTTCGTTGCTTATTCTCCCGTTTCCTCCACCTACCCATTTTGCCTAAAGCATGCCATAAAATTAATACAAGAAAGCCTGGGATAGATGTATTTATGTTCAGGTACTGAAAGAGCTTTTACACTTAAAACTTTTGTTGTGCTCTTTCTACACTGCTGCTAACTTTCATGCACAAATCCCAAGTACATGCTGCTGTTCTTTACAATCGCATAATATTACAAGTTTTGATTTGTTTGTAATTCAGTGCAGCTTCCAGATCACTTTTGGCATTACTTTTTTTTTCCAGATTTCTCACCTGGTGACTGTATTACTTTTCTCCAGCTATTATCTTGCCTTTATATGGGCTAAATTCTGGGTTCCAAAATCCTATGTGTGTATCTAACAGCCTCCAAAATATTTTCCCAGTCCTGCCGATTTACCTTTGATAAGCAATTGATGTTTCCTGTTTTCCAGTTAATGCCTCCCAATCACACACTTGCATGTAGCTTCTATCCGTGTGATGTTTTCAGCTATGTAAGCAACATAATATAAATATTTGGCATTAGCTCTTACACAATTCTTTTTTCACCCACAGTTCTGCAAGATCACTAGAAGAACGTATTTTGCGGCTTTATGAGAAACACGAGGTAGGCGGATACGGTGCAACTTTCTGAGAGCCTCCCTGCACTGCTGACATCAGAAAGAAATCTCCAGTTCTGGATTCCATCAGGTAACGCTACTACGTGACATTTTCCTGTGTTGGCTGGAAGTTTTCTGTAAAGTCAAGACCTTTATTGCCTGCATTTTATTTTTTTTTTCCATAATATATAAAGTATATTACAGTCACTAAGAATAATTCTGTGAAGAAAACAGTGCTCAGATTTACTTCGAATACCATCTTGATTTCATCCAAAATAATCGGTTTATTTATTTCTGTAACTTGAAGCTTCCCTGTAATGTGAATTGCTCAGCACTTTTGAAGTTTGAGATAGTTCAGTTAATTTTTCATTTGCTTCTGTTCTGGTTGGTTTTGAATAAGACCAGGAGAAAAAATACTGAACTTTCCTGGCAGACGGTTCTCTTAAGGTTCTGATATTACTAGTGTGACCACAGGTAGGTCGCAACATGGCATCAAGATGTTTCTGCACATGCACCACTAAATAATGGTCCACATGCAGGCTCACGAGTAGCAGCTGCACTATGTAAAGATAGTAATTTGAATTTTCGTAGCATTGTAGAAGTTCAAAGCAAGCATTGATCAGATTAAATGTTTCTTCAATTTGCCATCAAATTAGTCTCTATGTAGCATTAGCATTCACTTAAAGCAACAAATAATGCAAGGTGTATGATGGCAAGGGTATACCAAAAATTCAGAGGGCAGGTAGGGGAAAAACAGTAGTATCATAATTCTGTGCCTCCCGTGATCTATCTAGAAGTTGCAAGTATCTTTTCATGTATTTTTCCCTTATCTTAAAATATACTTACACTTATGTTTATGACGCACGTTTAGTGATTTATTTTATTTTTTTTTTAATTGGAGTCACATACACTGCTCATATTTGTGCTTATGGATAACACAGAATAGGAAGCACATACAATTAAATGGTCACTAAGTCCCAAACTGACCCTTGGTTCTTTAAGCTGTGAGTTGCAAAGGATGCTGCACTAAGATGCCAGAGAAAATGTGCACTTAATATGATTGCAGTCCAGGTGGACTACATATGGTCCCATATGGACTACATGGGAAAGCTGAAGATCTTGCTAGAGCTTTATGCAACAGGGCTGAAAGAGCTCAGACGACAAGGGGAGGTTCCCATGTTGACAAGCTGTCTTCCCCAGTTCATCCCTCATTGCTGACACGAGCAATGTCTCATGAGCATCTTAATAATGTGTAGGATCTAAAAAACTGAAGTGTAGAATCGTACCAGATATTCCAAGGTAACTGGAGTTGTTTTCTTTGGACTTTCTCTCAGTTATGAGTCCCAGAAGCACAGTGACACAATTTGAGAGTGCTCTGGGCATCGCTCCATGCTTCAGTTGTCTGCAAAGAGGTGGCAAGGAGAGAGTGACTATTCTGGCTGCTTCCTTCCTGGAGTGTGAAAGCCCTAAGGAGAGCAGTTCAGAAGTCTCACTGGCTCGAAGTAGAAAGAAAGCAGGCAGTGAACTGTGACCTGCATGAAGTACATTGAACAGCACAGCAAACCCTCTGTGCAGACCAGAAGAGTGTGACTGAAGCCAAGAGATGAGTTTGAGCTTCATTTGAGATTCAGTGAAACCCACAGAATCATGCTGATTTACGCCAGCTGAAGAGTTGGTCCAGGAGCACTAGCTTAGCTTGAATGTAAAAAGAAAGCATTGCCAAAAACTATCTCCTACTGTTAGTATTTTTTAACTGAACAAGGATTTGGGGGAGAATCAGGGGTGGAGGTATAAGAACTGATGAGGTTCACAAGATGGCTATCATCTCAACTTGGAAAAGACAGTATTCCATGGAAGTGTGCTGCCATAAGATGCCCAGTTTGATTTCTAGGTGAAGTATGCTCAAAGATCTTTGCAGATTAGGATGCATATACTATCCAGCCTTTTTAGAAGTCAGGTTAGGAGTAAATCTTGTCTTCATCTTGTAAATCTTACTTGATCTTGTAAATTCTGACATGCTTGATTACTGTTTTCTAGTGCTTAACATTCCTGACTACCCACCAATGTAGACCTCAGGGTTATTTTTTTATGCTGTGGACTCGGATCCTTCTGGTTAGTCATGGTTTAGACATTCCTGGTAGTGTGAGCCCAGCATTTATATCCATGATAAAACAGACCCCAAGCCTGGCAGTGCTCCTCTAAATGTCTAAACCATGATGCTTTCATAAAAACCTCCGATATCCTACCACCTATAATTAGAGATATTTATTGAAGACCATAAACTGTTTCAACATTTTGTCAACGAAAATTATGCTATGATCTTTTCTGGATGTACAATGTACAGGTTAAACAGCTGCTGTTTGGAATATTATTTCCTCTTATTTTGCTTTAAACTAGACCTGCCAGCTATTATTTTTTGCAGAGTGTGATGTTCTGGCATTGTAGCATTAGAGAAACAGGAAGAAGTCACTAAATTTCACCTTTCCCTTCATAATTACATGGTATCTCTTCTCATCTGTACTTAATTTTTATCCCACACTGTGCAGATTCCAGTGTGAACTCTAATTTTCTGTAGTGCCCTCTGAATTTTTCAAAGCTCAATTTTTAGTTAAGGCACAACTGAAGCAGTCTAGAGTTCAGTAGTTAGGAATGATGACGAGTTATTGTGCAGTATAATTTTAGCATGGCAGTTTTCATCTTAGACCCTAGATCTGTCTAATGTAGCCATTCAACAACACTTGCTCTGGAACCAAAGTACTAAGGCACAAGTGGCTCTTTTTCTTCAAACGTAGGAAGCTTTGAAGAGGCTGAACTCTCTGCCAGTCTTGCTTGTTGTTGCTTCTCCTGCTATCGGCTTCAGCTCTCATCAAAGTACATACTCTAGTTAGAAACTGAAGCTTGAGAAGTTGTTGCACTGCAGGAAATTCATCAGAGGGAGAAGCTGCCTTGCTGCTGCTAGTAGGGGTGGAGGACTGGCAGCCCCTACAGTAGAGAACTGTGTTTTCTTGAAAAGCAGAGCCTGCAGGTCTGCTCTAAAGGTTACTCCAATTTCTATTGCACCCTCTGGATGTCACCAGGGATGGCATGCAACTAATAAAGTCTTTCAGTCTGAGAGTTTCTGCTTCTGAAGATTGGTCCCTGTGTCTGAATAGGGCAAGGCAAGAGCAGCGCCTGTAGGGAGGCGTTCCAGTCAAGGCTGTAGCCAAGCGTGAGGCTGCTCTGGAGAAATCAGTGCGACTGATGAAGCTTGACGTTTTAATTGTCTTGTTTGCAGAACTCAATCAGGTAATGAAGAACAATGATCAGTGGCTGTGATTAAAAGTTTGAAATGTGCCATGTATCCTGAGACTTGTACTAAAGTGTGAGCGTACCCTGCAAGTGCTAGGTTCGAAGTGGCTGATCGCAAAAAAGGGGCCAAGAAAACAAGTGAGATTGTCAAAGCCAAATGAAAGTTCTTTTCCTCCTCCAGATTGTCCCCTGAAGAGCTATTGTGTTAGAATTTGGTTTCCAGAGTTACCGTTAATTCGTGAACTAGCAGGATTTTAATGTTGCTTTAAGTGTAGTTGTCAAAGTCCCTGCAACGCTGGAGTCCCTAGTGGGACTTCTGTAATGGTATTTCTATGCTGCATTTGACTTGCACCACAGCAACAAATAGTTGAAGTGGCAACTACGTGAGTGCAAAGGAGCACGTATGTGTCCTTGAGCTCTTTCTAGCTCTGCTAGGGCGAAGACCACTGAATTAGTTTTGCTAAAAAATCTCTAGGATCACGCAGGCTCCTACCTGAATGCTGCTTGCTATTTTCCTTCTTAAATTCGTTCTCCTCCACCAGGAAGGAATACGTAGCACCCAAGTAACCTTGAGCCCAGATAAACAGCCAAGTGTTATTATAGCGCAAAACCTCCCCGTGGTTTTATTGCCCCCTTGACACACAATTGCTACAGAAGTGTCTGTGGGAAACTGTACTAAAACTGTCCCTTTGAACGTATTAATTAGAATCTGTCAAGCATATTTTGACTGGAAACAGTTCATGACACAATGAACATATTTTTGGCCTTAAAAGGTTACTAAGACAGGAAAAACAACAAAACTGGTTAATAGTTGTTGTATATTTTTCTTATTAGATAGCATAATTCTCAGCAGGGACTACTCTTGTTCTACTGACTACAAGGTCTACCTTGTAACGTGAAATTCTACAAAACAGCAAAGCTTTTTATTCTTGGTTGCAGGCTTGAGTTGCTTTAGGCCTGAGTGTTTACTATCTAGAGACTTGCATTCATCAATCACACATGAACATGGCCCTCTGTCAAGCGATTAAACGCCTGATATTTATGGTCCCACACCGTTGTAGGATGAATGAGTCACATATTTACTTGGGGGATTAAACACCAGGGACCTGTTGCACAGCAAACAACCACGCCTGTAGGTTCTGAGGCACTCGTGGGCTATAAAGCACTAGAATAATGATGCTGTTCCTCCTCAATAACGTCAAAAATGTCTTTGCTACTTAAATACAGCCTCTGATGATATCTAAAATGATATCTGAGAAAAGTAATGAGAACCAAGGACAGGGACGGAGAAGCAAATAAGTTGGTCAGTTGTCACAATTCAACATCCCAGGATATTGAGTTGTTTTCTTGAGCTGGACTCTGCCCACACAAGTTCAAATGTTACTTGTCTGTATCAGAGAAGATCTAAAAGTGTAGGAAGACAGGAAAAGAGAAGGGCACAGAGATGCACTGTTTCCACTCTACTTTGAGGCAATTGCAGGGAGGCAATTAATTCCTGTCAGAGAAATTTCTACCTTGGAAAATGTTTCGATTGGGAGAACCAGTGCTGTTCACTTGGTTTTCTGGAGACCAGTGCCGTTGACTTTCTGGGCTGTGCTTGCTGCTTGCCTGTCTGCATAAGGAGCAGAAGAGACACTTAGGGCTCCATTCAGTTGGCTTAATGCAGGTATGAAGTGACATTTGAAATTCCCTGAAGTACTTTATGTGGCTCTGGCTGCCACTTAGAAGAGCATGGGTCTTCGGCAGGTGCTGTCTCAGACACTGAATGTCAGGTGGCACTAGGTGACTCTGTTTAATCAACTTCATAGAGTCCTGACTGGACATAAAGAGCATAGACCTTTCATTCCCATATAAATATGAACAAGCAGGCATGTTGAATTGTGGTTTCTGAAATCAAACCCTATCCTTAGTCTCTCTCAACATCTCCTCTGCAGGAGACTTTCTGTGGGACTTCGCACCTCACTTCACATCCACAAGATGTCAAACAGCTTGGGAGTGACTATGACCTAATAATAATGTTCAACTGATCCTATGAGGGAGACGATGTAGAGCAATGGGCTTTTTCCTTTTTCTCCTGCAGATGATATGAGTTTCTTCCTACTAATGCCTTTGATTTACATATTTAAGGACTTTCCTCCTTACAAGAATGCAAATGACAAATTAGTCAGAGCCCTTAGGAGAATACCCAGCTGTTACAGTGGTAGTGTTACAGATTCATAATGCTACTGGCATGATCCAAAACTCAACCATTTCTGCAGATATTGCTGTGGGAGAGCTCATATACCACCAGGTGTATCAACTCAACAAGGTTATAACGTCAGCTTGGGACTATCTCTGAGAGGCTAATGCCCACAGTTTATCTCAGCTTAAATTGCTCCCACAGACAAAACATTAATTTTACTTTTTAGGCAACCAGTGGGAGAGCAACTCTGTTGTGAAAAATGAAGACGTAGTATTTTGTCAAGGACATTTGTTATCTCTGACTGGGAGAGGAAGGACATTTATGCTCAGAACAAGGTTACCATGTCACAGAATTAGTGGAGAAGTCAAGAGGGAGAAGGTAAAAGGTAACTTTACGTAATAAAGATTTTACGAGCAGTGGATGGGAAAAATAGATGCCATTGCTTTCTGCTTTGGGGTGATTTTATTAATTTTTTTTTTGAAGGAAGACCAAACATAACAAGCCAACCACAAAATAGGCTCTGTCTTACAGGAAATATAGGAATGGCTAAATCTTACTCTGCACATACAACTTCCCCCTCCTCTGCCCAGTTACAATCCTGCTTTGTGCAAAACTAATGAATCAAGTGACTGGAAAGGCCCTGATGAAAATAACATACGTGCTCTTATAATGGTGAGATCAAACAGAAACCTTTGCTGCAAGAGATCAATATCAGCATTTGTGACACTACATAAACCACAGTACAGAAAGACAATTCCTACCCCTTAAAGCAGACACTGACATAAAGCAGAGCAGGTCAGAGAGGGAACAGGAACAACTGTACAAATACTTTGGGGTTATCCCTACCATTAGTTGATTCTAGTACTATCCATTCATACTTTCTCACTAACATCTGTCTGGTAGAAGAAGGGAAAAAGCTACATAGTATAATAGTGTTTCATATTTCATTTAGAATTGAATTCCATTTTGGATCATGCATTGTGCAAGAATTGTAGATCTTCGTTTCTATTGCTGCACAATCAGGGGATTAGAAAGTTTTTGTGACCCCTGAGTAGGACTGTGTTCTTTCTTATGCTACAGCTCTTTTTCTTGGAAAATCAGACTTAGAAGTTTCCACTCTAATTAAGTAAGCATTCCTTATAGATGTTTGGGGGAAAAAAAATATTAAAAAAACCCAAAGACTATTCTGGATTCTAAGAAATTCTTGCACAGTGTAGACAAATAAAACACTGTGATCGATTTTCGTAATTAATTCTCATAAATTTTCCCTCTCACCCTGGAGTATAAGCTTGTTTTCATTGCCTAAGGTAGGAGTGATTGAGGAAGTCAAGTATTCAGTCATTTCATGCTTGTTGCTGTGAGATTACATCTCTTTTGCCTTAATTTTCTTTCGAGTTTCTTTCCAAGGATGCTCCTGTGTTCTACATTAGGTCACACTTTCATGCTTTTAGTCTCTACATGCTCACACAGTAAGCGTGCACGACTTCCAAATGCCATCTGTTATTACCTAACTAGTGCTTGCTTCTTTATATAATGCCAGTGCCACTGCCTGTATTTATACCTGTGTTTTACACAGCCTGCTTTGGTCAGTGCCTTTGGTTTCAAATCTCAGTTTTCCTCTTATCTTGCAACAGTAGTCCTCACCTTTCCCGTGTGTACCCAGGCTTAGAGACTGAAAAGGAGGTCTCTTTTTAACCTGAGGTTCCCAAACGCAGACCTTAAGCCTTTGAAAAGATTAGGAAAAAGGGGTTGATAAATAAAATTAAAGGGACTGCAAAATGAAGCTCCAAACAGGTGAAATATTTCATTTGTATCCCTTTCAGTCACTTGTGACCTTTTTATTAATGAATGACATTTTTGCAACCAGTCTATCAGTGACATTTGCCTTCCTTTCAGAAATGTGCTGAGATCTTTATCACGTTGCTGCTGTTTGTGATTGCAAAACGGCCTGGAGCAAATATCCAGCTCCTGTAATTTGACATAACTCCATGGAAATCACTGAAGCTATGAATGCTTCTCCAGGGAGAGGATCAAACTCGGAGTATATGTGTATCTGGTTTTTTAGGAACAAATTTTCAGTTTTAAACATTTCAAAAAACACAGTTGTGACTCAAAAGTGATTTTGACTTCCCTCACCTCCCCAACTGCTCTAAAGACACTGGCCTTTTGGTTGAAAAAAAAAAAAATAAAACTCCTGAGTAATTCCAGTCTCAAAGATTATTTTATTTATAAGCTATGAAGAACCAAAAATAGCTGTGTAGATAGAGGAGAATGGCTCTTTCATCCAGGCTCTGCGTTTGATAGTTGTGATTTCATGAGCTGTGGCCAAAACCAGGAAACCAGCCGATCAAATTTCTCCTGCTGTTAGTGCAGTTGATATTACCTCAGGGAAGTAATTATTGCCTCAGAGTTTGTTATAATACAGTGAACACAAACAACTTAAAACCACTGTGTACTGCACCCCCTCCTGACTCTCCCAAACCAGCAAGGGACTTTTCTCTGCTTGATCTGTTTTCCCACAGACCTGGCATGCCAGGGACAGCAGTGCAACCCAACTTGCAGCATGCTGCTGCTACACTGTGGAGCCACCACCATGGTCTTATCTTCATGACAGGCTTAAGCATGACCAGGGTGGTGCCCTGATCACCACCCACATATGCTTTTCAAGAACTCATGTAAGGCTTCAGGCTTCAGGAAATGGTTTGCCACCAGGCTAAAGCTTTATCCTGCAGATGATGGACCTAGGGATGGAGCTGGGATGCCGAGACGGCTCTACTGGGCATGGTCTCACTGCTCATCCCACTGTTGTGTATGGCTGCTCTCACTTGAGGTATATTTCCTTAAGCATCCTGGTTGCATCAAGCAAACCTGGAGAGGACAGAGCAATCTCTGTGCTCAAACCAACAGCACAAATTGAAGTTAGGATATGGTGTAGGCAGCAACCCATCTCTACAAGCTGTAATGAGTCTCCAGTATCCTGGCTTATCTCCAGATGCATTTGGACAGGAAAAGACTTTTGACCAACAGCCATGTGGAACAGATCTAAACCACGGATGAAAAGGAACGCAATCTTGTTGCTCCTTTCCCACATACCAGTCATTAGCTCCTAGCACAAAGTTTTCAGTCCCCTGTTAGCTGAAAGTCTGACAAGGTAGAAAATGCCACTAGAAATGCTTCTCCCCAGGAATCAGAAAGGCAATTAGTAGCTCCTGTTTACGAACACTTTGTTGATTTCCCAGCTAGCAGCAAAATACTCTAAAGATGAATTCACTCTGTTCTATGCAGATGATATACATAAGCAACTCCCAAGGTGATAATGAAATATACTGTGGAGATGCATTTCTATGAAAAAGTATTTTCTGTAGCTTCTGATTTCGTGGACCATTTTTATTAGTAAGTTCCTCCAACTTCACACTAGTATATCCCCACTTTGAGAATGTGTTTTCCCTCATTCTGGTTTCCTGTTAAAGTACTACTTTTTTTTCTCCTCCAGTGGACGACCTCCTTTCTTACAATCCCACAGGCATGAAGATATGTTTCACTTTTTTTTTTTCCTTCATTAACAAACATTTATTATACTGAATGAGGACAGAATCTGGCCTACAGTGTTCACTGGCATCCAGCAAACACCCATCGCAATTTTTAATTCATTTCAGCCACGTAAATTCATTTTTTCAGCCCTATTTTGTGTCAGATGTATTATCATTTGAATATGATGAATGTTTTCTGTGCAGAGGAATTGATCCAAGTTTAGAAGGCAGCATTCAAATAGCATGTACAAGATAAAACATACTCTGCCGTCACAGTGATACACAGGTCTTAGACGGTTTCTCTGTGTTAGGGTCATCATCACTCTTTAAGATGCTTCCACAGTGCAAAAGTATGTGTAGTACCAAATTTTTCTGTTAACTTGCTTGGACTCCATATCGGATAGGAGACATCATCCATCAAATTGAAGAGAGATTTTCCTAGCTTCCCTGCTTTGCCATCACTAGTGTGTAGCAGAATGCAAATGGAAAACACTTATATTAATGTTACTACTGCCTTTACTATCACCTATATTTGGAATATGACATGAATACACATTTATGAATAGCTGTAGCACAGTCTAAAGATGGAAGCGTGGCCTCTGACCTACAGGAAGGTTTCATCTTTGCCCCTGCCCCACCGTGGGAGGGGACCACAAGTGTCTCTGTGTCTCTGTTTCCCCACCAGCAAAGCACAAGTTGTTGCGAGGTGTTTATTACTTAGGGGTAAAGCACTTGCAGAACTGTAGGCCTTCTGAGATGCATGCAGGGCTCCATATGGTCTTTAAACAGCTGCTGGAAATGTGTCAAGGAGCAGAATTTGGCTTAATGAGGTTTCCCAGATAACTGAGTGGGAGTGGGTTCTTCTGCCCCAGCTAAATGTCATGGCAGGGGTGATATATCTTGAAACTTCTAAAATGTTCAATGAAAAGGTGACTCTCTGTCTCCTACAATATTTATTATTATATAATAACTCTTCCTTTTGGCCAGTGGCTCATCCATCTTCCCTGGCTTCACTTCTTAAGGAAAATCATCCAAATTCAGGAAAGATGGACTTTGTGCTTCTTTTTTTAAGACACGACACTCTGACCTACGGAATTGGTTTCTTCCCTATCTTTTAATGCCATATATTATTACAAGCCTTTCATCTAAGGATAATAATGGACTTGGAAGTTGTGTAGAACCTTTACAAGAGTGAGAGCTAATTCAGAAAGAAACAAGATGTGCTGCTTTTACTACCAACATAGCGTAATAAGGATGAGTTTCTCAGCTAGTCCAATGCTCTATTTAAGCTAACAACTGATTTATGCTTGCTCTGAATTTGGCCCTGCTTTCTTATGGTGTCCTGTGTGGGCTATAAATCAAGCACACCATACAACTATGCGTGATCTTTAGAATAACTTTTCAGTTTAAAAAAGGTTTTTTAAAATAAAACTTCATTTTCCACAGAATTGTTTTGCTTTATTTGCAAAATATTGGGGAACATTTTTGTTTTGTTTCTGTACCAGCACAGATGAAAAATGCAGACCTGTTGGTTTTCAGTTGCTTTTTTTTTCACTGACAATTTTAATTACTTTGCAGATTGGTCTAAGCTTTTACCTAATAGGAGCATATTCATTTTCCAGTATGAAGTAAAATATTTTCATTTTCCAGTACTAACCACCATAAAATAAAAACAAGCCAGCAAAAGAATTAAAAATATGAACACTCATGTGGTTTCTGAGACTTCTCCCAAGCCCCAATTATTATTTTTTTAAACATGCTCCGTTAATAATACCCTCTAGGATATCTTGGAATCTTCCTAATTTTAACAGGATAAACTACTGCTTTTGGCAATGTTATTCTCAATTCTTTTCATACTAGCACTCACATAAAGCATATCAGTCTGTTCTAAAATCCCATTGATTTATTCTCTCAGCCAAATTAGGATAAAATTGCAGTTAAGAGTCTTTTCTTCCCCTGATGTGAGATCATTGCACATTTTACTGTTGTTAATAAACATTGTCATTACAGATTAATTGTCTTATCTTTGAGACCCCTGTGTGGTCTTTATTCTGTGCACAGCCACAAGGTGCAGCTTTTCTCTCCAATCTCTGTACCAGTGATGGAGACAGATGGCTTCTGAAATGACACCTACTGAGTTGTAACCACCAAATCAATTCTTTATCGTTGGATGCAAATATATTCACACTTGGTCTCCCAAAAAGTTCATTTTATTATATTTGGCACAGTGCTATGAAGAGAGACCAAAATGAATGGGCAGCAAAACACAGTTAAGCCTGTTTAAAGAAAAACTGCAGAGATTCATGCTACAGCCAGTTTAATTACTGATCAGCATACATTTATGCATGATGAGAAATAGTCTATTAAAATAGCTAAATGTAATTATCTAATCTCTAATCTAGACAGGCCTGACTGTCTACGTCCAAAAGTCAGCATGACACCTCCTCTTTAGTATCTGCAATCACAAGCTTTCTCCATTTTGCCCAAACAGCCTTTTAGCATGTAGAAAATAAGTCCAGAAACTTCTTGCAGTAGAAATAATTGTCTCAGTAAAATTCTGTTGCAACCTCCTTTGTTTGAGCGCTCCAACTGATACTTTCTGGACTTCTCAGTCCACGATATCACTTGGTCCTATAAAAAGAGTTGCTCATTTTTAACAGTCATTTTATATAACCCAGTTTGGGTGCTCTCTCTGAGAGAGAGGGTACCATGTACCCTGCTAGCGGCATCTGCCCGGGGAACGGCCCAGACCGGGGTTTTTCAGTGGGTCACACTCCCACCACACAGGTTTAATCCCCCTTAGAATCACCCAGCTGCCTTCATGCTGCCCAGCACTTGGCCCTGATCCCCTACAGATCTTGTGGTTCTAAGGGACAGTTGTTTTCTTTCTTGCAGTTTTTCACTTAGGGGTGCCTAAGATCTCGTGTAGGCAATATGACAGCTTGAAAGAGTGGTGTTTCTATAGCCCAAGAACGTGGGTGATTATGTCATGCCACGGCAGAGCAACAGGAGAGTGCTTTAGGGGTCTTTGAGAGTGCAATGCTGGTGGGGAGGTGCTGGAGAAGATGCTTTGCTCTTCATCCCTACTGCTATAGGAACAGTCCGCAGAGCAAACTACTACCAGAAACGTACTTGGAGGGGTATGGAGGAATTGAGTACTGTGTCCAGTTTTGGGGCCCCTACCATAAAAAAGACATTGAGGTGCTGGAGCGGGTCCAGAGAAGGGTGACAAAGATGGTGAGGGGTCTGGAGAATAAGTCTTATGAGGAGAGGCTGAGGGAGCTGGGGTTGTTCAGCCTGGAGAAGAGGAGGCTGAGGGGAGACCTTATTGCTCTCTACAACTCCCTGAAAGGAGGGTGTAGAGAGGTGGGGGTCGGTCTCTTCTCCCAAGTCCCAGGCGACAGGACGAGAGGAAATGGCCTCAAGTTGCGCCAGGGGAGGTTCAGGCTGGATATTAGGAAAAAATTTTTCACTGAAAGGGTTCTCAGCCATTGGAATGGGCTGCCCAGGGAGGTGGTTGAGGCACCATCCCTGGAGGTGTTCAAAAGACGGGTTGATGTACTGCTGGGAGGTATGGTTTAGTGATGATGCTCCTTGTTTGTTGTGTGGGTGTCTATTTTTGTCAGTTAGGTTGACGGTTGGACAAGCTGATCTTTAAGGTCCCTTCCAACCTAGAAGATTCTGTGATTCTGTGAATATAGCTGTTTTACTCCATCCCGTGCAAATGACTAAAGCACCAGACCTGGGAGCAAACCATGCAGATACTTTATTGGATAGTGTGGATGTACTCTGAACAGATTTCTCTGCAGTTTGAATCTGACCTTATGTTTACAAATAAGAGTGTGTATTCTCATCTGGTTGGCTCCCTTTCTTTTTCAATTTACATTAGGTAAATATTTAATTTTATTTGTCCACAATTCAATAGCTTTGTGGCTTCAGAACCAAACACATGATGTTTCAGAGATTTTTATTGACTTTTTCCCTTACTCATCCCAACACTGGCTATTTATTTTACAGCTCCTAAGGGGCCCCTAATATCCAAATTTTCAGTGCTGTCTTCACCACCTCTACTCCCTTGGCTGAAAGGTGACTCAGATATTACAGTGCAAGTTGTTATACATTCCTTTCAGAGATATTTAGAGAGATGCTTCAGCTAAAAGATTGTAACCAGATCTCAGTCTGTCTGAAAGGCTGCTTATGTTTGGATCCAATGGTTCTGGTTTATATCCATCTCTAGCAATGTTTAGTTATCCTCTAGCTGTAAATGGTGTTATTCATATGCGTATTTGCTGAAATTTCTTCTGTTATAAGTGACATTTAAAGTTTTGCTCTCAAGGAATTAGGGTAGAAATCCTCAGAGCACTTAAATCACTTGAGCATACTGGAACATTTCAGCTATTACAAGCTGCAAATGTTAGCCTCTGCCATCAAGCTAACAAACTTACTTAGAAAAGCCTGTTGGCAAATATCTAAACCCACCACAACTTAAAAAAAACCCAAAACATCACCACCTCCCCACCCTCAAAACCTTAGACTACAAACTTTGATCACAGGGACAGGAAATTTAAGTCCACTGATTGTAATTTCCTTGGAAAAGGCTATTCTTAATTGTAATACTTTAGCCTTCCTTTGAGAACATTTCTGATCCGATTTCTGTTGTTCTCACTAAGTGACGGCAAGCTCACTGCAGAGGACTCAACTCTGAATAGGAACCCTGGGAACACAGTGGGAATCCTGATGTGGGCATCCCAGCTGCACTGTGTGGTCCCTGCCTGTGTTTTCTTCTTCCTTTCTTTTCCCTCTTCTCCTCTGGCCACTGCTCCAAGCTGGGGTTGGTGTACAGTAGCATGATTCTGGTGGTGTTCTCCAGCTCTCCTCATTATACAAGTGAGTGCCTTCAAATGGCTTCAGACAGGTTCAGCAAAACTGTAAATGTGGAGATCCCAGCATGTAAACGTGCCAATCACTTTCTGTTCTAACTTACTGGAAGTATTTTGTCGTGATGCTGGTTCCATTCAAACGGAGTCAAGAGCAGTTCTGTCAAAGGGATTGCCTCTCAAGAGAGGCATGACTTAGAAAGGAAACAGGATGGAGCAATTCAAAAGTCACATGGAAAATATTTATGGTTAACTATAAGTACTGGCTAAACGTACATTCATACCTTTAACATTTATACCTTATCAACTTCAGGTGGTTACTTAGGTTTGCTGTTACAGCATATACAAAAACCCCAGTCCTTCTGACAACAGCTTCAGGTGCATTGTAAATTTATTTAAAACCACAATAAGCAAATGTCATCAGTAGCCTCAGAAGCTTTGATGTAAAAAAAAAAAATAGAGGGGTTTCAAAAAAAAGCCTACTCAACTACCTCTTCAGTGAAGGATGGTGAATTAACCTACTAATTTCTGCAAGGTTTAATGCAATAGTTTTATTATTCAGAAAAATGGGCATGTTCAACCACTCTATATAGTTGGGAAGAGATCAAATGTAGATGAAAGCTCCCACTTCAACCTTTATTGATGTGTAATGAGACAATTTACAGAGCTGCTGTGTCTTCTCTTATCAGCAGCCTCCTAAATCTCCTGAATTGCTAATGGCTTCTGTGAAGCAATTCAGATCAGCATCTGGTGTCTTGTGTAAAAACCTGCACATTGTGCAGCAATGTGTGCCAATGAATGAAAAAAAATATCTGATTTTGAGATCCGAATCAAACAGAAATTTTCCATTCAAACAGTGGCAAATGTTTTGTTTCGCTCTTTTTCTTTCCTTCCTCATCAGTTTAGTTGGAACCCACAGACTCAGAAAATAGAGTTTTCCGATGCGTTGCTGTTACCTTCTCACAGTGCTCATGTTTTGCCTTAGAGAGGGATCCTGGGGTGAGGAATGTCCTGGGACGTGGCTGCTGCCCTTCGAGGTGGGGCTGTTCGCCTTTATCGCTCCCTTTGCCTACCTCTTCTCTTTCCAAGAGGTAAGCAACCAGGCCCCACAGAGAAGAAACCCTGGTGGATGTGCTTTCAGCCAGAAGAGTCTGGAGACTCACCCTAATGTTCCCCTTAAATTATCTGACCACCTGGCTCAGAGGAAAAGGAGAAGTCAGTGCACACCTTCATGCTCTGTGCAGCCCTACGGTTGAAAACCGTTAAGTCAGTGTATTTTTGTCATCAGTCGGATTAGCTGCTGCCTTCAGTGCTCATATGTTGAGCCCTTTTTAAGGCTTGAGAAAACCCGTAACAACCTATTGTCATTTATCCAACTATTCTATCACCCGATGACCCCTCCCCACCTGGAAAGGGGCATCAGGAAACACAAGGGTTGAAATATAAATAGATTTAATAGACTAAGACTAAATAATTAACAATAATACTAAAGAACCAGTATTAATCCCGATACTGATATAAGATATACAGGAATTACACTCAGCCAGTTCTCTCAGTAGAAGCCGTGCGCTCCCAGCAGGGACAGCAAATGGCGGACACTGCCAGCGCAATGGCTTCAGGAGGAAGGGAAGGCCTCAGGGCTCCGGCACCGGGGCAAGGAGTTCTCTGGACCCACCACCATCAAGGGAGAGAGAGCTACGCAGAAAACTTTTCTAATTTATATTGAATGTGACGTTCATGGTATGAAATAATCCTGTTGGCCAGCCTGGGTCAAATGCCCAGGCCTTGCTCCTCCTTGTCCCTGCGCCTGGCAAGGCTCAAAAACACTAAGACCTTGAATCCCACAGAGCCTGGCTGGCTATAAAGTAAATATTCTCACAAATTCAGACACTAGGGTCTTCTAGAAGTGCAATTTTCCTCAGCATGAGGAGAAAAGTTAGTCCTGTGTCTCTCAACCCAGGACAAGCCCTTGGCAGCTCGGCTGAAGGGAAGCGGACCTTTAGCAGGGTTACTATGGGCTGCGCCGCTCAGCTCTCTGACTGCCTGTCATACCCAGCAGGTATTGGAAAAAACCTCCCTTAATCAAAGGGGACATCAATATTCCTACATACAAGTCAGAGGGGGAAGAGTAGGAAGTCTCTTCTCACCTCTGGTATCAACTCAGTTTTTGTTTTCAGCAGAATTTGGGGAGTAAGTGGAGCTGAGCAGCTTCCCACAGCTGGATGGGGATGGAGGGGACGGAAGCAGCACGCTACAGGATCAGTCCAGAGACAGGAGAGGAGAAAGCAAAGAAAGGAGGTTTGTAAACAAAATAATAATGAAAGGAAAATGTGGCTTTAGGGAGACCAAAACCAGTTGTCAAATCAGCAAGCAGTCTCGTCCAAAAGACAGGAGAAAATTGTTTCAGAAAACTCAAAGCGATTTTCTTTGGAAACAGCTTTTCCATTGCTGATTTGATGTCTCTGTAAAAAGCGTAAACATAAGGCTTTACTAACTTGAAGAAGAGAAATGCAGTGTTCCATTGTGAATGGAACAAAATGTCCCAGCTGCGCTCTTTATTTCAACTTGGCCACCCAACCGCCGTTTCTGGTGGCAGGAGGGTGCTGTGACCCACACCCGAGCTCTCGAGCCCCTAGAGGCATTCAGACTCTCCTCCTGCTGTCTCCTGTCCCCACTGCATCGGCATGCCCTCCTCTCACTCCTAACTGACGGGCTCTGCAACGTGCCACGGTCATCTCCTGAAGCGCTTACGCTACAAATAAAAGTACACGGCAACGAAACTCCAGCAATCATCAGGGCAAAGCACTGCATTTTCATAACCCTCTGACTGATTCACATACATATGTTTATATGATTACCTGCATGAAATGAAACAGATATATCCCATTATGTACTACTAGCTTGGTAAAGGAGTGGGAACATTGTTATGGAATTACCTAAGCAACTTTGGTTTGGTGCACTTTGTTGTTAACAGCCAGCAATACCTCATTTTTACACATGCTTTCCTTTTTTAACCTATGCTTTCTAGTAGGATTTAGTGTACTGGAAACTGGAATCTAAAAGTTTAATATATCAAGGTCAGGGACAGCAATTGTTATGCGTGAGCAGGGAAGAAGGTGCAATTGTGTATTCCCTCCCCCAAACTACTGCATTTTTGGATATAGAGCATTGTTTTGCAGCTATAACTAAATCAGTCTCCCTGAGTTTGGGCTGTGGGTGCTGTGTGAGAACATGTATGTGCAGAGCTGGTAGTATGTGCATGAAGCAGATGCTTAGGTGCATCAAGGACTGCATACGTAATGTGATGTCTGAATAATTATCACGGTGGACAATTAACCTACAGAAGCGTGCTTTAGAGCTATTTACTGTGCAGCTGCAAAAGCTACACGACAAAGTGGCAGTCTATGAACAGAACTGTCTGCTTCCTCTGACAGCACTAATTGCAGTACACATCATCCAGCACCACCGTGAAATAGCAGGTTCATGACTTTGCCTCACAGGTCATCGGAAGAGCAGCTCAGACAATCTAAAAATCAGGTGCACGGGTATCATTCTCCTGGTTTTCAGTTGTCATTTCTGAAAGCAGAGCCATTTTCTTGAATTATAGATAGAAGAGCTAATCAATTAGAGTAAATTGAGGTTAAAGTGGGCATTCGAGTCATTCAGTTACGGATGAATGTCACAGCACACTTAGCTGATCTGCTTGTCAAACTTGTGAAGATAAATGCGTTATGTTAGCTTCACTTTGTGAACACCTGACATATGCATGATGGCCATGTCCTCACATGCTTTCCTCAGTTCCTTTCCAAGCATCCCTTAAAATCCACAAGCACATTGCTGCATATTCAATAAGACTGAGTCAAAGAGAGAATATTTATCTGCAAAGGCAGCTTGAATCAGTGTTCATCAGACAACACACAGGTATCCAAGGTATTACAATACTCCTAAAGAACCTTAGGTTTGATTGATTAACACTACCACACCTTAAAAGCGCTACAACAAACACATGGGAAGAGTTGAGGCAATCTTTTTCCTCTTTTTTAACTTAAACCAGGGGTTAATCTTTGAAAAAGCGTCTTTGGTACTTCCTGATATTTTTCATGTTCCTAGTCTCTTTTATAGTCACTCTATCTAAGCAATCTGCTATTGATTTCTTCAGTGTAATGCTTTCTTCAAATACTGTACTTATTTGTTAATCTATAAAATAGAAAACAACTTATGAGTGAGGCAATTTTTTTAATACGCTATTCATGGAGAAGGCAAATACCCTATAGCAACTCATGACATGAAGGATTAGACTCAGTGACCAACTCCTCTCTTCCATTTCTATGTGCCTATATTTCCACTCTACCATTTATATATAACTTCTTTATTTACATTAAATATAATCTAAATTTTAAAGTATGTTATGTGCATAAAATTAATGGGATATCCATTTTTTAATAGTAGCTGTCATAGAAACCTAAATATAATTTTTTGTTATTAGTATGCTAAAAAGTCAAGCTTCAAGTATTTAGCATTCAGGTTGTCCATAATATCGTAATTTAATTATTTTGTGTGTGTTATACAATCTTTAGGTACATGATAATTCAAGATCTCTGGTACATTTAATGTACTGGACAGGATGTAGAAGGCAGAGCCTTGATAATGAATGAAGTTTCTGTATATTGGAGACCTGCCTCATTGATTGGAGAAGGTGGACGCTGTGCAATTAAGTTTTGGATCTGATTCTGTAAAGCTCCACCTGAGAAAAATGACCTTAATGCATTTGATGCTACAGTCGTGAATATGTTTAGTAAAAGAAAGGTCTTCCCACCTAAGAATTCCTTATGGCTATGGACTACAGCTGGTCACAAATTTGTCATCAATACCATTCTTCACCTATAAATTGGCTTTTGATTAACCATAATTTTTATGAAATATTCCTCTGTATAACCAAGTTCATATAATGAAAGAAAATTATACAGTAAAACTTGAGGTTTTCAGCATGCTGTGCTTAATCTAAGAGAATTAGCTCTCTGCTCCCACTGTCAAGACTAGGACATGAACAAGTATGAACATATGCTTTTTTAATTTTGGCTCTATCCCACTTAATCTAATGACCTTCCAAATGAAACACTTCAATATACAGTTCCCATGTTTCTTTAAGGAAAAAAAAAATACAGCCCCTAAGAAGAAAGTATAACTGTAAAACTCATCCAAGTATTGTGTAATTTGCATCTTCATTGTTTAGTATTACTATTATTACAAAGGTCTTTGGTGACTGTTAATAACATAGCAGCTTAGTTGAGCTGATTAACATTGTGATCTGTGCTTTCAAGCTGTACTGGCTAAATTGTGCTAATAGATGCTTTACTCTGTGGGCTTTTTTAGGCTCGTGAGCAAAGAATTATAATTCCCAACATTACTGGAATAGCAAAATGTCTTTCAGTTTATCCCTTCAAAGTGCAAAAGATGACATTTTCAGAAGTCTTACCAAGTCAGATAAAGCCCCCAACTAAGATTCTGTTGAGTATTTTTTTTGTCTCAAATATTTTTTTCCCATAAAGTCGTGATTTCTCTCTAAAAGATACTAAAGACTAAATTTAGTTTCCTGAAATAGGATGAATCCAAGCATATTAGTATTTTCCTTCTAAGCTTTTTAGGAATGGGACTATGGTTTCTATCATATTTTTATACGGCAAAGAAGCAGTCCCAAGTCTTTTATAAGAAGCAAAATAATGGTAACAATGCATAATGACTAGAAAGGGAGATTTAATAGAAAGAATAATTCTAAATTTTATAGAACAAGACAGACAAAACGCCCAAAGCAAAGAGAAAAAGCAATTTGCATTAAAAACCTAAAAACTTTATTACTGATGAGCAATAGAAAACATACAGGAAAGATAATATAAACAGTATAAGAGATCCTGTTTTCCTCACTGACAGCAATTACTCTCTGCGTCTGTTTCTTCATTGTGCTGGGATGCTTCAAGAGGTAAAATCTAATTTGAACTGATGATACCTGTGCCTAGAATCTGTTACTTTGTATTTTAAGACTGTTCATTTAACACTTACTGGATGAAATTCTGCTTTCAGTTACATACATAACTGCTGATGAATTTTATTGATTTCTTTGAAATTACTTTGACCTTGACTCAAACAGAAGTTGGCCTATTGTCATTATTCTAAATAGATGACAAAGTGAAGAGGCTAGGCAAACGTATGATTTTCTTTTAACTGCTTTGGTCTGTGGCATGTTTCATGTTGATATATGTGTAGCAGGGATGGAGTGTCTTCAAAGAACTAAACACTAAACTAACTCCTTTACAAAAAATAGCAAATTATTGATATTATTAAAGCAGATTATGTTTAGGGTTGTTTTTCTTTGTTTTTTTTCTGATGGCACAGACAGCATCATACCTGTGTGGGATTGTTTGAGAAGTAAGAAAATAGTTGTCCTCCTTCAGGTTGCACAACCAGTTTGATTGTGATTTTCTTCTGGTGGGATATTCCAGGACAAGGAAAAGGTACCTTTTTACTTTGCAATACTTTGTTCAATTAATGCCTAGTATGTAAACAACACCCTTCTCAGCAAGTGAATGACTGTTACAACAAGGCTTCCCCAACTCAAATGTGGAGGTCTAAGGTCTTTGTCATGCTTAGACCCATACTCATACATTCATTTTGCAAAGGAGGATATAAATAACCCTATGTATATCAAAAGGATCTAGATTCTCAGAAAAAGGAATTCAGAACTGGCAATCATATTTTATATTGAGCAATTAGTCACTACCCTGTCAATGCCAGCTGAATTCAGTGGGAGTTTCATGTGTACAAAAATGGTCTTCATCTTATTTAAGCACCAAAGATTGCTAATGGGTAGTATGAACTACAGGCCTACCATAATACTTTAATTTCAAACTTGCCCATTTATTCTAAACCCAAACTTAATCTTTGCTCATCAGATTTATAGTGAGATAAGCCAGTAAAATCTTAGTGGCTTGAAACTGCTGTGGCAGAGCATGGAATCTGGTCAGAGATCACCTCTTTTCATCTCTATTTGCTGCTTCGCAGTAACATGAAAAGCCTGCCTCCATACTCTGAAAGTACAGGAAGAGCTGCAGGATGGTTGTCCACTTTCAAGGTCTCCCAGTCACATATTTAATGAGGGCATGTCAGGAACTCAGTGCTAATTCAGAATCAATTATTCCCAAAGTTGTCCCATACCATTCCAGATTTTTAAAGTTTGTGCTGCAGTTGAGATCTAAATCTCTGTATGTATTCCCTAGCATTCCATTTCCATGGAAATTGTTGAGACTGGAAAATAGGGGAGATCAGACTTTCTCACAAGATTTCATATGCTCCTTGGTTCCTGTCAACTTCAAATTGCCATGGGAGCAGACCCTCCTGTGGAATTCTGCTGCCTCTGTTTCTGGTTGACATCAAGAAGTGTTGAGGTATGTGTAAAAAGTTAACTTCCCCTCCTCCCCTGAACCTCAAATAGCGTGCAAAGTTCAAATTCACTCACAATTAGATGTCAGTTGTAAGTTTTCAATGTCCTCACCACAGATATTTCATTTCTAAAAGCAGCCTGTTAATGTCAAACATTTCCATTCTAGCATTCAGAGATTATGAGTTTATTGCAGCAGCTGTAATCTTCGCGTATTTCAAGGGAAATATATTAGGAGACATTTTAAATGCATTTTCCTCTATTAACATAAATCTTGGCATCTTGCGTAATAAAGTGAAATAACAGGGCATAAATTACCCCAAAAGTCCTGAAACAATAAAGAAGTCCTAAAGGAAAAATAAAATAAAATTAAGATTTCAGGTTTAAAATTTTGTGTGGGTTGAGAATACAATTCCTCCACACCAGGTAGCCCTTTTGTCATCAGCATACAAAAGCTGAGGCACTGGCAACGGGACACAAAACTTTTCACCAGAAGGTTAAATTCTTGTAGCTCCACGGCGTGTGGAAAATGTGAGTCTCCTGTGTCTGGCTGCTTCTTGGTGGCTTGTAAAGAGCAGTTCCAGGGAGACATTAGAAACAGGCTGGAGTCTCCTTGTATCTGCATTTCAAGTTCTTTCCCCTTTTAGGCTAGCTATAGTCTAGGCTGCTCAGGCATGAGTTCAACCTAAATAGGGCCAGAAAGTTCCCCGGCAAACGGTCTATGACGTAGAAGGAAGAGGGCACCCCCACGTACCGTGGGCTTGGTGGGCTTGGAGCTGCCAAAACAGCCCACGGGGACCCCTGGCAACTTGTAGACCGACAGCAATCCACGCACAAGCCCAAATCCCACTCCAACCCTCCCCCTCGAGATGAGTTTCGCCGCCGTCCTCCCTAGCAATCTCTCGCAGCCTCGAGCTCTGACTCAGCCTGCCACCCTTCCTGCCTCTCCAGAACACTTCTTCCACCCAGACCGCTGAGAAAAACCCCCGCTGTGGTGAGCCCAAAACACCAGGCATGGGAGGGAGGCCATGGGAGGGAGGCCAGGGTTTCCAGGGGAGGGAATAAGCTGTGAAGAAGGATCTCCCTTCACTGACACGTGTTAGCGGTGGCTGCGTATGGCAGCTGCCTGCAAAAGCTCTCGTGCTGGATGTACGCTCTGGGTAGCACCATCGCAGGCTCAGCAGCTGTCACCAGTGATAAATGCATCTTGGAGAGAAAAATGTGGTGCTGTTTTTTGTTTCTGACGCACACAGGAAAGCTCACGCTGTTGATGGCAACTGGATGTGTTGGATGCCCACTCAGGGTGGTGGCTGCGAGTCAGCAACAGCTTTGAGCAGATATACAAGCCTGAGGTTGAATTGGTGGATCTACTGAGAGGTTTGAAGGTAAGGCATGTGTTCAAGTGCCCTTAATGGCACATTGTTTAAACTCTGCACAGATGATAGTGCAGCTGTTAAGAGAAAACAGAGATGGTAATTGATGATGATTCAGCTAAACATTTTCGGTAATCCCTTCAATTAAAGTCCCCAGATTTGCACTTAATTTATATTTAGTTAGATTGTTGTCATGCCTTAATAAAATAATACAGGCTTGTTAGGGACTTATTTATGGAAACTTAATTTCATTGCTGTGAGATTACAAATAATCTGGTGCATACTTGATAATTTCAGATGCTCTGGTTTACATGACCTTTTTTCCCAAAGTAGCTGCTTAACTAAGCTGAATGGAGGCTGTCTGCAGGGAGCTGCGATGGAGGGGATATGCATTGGAGGTGTGATTACTTGAGTACCCACAGTCTAACTGGTTGGGAGTCCAGGTTGTGGTATCCTGATACCAGCTTTGGGTAAATGAAAACTGTCTCCGGCCTGTCTTCACAGGCGAGTTTCACCTCACCATGCAACAGAGCAGTTCTTCACTGAGCATCTCTTCCCAGATCTGCCACTTGGCCCTTCAGAAAGCAGCCTTACTGCTTACAAAAATGTGAGACCAGTTTGGTTTCTACTGAAATGTGTCCCTGGCCTGGACTAGTAATCTGTTTGACCGGGGTTTATTAGCTTGGTGCTGAGAAAATGCTTTGCACGTTATTTCAAATAGAAGTAGTTTCTAGGCATCCTTAATCCCAACTTTACCCTGCTTGACACCACTTGCTTCACCCATTACTCTTCTTTGATATGAGGCCTATTTCTGTTTAGCAGCCTATCTAATGTTTTATTTACTGACCACATAGTTTCCAAATGGAAATACGAGATGGGGAAATTCCAGAAGAAAAACGTGACTTTGGGAAATACTGTGTATGTGCTGAAGTCAAGGTAGTAAAGTTCTTGACACAGTGGCCAACCCAGTAATATTTTTTCTGCCACTGAACTAGTCTTTGTGTGCATGTCAAAGAACTCACTCTCCCACTCTCCCAGAACTTTCTCACACTCTTAGACAGAAAGCTGAAAGCTAAAATGAAAATAGAGTTTCAGGAGCTGTACACCCTCAGTGCCTGAGAGTGATCTATTTTTGATTCTCATTATCTCTTTCTCTTGGCTTGCTGAAATGTATTTTTAAAGTAATTTCTTCCATGCATCACATTTTATAGGGAGACAAGTTAGAAAAAGGTCTACAGTATGTAAGGACTGAAGCTCAAGGTAGCCATTTTAGCTTCTGCAGCAGGCTCCAGGAGGAAGCGAGCCAGGTGAGACATCAGATTTCTCTCAGGTATGTCAAGTAAGAATCCCACTAGAAGCCCAAACATGGGCAAGGTACTTTCCTGTAGCAGCCTTTTTGTGCCAGTCAGGGATAAATAAATGGAAGGTGATGCATGAAGGGGTTTTCATAAATTCTGTGGGCCAGACAGTCGCATCCTCGTGTGTGCTGTAAAGTCCAAAGGAGTTGAGCTCTGAGTGCTTTTGTTTACGTGGCCTTATATGGTCCAAGCTGCGCTGTCATCCATGCTGGAAGCCAGCAAGTGGTGGGCAGTGATGGTACCATCACCTCTTTACTGAGCATCCTGGGATGGCAAGTGGCTCTGAAGCTTTGACGCATGGTACAGCCTGGGTCAACAGCCTCATCTCGCTTTTCCACTCGTCCTTGTACTGCTTCTGCTGCAAGCTGCCTTCTGCACCAAACAGCTGCTGCTGCCAACGTCATAATCAGTAAGTACCAAAAAGGAAGCACTGTCTTTGGTTGCTCATTTTTGCCCAGAGTGTTAAAGAAATGGTGAGAGTATTGTATTGAGCTCTTCTTCTTTTATATAGACTTTATCAACAAATCATTGAAAATAAGGAAACTAAGATCACCAAATCCGCCCCGTGAAAGTTCAACTCTATCTGTTCTTGACGGATGTTTATCCTGTGGGTAAAAGCTTCCTGTGATTCTTCAACCTTCCCACAGCAGTCTGTTCCAGGGGTCTGTCATCCTTGCTCTTAGACGTTTGTCCTTAAAACTGAGCTCTCCTTACTGCAAATTTAAGGCCATTGCTTTTGTTGTACTCACAACTACATTTTAAATATTGGAGAATGCTATTCACTGCTCTCTTGGTCTTCAGCAGCTCCGAGTAGAGTGATTATTTCACCATTCTTACAGATGAAACTCTGATTTATACTGGTATAATATTTTCCCTATTTGCCTCAGGTTGACTGACTCATGGTCATATCTTCTGATTTCTTATAAGCCTCAAATCCTTGCTGGATTAAGTGATGTCCAGCCAGACATCCCCCAGGCTGTGTTCATGTCATTAATTTCTTCAACCTCCGTGCCACATTTTCCCCTTCTCTGTGTTGTACCACAACCTTTTTCTAAACTGAAGTGGTCTTTTTCTTAAAAGGATGGTTGAGTTACACCAGTTCTCCAACTCACTGGGATAATTTTGAATTCTTATCCTGCTCTCTGACGCACTTCTTGTCCATCCCAGCTTAGGAACAGAAGTATATTCTCCACCCCATCATCAACATTATCAGTTAATAAACTGCTGGGTGCCTGTGAGAGGGCAGGGGCAAACAAAGAATATTTGCAAATTGACCCATTGTCTCTTGGCCACTGCCTCTATTCTCTCACTGTTCAGTCCTTTTCCTGAATCATTTTCCAGGCTGACTCCCTTTGACATTTCCCTGTGCATGCAGTTTTCTTATAACTAATTTCTGGCTGAACTGGGAAGAGCTGTTCTTTATGTCTTATTCAAGGCTAAGTGTCTCAATCGTTGAAAAATTGTCCTTGATCTAACTGCAAAACATTGAAGTACTAAAACTCAACTTGTTTCAGAATAAAATAGCAAGCTGTTAGAAATTTCTTTCCTACTTCACATTAAAATCCAACTGTGATTTGAAGTTTAAAGGTCAAATAACTTCTGCTTTTTCATTCTTTTGAGCACCTTGGTGAGTGATGTATTCAGTCTTGTCCAGCACCCAGCTTCGCTATGTCTTATTTTTATTTCTGCCTGCTTCTGACCACAAACATAACCTCAACAACACAAATGAAGCCATTGCCACTAACACAGGCTGGATGAAGGATGATTACAGTAAGCAAATCTAATGAAGTTAACGCAAATAAGACTTGGGGAGACTATTACACTTGAGTACCTTAGTGAGTAATTCAAGCTGAGACACAGCTTTCTTGGAATTTGAACTTGGATGAACCAGAATGGATCATCCTTGGGAACTTCTTGTGCCTGAAAAGTTAATTTCTAACTTCAGCCATTTTGTCATTTCTAGTGAAAATCAGCATTTTTTTCTTGGAGCTTTGGCTCCTGGAGTCACACTGTGGTCTCCGTTTTTATTACTAAGCAAGAAATTTATGACTCTTGGTTATAAAGATGAGATAAAAATGTAGCCAAACGCATTACAAAGACTCAAAAGTATAAATATGAAATAGAATCAACTTTTTTTTTTTTTTTAATTTTTTTTAATTTACAAACCCTGTTCCACAAGCTTCTGAAGAAAGTCCATTATTTGGGGTGAAATCTAGGTCATGATTTTTGAGTCCTTGGGCTTGGCAGTATGACTTTGGCCTGTAGCTCAAAACGTAGCCTGCCATCTGCACTTTGGGAGTCTATTATCATTGTCAGAATCACACAGTGTAATATAGCAACTGCCCAAAGCAAAACAAAACTAACCCAAAATACTTCAAGATACTATAGTCATTATATCCATCTGTCTGGCTATTTATAAACCAGTTAGCTGAGGTGCTCCACGCATTCTGGAGGCAATAACTTGCCATTCCTGTTTATTTTTGCAGGTGCCCTTGAAGCAAGTAATAAAACCAAAGTGGCACAGGGTTGAGAAGGGGAGATTTTTTTTTGCTGCACGCAGTGTAACAGTAGGTCCTTTTCTCAAAGCCTGAGAAATGATACATGAACTGCAGTGAAGAATTTCTGGAGTTGGTTCAATTCGTTTTGACACTTTGGGGAATACTAATTGAGCGTTCAATAGCTTCAACACTGTGGGAGTGGGGTAAGCCAATCCAGGAAAACCATCAGCCGTGGGGAAACCAATTTCCTCTCTCGAACTTATTGTTCCTGTATGTCAAAGGAGATCCCAAGAGATCCTACTCGTTGCTGACACATTCCAGAAATCATTTCATTTTCCCAGTACTTCTTTTTTTTTTTTTTTTTTAAATCAGCATAAGCAGGCGTGAGAGTTAAGTAGCACAAGGCCAATAGAGAAAGCTTTGGCTTGGAAAATAAATGTTGAGAAAAGAGGCAAGATAGCCAAGAAAAGATAAAAATGCCAACTTGCTGGTTTCCACAGCCCTTGGATATGCTGTCCATGTATCTACGTAGGTACAAATAACTAGTGTATCTGCATAAAGATTATTTACTCTGCTGATATGAAATAGAGTAGCTCTGCTCAACTCATCAGAATTACGTATTTGTTAGATTGTGGCTGCTTAGCTCACTACAAAACAAAGAGATAGATGGTCCTTGGAACATGAAGCTATGAAATAAATATTGTTAGCCCTCAGCTACAGCACTCTCAGCTTCTGCTGAGGATGTGACTACCCTACACAGTGAGGATGTGCCAGATCTAGGGTTACTCTTCAGCTGTGTTGGAGAAACTGCCAGGAAATGAAAGAACCACATTAGAAGAAAGACCCTTTCTATTTCTCATTACAAAAAACCTTCCCCGAAACAGAGTTATAGGCTTGTCTTTCAGAGGCTCAGTGAGGATCCTCAACAGTTACAGGCACCTTTCACTAAGCAGGCATTAAACCAGCAAACATCAGAGCAAGCAACAGGCATCTCCTAGATGCACCTCTCCTCCTTTTATATAGAGTAACCGTTCAAAAGAAAAACACACACTTATCATATTTACATAAGTCTTTTACAAAACTAGTCTCTCAGCCGTTTCAAAAACATTGCTTCATCTCCTCCCCATTTCCTGCAGGGATATTAGTGTCATCTGGAAAATCTAAGTCCACCTGACAAATATTCTGATGAAACTCATAGCAACGGAGCAACAGCTTTCAAATACTCTTTGTGCTTCTTGGTTAAGAAGTCAGTACTAAAGATTTACTATGTGTTTCTCCACTATATTAAAAGCTTATACTTTAATATTTTAAGACTTCTAAAGCTGTGTGCCAATAGTATCACATCTGTCACTGGCAACAGTACCCATTCTACCAGTGGCAGAATTAAGCTATGGGGGAACCTACTGTGGTTCTTGTTGTGTTGTGGCAGACCCACAGTAGGTCATAATTTCTTGTCTACTAGGTATTTTCTGTGAAATTTCAACACATGAAGCTATTCCTCACTTCTTTAGAATCTTTACTAGTACTGTCATCGCTGTTACCCCAGGATGTCACGTTAGTTAATTTATCCTCACAGCAGTCCTTCGTTAGACGCCAGATTTTCCAGAGAGCTGAGACTCACATTTTTGAGTGCTCAACACCTAAATTGGAGCCAGATTTTTCAGAAAAGCTGGGTTCTCATTTAGGTTCTTAAATAAGGAGCAAGTTTTTCAAAGTTCCCAACACTCCCAACCCTCACAGCAGTGCCTGCTGCCCAGATTGTGTAAGAAGCTGAGGATCCAGTGTGCTAAACCCTTTTTTTCCTACGGATGAATATTACATTTTCGTGCTTAAACGGGAGGTGATTTCCTTGTAAAGTCTGGCTGTCAGAGTGGGAGGCTGAGATCTTTTGAAAATCTGGATTGCTATTGTAAGACTATCACTACTCTGCAGAAGACAAACTGACAGGTAGAGCGAGACCCCGGTGTAACAGAGCATTTGCGTAACAGGTGGAAATGAAATTAGGATTCAGGCTTTCAGGCTGTCCATTTCTGTCCACGTATGTTCTTGCAAATTGGCCTGCAGTATGGTTGGCTTATAATAGCATATGGATCTGGCATATAATAGCTCCAGTGAGAACTGTGTGTCAGCGGTGTGCGAGGTGGGCACTGGCTAAAACGCCAGCTGAAGAGCATCCTGCATGATGACAGAGCTGCTGTACATGACACAGGAATGAGACAGAATTAAGCAAGTTCCTGGAAAGCTGCAATGTAACACTTCCTGCCCTCCTCCTACTCAAGGGAGCTGAGAAAAAGCAAGAGGGACTGACTCTCCATGCTTGCATTTCAGACGCAAGCAATCCTAGGAAATCCTAGACAAAAGGTTCTAAGGAAAAAAAAAAAGGTGTTTTTTTTTCCTGAACTAATTACAACTTTTTACTGACTCTGGTATACAGCTTGAATCTCATGCACTGTGATGTAGATTCAGCCACTGCAACTCCACAAGCCACTATGGTGCATGACAGGGCTCCTGCTCAGGACAGCCCCAGGGTGGAAGAAGCCCACGGGACTGAGTGAACTGGTAAGTCTACACGGCACGAGTATCTCACTCTGAACCACACAGGGGCAAAAAGCAAGACTGGGCAATAGCTCCCAGTCCATCTCACTGTTCACTCACTAGGTTGCCTTGGCTTTGTTTTAGACCACGCTAACTAGCACCCTACCAGACAAATCCACTTCGAACGGAGTTAGCCCTGAGCTCTATGATCCTGTCAGGTCTCAAGGATAAGAACTCATCATTAGGTCTTCTTGTGTGGCAGTACAGCTACACAAAGTCCAAAACAACCGGCTTTGCTAACCAGCAAGGTTAATTACTCTGAGCAGGCATACATACCAGCTGGCTGTTTCACTTCTATTTCCTGAGCGATACCACCCAGTGCTCACTTGGTGAGATCTGAACTTACTGTTTCGTAGAGAGTTGCCATGCCCAAGGTTGAAATCCCATCACAACCATGCCCAAAGCAACGGCAAAACCCAGTGACTTTGGTGGAGCAGGAGTTCGGCTCAAATGAAAGACTGTATAATTGGTTGACTGCTACCAATACTTGGTAAGACACGGGAGACAACGCTTAATTGTTATCTTTTAATCCTTCCCCCTTTTAGAAAACGTAGTAGAGCTAATTTTCAAGCATTTCTACTCAAACTCTGGTGATGGCAAGGCACTGTATTTTTCACTTCTAGTAAAGGCATCTCAATTTAGATGGGACTGGAGCAAGATGGCAAGGGTCAAACTCACAGTTGTGCTAAGCACTGATGGTGCAGGCAGAGAGTGGCAGTTGCTTGTCATATGTAAAATGTGTTAAAGGATGTTTCAAGGTGGTTTCAGGTTCTCAAGCCCAAAGTGGGGGCATTTCATAGTCTCCCATTAATTTTGCTTCTCCTGGTCCTGGATGCAGTTCCTTATTCATTCCCTCCCTCCGTATGATATCCTACATTTTTTAAAATATTTTCAATCTGGCTGTGTTAATGTGACAGATGGGAATGCTCTGGCAGCTCCCTTCTGGTGAAACATTTATAAGGTGTTGTATGGCTTCAGAAAGCAACATATTAGGAAATGGAGGGTTGGGGGTAGAGAGAGGAGCTTTCTTATTTTAATTTTAAGCAGCAGGAGCCTGAGTAGAGTGAGTCATAGCTCTTCAAACGTGAATCCCAAAGCAAAGAACAAAATTGAAAGTGGAGAAATATAGATTAGGCAGCTAGAGCAAACTTAATGCTTTTAATCACTGTGGACCTACACGGTGATTTGTTTATGAAATGCCCAGGGAATGGGACGGGATGCCACACGCAGGTATTTTAGCCACAGAGAGAGGTAAATCATCGCTTAACTTCATTAATGGGGCCTAATTCAGCAAGTTACTTGGGACATGGTGAATACTGAGCATGTGAGGAGCTGTACTGATGGGCTCCAGGACGGCGGAGGGACCCTGGCTCGTGTTAGTGGTCCTGTAGGGAGGGAGAGCGTGGGGCTGCTGCAGGAAAGCTGGCCTCTTCGCAGCCAGCTGGGATGTTTACAAAGTTTAGAAAGCGGGAGCAGTAATTACCATCACACTGAATAAGAAGGGTGGGTGGGGAAGATATTTCTGGTTTTCCTCACACCCCCTCCTAGCAATATCACTAACATGAGTACTCCCATAATGCGCAATATAATGGTATCCCAGCAACCGGGCTGAAATAATACTATTTTGTACTTTATGTATAGAGCGGTACCTGTGCAAAACTCAAAGCCCTTTACAAAGATGACAACCATAATTATCCTAAGGGCTAATTTTGTAAATTAGGGAGGCATTGGAATACCAGTGATGTTTTTGCCAATCAAACAGAGGGAACAGATGTGTATTTATCCTGAAGCCATTATTTATTTATTTTGGCCGAGGGCAGGTTTCAGTATGCTCTTCTGGATGGCTTCATCACAAAATCAGTCTTGATTACCCTGCATGGCAGAATAGGGTTGAGCTCATAAAGAGGCACCATCTTTCTGTGTTTTGTTACATGATGTTATTTAGAGATCCAGAGCTCTCTTGGTTGCTGTGCTCCAGCGTACCTTTAATCTAGTCTTTATTTTGCCACTGCCAGGTCGCACAGTTAGACAGCGGGGTATGCTTTCCTGTTTGCTTAGCTGGAGCCATTGGACTTTAATGTTTACTAGCACTGCTGAGAAAAATTCCAGCAGGATTGGGTTGGTTTTTTTTTTTTTTTTTTCTCTTTTTCCACTAGCATTTGCTTATTTGTCAAAACCGAAACATTCTGAAGAGATGGTTTGCTTTTGACAGTTTTCCTTCACAACCCAGGAAGCTTTGGGATCAGCCAGCACAAAGGCTGGGCTTCTTAGGGCTCTTGGCATTGCACTGTCTGTGGGGAAGAGAGCCAAGGTGTCTGCTCCAGAGTCCTAGTCCCATGGCTTTTTCTTTTTATAGAGAATTTTAAAATATGTCTCTTTTCAGAACAATACCAAATTTTGAACCATCTAAATTCTCTTTTAAGCAGAATCATCTTTCAATGCAGAACTGCAATATTTATGCACTTAACACCATTGCCAGAGGCACCAAAGTACAAAGGAGTCCTTTTTTGGAGTTATTATCCAACACTTACTTGGATTACAAACGGTAATGCAGTGTCTTTCTAGAGCACGTGAAATAGAAGGTCTCCTCTTACTGACTCATTGCCACCCAGATGGCAAAGTCTAACTGGAAATGAATGCACCTTGTTTGATCTTGGATATATCCTAGATGCTTCTCACTGGCTTTTCTGATCCAAATACCCTCCAAGTTTTAACAGCCATGGTATTTTTAGACTTCTCTAGCGTCTTCCATCTTAGAGCTTTGTAGCAGGCCTCGGAGGTGGAGGAAACATCACAAGCCCCCATTTTGCGAATGAGAAGGCTGAAAGCAGGAGGTTGCCAAAGATCACAGTGCGGTTCCAAGGCAGCATGAGGAGAGCAGGACAGATGGCCACCCTCACAGGAGAGAGAAGCCGTGTTATTTCTGGCACACTCAGGCACCTCCATTCTGCCAGCCTCCCCTCTGGAAGCTGGGATGGCTATAGAAGCCCTTCATTTTCTGTCCAGAAAATTCATGTAACGCTACTTTGTGCTGTGAAACAGAATCCTCACTTTTCCCCTAAGAAGGCTGCATTTCAGGACTAAGCAAAAGGACTTTCTCTGGGTGGCAAATGTGCCAAAAGGGAAACATTTTCCTGGCAAAATACTGACATCCCTAACAGCAAACAATCTCCTGTCCCTCTTCCCCCAACTTCAATGTCCTTAAGGAAGGGGGGGTGTTAAAAAGCAGTGACTGCTTCGGCTGGAGTGAGCCTCTCAAAGTAGTTTCTGCCTGGTCGGTTGGCCCTCGGAGATGCAAGCAGCACTGGTGCTAGAAGCAAATGCAGAGCCACACTGAGAGCAGAGCTCCATATCCCTCTTGTGCTCCAGCTGTGCCCCCCAGGGATTTAGAGACCAAGTATTTCATTTATCCTGCAGAAAAGACAATCATATTTTCTCAGGAGCTTGATATAGAGCGATGACATTCATTGCAGGGTACAGAGAACTTCAGCATCCTAGGCTGTTACCATTTATAGCGTTTTGGGAATCAGTGAAACCCTCTGCCTGTATATCATCTGTTACCATGGCCTGGAAGCATTCACTTCCAGATAGAAGAACAGCTGTAGTAAAGTAAAAGTTGTAGTAAATACATGGCATATAGCAGCACACTACAGCAGAACTGCTATGAAAAGCAAATCAACCACATCCATTTCTTCCAAAACGTCCCGCCATCTGCATGCTGAACAACGATCTAATTTTGCTGGTGGCCTGGCAGAAGTTCTTTCTCTCAAATTAGTGAGGCTGCACCTGCTTACTCAGTGCTGGTGAATTTGACTTACAAGCATAAAACGACTTTTGCATCTCCATGTCTGTTATCATTGCAGTTCATGGACTATGAATAATTAACTACAGTCATCTGCAACAGAGGCATCTGCTTTGGCACATGAATTCAGTTTTTGAGCTGCAGCTGAATTCAGCACTTGAAAATAATTTCAAATGAAGTCGTCTAATTCTCATTTTGGTTCTTTTTGATAATACAAGAAGAAGTGACAAGGAACTGCACTTAGAGTCCTCCTGTAAAGGAAGACTCCTTTACAGGAGGACTCTAAGTGCAGTTCCTTGTCACTTCTCCTATTACCAAAATGAATCAACGTGGGAATAGCAAGCAACACCTCCTCTTGCCCTACTAATTCTTGTGGATGATAAGTTCGTTTGGCTAAAAAACATTCTTATTTATAAGTATTTCCTTCTGCCTTCCCATTTATAGTTTTCTAGGTCTCTTTGATGTACTCTTTAATGCCCACTGACGGGCATGACAGTTAAAGAGAAACTGGCTGGTTTTGAGCTGTTTGGTAGTATGCTAGAGAAAAGTGAAACCCTCTGCATGTCCATCTGCAGCTATGCTGTGTAAAACCAGGAGAATAGCTATGCCACGTGGATCCACAGCAACATAACATCCAAAAACCTAGAATATATGTGATCATCACCAACCCCAAATGAAAACGGAGAGTGAGCGCAGGGCCAGGTTGGAGCACTAGGAAGGAGTATGCCAAAACACTGAGGGGTCCAGCATGGATGGGACAGGACTGGTCCATGAGGCCATCCTTAATGTGCCACTTCTACAGTCAACAGACTGAGCTATGTGGAAGAAGGAATAACTGGGATTAACAGAAGGTTCACCACACATGGACCCAATTAATGTCATGGGACTAAAACACAAAAAGTTCATGGGTTTCCAATCCAGGATGCTGTCAGAGCTATCTTTTTTTCCAGGCAAGTGCTTTGTTCTGATGTTTGTATGCCTAGATATATTTATTTTACTCTAGAACTATTTTCTAGGCATTCTTCTGCTTTGTGAGTCCTCTCATGATAATCATTGTTCTTGTGCTTTTCTTGGTCTGTGTTTGCACAGCACCTAACAGAATCCCATCTGGTGTGTTGAGAACTGAACTGCTACAACAGTGGAAGAGAGGGACCCTGGAAGGAGGGACACTAATGGAGTTCAGGGGGTTTTTTTCAGATGTGAGTTCCAAGATTAAGCTCAAATGTCTAAAGAGATGACTTTACAATGCAACCATTTCGTCAACTGAGGCTTTCCATGCATTTTGGAACATAACACGTTTCAGCTAACTGTTTGTCAAATTTGGATGGAGTTTGGTCAGCAAATAATTAAAATAAGAGACAGATGGTAAGACAGTGCAAGACAGCATGACAGAAAAAAAATGCAGTTTCCTTAGGAAACCAGGATCACACAGACAACAGTAAAATGGGATATTTGGATTCACATGATATTTTCTCATTCTACATCTTTTCTTCTGACAGTTTACACTTTTCCAGAAGTAACCCCCCCTTATTGTTGTTTCCCTTGTGAATTATACTTGTGTTTCTTATGCAATCGGAAATGCAGTCACACCTTCCAAATTCTGAGAGATGGAATTACAGTGATAAAATAATGGACCACACTAAGTTAATTTGAGATTAGAAGAGTAAACACAAAGCACATTTATGATACTGTCTTGATAATAGACATTATATTGCAATGCTCTTGCATATCCAGAAAAATCTTCTACGCTATGATTCTGCTAGATAAGTTATATGATTTTCTAATTGTGTGCCATTCTCCTTCACATTTTTTTTTTGAGCAATACCAATTCCAGATTCCATATAAGTCCACAAATTACCATCTTAAGCAACCCGTTTGGTCAGATAGCACCATCTCTAGTATTAATACATGCCTGGTTAGGAAAGATTCATTCAACAACCTATGGAACTCAAATCACTATCTAAAATTATGTATTTCTCTGGTCTCTTCCTACTCAAAAAATGCAGTAAGTTGGCTAGAATCGGTGACTTCTACTGTATCTTTGTTCCCACAGGAATATGCTTTTTGCTCTGAGACTTGCTAGTTACTTCCAAATATCATTCTTCAACACAGTCTCTGGCTGCTAGTAAGGGAATTTGAGCATGTAACAGAGATTTCATTCCTTCACTAAGAACTCTTACAATCCAGAATCCTCTCATCTCTTTAGTACACATTTTCTGAGCCAAATCCATCACTGTTCAAAACCCACTTTTTTCTTTTTTTTTTAAAGCTGGGAAATGATAAAAACTCTTGATTGCTCTTTTAACAAGATCACTTAATATTACTTGTTTTGCACAAGAAAAGAGTTGCTAGTCATGTTGTTCTGATCAAGTTTAGTTTTACTATTATTTTCTATTCTTCCTGCACCTCCAGATGGATTTGTTTTTACACAATTACAAGTGTGGAACTGCTGAAATGGGATTTGTATGTTCAATTTAGGTTTCTATGAATCAAAACTTCCATGCTGGTCTGAGTCATTATTTACTTTCCAACTTCAGATGGCAATTAGCAAAAGAGATTTGAACTCTTCTCAAACATAATATATTTTGTTTTGACATTTCCAGAGTTTTAAATCAGATTTACACTTATAAGCCAGCTTGGTGGTTTCAGTCCCCAGCCCTGCTGAAATATGCTTTAAAGGATAACAGTGTTTGTTTAAATTGATATTCAATAGATAACGGAGAAGCAATAACCTCTTTATACTAAGAAATTATATTTATGTAAAAAACATCTCTAAGTTATTCTAAGTGGCTAAAGGTGTCAAGTTCTTAGGCTGTTTTCCTAGTTCACTTCTGAATACCAGTGGCAGAAAACGTATTGTGGTGCACTGTGATTTATTCTTAAAGGAATATACACCTGACTGCACTATCTGCTTTGCTAAACGTTGCTTATTTCTTTCCCAGCAATAAATGAACCATGTAAAGCTATGTCAAATGTGCTAACGCTCACAAAATGCCTTCCAATAAAATATAGTAGCAAAATACACAAGGAAAAGTACCCATGATACACCTAACTGGTATTCTGTGCAATGGAGATATAGCAGGGACAAATGCTGCTCATAAAATGTGTAAATTAATATGACGATACAGATGAAGCAAAACTGTTTTCCCATCTCAAGCCAAACATATTTCAGGCTCAGCAAACCCTGGTTGCGCATTTTTTTCCCTTTCATATTCCAGTTTAAGCAGAAGCAGAGACCCCAACAAATCTTGCAAGACTTCCAAACTATTTTAGGATGTTCTGAAACTTGATAAATACAATTCAAATAGATATTTTTTTTTGTGTTCCTTTTTGACCAAGTTATAGGAAACACTTCGAGATACCTTTTTAACAGCAAAATCCCTCACACAAGAGAATAGATTTTATAATAAGATTAGTTACAAAACAGTTCCCTTTTCTTTCTTTAGTTTCAAAGAAGCAGTCTCTCTGAGGTCATCTCCTTCCTCAGCATTTCAAAAGGTGAGACTTGTTTATATGCAGTAGAGAATTTTAAGGCCTCGGTTCACCACAATTCCTAGTGTAATGGTATAGGATATAAATATTGCAGAGGCAATTTGTTGACCTTTTGTACAACCCTGTGCCCGAATATCACACTTAATAAAACAAAGGCAAAGTAGTGATGGGAAAACTACTTCATCTCCATCTTGGAAATGTTTCACCAGTTTAAGTTTTATCCCTCTCTTTTTTCTTTCTCTTTTCTTTCTCTCTCTCTCTCTTTTTCTTTTTTTTTTTTTTTTTTTTTAACCCATTGCCCATATGGTATATGACATCTCTGCATAGACTCTCTCAAGCAGATCTGCTTTCACATGTGCTGCAGTAGGATCTAACCTAAACCCCGCAAGCCAATTAATTAGGTCTATCTGGAAAAATGAAAAATAGACAGATGAAACCATGAAGATCTATGAAAAACTGAAACAGAAAACTTGCAAGTTTTCAGTATATAACCTACTTCTCAAATCTCCTGCTCACTGGAAATACTGTAATTAAGTAATTAAAATACTGCAATAGGCTGCTAGCACCCATATCCTGAGATAACTTGCGCGGAGTTTCTGCGCAAGCAAAAAGGATTCCTCTCTTCTCTTTTGAAGGGCACCATTTGATAAAGTCTCCCTGAAAAACTCCCCTTCAGCTATTAGTAGCTGAAAGATTGTGTTTGTGCTGGATAACTCCTAGGTTACACAGACAAAAACATCACGTCATTAGCAAGGCCAGTATCAAATGTAGCTGTAAATCATAAAAATTCAGCTTTTACTCATAGATCATCACTTGTAATTTTGAAAATTTATGTTTAGCTAAATAATCTTCCCCATCAAGAGTGAGAAATTAAATCCCAGCTTTAAAACTGTATTTCAGCACCATAGTAACTATTTGGCATGCTGTTTTTCACAGGATGTAGGAATGCGCTCCAGGCTCTGGCTGACCAGTCAGGTGTATTATTCTCAATTTCAGTAGCTGGAACCAGACGGTCCACTGTTACATGTGTCAAAACTATCTTTACTGCTCACAGTATCTCCCAAATTGTTCCATATTCAGATAGGCTGATATTCACTTCCTATCTGTTTCATTGGGCTTGGACCGCAAAGTGTGATGCACGCTCGTAGCATGGTGTCTTCCTTCTCCATCAGCTTCACTCCAGACAGCTTGCCAGGTAAAGAAAGTTACCAAGGAGCTTGAGGAGCCCATGCTGAAAGCTCTGCCACTGTATATGCCCTGTCACTTAAACTAGCTAGCTCTGGGACAGCTAATTGTCCATCAACCTGTCCACCAGGGATGGTTGGGAACAGCTGGGGAACAAATCCCTGATGGAAAGTGGAGTCTGCAGCTGAGAGGAAACAGGGGACCAGGTGATAGAGATCAGCAGATTGCAGCACTCCCTTTAAATTGCAAGCCCTGGGCTGCTGTGGTTAGTTTCATCTTGGAGGGTATGTTCTTCAGGAAGGGGAAAAACTGCTCAGAAATTAGTGTGGTGTTCCTAAAATAGGAGCTTAAATTAATTCACTGTCTGGAGATGAAATGGCAAGCATGATGAAAGAACCTAGTGTGCTACAAGGTCATTGAGGAGCTGTGGCTCTCATCTGGCACCTCTACTTCTCTAACTTCTGGGACAGCTAAATAAATCCTGCTGCCGCTTTGCTTCATCAACAAGGGACCAAACTTTTGATTTGCAAGGACTAAGAATGAAGCATCTGGTTGTTTTCCTGAAGTAGAAGCAGCTGCCTGGCTGAGGCAGGGTGAGGACTGTGGAGCTCTATTAAGGCAGTAGAAGACCTGAGTTCTGGAACTTTTCTGGAGCTTGATTTGCTCCTAAAAAGATGGACTTCTGCTTTGGCTGGAAATGGATGTACATCACAACTACCACCATGGGAACGAAGGGTCAGGAAGCTGGGAAGGAGTCCTGCTGCAAAGGTAAAAGCCTGCATATCTATATTTATTTACTTATCTGACATGGTTTTAAAAATATAATCTTGCTATGTGCGGTGCCTGTTTCTGTAGCAACAAAAATTATTTTACAGTGTTGCTGCTGAAGCAAATAACGATTTCATGCTTGGATATGCAATAGGCATTTTCATGTCTTCCCCTCATTTACATCAATTCCATTAATGTAATACATACATGCAATTATGACAGTGTAAAGTAACCAAAGAAGGAGTAAGAGCTATTTTCCAGTATATAATCCTGAAGGAGAGAATTCAAGGAAGGCTCTATCTTCTGGCCCGAGTTAAAGGAGCAAAGGAGAATCCTTTGGGGATTGCAAACTGGACTGGCTGGGGCAATTTTTCTGCTCTGTATTTCTTGTGTAGAGAGCTGCTTGAAAAATTTCCAGCTAACTTTTTTTTTTCTGTTGGAAAATGCCAATTCATGCAAATCAACAAGTTTCATGGGAATATGTTGATTTCTTTTTTTTTAAATATTTTCATTGCACAAAAAAGTAAAAAGTGAATGGTGATGACAAGGTCAAGGAATGTTCTGATACTTCATTTCAAGCTTGTCAGTTTTAACATTTCATCTTGCATAAGATTTTAAACAGAGGCAAAAATGAACCATGATTTATTTAAATAAGAAAATCACTTCATGGTCAACTTTTGCAACTGTGCGAAGTTGGAAACAGGTATGCTGAAAATACTAGATCTTTTGTGGAGCTCCAAAATCTGCTGCTGTTGTTTCGTGGGTGCAGGAGCTTGAAATGGGAGTGGGCAGGGCTGTAAATGCCCGCTGGTTGCCCACTTGAGGAACTAAGGCACTGCTGTTATTGATGGGTTTAAAAAAAGACTTTGGATCACTTGTATGTTTCTAAGCCTGGAACTGCAGTTCCTTGCTAATGCTTTTCATAAAGCTGTGGTATACAAGCTTTGGGAGAAGATGCTTTTATGAATGGAAAATCTAGTCTAAAGCTTAAATTCACTCTTATCCCTTTCAAATACTAACACCAGATTACTTGCACGCGACCCCTTATCTTGTAGGAGTGTGATTTTTAATAACTCCTGAACTGTGGCTGGTGAGGCTCCATGCCTGTTTTTGTAAACAGTTGTGTGTGCGTCTATCCTGTTGCGATGAAAGTACCGTATCATCCATTTTGTTGTTAATTAGCTGTCTCTGCTCAATAACATGACTAAGCAAATTCAGGTGCTTCAGTTGCTGTGCTTTGCATTTTATTAGCAAAATGGTTATGATTTCTTGCTGGGTGGGTTTTTTTGTGGAGCTTAAAACAGTTGAATGTTTTGTTTTTTACACTTGCAATAAGTATTAAGAGATTTGTTTGTCCTTGAGAACAAAATATACATGGACATGAAATGCTTCCAGAGAATAAAGTGCTTTGTGTTAATTTTAACACTCATGATCAACTCCTAGGCTAAAAGCATTTCTTCTGTAGTTAATCTAACTAAAGCAAAGGAATCAATTTCAACTCAATTTAGTGAAAACCTGCTCTTGAAAAATGGCTTTTACAAAGAATGCGTCGTTTTTGCAACAGGACTATACTTGGAGTACTTCCCCATATGCAAACCGTACCTATATTCAGGCCAGAAACGTTAGATTCAGAAGACACCTCGTTTGATGATGGAACAAGGGCAACTCAGAAGGTCAAGTGCTGTGTGAGGCTATGTATTGAGGGTGGCAGCCAGACCCCCTATCTGAGCCTTGATGGGAAGCTCTTGTACTCATCCTTCCATACTAAGGTAGAAAAGCCCAATGTGAGTACCTGTTTGAACAGCATGGGGTCAGCCCTTTAGAGACTTCTTGCAATCCCACCTCAAAGGCTCTTCCCACCCTGTAAACCAGACATTTCTTCTTATTTATCTAGCTTTCCTCCTAACTTATTTCATCCATATCCAAGGTTCCAAATAGCCTCCTTTATTGGTTGTTTCCCCAATGCCTTTCCTACACGCTTTAGAGCACAAGTATCCAATCTGTATCTCAAAGTGTTTTGTGATAGTGTTGCCCATAGAAGTTCCTTGCTTTAAAAAACTTGTCCAGAAATTGTCATGTGGCCAAAGCTGTGTGGCAAAATGCACAATACAAAGAACTAGGGCTTTGGCCTACGGTTCACTTGGGATCACAGACACAGCCCTAATGTACCATAGCAATTCTTTGCTGTCCCCCTCTCTGGCGCTGAGCTGGTCCATCTGTTCCTCTGTGTGCTAGACACAGCACAGGGAAGTGGCAATTAGAGCAATGTGGTCTTAGAAAGTGAGAGAGGAGGGTGGGAGAACAGGGGTTTCCAACCAGAACAGAGAAAAGGGAAAGCAGAAAGTGAAATATGCAGGAGTAGGTACACAGTTGCCTCCTCCACACTTTTGCGTTGCTTGTGCCTAGCATGATATGACTTTCTTTACTGTGTTAGCAGTAACTCCAATAATAGGGGAGCTGGGGAAAGAACTGAAGATGGGAACTGAAGACAATGCTGAGGAGCATGATGTCAGTGAGGGAAAGTATGCAAGGGGACTCCCAGGTGAAGAGATGCAGCCCTTGCTTGCTACAGACTGTCCCTCTTCGCTTGTCAGACCCAAGCAACATGCAGATCCTAGGAAAAGCGGCTTTTTAAAGGGATGTGAATGATTTGATGTCTTGAAAATAGAGGTGGTGCCTGGCTGCAATCAATGGAAAGCGCTGAGAAACCTTCCTAGGTAGAAAATGTTCTGTGCTTAAGGTTTAATATTTGAACTAGTCAGTGGGGTTTTTTTGTTGTTGTTGTTCTTCTAGACTTCTGGCTTGACTCATTTGTGAGTGGCTCTTCTCCAAGAAAAATGTTATGCTGTTTCTATGGGATACACAACAAATCAGAAGGTTTGTTTTTTTTTTCATGATCTGATAATCCTACTTCCCTTACATGCCAGTGTATCCTACTATGTGATCTAGTTACTATCCCTTAGCTCCTGATACTATATTTTGATACAGCAGCCACCAAAAACCCATGTATGTAAACACCACGTGTTTAGCAGCACATAAATTCCCTAAAGCCACCAAGTCTGTCTCCATAAGACACTTGGTGTGCTGTACATAGGTTCAATCAGGCATATGCTGGAGAAGGAAAAACCTGAAGAATAGTACATGATGCGAATTGGTGTCAGAAGGTCTGAAAGATTGATGTCACTTTGCCTTGCTTCTGATACAGTACAGTCTTTCACCAGGTTTGACTGAGTTCAGTCTCTGCACATTTCAGTACCAATCTTGACAGTCTCGGTGACAATATCTGAAGTGATAATGAAGTGTAATTCTATAGTCCTGAGCTCTAGCTAAAGAAAACTTTGTCTCATTATCTTGAACCGCCCCTGCAAATCTTGATGCAGAACCTGTACGAAAAATTGCGTCAGGCGTTGAAGCCCCTCCAAACAGGGAAAACGATCATAGCGGCTTATAAACCAGGACAAAAAACTTCACTTTGTCAGTTCCACATGTAGACAAGTCATTTGATACCATCCAGGCGGTATTGTAAGCTTGTGTTTTATTTCTGGATCTCTGAGGTGGGAAATGGAAGATACACAGCTCAAGCTCTTGGAGCTGTACTTTGAGCAAGTTGAATTCCTTTCTAGGTATTTGCTCTAAATCACAAAATACTAGGTTTAAAATTAGGAAAGTTGTACAGAAAAGTATTCTAGAACAGTCCTTATGCTCCAAGTTAACACTGTCCCTTCCTATTCCAGAGTAATTGCCTTGTCTTTTGTGAACATCAGCACAGTTCTTTGCAGAACATGCTCATCTCGGAGCTGGCTGTCATAGCAATATGCTGAAGATGAATTACGTTTAATGTATTTCTAAGGCTGTGCATGCTCATCTTTGTCCATTGGGAGAACAAATTCTGCACATCTTCCCTGACCTAACTATAGCTTCAAAGCCACTATGTGTTCAGGCAGTAATACCAGGGGAAGGTCCTTTAGCCTGCACAACAGACTTAATTACGTTGTCTGGCTTAAGCTGTCCTGACCAAATAACTATGTGGAGCAGAGTGCATATCTAGTATTTTTTACTAATAAAAATCTTCGCACTTCCAATAAAATTAGGGGTGTTTTTTGCCTAACTCATTGCTTTGTAGTGACTTCTGACTGGTTTTCTGTCCATAAACTTGGTTCTTGAAAGGAGGCGTTCTTAATTCTCAGTGCATCCTGATGCTCACAGGCAAGCTTAGTGTGTCAACTCATTTTGTTGGCATAGGAAAAGGGCATCAGGTATACATCTAAGGGCTAGTAAGTACCACTGGGGTATTGCATGAAGGTGTTCTCTTAACCACATAATTCTCTGGGAGAGAAACCTCTACAGGGTAGAGCTATTTCAGATGAGTGCCTCAGTGCCAGTGAGAAAAACATAGGGAGAGAGTTTAAAATGGATTGAGAGGGGAAAAAAACATTTTCTTTAAACCAACTTGCTGAGTCTCCTACATTCCATTATGAAACATTTTCTACCCTCCAGTCTTTTTAAAGCAAGCATGTGAGCCTGCCCCTCGCCACATAAGGAGCAGAAAGTTTTTCTACTTCTGTCAGAAGCCAACATGCCGCACGCTTCCAGAAGGGTCCTGGTGTATTCCTGGGTCATGTTTGGTTGACATGACCAAACATGTCAACCCTCTGCTCCAAGGTGGTACCAATCGGCATTATTGCCAACACTGGCATTTTGTCTTGCTAAACCACAGTGCAAGTTACTGATTTAGCAGTGACAAAAGCTTGTACTATAGTAATCTGTATAATATCCAGCCTGTTTGCACCAGGATCCATGGCTGCTGATCTGTTCTTTAACACAAACATGCTTAAATTGGGACACGGGTATGCAATATCCAGCTGAGACTACAAAAATACTCTGTGTGAATTTTTTATTCAGGGCCCCCAGTGACAGCTCTTTCTTTTGTAGAAAGAGTCATCTTTGAAAGCACTGAAGTCCCATCCTCTAGACTGCACAGACTTCCTAGTAGCATAAGTCCCTGTAATTTGTGCTTGTGGTGTTTGACTGCATTGTTCTTTGAATGTCCTGCAGTGAAGGTGTTTCAGGCCAGCTGTTATGGTTTGAGAAACATAACAATCTATTGTCATTTAGCCAACTATTCTATCACCCAATGACCCCTCCCCACCCGGAAAGTGGGGAAACACAAGGGTTGAAATAGAAATAGATTTAATAGACTAAGACTAAATAATTAACAATAATACTAAAGAACCAGTATTAATACTGATATAAGATATACAGGAATTACACTCAGCCAATTCTCTCAGTAGAAGCCGTGCGCTCCCAGCAGGGACAGCAAATGGTGGACACTGCCAGTGCAATGGCTTCAGGAGGAAGGGAAGGCCTCAGGGCTCCGGCACCAGGGCAAGGAGTTCTCTGGACCCACCACCATCAAGGGAGAGAGAGCTACGCAGCAAACTTTTCTAATTTATATTGAATGTGACATTCATGGTATGAAATAATCCTGTTGGCCAGCCTGGGCCAAATGCCCAGGCCTTGCTCCTCCTTGTCCCTGCACCTGGCAAGGCTCGAAAACACTAAGACCTTGAATCCCACAGAGCCTGGTTGGCTATAAAGTAAATATTCTCACAAATTCAGACACTAGAATCTTCTAGACATGCAATTTTCCCCAGCATTAGAAGAAAAGTTAGTCCTGTGTCTCTCAACCCAGGACACCAGCACATCCTAGTCTTGCATGGGCTTGGGGCCTGGGAGGGGCAGAAATGCCTCAAGAGTGAGGTGGAAGGAAATGCAGGAGCACTGGGGTATGTTTTATGGGACATAGTGAAGACACTTGAGTAGTGGACTCTGGTTGTCCCAGGCAGGATCACCCAGAGTTGAAGGCTATGTGAATCCTTGTGTCTTCAAGATTCATCACAGACAACATGCTCTGTGGGGTACCCATGAGGTACCCAGTGAATGGACAGGAAACTTGACTTTGAGGATACTGCCAGAGCTGTTTGGGCAATATGGTAAAGGTACAGGTGAAGAAACAACCTCCTTAGCTAAAAATATTCTGATTGTTGGCTTTGTCTCCCCTGGGAAACAGGAGCTTTTATCATGTTCTCCCCTCCAAACATTTCTTTGGTATGGCAGTAGCCTCTAGAATGATGTTTCTCAGCCTGTGGTTTCTCAGTTGCTGGTAGTTTGTGTGAAATCTGGAAGTGGTCAATGAAACAATCAGCAAAAAAAATGGAGGAAAAAATTTTAAAGTGATAACAAAGATGCCCTGTGTGCATGACAAATATTATGGTGGGGGGAAGCAACTAAAGATAAGCCTGACTCTTTGGCAAACACTGCAGAAAGATTCTTTTTTTTAATAGAGGAAAATTAGTTTGACACTAAAGTATACAGAGGATAAACTAATCTGGATGCCAAGGAGGTAGATAGCAGTAAAAGAAATCTCATCTGAGATTTTTTTTTTTTTCCCCAGTAAATGAATTTCCTCAGCAATCCTAAATACACTCTGCTCTTTATGGTATATGCTGATATATCTTTTATTTCCTCCAAACCATTTTTACACAATTATAACCCAAGCTGACATGTTCACATGTGGAGCCTCGCACTGCTGTGATGTTCAACTATTTAAAGGTCTGAATGCATTTATCCTCACCAGGCTTTGTTGAACTACTGATATATTCTAATAATCCTATTAGAGGTGAAGTGACTGACCTAAGGTTGCACAAGAAATCTGTGACAGATGGGAATCTTGAATTCAAGTCACTAGTTTTCAGAGTAAGACATCATTCCTTAATACAACTTCATTGTAAGACATGGGGAACCCAAACAAATTAGGGCCACAAAAATACAGATAGGCACTACATCATCCTGTTTATTTGGTACCAGCTGCTGTGTGTAGTCTTCCCTAAATAAAGAAGGAAGTTCACCTCCCACTAAGGCTACCTTGCATCTTGCACAGGGTAAGAACATGCAAACATATGGCCGTTGCCACACAGCAGCTAATAAAGAATGGTGTGAAATTAATGTCTGCCCCGTGATTAGTTATCTGTGTAACCTTCAGCGAGCATTGTGTCGCACTTGCAAAGTGCAAATTTTCTTGCAGATACAAAGTGGGAGAACCAAACCATTCCGCTGGGCTGGTATCTAAGCCTTCATTTGGGCTTGAAGCCAACTGAGATGGCAAACCTGTCTCCAAAATCAGTGGTCCATAACGTTATTACAAGCAAATGGCTTTCTGCTGACATATAAAATATAATCCTTAGAAGCATGCAAACTATAGAAATGGTTTGTAAGAAAGGCAACAAAAGAAAACTCAGAGAAAGTGCATTCAGGGAAAGCTCTTAATCTTAAGGACAAACATTCTCCTGAGTCATAACTACATTTAACTTCCATATGTTAGAGAAGGAGGAGAAAGAAGAGGAGGTTGTGCCATAAATGAAATGGGAGGTTCCCCTAGTAAAAACTTCAGATGAGCAGTTGCTCCATCAGGCATCTGCTTGTAGGAATATGCCAGACGAAAACTTTGCATCCATATGGTGCGCTGCAAACAAGGCACTCGACAATATACAAACATCAGCTGATTCTTGCACATCTTTTTGGTTTGCCTTATGGCAAACAGTAGGGAGTCCTGTAACCGAAGTTGTGGATGCCCCATCCCTGAAAGTGTTCAAGGCCAGGTTGGATGGGCCTTGAGCAATTTTGTCTAGTGGGACATGCCCCCTGCCCATGGCAGGGGGGTTGGAACTAGAGGATCTTTAAGGTCCCTTCCAACTCTAACCATTCTATGATTCCATGAATCTCTGCTGGGGCTTTCTGGCTCTTAACATAATGAAAGAGGAAGCAGGAGATAAAAAGGTACATGTTCTTCAGGGGCTGGGAGTAGTTGAGGTAGCAAACATTTAAGTGACTTGCTAAGACCACACAAGGAGCAAAAGATTATCAATAGTCCTCAGGCTTCTATTTCCTACTCTGCAGCGCTCATTAGCAGATATGGGACTTCTCACATTAAACACTCTAGGATTGCTCTACATAAACCATCATAAAACTTGGAAACTGCATCAGTGCACCCACTGGATGTCCCGGTAACCTCCTTGCTACCTGTGTACCTTATGGAAGCCGGGAATGTAGGCAAAGAACTCATCCTACAACTCGACTCCTCAAAATAAGCTAACCTGTGCTTAAGCACAAGTAGGCTGCATATCTTGCTTTACTCATTTGACATATAGCCCTCTTAACTGAGAGACTTAAAATATCAAGGCTGCATGTTCAGGTTGGTAGAGCTCTTCTGAAGAACACTCTGGTCCTACAGGGCTTTTGATAAAGATGTTTTAAAGTGCAGCAGTGTAGCTGAAGCATTTGTTTACAGTGAGATAGTTCTAAATTTTCCTCTGACTACAGTCAGATTAGGTTTTTTATGCTTTAGAAATTACTCCTAGAAGTCTGTGTGACTGTTTAAAAAAAAAAAAAAACAAAACACAAAAAAACAACCACACACAGAGGAAAAAACTGCACAAAAATCCCAACCAACTTTGAGATATTCAAACACTTTGAATAGCCGTAGCTTGAAATTTTGTTAGACCTCTGAATAAGCATGTGTGTTTGTTGTCACCTCTCTTATGAGGGCCGTGTATCCCTGTTGCCAAATGGAAAGGATGCCCTATGCATGGCTGCCTATCATATGGCCCAGGAAGTACAGAACTGTGCCTTCTGGATAAAATCCTCTTGCAAAAGTAAGAAGTCAGGCACAAGTAGAATAAAACATAAGCCAACAACATAAGGATCACATCAAGCTGAAATGTACCTGGCCAGGTTTTGCTCTCTGGTTCACCAACTTCAGCTTGTGTGGTCAACACCTGTTGCAGAAATTTCTAGCTGATAGATTTTAAGACACAACTCATCTGTTCAGCCTCAAGAAAAAACACCCCGTACTGCTGTGACTGTGGTGAAAGGGGTCCTCTGCCAGAAAAACAGACTTTTAGTGCCATTATTCTTCTTTTTTTTTAATACCTGTGCTGGGACTTCAAGTGCCACTTCTTTGATGCAGTGCTTTTCTTTGATGCAGACCTTTGAAATAGATTAATTCCAGAAGTCTTTTTGATTTGTGGAAGCTGAATGCATATAAAATCATCTAGATGGCTGACAGCCAGCTTCAGTCTTGTTTAGTGACAAAAGCATTGCCATCTCTCATGACTTTACTGCAATTTTTCTGACATTTGCTACTTTTACCACAATCCTGACTAATGGCAGCAGACACTCTTGAGAACCTCAGCTTTGTTTGAAAGCCTATGGAGATGTATGTTCAGCCCCCCTCATCACGCAGAAAAGTTTGAAAATGTTGAGCGGGTGTGTTCTGAAACCTCACACCAGAAAGCAAAAAGAAACTTAATAGCAGTTAATCACAAATGTGAATTTAAAAAAAAAAAAAAAAAAAACATAAGTTTTCTGCATGGAAATTTTCTAAAAGTTTTAATCCATAAGGTTTTTCTCAAAATACACCAGCATTGTTATAAACCCAGGCAACTTATCTGTTAATCACAAAAGTGAATTTAAAAAAAAAAAAAAAAAAAAAGAAACCTCCTTTCAGGGGAGGGGGGGCAGTAGTAGCATATGTTCAGGAAAGTGATTAGTCCTGATCTGATGGTATCTGGAAGTCTGGAGCTGTCTTACAGGAAAAAATTCAGCACATAAAGTTCCTGCACGGTGTGATTTGTTCCCTGTAGCACAGGAGCGTAGGAAATGCCCTCCTGGGTCAGACCAGCAGTCTGTCTTGGACAAAGTAATTAGTCTGCGACAGTGGCAACAGGAGATACTGTTTAGGGAGAGTGTGCAAGCCCAGATGTTTTCTGTGGTCCCCTCCCCTCCTCGAGAATTATTAAGGATGTTACAGGGCACATCCATGCCTTCTGCTTTCAAAATGCATCTGTAGATCTGTTATACATGAACTTGTGTAACTCCCTTTTAAACTTGCTCACGCTGCCTATGTTTTAAAACTCTAGCAGCTAGTTTCAGGATTTCACTACCTATTCTGTAAAACAATACTTGCTTGTGTATGTTTTAAGCCAGTCTTATACTAACTTTATCAAGTGCCCTCATACTGTAGTATTCAATGAGCTCTGTGTTTGTTTTGCTCACCATTTTATTGATCCGTAAATCTTGATCATATCTTCCCTCTCCCTTTTGTTTTTTAATTGGGGAATCCCACTTTTTCCACTGTCTCATTGTAAAGCTGATGTTAAATCCCATTAATTTCTCATTCTCTCCTATCCATCTTGACCACAGAACTTAATCTGGTCACAAATGATCACTTCTTTTACTTTAGCTGGACTTCTGAGAGGTAAACATCCTGCAGAAGCACTTAGAGGACTATGCATCACAGGAGTGCAGGAACTCCCCTCCAACTTCCCCTTCTCTTACTCTATCCCTGGGGGAATTTTCTCTTTATCATCCACACTTTGCACTTGTATAGCTCCTTCTATTCAAGGACTTTATTTCTCTGAGATTAATAAAGCCGCCTCCTTGTATCTTGGCATAGGATGGTGAGCAAGGAACCCAAAAATGACGGAAGTTTTCTCAAGGTTATATAATAAATAGTAGCAGAATTAAGAACAGACAGCAGAAAACTAGGACCAGAAGTCTCCTGCTGTCAGCCACAGCTCACTGTGTTCAAGACACAAATTCTAGATAAGATTTTAATGTGATGTTACTTCAGAGCTTTACACCAACCTGACTTCAAGGTTGAGTATTGAAACGTATGTATTTTTTTTTCTGGCTGCTAATTAACTGTTGGTGTGGACACACTTGGACTTTAGAATCGTCATTAATTTCTGTGTGCATGTAAACGTCATCCTTGTACTTCTATTCATGTTAAAACTGTTCTCTTTATCAGTTAAAATTCACTGAGAGTACCCTTGAACATTCATGTGAAACACTGCAGGTCAGATTACGATTTTCTAGGAGATGCAGAAAGGCAAGGAGATGCTCTCCTCCTCTATCACAGGAAGAAAATCACTAAATATTCTGTATCAAACTAGTAAATCAATTAGGTTTTTTCCTTTCTAAATAGATTTTAAGCTCACTGCTCAAAAAGGTTGAAGCTATTCTCAAAATCATCTGTATCTTTTCTTGTGCAGAAACACGTTAAGGGAAAACTTCCATAAAGAAATATTTTTTTCCCAAGGTATTTTTGTAAGTATTTTGCTAATGGCATAAAATATTTTAAAAACCTTGGAAATTCTCACTTGGATTTGAAGTTTTTCTGACTACCAGTGAAAGATATAATACTGACAATTCAGGATTCAAGTTCTCATGTGCTTAGTTCCTGGGGCTGTGCAACTGATCGTCCAAATGTCACAAAATAATGTGACATTATGGATTTGCAGACCGCTCCTGCATCTTTGTTAAAGATCAGACTTTCATCACTTATTATAGAGGCAAAATTAATATGCCTCAGGTTAATATAAATACTGGTTTCATGCCCCTGCAAGCCACAGTGGAAACGCTAAATCAATACGGCTTTCAGAAACCTCTGAGCAAAGCCTTGAGCAGGAAAAAACTGACACAAAGGTGCCCTGTGTTGGGGGATGCATCCCTGAAAAAGGCAGCAGAGCTATAAGACCCCCTTAAAAAAAGGGCAGTTTTCTTTCTCATAGCTGATACACTAGGCAACAGTCAGAATGATGAACTTAACACTTGTGTAGACCACTGAGAGCACCCAACAAATAGGTCCCAGCAAAGTTTTCAGTTCCACATACTTAAGGGCTTAAGCAAACAAAGGTACAGTTTAATTAAGATATCATGGCATATGGGATCAAGAATTACATACCAACCCATACCTTTTTTCCCTGTCTTTCCGGGGTCTTAGGTTTTGTCCAAAAATTATTTGTTTTTTCAAGAGTCTGCAAAATTGTCCTTATTCTCACTGGGGCAAACAGATTTTCCTCATGGCAATTTCAGATAAAGTAAAAAATACCATTCGAACAGCCTCCTTTCATATTGCAGCAAGAGAAGCAGGGAGCAGGGGAATTGGAGGAAAGGGAGAGGGAGTTGGGTTAAACTCATCAGCAGAGTGAACATGAATTTGCAGCTACCTTTAAAAGAATTAGGTTCCCCATAACTTGTTTCAGTAGCAGATGAACCTCAGAATGCTCATTTAATTCACTTGCTGCATTTGGGTGAAAACACAGCAGAAGAGATGACTTATCTAGTGGTGTAGTAGGACTCTGACTTAGCTAGTTAATACTGAATATAAGCTCATTTCAGTGTTGTATTGTTCATTGCATGCACTTAACACTCATCTGTGATGTGTCCCCACACAGTACATGTATCTTTTTGTATAAATTTTCCAGTCAGAACTGTGCTAATTGTATTAAATGGTGCCTGTGGTGGTGGTAATGCGTTGAGCTTTGAGGGTGGGATGCTTTTCACCCCTAGTCTAAACAAGGCGCCAGCAAATCCATCAGAGGAGATTTATTTAAAAGACTCATCGCGTTGCTGCTCTTGCTGCTGTAAAGCAGGCTATAAAATCCCACCAAAGTTAAATAACAGTGTGCTGCTGAGCTGATGTAAATGCCAATGCACGGAGTGCCCTGCACTCATCACTTGAGGCAGCCTCAACTGGAATCTCAGCCTAAACAAAAGCTTCCTCGCGGCTGTGGGAGTGCTAAATCTTGGGGAAGATATTTAGATTGTTGGTTTGTTTTTTTTTTAAGAGTCTTACAGACATCTAGCTGAGACATAGACCTAGAATGAATATAATGCACTGACAGTGGTGTCTGGGCCTGCTGCTGCATGGGATGTACTCAGTGTACTAAAACTGCCTCCCAAGCAGCTCGCTGGCTTTGTTTGAATACTATACTAAAAAAAAATCCTCTTTCAAAAAAAAAAAAAATTAATCATTGAGGCTGCAAGAAATGAATCTCTCAATTGAAATGGGTAGAAAAATAGCTCTTGTATAATAGCTTCTATCTAGGACGTTAGACAAAATAGAAAAATAAATGATACCCTGATATCCCCTTAGCGGACTATGTTTGAGAAGCAGCCTTATGGCGGTAGGCTTTTTTCTTTCAGTAGCGCTTCAGTTTCTTAGATTCATCAACAGCCTTGCACTGTTTGGAAAACTGGAACTTGTTTTGCAGAATTCAAACGACAACGAACATGAGGCCACAAACCCCAGGGGCTAAAAGATGCTTAGAAAAATATACACCTCTGTGTGTGTGCACATCCATCTCCCTATGTGCGTGCTTATTTATAGTTATTGTATTTAACTAAAATTTTCTCCTGGGCCAGTGAGGTAAACCTCAGCTTTGGTTTATTTTCTGTGCTGCTGTGGGATCCTGGTTGCCCTGATGGCATTTTAGACAGGAAAGCCCCGCTTATCCCCGTGGTCCAACTACATAACGGACAGCAAGGGAGGGAGATATCCCTTTGCCAACATCTGGTGACCCTGCCCAGTAGGGAAGCGTCTTTAAGTGGGTGAGACTGATTCACTCTTTATTATTAGTTGTGCTGGATGTAAAAGAGATAGTGTCAAAAGCTCCATCCAAGTCCAAGTGTGGAAGAGAGGAAGGCTCGCTCTGATGTGCAGACACTTAGGTGCCAGATGAAGTAAAGCGACTGAAATTTTGCCACTGATGTCCAAGGCTGGGAGCTGCATTTTGAGCTTCCAGAACTGCTTCCAGGGACAAATCTGTTTCAGATAAACTAATAGAAAGGCAATCTTAATCCTAAATTGCTGTTTGCTTTTCATTTCTCGGACTTGTCTCCCATGCACTTTGCTACTTCTTCCCAGTGCCTCTGTGCTGGCGAAAAGGAAAATGCAGTAATGCCAGCTTGCCTGCTTTTTCCTTTACACGGCTCCTTGAAAAGAAAGATAGTGCTGTATCCAGAGCCGGAATGTTTTCCATAAGGATAAACTTGTGAGGAAAATGTAACTCCCAGCTCCAACAGACGAAACACAACTCGGGACTTCCAGAGGCATTAGCTCACTACCAAACATAAATATACTTTCACAAGCATAGCAAAAGGCATGCCCTTGCTGACATGCTAACCCTCTTCTGTCATATTTCAAGTATTTTTTTATATATTATAAAAAATATATATTTTTTCAAATATTTTTTATATATTTCAAGAGTACTTTTTTAACACAGACACAACCCATTCTTTTTTTTCCCCTAATCTTGTTCTTAGAAATGACTGTATCACTCCTGCAGGCATCTTCCAGAAAAAAAAAAGCTGCCTGAAAAAGACACCCAGCATGCAAATATCCAGCCTGAATAGTTAAATCTAAGCAATAGTTAAATCTAAAACTTAAAGGGGCCCTGGTACTACCCTGCAAGACTATTTAAGGCTACCTTAAATAGTCTTGCTTCTAGCTCTGCCTGTCAGACTGAAGAGCTGAGGCTTAGCCTCACAGGTGACATTCATCCTTGTCAGAAAAAGAAATGCAGGGGCTGTGCTGACTTCACTTAACACAACTCAGCATTTTGAGGCAGCGCAGCTAAATGGTTCCTCTAAATGAAACTGTGACCCTGATGCTTTGTGCGCTATTAACTAGCACTGTCTCCTCATTATTTTAATTGCTGAAGCTTTCAACCAACCACCTCTCTATTCAACAGAAAAACACTGTAAGTGTGGGCATGTCCTGGGTGTCCTGTGATAAGAAGCACTCTGCTAGGTGTTTGTATCTAGGAGATGAAGCCAGTAGGCTGTGGCAAGTCTGTATTTTTGTGACTGAAAAAAATCTAACGTGCTGATAGCGGCAGTTTAAACCACTCAAACAGCAGGAAGAGAGTCTTTGGTTGAAGCTGTCAGGGTCTTGATTGAACTGGAGAGGTCTGGGTTGGACTCCTCACACAGCTTGGTGTGGGTTACTTCATGTCTTTGCCCGGTGCCTGTCCCCAGTGTGTGAAATATGTGCTACTACCAGGGTCTGTTAGTGCCACGCTATTTGCAGTCTGTTTGAAGGCAGGGGTGAAAAAAGAAGTCTGAACTATTAATTTTCTCGGATTATGAGCTTTTGGAATTTGTAGGAAGTGCTCTAAATTCTGAAGGCAAAACAATGCAGCACCTACAACTGAGGAAACAGTATGCTGTGCTTCTGGGATCTATGGCTTTGCCCACAGAATCATAGAATGGTTACAGTTGGAAGGGACCTCAAAGATCATTGAGTTCCAACCCCCCTGCCATGGGCAGGGGCACCTCCCACCAGACCAGGTTGCTTAGAGCCCCATCCAGCCTGGCCTTGAACCCCTCCAGGGATGGGGCAGCCACAACTACTCTGGGCAACCTGTTCCACCACCCTCACACTATAGAATTTCTTTCTGGTATCTAATCTAAATCTACCCTTTTTCAGTTTAAAACCATTACCCCTCATCCTATTGCTCCACTCCCTGATAAAGAGTCCCTCCCCATCTCTCCTGTAGGCTCTGTTTAGGTACTGGAAGGGTCTATAAGGTCTCCCCGGAGCCTTCTCTTCTCCAGGCTGAACAACACCAACTCTCTTACCCTGTCTTCATAGGGGAGGTGCTCCAGCCCTCTGAGCATCTTCGTGGCTCTCTGCTGGACCTGTTCCAGCAGGTCCACATCACTCCAGAGCTGGACATGGTGCTTGCTTTTTAATGGTATTTTGTCTTTCAATTCCTTGTGCTACTTTCTGAGAGTCTTCTAGCACTAGGTATGGGGACGCCCCCAGACTGCTGCTTTCCTTACTGGGAGCTGCCATAGTGGGACACAATCCGTGGAACAACTGCCCCTGCTCTCCACAGACCTGCTGCAAAGCCCACGGAGATAAACACATGCTTTTCCATTGATTTCCACAGACTTTGCATTGATCTCCAGATGTCTGTCAATACTTCTTAATTGTGGAAACATTGCTAGGGAAACTAAAGATGAAAATTCAGGAGACCTAAACCATTATTTTTTTCTGGAGGAAGGGGAAAAAAAAGTTTCCCTGTAAATCACTGCAGATTCTCCTGGATCAGTTCTGTTCAAGTCCCTGGAGCGGCTAATGCTGAAGAAACCTCCTTTTAATCAAGAGATTAAAAAAAAATAATAAAAAAATCCCAGAACATCTACCTTCTCACCCTTCCCTCAATTTGTGTTTTGGAATGTCCACTTTTTAAATCTCCCAGAGCTGTCTTGATAAGGAGAACCTCCTTTAAACCGGGACCTCCCTAGAAGATGATCACCTCAAAGGATGAGAAAGCACTGCAGAAGTAGTGGCACCAACAAACAGCAACTGAGATTTTATTTTTTTTTTTTTTAAATCAAATCTTAGCTATATATATCAACCTTCTCTTGTCTGTGAGGGACAAAGCATTTGTTCAGGGTACTGTACAAGGTTATTTAGCCTAGCATTTCATGGAGTCTTGAATTAATTTAACTAATAATCTTCAATTTCCCATAACTAATGTTCCTCAGCTTTGCAAATAATCCAATGAAATTTCCATCCGGTTTTGAAGAGTTCTAACCGGGGCTCACCTTTCTGTGACTTTTTCATCTTCCAAGAGTGTTAATTTAGATTTTCTTTCTAAAACTGCTTCTAGATTTCCCCCCGATATGTGCAAGATCTCCTCGGTTCAAGCTCTTAGTTTCTTTGCCAGTGTGTTTTCAAATCTTATACCCTGGTCAGAGATAAAAACATTTGCATTAGCAAGAGTCAGCAGAAAGCTTTGTATTTTTGTTCTGATCTTCGTGTGAATTTACAGAAGAAATTGCATCTGTATTCGGCTATTCCGCATGCTCCTGTTAATCCCTATTCTCGCAAATAAGCTACTGCTGCACAGTGTTGTTCATTCTAATGAGTTCAAATGCCTAAAATTTGCAAGTTCTCATTAACACCCCTGTAGCACAGTCCAAACATTGACTCAGCTAATGCTTTCAACTTAGTGCCATAAAGTTTTATATATTTGCTTTAACAGAAAGTTACATATTCTTTTTTCTTATATACTGTGAAGAGATTTCATAGCTGTATTGTAAAAATCATTTACCTTATAAAATGAAGACGGGGCTCCATGTGGTTAGATAGCATATAGTGATAACCAGATATATAGAATGCAAACTCTGCTAAGAATAAGGAAAATTCAAGTGGCCCAAAGGAGAGATTCATGACTGCAGGAGTGATTTAATTAAAGGGAGGGGGGGAAAAGGCAACTAAGCACCAGGGAAAGATTCTTAATTTAATATAATCATGGTCGACAAGATATTTTTCAAGTCAGAAAGGGTCACTGCAGTCATCTACTTTGGCATCAACTTTTGCAATGAAGGACATAAAATGCTTGTGGCTGAGGAAATTATTTACTGGGGAATAAAATTCTAGGGGGTTCATGAGTTACCTAAAATTGGACTCTGAGACTACTGCTAGAGAGCCCTGCACTGACTCTCTAAGATAGTCTATATGTATATCTCATGTTTCTGCCATTCAAAGTTTCTACAGGAGCGTTTAACGTTGAAAGATGGTGGCAAGTGTGATGATATCTAGGCAACAAGGTTCTCTTCCAAATGCATGAGTTCAGGGAGCTGCTGTGATTTAGCTTCTGGAGATACAGATGGTGTAAGTCCTCCTATTGTAAGGTGGCAAGCAACATTTGTTTTACTTCATCTGTGTGTGTCAGCTTCAGGATGGTACAATTTGTTTTAGAAGTAGTGGCTATGATGTTGTGCTGAGGTAAGAAAATTCCTTGATCGTGTCCCAGTACTTCACTGAGGTCCTTGAGTGATATGAGGAATTAACACATTAGTATCATTGCCTTCTCTGCACGTTCCTGTCCTGTGCTAAAAGGCATCCCCACCCACAGGGCTTTTTCAGTAGTTGTTATCCCTTGTGTGAGAGGTACAGGGATAAATTGAAAGCAGTATAATAATTAGACATTATATAAGAGACAGTCTGTACTCCCATAGTGACCTAGTGGCTCCATGCATTCCTGCACTTCTTCGAGTGTGGGGTTTGGGTTTTGTTTTGGGGGGGGTTTTGGTTTGTGATTTTTAAGAATAGCTGAAAGCCAGCAGCCCAAGCACTTTGCTTACAGGAATTAAACTTGGGTCTCTTGGGTCATGTACCACCACTTTTACTGGGACACTGGCCACGATCCTCAGCTTGCAATCCAACAGGAAACTAGAGAAAGTCACTTGGTGCTCTAAGTGTCACACAGATAAGTTTTTCTGGAGGTCAATATCCAGACTAAAATAAACAAATAAAAAAAAATTCATCGTGTTCTCCAAAAACAAGAGAGACATCATTAAAACCATCCCAAAGTCTCTTCAGAAACTGTAGAAGTGCAACTGGATTATGCTTTACAAAGAGTTGTGCAAAACTACTCTCCCAGGGTTAGTACTCTGGGTGGCACACCGAGCATCCTATGTTTGTGACTGCCCTGGAAACCTTTATTCCTGAGCGGAATAGATTGGCATCTGAGACCACTTTTGCAATCAGCAGGTTCTGGGTGTTCTGAAATGTCATATGAAATATGCCTTTAAGTTTCACAGGAGTGTAGAGCCCTGATTTCTTAAGAATCACCTATTCAAGTCAGCAGAGAAGTCCTGGAATTGCACAATGACTTAGTACTTTTAACACATGATGATGTCAGTCTGCCCACACTCGAAACTAAAGACTTTTCCATCTGCTATGCCTCGTTATCCACAAAACACAAAACTATTTTAACCTTCACCAAGAGCAACAGTATTAATGGGAATGAATAGAAAATGACAGTGCACAATCAAGCTTCAAGGTGTTTTAATCATGAACATGTTTCCCTAAGCCCTGTTCCAACTCCTGCGGTTGGTCATTGTATTTTTCCTGCCTTTCTGAGCAATCTGAATGTCAGCTTCCTCCTGTGCAGAAACTAGAGGTAGGATCTAAGGTGGCAATGTAACTGTTTTAACTTGGCTGTGAAGGTCATTCTTTTCTGTTGAGTCCCCTGCGTCTCTTTGCAGCCGGTCCCTGTCCACGCTGCAGCACTGGGAACAAGAGGTACGACTCGCAGCACTTTGATGTGCAATAAAGTTCCTTGAACTTGATGGTATTACAGTTCTCACAGCTTACTAGAAAGAACCATTCAGAAAACTTTTGGCCGTGGAAGAAATGCTATAAAACCAGCCAGGCAAAATTATTTTAGGTGACTTAAAATGTCTTTTAGATACAGACCTAATGTGAGGTGAGATATACGATACTGAACATGAAATTAGTCCTAACGATACTGAACCTTTTTTTTCAACTGTGTCTAGAGACCTTGTGCAGGCAAATTATGATACTGGTCATACTTACAAGGTGCTAAAACTTAAGAAATTACTCTAGGGTCATTTTGCACTTTCCATGGTCCTTCTCTTGCCTCATCTTCTAAAGAATGCCAAGCTAGCCTGCTCCAGAGCTGGCGCTTCTTGTACCATGTAGATCTGTAACTCCCCATGATTTTACAGATCAATATGCATCATAGGTGCTATAATTTCATAGGAAATAAGCAACTTTTCGGAGGTTTTGGCTTGCAAATAGAATAGGAGAATGGCATTCCTATATAACTTAGTGATTTATTCTGTAGAAGGGACTGGGAAAACAGAAATGGCAAAGCTGCTTTCTTAGCTCAGAATCCAATGTGTCCACCTTTTCAAGCAGGAAAGAGTCAAAATAGTGCATGATCTTTTCCTTGGAGCCCCAGAAGTCTGCAGAGCTATACGTAAGACCTCTCCAAACTATACAAGTATTTCTTACAGTACATGCTCCCAAACTCCTCCCAATGTACACTGAGCACTTGTGAATTTCTTCTGGTTTCCATCATAGTGGTGCTGAATCAAAGCTCGGGTTACTTTTTATGCTAGATCCTAAATAGAAAATTAATGAAGAAAACAGTCTTATTGTGTATACTTAAAATAGAGTTAATTTGTTTCCATGAGAGGGGCTAAGTTTTTTTTTTTCGGATGCCGGGTCAGAAACTGCAAACAAAAATCCCCAAGAAATTACCAAAATGATATTGAGGATGCATGGTGGGGGTGGTAAGAAATAGACTGGTTTAATTAACCTGACCACTAACAAAAGGGTATTCTTGTGTGAGATGTACTTGAGATTACCATGGGGCACTGAAGATTAATTAAAGGCAAGATCTTGATTTCTTGCCCCAGCTAGTTCTTGGTTTTCAGTGAGATAGCACCAGTTATACAAGGACAAGGGTGGTCAGTTGGTGCTTTCAGGACAGGTCTGCCTCTTCCTGTGAATGGGTCAGAACCATCCGGTCAGGTTGGTTTTAAGCAAAAAAAAATGAGCCTGTATTGCTTTTTGCATCGGTTACTTTTCATGTCTTACAAGTGTAGCTCACTAATGAATCCTTCCTCCATTGATATTTAACGGGGAGAATTTTGATTTACATTTTTCACTTATCAAATCTCAAAAGAATGAAGTTGTTTCTACTCAGTTTTGTTTCCCATTTATGGCAAACCTATCTTCAGTAGCCTCCAGCTGGGTTGTTCACAGGCCTATGCCCAAGCCTATTTCTTTAGTCACAAAGTCATCGATAGGACATAGTATATGAATATTTGATAATTACCCAAGACATGATTTACTGAAGACACCAAGAAACAACTTTAAGACACAACCTTTTTGCCTCTAGCCCTTCAGAGGCAGGTGGTATTCTTGTAGGATTGGGCATCTTTGTGGGGAAAATCGCCGTGCTCCGTTTTCTTGTCGTTTTGATCGGCAAGGCAAACAAATAAACAGGAGGAGTGGATAAAAGGGCCACATGTGAAGCTACACTTGCGAGGATATGAATTACAAGAGCTCTCGATCCTCCTGCTTTAGTGGGTTTGTTGACTGTGGTGAGGAAAGGAGGCAAATCTCTCCGCTCCCTCGTGCAGCAAGGGGAGAGGTGGCTGTGTGGGCATAGCAGAGGGAGGTGGGCAGCCTACTTCATGCTCCCAGCTTTATAGAGATGCTTGTTTGGCCAGATCCTCAGCTGGGGTAAGCAAGCACACGCTAATTAAATGTGTAAAAGACAACACATCACTCAAGGACATCTTTCTAAATAAATACATAAATAAGGACGCTGATATTCCTGTCCACTCCTCTTTGAAAATCTCCCGTGACCTACCATGCTCCATGCAGATAAAGGCCAAGTTTTCTTAACTGGAGATAAATTTCCTGCCACTTTGTCTGGCAATAGATGTAGCAGACACGGCCTCGCGGGACGAACTCCTGCTGTGGATCACTATTAAATCATTTCATGTTGGAATTCGGCCTAGAGCAGAACCAGCTCCAGCGCATGTAACCACAAGCATCCAGTTGGGTTAAGCAGTAGTGCTTGGCGTCTCGGATTCTGCCACTGAGGCTGGTTAACACAAGGTCTTTGTTTTGGCATTCATACTCCCATGCCCCCCATTTTGCAGAGTGTGGGGTTTGGGTGTGTTTTTTTTTTTGTTTGTGGGTTTTTTCTGCTCCCCATGGGTCTAATACGGCATTCTTCTGTGGTGACTCTCCAATATATTTCTATTTATTCTGCAGCCCTATTTCAGTGAAGAAATAAATAGCCCGCTCCTTTTTTTTGGCTTCCGCAGTCTTTCTTGCACTTTCCTGCTCTGAATGTCAAGACTTGAAGTTCTCACTTGTAAAGCTCCTCAAGGGCACAGGCCAATTGCTGGGTAGGTCAGGAAAAGATCATAGTCGACAACTTTGTCTAACTGGCTTCCAACGCTGTGGGGAGTGGGATTTTTGTTTCCCATGGCAGGCACAGAGATAAGTCACTGACAGGAGCAGCCCTCTAGAGTAGGGTTGTGCAACTTTATGATAGATTATATTATAGTTATACTGAGAGTTGGATGGCAAATATAGCCACATGAAGGGGAGAAGGAAGGTAAAGACAAGCTCCTTTTATGCTTGTGGTCCCATGAAATTAAGCCCTACTGGGTAAGTAGTGAAAGACAGGATTGCCAAATATGTTTTTAATGAAAATAAATGTTATTTCAATGCTTTATTTTGCTGTCAATAATTAACGGCAGTGGAGGAACCGTAAAGGGTCCCACAGGGCCTGTGAGGGTTGGGACTCAGATGCTGGGTAACTATTGCCTGCCTGGGAGCCATCTGCAGCCTGGATCTCAGCAGCCCTGGCCCAGAAGAAGAAACCATGGAAAGAAGCTTTGGCAATGCCCGAGTCACAAGTCTCTCGGTGACTTGAGACTATCAGGCTCCTCCTTCCTTTGCCTCAGTTTCCATATTGGCCACTTGAGGACAGACACAGCAGTGGGCCTTGCAGGAGGGTCATGGTGGTGGCTCTTGTTCCCACAGCCCTTTGGAAAGCTAGAGTGCTAAAGAAGTTCCCTCCCCGGGTGAGTATATCCTGTGCACTCTCTGGTTGCATCCTTCCAGCTTGAAAACTTTTCAAGCCGCTTATCTAAACAGTTCCCACAGGGTAAGGCATGGCTGCCCCAGGCCTCTGCTCTTGCTTGTCCACAGCTCCCTCCCCGCCACCCCCTGCGCGGCTGCAGCAGCAGCCAACCAACCTGTGAACCTCAGGAGCTTCATGGGCTTTCAAAACCAGGCTTGATGTTTTCAGCATCCTCCCTCGTTTTCCCATGCGCAGACTACTGTCTAACATTTCTGGAAAGGCAGCAGGAGGCTCCAGCCAAATTTCTATGGCATTTTAAAGCCGCACATATGTTTAATATATCTACTACTTCCTTCCCCAGGGCTTCGTGCTTCTCTTGCCATTCATCTTTTCATACCGTATGCATAGTAGATGAGTTATCTACAGCGTCGCTACCATAATATATGGCATTTCCCAACACCTACAAGGCAAATCTGTTAGAAACTCTAACAGCTGCAGACTAACTCCAGGAGCATGAATGCTCTACCTGGTGGGAAACAATCACAAAGTACAAAAAAGTACTTTCCCTGTTCAGAATTACAAGAAAGTGATAGAAACAGATGTACCCCTCCTTCCCCGTTATTTTTCTGACTCTGGGAGGCAGTAGGAGTCGATGAAATTAGGGGAGAGGATTTCATCTGAGGTGAATGGAAAGAAATGCTGGTTCAAAGGGTGGGAAGGTGGGAGTCCCATGGCCAGCAGGGAGGCAATGGGGAGCCCCCGTGGCAGTGCCCCGCAATCTGTGCATAGAAAGAGAAAGGAAAGCAGAGGGATGCCTTCTCCCAGAGTTGTAACTCTGCCTTGGCAGCAGCGGGTATAATAACAGACCATCAGTAACGCTGAACAAACACAGTTTTGGATTAAAAGCAGCAAATGTATGAGGATACCATAGTTTCCGTGCCCACCGCGGTGTTGGGAGTGCCTGCCGGGCTGGGGGGGGTGAGAGGGTACAAACACCTTCAGTCAACAGCAGCTAATGACAGCCCTGTAACCACAGCTCAGCTGAAGCCTAAGGCAATTTGTTCATCCTCCCACTTTAAGGCGGTGTTAGTTTTTCATACGCTCGCGTGTTTATTTTGGGGTGCTGGAAATGTAAAAGGAGTAAGGGCGGCGCAAAGAGAAATGCAGGAAAAAGAAAGTTTGCTTGGAAAGCACAGGCATAACTTGTTTCTCCTGCTCTGCTACGAAGCCAAAATAGGTGAATTTACCTACTTCTGTGACTGAGGCTAGCTATGTAAAGATATACACTGCTTCCTTTTATAACCTGAGTGAAGCTGGCCTCACACAGCGACTGGCTGGAGCAGTCAAAGCTCAGAGCATCCTCGAAGTCCCAGTTAAGGAATGGTTTCCAGGATGGTAGGAACTGCTTCAGAGTGGCTGTTCTTTGCCACATCACATCATTGCAGCCAGGTTGGCTCAGCTGGATCGCACACACTGAGCCTTTAATGATGCACTGCCAGTGTGGGCAAAGAGTGACGGAGGAGCTGGAGATGAGAACCAGAGATGGGAGGAAGCAGAAAGTGAGGAGGCTGAAAAGGCCAATGTAAATATAGAGTTTTCACGTAAAGTACAGAGCAGAAGTGATTCCACCATACGCAGGCTTTAGGGAACGTGTAGTAGGACTGGCAAGGGGAGAGGGAAGGGTGACAGCTGGGGAGAAAGGCAGCAAAAAACATAGAATCATAGAATCGTCTAGGTTGGAAGAGACCCTTGGGATCATCGAGTCCAACCATCTACCCTACTCTACAAAGTCATCCCCTACACCATGTCCCTTAGCACTGCATCTAAACAGCCCTTAAACACAGCCATATTTGCAAGGTGGGGGGGTAGGCACTAACTCCAGACACCAGGGAGGCAAAGAACAAGTTTGGGGAGAATAAAAAATCTTAGCATTTCTAAAAGGAACCATTAGGGTCGGCAGCCTGGGAGATACCAGTGCATCCAGTGACCCTGTGGGGAGCTGCAGACCGACTGAAACACCGCAAGGCTTCACAATAAGCAGTTGAAGGATTCCTGGGAATTCCAGGAAGCATTTCAGTTGTCTTTTGCAATGGCTATGGGAGACAGAAACGGGCAGGATGGCTGTTTTTATCAAGGCAAGTGCTGCAGGGGGGTGGCTGGGCCCAGCCCTAGAAAAAATGCTGTGCTGCACACGTAAATCTTGAATCCTGGCATTCCTTCCCCAGTAATCAAGCAGCAGGCTATATTTAGCCCAACCTAAACAGAAACAAAGAACAGCAGGACTTAGTCTTAGCTCTAACAGCTGCCACCAGCTGTTTGGAGGGGACGCAGGTAGAGCCGATGTCAGATGCAGTTAAATGAGATGGAACAGGGAAGGCAGCTATGCCTGAATGAACAAACGTTGGCATTCGGTTAGAGAAATCCCGCTTTTTATTATTTTACGGTTAGCCAGGAGGAGGAGAGGAGCGAATATCGAGCAGAGCATTGAAAGCTTTCTACACCCAGGGCAAGGCCATGGACAGACAAATAAGCAGAGGAGATAACAGACACAAGTAGACCATCTTGCTACTCAGGGCAAATGCTTCTGTGTCTAGCCCAGGTAGTGTTAACAAGATTTGGTTTTGAGAAAGTCCAAGAGAGACTGGTTGTCACCCGGCTGTTGACTAAAAGCTTGTATCTGTGTGGTAATGCCTGGTAGGGCTTGTCCAAGTGGCATGCTGGGGGTGTCCCCAGGTACTGCTGATTCCAGGAAAACCCTGCACATGGTTAATGTGCAAGACCTTATCACTCTCTACAACTCCCTGAAAGGAGGGTGTAGAGAGGTGGGGGTCGGTCTCTTTTCTCAAGTCACAGGCGACAGGACAAGAGGAAATGGCCTCAAGTTGCGCCAGGGGAGGTTCAGGCTGGATATTAGGAAAAATTTTTTCACTGAAAGGGTTATCAGCCATTGGAATGGGCTGCCCAGGGAGTTGGTTGAGGCACCATCCCTGGAGGTGTTCAAAAGACAGGTTGATGTGGTGCTGGGAGGTATGGTTTAGTGATGATGCTCCTTGTTTGTTGTGTGGGTGTCTATTTTTGTCAGTTAGGTTGACGGTTGGACAGGATGATCTTTAAGGGCCCTTCCAACCTAGAAGATTCTGTGATTCTGTGAGTCTGTAATGTACACCCTGCCTGGCTCCAAAACTGCATGTGTTGGGGCCACAGCAGCCCCTCTCCTTGTTGGCATGGCAAGGATGCTCAGGGCAACGCATTCAGGGGTGACAGTGACTTATCCAGGAACCCAGGGCTCACCCTCCATCCACCAGACAGAAGTGTGGAAAGGTCACCTTAAAGCAACTGGTTGCTTGCAATATTACCCGCCTCAGGGGGACGTATTTGCATGCTTGTTGGGGGAGAAATCATCACAAAACCTCACCCAGAGGGACCCAATTACTGTTACACTTCTACTAGTACGTATACACATACGTGCACAGTACCTTCAATGAACCCCTACCCAGTTGAAAAGCGTAAAACTAGAGGATGCAAAAACTAGAATTGTTTAATGAGTACTTTACCAGCTGAATATTAGGGGACAATTAATATAGTGGGTGTTAAACTTGATCACTGAATAGCCGCTTTAGCATCTGGTTGTCATTGACATTCTTAAGAACAAAGGAAAAAAAAAAAGCAACTGATCTATTCTACCACTGTGGAAAAAAAAACCAACAAAACCCAACCAACAGAAAATCCACAGTCTCATTCCACCCACATTTCTGGATTTCAGAGGCACCTTATTACAGTAACCCTCCCTAGATACATCAGTTGGTACAGCGTGGACTTTGAAGCTTTTGTGGTAGCTTTCCCAGCCTTACTAGCAGAGCTGTGAGCTTGATGACTAATCACTCCTCAATAACTCATGTTTCCTCCCCAAAAGTCCCTAAAATGAAACTAGTCAGGGAAAGCGTATGAGCAGGGATTTGTGAAGTAGAAAATCACTTTGAAATGGGCTGCTTTCCCAGTAACCTGTACGTTTTTTTAAAGGGGAGGGATAGTGGCGCTGAATTCAGTTCTATTCCCCACATGCCCAGACCTTGCAATTAGGAAGTGATCCCTGGTAGTGTATTTCAGACATATCCCCAGATAACGAAAACAAAACACAGATCTGTTGTAGAGCTCTCTGGCTTGGTTGTTGCTTGAATTTGTTCTGTAGGAACTTTCAAATCCAGATATCTTTCTCCCAAGTATGTTCCCCCGTCCTGAGTTAGGGAAAATAGTGCAAGCCAACAGATAAAAATCTATGTCTACTCAGGGCTTTCCCAACTCTGACGCTAGAATGACCACTGAGGTTGGTGAAATCTTTGTTGTTGTGATGGGACAGGCTCTTTGCAGGATGATATTTACTGATGCCACTGTATCGATCGCCCTCTTGCCCCAACGCAAACCCTTGAGCTATTATTGCTGGATCAAAAGGTGGTGACGGCCCCGTGTCTCAGGTACCTGACTGCATAAGAAAATGATTTGCACAGCTGCCTAGAAGCAGACACATCTGCTTACTGGGTGGGGGGGGAGCCTGTGGGAGCTTCAGGATCTTCCTTCTTGCTTAAGCATCATTAGCTGCAGCTGCAGGGCCTGCCCAGACAGATGAGAACTGCATCTGCCCGTGGCTGGGCACACCATACATGCTAACACAGAAACTTGGAGTGTTCAGCCTGGCACACAGACAGCTAAAAGGCAAGTTGGATAGCACACGCTGCAGCTGGACAGTCTCTCTTTTTTGGCCAAAATATAAAGGCTCCTAAGCGGAGGTATTTTGAGCATTCATAGTCAACTGAGTTATGAGTTGGAAAAGCATCAGCCACGCAGTGCTATCCAGTACGTGCCCTTCTTTTCTCCTCCTGCTTCATACATTTTCACTCCTCTCTAGCTTTCTGGGCACGTACTGTACCTTGTGATGACATGGAAGAACAAGGGCTTTAAGTCTTTATTAATTGTTACTACTGTATTTTTAAAAGGAGCTATTTAGGAAATTCTAAATTTTGTTACCATAGGAATGAAGCTGTAGGATTCGGCAGGAGAACAATTTAAACAGCAATATTTAAGTAATTCGCTTCAATCTTAATTCTCTGCTTCTTCCAAGCTCCTCTTGGACATAAAGAAAAATACTTTAAAAGCTCTCTCTCCCCCTCCGTGCTGCTTGATTCTAGCCCAAATTAGGAGGTGCAGCCCTGTTATCTATAGCAGGGCTTAGCAAAGTCCCTTCCCACCCACAGAGTGTCTCCTCTTCTTCCCGAGCGAAGCAGCAGCAAAGTGCTCCTTGGCTCAGGCAAAGCTCCTCATCTCTTTGTGTGTTTTTTTTTTTTTTTTTTTTTTTGGCAGCCGATCTGTGTTCCCAGGACTGGTGAGCATCAAAAACACCACCAGCTGCATCGGGGAAAGCGCTGAAAAAAATGTAAATCTCATTGTGGACTATCTCAAACTTCAACTCTGGTGATCTTGAACTATAAATTCCTAGGAGACTAAGCTTCCTTCTGGGCTGGAAATACCCTCAGAGCAGTCCCTTGGGGTGTATTCTTGCATGTTGGCTTCTGATAACTTTTTTTTTTTTTTTTTTTTTTCAGCTAGTTTAAAGCACTGTTTATGCAACTTTTATACAAGAAGAACCAGGTGAATGGAGGAGCATCCAGTCCTCTGTATGAGAGCAGGTCGGGACGCTCGTACCTGGTGAGCTTGCCCAGGAGAAAGCCAGTATGATCAGTGATTTGCCACACGGTGTCATTCTGAGCTCTTTTAATAAAGCATTCTTACACGGCCCTTTCTGAGTTTGTTTGCTCCTCCTTTTCTATTTGAAAGGTTTAGGTCTACATTAAAGTAAAAGCCAAAAAAACAGGACAGGTGATTTGATCAGCAATTCTGCTGGCCTTTTCCAGGAGGCAGGGAGGGGACAAGGCAAGGAAGGAGAGCAGGAAAAAGCTGACACTCACGACTTGCTATTCCCAGTTTGTATTTTAAACCTTTGAACCACAGAAACTTGATAAGCAGCAAGAAGTGGAGAAAAAGTTTTGTTTTCCCCAGCTTTAATTCTCTTTTGAGATGCTATCACTACTCTGGCCTGTGAACAGTGTTCTGGTTTCCCACCTCATGCTTGGGAGAGTCTTGGATTAGTCAGAAGGGACTACTTAGTAGAACAAGGAATATTGCACCCCATTAAACAGATGTCTAGAATTAACCAGGAGACTAGGATGTTCCTTAGCTCTCAGTATTGGTAGCAGTTCTATTGACTTTGATGGTGTGTGAGGGACAGCTTTAACTCTCTACATGTCCCAAAGCACAACACTTCTTTCTCCATAGCTGCTTTGACTCCCTGATCCAAAGTCCTGGTCAGGAACTGGAAGAGGAGACTCTCCAGGATTTTACAGTATGTGTCTGTAACTTCACAGATGCTGTCAGGTGATGAAGCCACTTACAGATTAAGAACCTAATGCCTGGCTCTTCCTCAGCAAATGAAGATGAGCCAAGAAAGCAAGCCAGTGACCGTATTTTGGCATGACTTCCTGGCCTTATTTATCACCCAGCATCTTTTCATCGCACGTATCTAGCATGCTCCAGCATTCTGCTTTGCATTCTTGCTTCTAGAGTCTGGTTTATCTTCCAGCTGTCTGGCCAGGCCTACTCTAGTAACCCACGGCCACGGGATCCTGTCACAATGACGGATTGCAAAACAGTCACAGGGAAAGGCAATTATTTGGCTAGGTTAAAAAAAAAAAAAAGACTCTATCAACTCTAACCTAGCAGAGTACTTATCCCCCAAACCCAGCTATCCAGAAACTGCTTTGTGCCCAGCCCTGCTTTTAGCAAAGGTGGAAGAGCACTTCCACAGCTCCCGCTGTTGGCTCCGGGCAAATAGGTATTTCCAGACACCCGACGCGCAGGCACACACGTATTTCTCTGGGGTTGACCGAGCTGTTGAAATGAGATCCTTTTATGGGAATGTACAAGAAGGGGTTTTCATAAGCAAGCTGGAGATCCTGGGAGGCACGGTGGCTGCTCTGTCGAGGTGGCTGATGGCACCCCGTGGGCTCCTCCACCCCCTGACACGCGCCTCGTTGTGCCGCCCGCTTATTTGCGCCTTCATTTCCACCCAGATTCACATGCGTGGTCACAATCAAAAAGAGGGGACCTTAGTCATATTTTATGTAATGTTTCCTTGCGTCTCAAAGGGTGAAAAAGAAAAGAAAGAGAGTAGGAGGACTCTGGAGGACTAGGAAGTTTGTACTGGCTTTTCATTAAAAATTATCTCCCACCCAGTTCCAGGACTACAGAAAAACATTTTTACCATAAAATCTTAGTATAGTGAAGTCTACAAAAATGATACAACAGGTGAAAAAGGCTCTTGTTGATTCTTTTTAGGCATTTTAACTGAGTGCTTAACTGATAGGTTTGTGTTTTTTAAATATAAACTCTCAAATGAGGAGGAATATCAAGGCAAGAGCAGCCTTTTAGTGCTTCAATTTTCCTGCAAAATACTTCCTCTTGCATCATTTTGAATCCAGCCAAAAGACTGGGCAACCACAAAAACAGTCAACCAAATGTAAGACAAACCAAAAGGAGAACCACTGAAGTTACAAAACTTGGGCAAGACAGTGAAATGCAAATACAAAAGAGGGGTGGGGTGAGCGCAGCAGGGGAGAAGGAACAGTTGAAACTTATCCCGGTATATTATCAGCATTCCCTCAGGTATTTTATTCAAAAAGGTAGAATTTATTCTGCATTGTGTCTGTATAATCTCTGACAACCTCTGCCTCACATACGCCTTTTTTCCCCGAAGGCTGACAGAGCTACTTCATTGATAGTGCTCTGGTAAATTACCTTCTGGGTAAATGTGCTTTTCTAAACAACCCCTTCTGAAGTTAGCAAAACTATCATACGTTTACGGGCCAGAACCTTGGCACTTCTAATACAAAAGTTGCTTCGGGGAACCGGAGCTGCTTGACACCAGCTGAGAGTCTAGCCTAATGCTCTTTCCAGTACATCATACCCCCTGGCTTCTCTTGGGCAGTTTTCTCTAAAATAAACAGCATCATACAATTGCCAAGCTGGCAGAGGAGCGTGATGAGACTCAGTCTCCTTATTTCCTCATCCCTGAGGTGCAAGGAAATGTTAAGAGTGGCCCTGGAGCTGTCAAGTTGATGCAACACCACCGACCCATCCGAGAGAGCTTGCAGCCCTCGCGTTACGCTCCCTGTCTCACCAAAGGGAAGGGTGGCTGGAGAAATGGATTTTCAACATTTATGCCTCCCCCTTGTGTTTCTACCACACGAGCTCGGCAGCCTATGTTTATTTCTCAAAAAAAACCTCTCCGAATGCAAACTTTGCACATCATATTTTCTTGGTTTCCTGGTAAATGTGTGAGTTCAAGAGCACTGAAAATAGAAGTTCTTTGAGTTGCTGGGTCTAAAATTTCCCACTGAAATCAACCAGAATTACAGCTATTACAGAAGTCATCCAATATTAAACAGAGGATCTGATCTTAGGGCAGAGGGAGCATAATATAAATACCTTCCTCTAGCACAAGCTATGAAGAGACAAATTAATTATTACTAATTCTGTTTCAATGGAAAAGAGGATTCTTGCCACTTGCTCCATGAGAAGTGGGATTGAGTATGGGTGGGAAGTTTAGTTTGTTGTTAGGTTGGTTGATATTTTTTTTTAAAGCAATAGAAGTACTTTTATTCTGGAGAAAATAGTGTGGAAAGTAAGGAAGAGAGAACTCCTGGCCTGATCCTGACCTCCCTGACAAGAGTAAGGTCACAATTTTCCTTTAGTACAAAGAGTTTGTCTGCACAGAGGGAGCAAAAAAGTTACCTGATGGCAAGCAGAAGAAAAAAAAAGAAATCAGAGAAGAAACATACCTGACTTGCCCACGCCAGCTCGACCAAAGATGGCCAGCTTTACTTCTGCACTCTTAGCCATGCTGGGAGGGACGGAGCGGCGACAAATTCACTCGATTATCAAAAGTGAAGCAGAAGAAGTGTTCCCAGCTCCTGTCTTCGGCTTTACCGTGTCATCGTGACGTCAATGCAGAGCCTGGGGAAGAACACCACGAGGATGGAGCTGCAAAAGGAGCTGGGCTCTCCCTCAACCTCCCCCTTTTTCCTGTCTGAAACAGTCGCGATAATTGACGCTGTGTTCCCTTTTTAAACATCGCAGTAACACCGCTGACACGCTTGGCACTGTTGGTGCAAAACCCACCTTCAGCTTTCTAGCTCTCGCTGTTGGTTTCACTGTAATACTGCAAAAGGTACTTAGCAACCCAAAGTACCTGCCTCGCAAGGTTCCTTATTCTTTCCTTCACTTTCAGCTGCAATTGCTTCTATTTACTCTACTTGCCTCGACTCCAATGAATTATTTTCCACAGAATGTATTTAAAAGCCACGAGCGCTCACTAACAAGCGCCTGCAGAGAGCTGGTCTTTCCTCAAGCCCTCCAGCTCCAGAAAGGTTTCTGTTACTCAGCTGCAGTTGCCCAAAAGCCTCTAAAACTCTCATACCTTGCCCGTTCTCCTAAACAAAACCTTACCCAGAAGTTCTCTAGTGCTCCTCATTTAACCTGCCTCAGTTCATACATAAACGTTCGGCGAAGCGTAGGGTTAGAAAAAGGGGGGATGCCAGAATTTCTGGTAATACTTTTAACAGGCCATATGGGGATTATCTATATTCACAGCTTTGCTGCATGACCTTGAGCAAATCACCTAACACTTCATCTCCTTGATTTCTCAAACCTGGGCAGTAAAAATAGAACAGTACCTGTCATTGTAGAATGCTTTAAGATCCGGAGCGAAGAAATGGCAACTGTGACAATGATGCCCTGACTAAAACACCAAAAATCCAGCCTCCCTTTAAAACAGCTTAGAACTTTACTTGTGAGTGCACAAACCTGTTAAGAAGGTTTGCTGTTGTGCTAAATTGCTGTATACATAAATTCCAACAGTAGGATGCTCTCTATGTTAATATGACCCCCTCTATGGCAAAATTTCAGGCATCTTTCTTGAAATAAAAGCCTGAGGCTTTTGGCTATATAAAAAAAAAGCTTGTAAAAAGAAAGAGTGAAGGCACCTTACACAGAGAAGGGTCCCGATTCATCTCTGACGCCTTTATGCTCCTGATTTATTTTGTCTAAGAGTCAATACCAGCCCACGCTGACTTTGCAGGAGCAGTTGGGAACACCAAGTGTTCCGGGAGGGAGGGATGGAGGGGGGGACACACCGGTATTTCCCTCCCGCCGAAGCCCCCGCTCGCCTGCCGGTACCCGAGCCCCTGCCCCGCACC